>NC_086453.1:316566627-317166627 GCF_028390025.1 Pseudophryne corroboree | reverse complement strand
TAATCTTCAGAGACTTTGGCAACTGGAGACTAAAGGCTACAGGTTCTATTTAATGATCTGAAGTGAGTGGCTGCATTGTTAGGTAACCAGGGACGCCATAGCTGAGTGGCGCTCTGGTTGCTTAAAGATGGATGGGTACCCGCGGCCCTCACCTCCAGAAGATGCAATGTCCCAGTTGCCAGGCAACAACTGGGATTCGCAGGGGGATGGAGCCCCTCAACAGCTCATAACAGGCATCTTTATACTTCACCCAGGGAGCAGCGGCCTTTAAGCTCTTTTACGCTGCCCATCCTGGACTTTTATGGCATTGTCTTGATTTTTCACCTGGGGGAGTGACCTTTAAGCTCTTACATGGCCTTTAAGATCTTTATTTGAAAATCCAATATGGCCAGGGTGAGCCAGTTGCGGCTCGCCATGTCATCGCCCGACCCCTTGTACCTGCTGATATTAGCTAGCGTGAGGCCGGAGAGGCAATCTGATGATGCAGGAGGAGCAATAAAGAGCTCCTGAAGATAGAAGATGCCTTGAAAATCCAGGATGGGTAGCAGCCATTTAAAAGAGCTTAAAGGCCGCTGCCCCCAGGTGAAAAATGCACGCCGCCCGCTGACGAACTCTACAAGGGAAGGACCCTTTCTTCTTCTCTGGCCGGACCGCCTCATTTTTTTACCATCAGTGGCTGGCTATTGTACATGGCCCTGGCCAGTGGTGCACCCCGTACCCATGTCTGTCATGGCAACCCAGAGCACGTGCCATGCTTGCCCCACCCTTGTTTTGCCACTGTGCGCAAGACGCCTGGTGCAACGAGCAGCATCGAATTGTATAATGTTGCAACTTTTTCTCTACATTTTGCATCTTTTCGCATCGCAGATACAGGGAAATACCACTCAATCTGTACTAGAGAGGCTGGGCTGCGACTTTAACTGCACAGGAATTAGTCTTAAACATGTACAAAGTCGCAGAACTTAACATGAGAAAACATTGCGTCCACTGTATCGCATCACTTCATATACAGACTCAGACTCATTCACACACAAATGTACAAATGTTGCACATCAAATTCAATGTCAAATTCGATGTGCGGCGGGCACTTTTCGTGTTTTGTGTTTTGGTTTTGGTTCTAATTCCACTTTCGTGTTTTGGTTTTGGCTTGGTTTTGCCAAAACCACCCTTTTGTGTTTTGGTTTTGGTTTTGGATCTGGATGATTTTTTGGGGGGAAAACATAAAAACAGCTAAAATCACAGAATTTGGGGGTAATTTTGCTCCTACGGTATTATTAACCTCAATAACATTAATTTCCACTCATTTCCAGTCTATTCTGAACACCTCACAATATTGTTTTTAGGCCTAAAAGTTGCACCGAGGTGGCTGTATGACTAAGCTAAGCGACCCAAGTGGGCGGCACAAACACCTGGCCCATCTAGGAGTGGCACTGCAGTGTCAGACAGGATGGCACTTAAAAAAACTAGTCCCCAAACAGCACATGATGCAAAGAAGAAAAAGAGGTGCACTTAGGTAGCTGGATGGCCAAGCTAAGCGACACAAGTGTGCGGCACAAACACCTGGCCCATCTAGGAGTGTCACTGCAGTTACACACAGGATGGCATATTTAAAAAATAGGCCCCAAACAGCACATGATGCAAACACTACCACTGGTCTGATGCAGCACAACATGTTGTTGTTATAATTATTATACTGCAGCAGTGAACATATAGCAGCAGCGTATATCGTCACTGGAATTACTGATGAGACAGGACACTACCACTGCTCTGCACAACACAGCACCACTTTATACAGCTACACTGGATATATGGCAGCAGAGAACACCAACACTGTGAATGGCTGGACTGATGCAGCACAATACACTGACTACACTGGATATATGGCAGCAGAGAACACCAACACTGTGAATGGCTGGACTGATGCAGCACAATACACTGACTACACTGGACTGGTCTGCACAACACAGCACCACTTATACAGCTACACTGGATATATGGCAGCAGAGAACACCAACACTGTGAATGGCTAGACTGATGCAGCACAATACACTGAGTGACTACACTGGACTGGACAAGACTCGCCACCCCACTTTCCCGCCCCAACACACAGACACTGAACACTGAGGACACGTCCTCTCTATACACTCTCCGAGACTGGAGTGAAAATGGCCGCGAAGTGTGGCTCCTTATATGGAATCCAAATCCTGCGACAATCTGACAGCAGGATGATGACGTTTTGCCGCGTTCGGGTTTCTGAGTCAGGCGGGAAAACCCGAGCCGGACTCAGATCCGGGCTCGTAAGGCAAAATTCTCTGAGAACCTAACCCGCTCATCTCTAAAATTAATCAGTGCAATCTAGCTACTAAGTTTTGTCATTTCCAGTTGTTTTTCTGGTATGAATAATTATAATGGGGGTCATTCCGAGTTGTTCGCTCGCAAGCTGCTTTTAACAGCTTTGCACACGCTAAGCCGCCGCCTACTGGGAGTGAATCTTAGCTTATCAAAATTGCGAACGAAAGATTCGCAATATTGCGAAAAGACTTCTCTGTGCAGTTTCTGAGTAGCTCGAGACTTACTCTTCCAGTGCGATCAGTTCAGTGCTTGTCGTTCCTGGTTTGACGTCACAAACACACCCAGCGTTCGCCCAGACACTCCTCTGTTTCTCCAGCCACTCCCGCGTTTTTCCCAGAAACTGTAGCGTTTTTTCACACACTCCCAAAAACCGGCCAGTTTCCGCCCAGAAACACCCACTTCCTGTCAATCACATTACGATCACCAGAACGAAGAAAAAACCTTGTAATGCCGTGAGTAAAATTCCTAACTGCATTGCAAATTTACTTGGCGCAGTCGCACTGCGGACATTGCGCATGCGCATTAGCGACTAATCGCTCCGTTGCGGGAAAAAAATAACGAGCTAACAACTCGGAATGACCCCCAATATGCACATTTTGAGTGCATAAGATGTTATGCGTGGCCCCAAAATCAGCTGTTTGGCGTGACTATGGCAATGGTGTATGAGGACATATTTGTAAGTGTCCCCTGCCTGTGTTATGTTTGATGGAATATTAATATACTGATGTACTGTTAATGAGCTACGTACGTTAATCAGCTTTTTTTATCGTTGAGTATTGTTGCACTAGCCCTGGAGTAGCTAGAACAGTTTGTTTGTGCTTCTCTGATAAAGGTCTCAAATGAAATCCACCAGCAGTGCTCTAGATTTAGTATCTGTAGTATAAATAGTATTGCGGCAGTTATGAGCAGAAGGATATGGATAACTGTATGCTTACCATGTGCGATAGATGCCTTTGTCTCTTCGCTATCCTCCTAGAAAATCTTTGATCAATATAATAAGTACTTAATATATGCATGCAAATTACTTGGAATCTCAAGATCAATGCACAAGCAAAAGGGATACAGGGATGTATTCAATGACAAACGGCACAGTAAGCAGGAAACAATGGTAGCTGTGGCAGGTTAAAACCACAGTAATTAGGCCAGATAAACTGAAATACATGTGTTGCAATTCAAATAAATAGGACAACTTGCAGTAACTCGAACAAAAAGGTCTACTAATAACTGGGGCACATCTAGAAAAATGGAACAGCTCTCAAATTCGATTTGATCCACAAAAAACTGATAGAGAGCAATGCATACGGTAAAGCTCCAACACCTTTTAAAACCTACATCACACCTCTATATTGATGTCACATCTAACTCCCAGGTGACTGGCTATCTGCACATGACCTAAATTCTATGCTAGGAAAGCCTTTCTAGTTGTAATCCTAACTCGACAAAGAGAACATACTGTAATGTAGTTGTAGGATGTACTTGTAAAATTGTATGATCATGTTACTTGTCATAATTTAATCTGCAAAAATAGGATTTTAATTACCTACCGGTAAATCCTTTTCTCGTAGTCCGTAGAGGATACTGGGGTTCACATTAGTACCATGGGGGTATAGATGGGTCCACTAGGAGCCATGGGCACTTTAAGAAATCAATAGTGTGGGATGGCTCCTCCTTCTATGCCCCTCCTACCAGACTTAGTCTAGGAAACTGTGCCCGAGGAGACGGACATACTTCGAGAGAAGGATTTAACAGAACAGTGGTGAGATTCGAACCAGCACACACCAAACAAGAGGAAAGCCAAGCTGACCAAACTTGAGCAGGAACAGCAACATCTGATCCAACAACAATACTTAACCAAGTAACAGTGCAGGAAATACGGAGCGCTGGGCGGGCGCCCAGTATCCTCTATGGACTACGAGAAAAGGATTTACCGATAGGTAATTAAAATCCTATTTTCTATTATGTCCTAGAGGATACAGGGGTCCACATTAGTAGCATAGGGATGTACCAAAGCTCCCAAACCAGGTGGGAGAGTGCTGAGGCACCTGCAGAACTGATTGACCAAACTGAAGGTCCTCAGCGGCCAAAGTATCGAACTTGTAGAACTTAGCAAATGTGTTCGAACCTGACCAAGTAGCTGCTCGGCAGAGCTGCAAAGTCGAGACACCCTGGGCAGCCACCCAGGAAGAACCCACTAACCTAGTAGAGTGGGCCTGTACAGATCTTGGAACCGGCAAACCTGTCATAGAATAAGCATGCTAGATAGTAAGCCTAATCCAGCGAGCAATAGACTGCTTTGAAGCAGGACACCCAATTTTATTGGGATCATAGAGAACAAACAGCAAGTCAGATTTCCTGTGACAAGCTGTCTGCTTCACATATATTTTCAAGCCCTCACAAAGTCCAAGGACTTCGAAGAAGCAGAGGTGTCGGTAATCACCGGAATCACAATAGGTTGGTTGATATGAAACGCAGACACCACCCTAAGAAGAAACTGCTGACGAGTTTTTAGTCCAGCATGATCTTCCTGAAAAATCAAATAGGGGCTTTTGTGAGACAACGCCCCAAGTTCCGACACCCGCCTGACCGAAGCCAGGGCCCAGTGCCGTTTCTAGCGGCGGGCGAGCCGTGCAACCGCACGGGGCGCCCGCCGCGGCACTTTGTGACCACTGCTCTCCTCCCTCTCTCTCCCCCCGAGCGCTCTTGCTCGGGGGGCGGGGCTTCGCGGAATGACGCGTTTGCAGGAGCGCTCGGGGGGAGGAGAGGAGGACTGGAGATAACCATCTACAGAGGAGGCGGCCGGCGCGCGGGACCCGAAGAGCGGCAAGTTGTAAGTATTCTTTTTCTCTCTCTCTCTCTCCCCCTCCCTCCCCCCACTTGACACCTGCCGCACGGTGTAAAATGGGGATACCTGCTGCACTCTGCAAAATGGGGATACCTGCCGCACTGTGTAAAATGGGGGCACCTGCCACACTGTGTAAAATGGGGGCACCTGCCGCACTGTGTAAAATGGGGATACCTGCTGCACTCTGCAAAATGGGGATACCTGCCGCACTGTGTAAAATGGGGATACCTGCCGCACTGTGTAAAATGGGGGCACCTGCCGCACTGTGTAAAATGGGGATACCTGCTGCACTCTGCAAAATGGGGATACCTGCCGCACTGTGTAAAATGGGGATACCTGCCGCACTGTGTAAAATGGGGGCACCTGCCGCACTCTGTAAAATGGGGATACCTGCCGCACTCTGTAAAATGGGGATACCTGCCGCACTGTGTAAAATGGGGATACCTGCCGCACTGTGTAAAATGGGGGCACCTGCCGCACTGTGTAAATGGGGATACCTGCCGCACTGTGTAAAATGGGGGCACCTGCCGCACTGTGTAAAATGGGGGCACCTGCCGCACTGTGTAAAATGGGGGCACCTGCCGCACTGTGTAAAATGGGGGCACCTGCCGCACTGTGTAAAATGGGGATACCTGCTGCACTCTGCAAAATGGGGATACCTGCCGCACTGTGTAAAATGGGGATACCTGCTGCACTCTGCAAAATGGGGATACCTGCCGCACTGTGTAAAATGGGGGCACCTGCCGCACTGTGTAAAATGGGGATACCTGCCGCACTCTGTAAAATGGGGATACCTGCCGCACTGTGTAAAATGGGGGCACCTGCCGCACTGTGTAAAATGGGGATACCTGCCGCACTCTGTAAAATGGGGATACCTGCCGCACTCTGTAAAATGGGGATACCTGCCGCACTGTGTAAAATGGGGGCACCTGCCGCACTGTGTAAAATGGGGATACCTGCCGCACTCTGTAAAATGGGGATACCTGCCGCACTCTGTAAAATGGGGATACCTGCCGCACTGTGTAAAATGGGGGCACCTGCCGCACTGTGTAAATGGGGATACCTGCCGCACTGTGTAAAATGGGGGCACCTGCCGCACTGTGTAAAATGGGGGCACCTGCCGCACTGTGTAAAATGGGGGCACCTGCCGCACTGTGTAAAATGGGGATACCTGCCGCACTGTGTAAAATGGGGGCACCTGCCGCACTGTGTAAAATGGGGATACTTGCCGCACTGTGTAAAATGGGGACACCTGCCTGCGTACTGTGTAAAATGGGGGCACGTGCCTGCGTACTGTGTAAAATGGGGACACCTGCCAGCGTACTGTGTAAAATGGGGACACCTGCCTGCGCACTGTGTAAAATGGGGACACCTGCCTGCGTACTGTGTAAAATGGGGACACCTGCCTGCCGCACTTTGTAAAATGGGGACACCTGCCTGCCGCGCTTTGTAAAATGGGGACACCTGCCTGCCGCGCTGTGTAATATGGGGACACTTGCCTGGTGTAATGTGTAAAAAGGGGACTTTTTTATTTTTATTTTTTCCCCCTGTGGTGGGCGTGATATCAGACGAGGCCACGCCCACTGTAATGAGACCACGCCCATTTCAATCAGGCCACACAGCCTTGTCGGGAGCGCGCGCGCCTCCGGCGCGCGCATGCTTTTTTTCTGGCTATACGGGGGGGGCACGCAATTTTTTTTTATAGCAATGGGGGGGGGGGCTCATTTTGAAATCTCGCACTGGGAGCCAAATTGTCTAGAAACGGCCCTGCCAGGGCCAACAGTGTAACGGTCTTCCACGTTAGAAACTTAATGTCCACATCCCATAAGGGCTCAAACCAATCCAATTGGAGAAACTGCAGTACTATGTTGAGATCCCAAGTTGCCGAAGGAGGCACAAAGGGTGGTTGGATGTGCAGAACCCCTGTCAATCAAGTCTGAACCTCCGGAAGAGACGCCAATCGTTTCTGAAAGAAAATGGACAAGGCCAAAATCTGGACTTTTAAGGAGCCCAAACACAGCCCCACATCCACTCCTCATTACAGAAAAAGGAGAAAATGTCCCAGTTGAAATTCCACCGCAGGAAATTTCCTGTTCTCACACCAAGGGGGAAATTTACTAAGCTCCCGATTTTGACCGAGATGCCGTTTTTTCATCAAAGTGTCATCTCGGTAATTTACTAAACACTAATCACGGCAGAGATGAGGGCATTCGTAATTTTTTGCAAGTCCAAGTAAAAAATTACGAATGAATACACCATCGGTCAAAACGCGGCTGTTTAAGTATGAATCTCGGTCATTTACTAAGAAGTGCAAAGCAAAAAACAAATAAACACTGCCGTGAAAAATTACAACTCGTAAAAAAGTGCTAAAAAAAAACAGACTTTTTTTTTTATTTGTGATTGGATAGGCATGCACGGATCCATGAGATCCGTGCATGTATATCAGTGGGAAGGGGTGGGAAAGTGCTTATTTTTTCAAAAAAAATTGCGTGGGGTCCCCCCTCCTAAGCATAACCAGCCTCGGGCTCTTTGAGCCGATCCTGGTTGCAGAAATATGGGAAAAAAAATGACAGGGGTTCCCCCATATTTAAGCAACCAGCATCGGGCTCCACTAGCTGGACAGATAATGCCACAGCCGGGGGTCACTTTTATATAGTGCCCTGCGGCCGTGGCATCAAAAATCCAACTAGTCACTCCTGGCCGGGGTACCCTGGGGGAGTGGGGACCCCTTCAATCAAGGGGTCCCCCCCCCCAGCCACCCAAGGGCCAGGGGTGAAGCCCGAGGCTGTCCCCCCCATCCAATGGGCTGCGGATGGGGAGGCTGATAGCCTTTGTTGTAAAAAAAAAGATATTGTTTTTAGTAGCAGTACTACAAGGCCCAGCAAGCCTCCCCCGCATGCTGGTACTTGGAGAACCACAAGTACCAGCATGCGACGGAAAAACGGGCCCGCTGGTACCTGTAGTACTACTACTAAAAAAATACCCAAAAAAAGACAAGACACACACACCGTGAAAGTATAATTTTATTACATACATACACACATACATACATGCTTACCTTAAGTTCCCACGCTGGTCGGTCCTCTTCTCCAGTAGAATCCAAGGGGTACCTGTTGAAGAAATTATACTCACGAGATCCAGGGGTCCAGGCTCCTCGGGAAATCCAGGGGTAATCCACGTACTTGAAAAAAAAAAAAAACGGTGTCCCGACCACGAACTGAAAGGGGACCCATGTTTGCACATGGGTCACCTTTCCACGAATGCCAGAAACCCACTTTGACTTCTGTCTAAGTGGGTTTCTTCAGCCAATCAGGGAGTGCCACGTTGTAGCACTCTCCTGATCAGCTGTGTGCTCCTGTCCTCACTGACAGGCAGCACACGGCAGTGTTACAATGTAGCGCCGCCGCCTATGCGCTACATTGTAACCAATGATGGGAACTTTCTGCCCTGCGGTTGACCTAAAGTGACGTCACCGCTGAGCAAGAAAGTTCCCAGCATTGGTTACAATGGAGCGCATAGGCGCTACATTGTAACACTGCCGTGTGCTGCCTGTCAGTTAGGACAGGAGCACACAGCCGATCAGGAGAGTGCTACAACGTGGCACTCCCTGATTGGCTGAAGAAACCCACTTAGACAGAAGTCAGAGTGGGTTTCTGGCATTCGTGGAAAGGTGACCCATGTGCAAACATGGGTCCCCTTTCAGTTCGTGGTCGGGACACCGTTTTTTTTTTTTTTCAAGTACGTGGATTACCCCTGGATTTCCCGAGGAGCCTGGACCCCTGGATCTCGTGAGTATAATTTCTTCAACAGGTACCCCTTGGATTCTACTGGAGAAGAGGACCGACCTGCGTGGGAACTTAAGGTAAGTATGTATGTATGTGTGTATGTATGTAATAAAATTATACTTTCACGGTGTGTGTGTCTTGTCTTTTTTTGGGTATTTTTTTAGTAGTAGTACTACAGGTACCAGCGGGCCAGTTTTTCCGCCGCATGCTGGTACTTGTGGTTCTCCAAGTACCAGCATGCGGGGGAGGCTTGCTGGGCCTTGTAGTACTGCTACTAAAAACAATGGCCCTCATTCCGAGTTGATCGGTCGCAAGGCGAATTTAGCAGAGTTACACACGCTAAGCCGCCGCCTACTGGGAGTGAATCTTAGCTTCTTAAAATTGCGACCGATGTATTCGCAATATTGCGATTACTAACTACTTAGCAGTTTCAGAGTAGCTTCAGACTTACTCTGCCTGTGCGATCAGTTCAGTGCTTGTCGTTCCTGGTTGACGTCACAAACACACCCAGCGTTCGCCCAGGCACTCCCACCGTTTCTCCGGCCACTCCTGCGTTTTTTCCGGAAACGGTAGCGTTTTCAGCCACACGCCCCTGAAATGCCGTGTTTCCGCCCAGTAACACCCATTTCCTGTCAATCACATTACGATCGCCGGAGCGATGAAAAAGCCGTGAGTAAAATTACTTTCTACATAGCAAAGTTACTTGGCGCAGTCGCAGTGCGAACATTGCGCATGCGTAGCGTACTAAGCGGATTTTCATTGCGATGCGATGAAAAATACTGAGCGAACAACTCGGAATGAGGGCCAATATCTTTTCTTTTACAACAAAGGCTATCAGCCCCCCCATCCGCAGCCCATTGGATGGGGGGGGACAGCCTCTGGCTTCACCCCTGGCCCTTGGGTGGCTGGGGGGGGGGGCCCCTTGATTGAAGGGGTCCCCACTCCCCCAGGGTACCCCGGCCAGGGGTGACTAGTTGGATTTTTGATGCCACGGCCGCAGGGCACTATATAAAAGTGACCCCCGGCTGTGGCATTATCTGTCCAGCTAGTGGAGCCCGGTGCTGGTTTTAAAAATACGGGGGACCCCTACTCTTTTTGTCCCCCGTATTTTTGGGACCAGGACCAGGCGCAGAGCCCGATGCTGGTTGCTTAAATATGGGGGAACCCCTGTCATTTTTTTCCCCATATTTTTGCAACCAGGATCGGCTCAAAGAGCCCGAGGCTGGTTATGCTTAGGAGGGGGGACCCCACGCATTTTTTTTTATTATTTTACAGTGTTTAATTAAAAAAAAATAAAAAATAAACCCCAGCACGGATCACACAGATCCGGCCGAGATTGATTGTAAAAAAAGTCGGCAGTGTTTTGCTAATCACTGCCGTAAAAATAGAAAAAAACCCACGAATGACATCGACATCGGAACAAAAGAAAAACCCGAATACGACAGCTTAGTAAATTAGTCGTAATCAATTAAAAAAGTTGCAGTTTTACACTTTCGATGTCATTCGTGATTGAACTTTGACCTGAAACGGGAAAATACGAATCTTAGTAAATTTACCCCCAAGAGAGACATAATTTTTCTAAATATGGTGGTAATGTCTAGACATTACCCCCTTTCTGGTTTGGATCAAGGTTGGAATAACCTTGTCCGGAATTCCTTTATGGGCTAGAATTTGACGCTCAACCTCCATGCCGTCAAACGAAGCCGTGGTAAGTCTTGATAGACGAACGTCCCCTGTTGTAGAAGATCCTCGCGAAGAGAAAGGGGCCACGGGTCCTCTCGGAGCATCTCCAGTAGATCCGCGTACCAGGCCCTTCTTGGCCAGTCTGGAGAATTGCTTGAAACTTTTCCCTTTTTATTCTTTTGAGAATATTTGGGATCAATGGAAGTGGTGGAAACACGTACACCATCTGGTAGACCCATGGAGTCACCAGAGCGTCCACCACCACTGCTTGTGGGTCTCTAGACCTGGAACAATACTGTCTGAGCATTTTGTTGTGATGAGAGGCCATCATGTTGATTTGTGGAATTCCCCACCGACGTGTCAAGGACTCGAACACCTGTGGGTGAAGAACTCACTCTCCTGGATGGAGGTCGTGTCTGCTGAGGAAGTTTGCTTCCCAGCTGTCTACTCTTGGAATGAAGATTGCCGACAATGCCACAGCGTGCCTTTCTGCCCAGAGGAGAATCCATTTTACTTCTGACATTGCTGCTCTGCTATTCGTTCTGCCCTGTTGGTCTATGTACGTTACCGCTGTCACATTGTCCGACTGAACCCAAAAGGCTTGATCTTGAAGAAGATGTGATGCCTGTAGAAGGGCATTGTATATGGTCCTGAGTTCTAGAATGTGGATTGGAAGAATGTTTTTCCTGACTTGATCATTTTTCTTTGAACTGTTCCCCTTGGGTGACTGCTCCCCAACCCCTGAGGTTTGCATCTGTGGTTAGCAGAATCCAATCTTGAATCCCGAACCTTCGGCCCTTGGTCAGGTGAAAAGTTTGAAGCCACCACAGAAGAGAAATCCTGGTTTCTGGCGAAAGACGTATCCCCTGGTGCATGTGAAGATACAATCTGGACCACTTGTCCAACAGATCCAGCTGGAAGGGCCTTGCGTGAAACATTCCATACTGCAGTGCCTCATAAGAGGCCACCATCTTTCCCAGGAGGCGAATGCATAGATGCACCGATATCCGGGTTGGTTTTAGAAATTCCCACACCATCGACTGGATCACCAATTCTTTTTCCATTGGAAGGAATACCTTCTGTGCTCCCGTATCCAGTATTATTCCCAAGAACGGAAGCCTCCGTGTCGGTTCCAGGTGAGATTTTTGCAAGTTCAGAATCCACCCATGAGTCTGGAGTAATCGTGTTGAGAGGGCGATGTTGTGTAACAACTTCTCCCTGGGCGGTGCTTTGATCAGCAGATCGTCCAGGTACGGTATGTTATTCACTCCTTGCTTGCAGAGCAGAAGCATCATCTCTGCCATTACCTTGGTGAACACCCTCGGTGCTGTGGAGAGGCCAAATGGCAGGGCCTGGAACTGGTAGTGACAGTCCTGTAATGCAAACCTTAGAAATGCCTGATGAGGTGGCCAAATTGGAATATGAAGGTACGCATCCTTGATGTCCAGAGACACCATGAATTCCCCTTCCTCCAGACCTGAGATCACCACTCTCAGAGACTCCATCTTGATTTTTAACACTCGTAAGGACGGGTTCAGTGACTTGAGGTTCAGATTGGGCCTTACCGAACCATCCAATTTTGGTACCACAAACATGTTGGAATAATAACCTTTGTTTTTCAGGTGAAGTGGAACTGGAACAATGACCTGAGTCTATACCAGTCTTTGAATTGCTGCCTGTTAAGTCATACTTGCTTCTGGAGAAGCTGTTAAGCCAGATTTGAAGAATCTGGGAGGTGGGAGTTCCTGAAACTCCAGTCTGTATCCATGTGCGATAAGATCTGTGACCTAGGGATCCTGGCATGATGTTGCCCAAATGTGACTGAAATAATGTAACCAGGCTCTCACCTGCCTATCTCACAGGCAGTGCGGTCCACCATCATGCTAAAGGCTTTGAGGAAGCAGACCCGGAGGCCTGTTCCTGAGAATCTGCAGCAGATGGTTTCCTGGGATTACTTCTGTTGCCTTGAAAGCTGTAGAAGAACTCTTGGAATTGCCTTTAAATCTTGCTGTCTGAAAGGACTGTAGAGTTGGAGCAGAGTAGGTTTTCCTAGCTGGGGTTGCTGCGGAAGGAAGGTATGTAGACTTACCCGCCATAGCCTTGGATATCCACGTATCCAGTTCATCTCCAAGAGGGCTTCACCTGTGAAAGGTAGGCTGTCCACGCCTTTCCTGGAATCCACATCTGCAGTCCACTGGAGTAGCCACAAGCCCCTGCTTGCTGACACTGCCATAGCAGTGGTGCGTGCATTGAGTAAACCAATTCCCCTTATGGCCTCCACCATTAGGCTAGCAGAACCCTGTATATGCTGTTGGAGTAAAATGATCACCCCCTTGATAAGGAAACTAACCCTTCAATTAGATTACCTGACCATTTTGCAATGGCCAAAGAGATCCATGCACAAGCTATAGTGGGTCTCAGGGCCACCCTCACAGCTGTGTACGGAGATTTGAGAGAGGTCTCAATCCTGCGGACAGCCGAGTCCTTTGAGGAGGCTGCACCTGGTACAGGTAAAAGAATCTTACAATCTAGATACAGATGCGTCTACGATTAGTGGGTTACCTCATTTCTTCCTGTCCTCCTGAGGGAAAGGGAAGGAAAGTGCAACCTCATATGGATCCGAAAAATATTTTTCACCAGATTCACCCAGGTTACTTCCAATAGAGAATTATACTCTTTTGATACAGGAAAAGTAGCTGAGGAATTCTTCTTTTCATTAACATAAGAACCCTCCTAGTCTACTGTCCCCTTCTATGAAACTGCAATACAAAAGCTTCTATCACAGCTTGCACCCCCTGAGCAAGAGCTGCATCTCCCCCCCCCCCCATATATCTTCTTCACCGTCCCCTGCATCTGAGGCATTGCCATCAGTGTCAGCCTGTAAGATCTGGGCCAGTGTACGCTTGTGTGGACCAATGGTAGGGGTTTGAGGCGCTGGTGTGGGAACTGAATCTCTATTCATCATGTCTTCCGCAGACTTTCTTAAGTTTTGTGCCTCATTACGGGATAATTTATCTTGAATATTAAAATCATCCCCTTTTTGGAATCCCACCATGCAGGATCGGACCCCCTATCTAAAAATGTGTACAAAGTACAGTATAATGATTCCCCAGGGAGGAGAAACACTCTGCTGTGCAGTAAAACCCTCCTTAGACATTGAATTGTGAATGTTTACACACACAGGAGAATACAGGTTAATCACAAGTAACCAACTGATCCCCCCCAGAGTTATGAGGAACCCAGCCACACAGCGCCCCTTTATCTCAGTTGTGCGCAGACTACAGTAAGTACCCCTAATAGGGTATTAATACTTTTAATACTGTGCCCCCCCCCCCCTTTAGTGGAGGAGCTGCGCTTCCCTGCCAGCATTTACAGTGTGAACTGCAGAAGGAAAATGGCGCTGGTGAGCTGCTGGATCTGCTCAGCGTGAAGCCCTGCCCCCTTAATGGCGCACAGCTTCACGTACTTTTTTTATACTGTCCTTAGGTATTTATTGTGTAACAAAGGGTTAAAACCCCTGTTAGTCTGTATAGTCAGTGTGGGTAATCAGTGGTGGCTCAGCGCGCCCCTCATCAGCATGACACATTACACCGCATGTCCACCTGAGCCCCCTGGAATGCAGCCTGCACACAGAGCTGCACTCCTACCCTTGTGCCGCCATTCCCGCCGATGCGGTACTCACCACTCTTCTAACTTCTGGCTCTGTTAAGGGGTGGCGGCGTGCTGAGGGAGGGTACCCTGCGCCGTGGTGTGGCTTGCGAATGGCTCCCTCAGGAGCTCAGTGTCCTGTCAGCACATAAACGGGACCATTAACTCTTCAGGAAGTACTGTCTGAAAAAAAGAAACAGAAAAAATAAATGCAGAAAACTCTTCACGTGCTCTCCAAAGCATGACCGGCTCCTCTGGGCATATTTTCTAAACTGAGTCTAGTAGGAGGGGCATAGAGGGAGGAGCCAGCTCACACTATTGATTTCTAAAAGTGCCCATGGCTCCTAGTGGACCCATCTATACCCCTATGGTACTAATATGGACCCCAGTATCCTCTAGTACATGCATTCCCAACCATGGTCCTCAAGGCACACCAACAGTGCAGGTTTTAGTGATATCCAGGCTTCAGCACAGATGGTTAAATCAAAATAGCTGAGCTACTAATTGAGTCACCTGTGCTGAAGCCTGGATATCACTAAAACCTGCACTGTTAGTGTGCCTTGAGGACCGTGGTTGGGAATGCCTGCTCTAGTACGTAAGAGAGAGTATATGAAACATGTCTTCTATGAGATGGGCGCCTGATATAAATACCCAAGACCTCCAGCACCCCTGGGGCAAATAGTTCCTATGCTGCATCAGTTGAGCAGTTAAACTATATATATATATATATATATATATATATATATAGTGGAAATAGTCGGCACTCAGAAACAATTGCAATGGTACAGACCGGGGTGCCCTCCTCATGTATCCTTGAGAAAAACACCCATCGCGGTGTTGAAACGTTGGATTCAACATGCTGTTTGTTGCATAAAGTATTTTTTCATCACCAAATCCGTGGAGTGCCGCCTGTTTCTGTGGTGAGGGGGTCAGTGACTTGTGGCTCCAGTCACCACGAACACCTACACCGTATATATATATATATATATATATATATATAATATATATATATATATATATTCCAGAGAGCTCTATACATTAATATATATATATATATATATATATAAAAAACTTTAAATATCCAGAGGCTTTGTTCTCTGCACTTGGCTTGGCACCTGAGATTACATAGCCTTTGCCTGTTGATGTCCAGCTGTGTTTGAAGACATACAGTAAGTATATTCCTTTGAAGATCATACTAGGGGGCTGGAACAAAAAAGGCTGAAGGAAAGGGTGATGTGTATTTGGTATTAAAAAGTCGACTGTTGTGTCCGATTTCCTTAACCCTGTTTGTAACAGTCTTTATTTTAATTATCTATGGTTCTTCTGATAGCACAGACAGGATACTACTAGCCATTTACATATTGATGAGATAACTTTAAATGCCCTTTTACCTCACTGCTCATTGTGCCCCTTGAAGGTAATTATGACATATGTCCATAGTTTCATAAAGGCAGCTAGGATAATTTGAAGAGACATATCCAGCCAGAGCTGTAACTAGACATTTTGTTGCCCTGTGCCAGAAAGATAATTGGTGTCCACCCCATATTTAAAATAGGGCCAGTGCGCAAAATATAGGGGTGTGGCTTCGTGGGGAAGGGGCGTGGTCACACAATAATACCAATTCATATTATGCCGCACAGTAGTCTCCATTATTAAAATTACGCCGCACAGTAGCACCACTTATACACATTACACCAAGTAGAGCCTCCTTTTAAACATAACTTTTACATATTACACCAGGTAGAGCCCCCTTTTACACATTACTCCAGGTAGAGCCCTGTCACACATTATGCCAGGTAGAGCCCCCTTTAACACATTACGCCAGGTAGAGACCCATTTTACACATTACTCCAGGTAGAGCCCTGTCACACATTACACCAGGTAGAGCCCCCTTCTACACATAATGACAGGTAGAGCCCCCTTTTATGCATTACAGCAGGTAGATTCACCTTTTACATATGACTCCAGGTAGATCCCCATAGGCGTGCACACGGGGGGTGCCTGGTGTGCACAGGCACCCTCTAATGTCCGTCACCCCCTGCACATCATGCCTGCGATCCGATCATCGCTGTCTACTGTATGTACTGCTGTTGTGGCAACACTACTACAGCAGCACACAGACAGCGATGATCGGATCACCTGATGCGCATCACTGCCTGGGCTGTTAGTTACACCCCCTCCTACTGCGCCGGTCAGACTCACAGACTGTGGGTGGGTTGGTGGCTGGCCGCACAGCCCACCTGCCGGCATGTTCCGACGTCACACCGCGCAGCCTCCCTCTCTTCCTCCCCACCCTGCGCTGTCCTCCCACCCACGTTCTAAGTCAGTCTCTCCACTCCGTGTGTGACCCAGGAGCATAGGACTCTGAGCCGCTACTGGAGCAGGTGGGAGGGCAGGGGGAGGGGAAAGAAAAGAATGGATATTTCCTTATGATTATATATATATAATGGAGGTGTGAGGTGTGGTGCCTCTGGACTGGCTGAGCTGGATGGCCTTAGTGTGGCATACCTTTACATTCTATTAACACTTTTCACTTATTAATTTTTTAACACTATCTCTCTATTTTAATTGCATTTCATTTTTGTTTCACTTTCTCTATAGCTTCGGCTTCCTAAATACTAATTTATTAACACTATATTTTTTTCACTGGTATGCTACACTGGGCTTTCTGGCTTATGCTGGTGTTTTGGGGTGCCACACCCTGCACCTAGATATAGCGCTAGGGACCCCAAATATACAGAGACGCCTTTATGCGGCTTTGGGGCTTATTCACACATTTGCGCAAATATGTGTAACGAAGATCTCTGAATTCTATTATTATAACGTGGAATTTATATCTGGTTACAGTTATCATTCAGGGTGCTGGGGGAAACAAATGCCTTTTTTTCTTGCTTAGAAATACCCCTCCCTTTCGAGCACCTGAATGATATCACTAAGCTAATTGAGCATCTACCAATATATATGTATATGTGATTAACGGAGTTTCGTGACTGTTTTATTGGAGTGCCGCACTTACCCTCTGTGTATCTATTTCATTGTGAGGGCACCCAGATCTACATCTATTTTAAGAGGCTGTGCCGGACCCCCATCTGTCGTCTATATATATATATATATATATATATATATATATATATATATATAATAGCTTCTATAGGTGCACACAGGAAACTGCTTGGCTCAGCTAAAACAAACAAACAAACAAACAAACAAACACACACGTCTCGAAGTGGGCCGGTATGCAGCGGTATGGCATACCAGCACTTCATTTTCACTGATCTGGAAGTTTGCAGCAGGAGGCGGGGGAAGTAGCCAGCCTGATGCACTAATGGGATGCTGCTCCCGTATCTGCCCAGCGCCCACCGAGGGTGCACCCGGCTCTCCTTCCCTGCCACCGCTGGAGAGCCACCGGGCGCCAATGTGTGGTCTGCCTGGCTCTTGTCCCTGCCGTCGCCGGAGCCCCACCAGACGTCCACGTGTGGTGTACCCTGCACTCGTCACTGCTACAGGCGGAGCCCCTGTACCTGCCACAGCAGACTGGTAGGCTTTAATATTAAATTACAATTCCCAATATGTCCATCTCAACCCCACACCTCCCTCTCACCCTGCGTCCTCTCCCACCCAGTCCTCTCCAACCCGCATTAACCCTCTCACCTGGTGCCCCTCTCTCATCCTGCGTCCCCACTCTTCCTCTTTCCCTCTACCCAATATGTCCTACTCACACCCTGCATCCTCTCCCACCCTGCACCCCCCCTCACCCTGCATCCTCTCCCACCCTGCACCCCCCTCACCCTGCATCCTCTCCCACCCTGCACCCCCATCACCCTGCATCCTCTCCCACCCTGCACCCCCCTCACCCTGCATCCTCTCCCACCCTGCACTTACCCTGCACTGCCTCCTACCCCTGCATCCTCTCCCACCCTGCACCCCCCTCACCCTGCATCCTCTCCCACCCTGCACCCCCCTCACCCTGCGTTCTCTCCCACCCTGCACTTACCCTGCACTGCCTCCTACCCCTGCATCCTCTTCCACCCTGCACCCCCTTTCCACCTGCGTACTTTTCCACCCTGCACCCCCCCTCCCCCTGCGTCCTCTCTCACCCTACACCCCCCTCTCACCCTGAGTTCTCTCCCACCCAGAATCCCCCCCCCCTTCTTCTGACCCTCTCCCCAATATATCCTTCTCCCAACCTGCATCCCCCCTCTCACCTGGTGCCCCTCTCCCATCCTGCGTCACCCCTCTTCTTTTGTCCCTCTCCCCAATATGTCCTACTCACATCCTGCATCCCCCCTCTCTCCTGGTGCCCCTCACTCACCCTGCAACTCTCTCCCATCTAGTGTCCCAATCCCCAATATGTCCTTCTCCCACCCTGCATCACCCCTCTCACACAATGCCCCCGCCCCCCTCAGTCCTTCCTCCACCAAGTGTCCTCCCTCTCATCCAGTGCCTCTTAAGGATACACCTCTTGTGATTGGCAACGCCCTTTTTTTGGCGCGCATACTGGAGGCGTGCGCACAGTACACCCTTGAGTGGACCCTATACCCTTTCAATTTCCACATCCCCACCTCAAAATTCCCACTTCGACCACTGTGTATATGTGTGTATGTGTATATGTGTGTATGTGCGTATATTAGAGATGAGCGCCGGAAATTTTTCGGGTTTTGTGTTTTGGTTTTGGGTTCGGTTCCGCGGCCGTGTTTTGGGTTCGACCGCGTTTTGGCAAAACCTCACCGAATTTTTTTTGTCGGATTCGGGTGTGTTTTGGATTCGGGTGTTTTTTTAAAAAAACCCTAAAAAACAGCTTAAATCATAGAATTTGGGGGTAATTTTGATCCCAAAGTATTATTAACCTCAAAAAACATAATTTACACTCATTTTCAGCCTATTCTGAACACATCACACCTCACAATATTATTTTTAGTCCTAAAATTTGCACCGAGGTCGCTGTGTGAGTAAGATAAGCGACCCTAGTGGCCGACACAAACACCGGGCCCATCTAGGAGTGGCACTGCAGTGTCACGCAGGATGGCCCTTCCAAAAAACCCTCCCCAAACAGCACATGACGCAAAGAAAAAAAGAGGCGCAATGAGGTAGCTGACTGTGTGAGTAAGATTAGCGACCCTAGTGGCCGACACAAACACCGGGCACATCTAGGAGTGGCACTGCAGTGTCACGCAGGATGTCCCTTCCAAAAAACCCTCCCCAAACAGCACATGACGCAAAGAAAAAAAGAGGCGCAATGAGGTAGCTGTGTGAGTAAGATTAGCGACCCTAGTGGCCGACACAAACACCGGGCCCATCTAGGAGTGGCACTGCAGTGTCACGCAGGATGTCCCTTCCAAAAAACCCTCCCCAATCAGCACATGATGCAAAGAAAAAGAAAAGAAAAAAGAGGTGCAAGATGGAATTATCCTTGGGCCCTCCCACCCACCCTTATGTTGTATAAACAAAACAGGACATGCACACTTTAACCAACCCATCATTTCAGTGACAGGGTCTGCCACACGACTGTGACTGATATGACGGGTTGGTTTGGACCCCCCCCCCAAAAAAGAAGCAATTAATCTCTCCTTGCACAAACTGGCTCTACAGAGGCAAGATGTCCACCTCATCTTCACCCTCCGATATATCACCGTGTACATCCCCCTCCTCACAGATTATCAATTCGTCCCCACTGGAATCCACCATCTCAGCTCCCTGTGTACTTTGTGGAGGCAATTGCTGCTGGTCAATGTCTCCGCGGAGGAATTGATTATAATTCATTTTAATGAACATCATCTTCTCCACATTTTCTGGATGTAACCTCGTACGCCGATTGCTGACAAGGTGAGCGGCGGCACTAAACACTCTTTCGGAGTACACACTTGTGGGAGGGCAACTTAGGTAGAATAAAGCCAGTTTGTGCAAGGGCCTCCAAATTGCCTCTTTTTCCTGCCAGTATAAGTACGGACTGTGTGACGTGCCTACTTGGATGCGGTCACTCATATAATCCTCCACCATTCTATCAATGTTGAGAGAATCATATGCAGTGACAGTAGACGACATGTCCGTAATCGTTGTCAGGTCCTTCAGTCCGGACCAGATGTCAGCATCAGCAGTCGCTCCAGACTGCCCTGCATCACCGCCAGCGGGTGGGCTCGGAATTCTGAGCCTTTTCCTCGCACCCCCAGTTGCGGGAGAATGTGAAGGAGGAGATGTTGACAGGTCGCTTTCCGCTTGACTTGACAATTTTGTCACCAGCAGGTCTTTCAACCCCAGCAGACCTGTGTCTGCCGGAAAGAGAGATCCAAGGTAGGCTTTAAATCTAGGATCGAGCACGGTGGCCAAAATGTAGTGCTCTGATTTCAACAGATTGACCACCCGTGAATCCTTGTTAAGCGAATTAAGGGCTGCATCCACAAGTCCCACATGCCTAGCGGAATCGCTCCGTGTTAGCTCCTTCTTCAATGCCTCCAGCTTCTTCTGCAAAAGCCTGATGAGGGGAATGACCTGACTCAGGCTGGCAGTGTCTGAACTGACTTCACGTGTGGCAAGTTCAAAGGGCATCAGAACCTTGCACAACGTTGAAATCATTCTCCACTGCACTTGAGACAGGTGCATTCCATCTCCTATATCGTGCTCAATTGTATAGGCTTGAATGGCCTTTTGCTGCTCCTCCAACCTCTGAAGCATATAGAGGGTTGAATTCCACCTCGTTACCACTTCTTGCTTCAGATGATGGCAGGGCAGGTTCAGTAGTTTTTGGTGGTGCTCCAGTCTTCTGTACGTGGTGCCTGTACGCCGAAAGTGTCCCGCAATTTTTCTGGCCACCGACAGCATCTCTTGCACGCCCCTGTCGTTTTTTAAAAAATTCTGCACCACCAAATTCAAGGTATGTGCAAAACATGGGACGTGCTGGAATTTGCCCATATTTAATGCACACACAATATTGCTGGCGTTGTCCGATGCCACAAATCCACAGGAGAGTCCAATTGGGGTAAGCCATTCCGCGATGATCTTCCTCAGTTGCCGTAAGAGGTTTTCAGCTGTGTGCGTATTCTGGAAAGCGGTGATACAAAGCGTAGCCTGCCTAGGAAAGAGTTGGCGTTTGCGAGATGCTGCTACTGGTGCCGCCGCTGCTGTTCTTGCGGCGGGAGTCCATACATCTACCCAGTGGGCTGTCACAGTCATATAGTCCTGACCCTGCCCTGCTCCACTTGTCCACATGTCCGTGGTTAAGTGGACATTGGGTACAACTGCATTTTTTAGGACACTGGTGAGTCTTTTTCTGACGTCCGTGTACATTCTCGGTATCGCCTGCCTAGAGAAGTGGAACCTAGATGGTATTTGGTAACGGGGGCACACTGCCTCAATAAATTGTCTAGTTCCCTGTGAACTAACGGCGGATACCGGACGCACGTCTAACACCAACATAGTTGTCAAGGACTCAGTTATCCGCTTTGCAGTAGGATGACTGCTGTGATATTTCATCTTCCTCGCAAAGGACTGTTGAACAGTCAATTGCTTACTGGAAGTAGTACAAGTGGGCTTACGACTTCCCCTCTGGGATGACCATCGACTCCCAGCGGCAACAACAGCAGCGCCAGCAGCAGTAGGCGTTACACGCAAGGATGCATCGGAGGAATCCCAGGCAGGAGAGGACTCGTCAGACTTGCCAGTGACATGGCCTGCAGGACTATTGGCATTCCTGGGGAAGGAGGAAATTGACACTGAGGGAGTTGGTGGGGTGGTTTGCGTGAGCTTGGTTACAAGAGGAAGGGATTTACTGGTCAGTGGACTGCTTCCGCTGTCACCCAAAGTTTTTGAACTTGTCACTGACTTATTATGAATGCGCTGCAGGTGACGTATAAGGGAGGATGTTCCGAGGTGGTTAACGTCCTTACCCCTACTTATTACAGCTTGACAAAGGGAACACACGGCTTGACACCTGTTGTCCGCATTTCTGGTGAAATACCTCCACACCGAAGAGCTGATTTTTTTGGTATTTTCACCTGGCATGTCAACGGCCATATTCCTCCCACGGACAACAGGTGTCTCCCCGGGTGCCTGACTTAAACAAACCACCTCACCATCAGAATCCTCCTGGTCAATTTCCTCCCCAGCGCCAGCAACACCCATATCCTCCTCATCCTGGTGTACTTCAACACTGACATCTTCAATCTGACTATCAGGAACTGGACTGCGGGTGCTCCTTCCAGCACTTGCAGGGGGCATGCAAATAGTGGAAGGCGCATGCTCTTCACGTCCAGTGTTGGGAAGGTCAGGCATCGCAAACGACACAATTGGACTCTCCTTGTGGATTTGGGATTTCAAAGAACGCACAGTTCTTTGCGGTGCTTTTGCCAGCTTGAGTCTTTTCAGTTTTCTAGCGAGAGGCTGAGTGCTTCCATCCTCATGTGAAGCTGAACCACTAGCCATGAACATAGGCCAGGGCCTCAGCCGTTCCTTGCCACTCCGTGTGGTAAATGGCATATTGGCAAGTTTACGCTTCTCCTCCGACAATTTTATTTTAGGTTTTGGAGTCCTTTTTTTTCTGATATTTGGTGTTTTGGATTTGACATGCTCTGTACTATGACATTGGGCATCGGCCTTGGCAGACGACGTTGCTGGCATTTCATCGTCTCGGCCATGACTAGTGGCAGCAGCTTCAGCACGAGGTGGAAGTGGATCTTGATCTTTCCCTAATTTTGGAACCTCAACTTTTTTGTTCTCCATATTTTATAGGCAGAACTAAAAGGCACCTCAGGTAAACAATGGAGATGGATGGATTGGATACTAGTATACAATTATGGACGGACTGCCACGGTTAGGTGGTATAAAAAAACCACGGTTAGGTGGTATATATTATAATAATAATACAATTATGGATGGACGGACTGCCTGCCGACTGCCGACACAGAGGTAGCCACAGCCGTGAACTACCGCACTGTACACTGGTTGATAAAGAGATAGTAGTATACTCGTAACAACTAGTATGACACTATGACGACGGTATAAAGAATGAAAAAAAAACCACGGTTAGGTGGTATATATTATAATAATAATACAATTATGGATGGACGGACTGCCTGCCGACTGCCGACACAGAGGTAGCCACAGCCGTGAACTACCGCACTGTACACTGGTTGATAAAGAGATAGTAGTATACTCGTAACAACTAGTATGACACTATGACGACGGTATAAAGAATGAAAAAAAAACCACGGTTAGGTGGTATATATTATAATAATAATACAATTATGGATGGACGGACTGCCTGCCGACTGCCGACACAGAGGTAGCCACAGCCGTGAACTACCGCACTGTACACTGGTTGATAAAGAGATAGTAGTATACTCGTAACAACTAGTATGACACTATGACGACGGTATAAAGAATGAAAAAAAAACCACGGTTAGGTGGTATATATTATAATAATAATACAATTATGGATGGACGGACTGCCTGCCGACTGCCGACACAGAGGTAGCCACAGCCGTGAACTACCGCACTGTACACTGGTTGATAAAGAGATAGTAGTATACTCGTAACAACTAGTATGACACTATGACGACGGTATAAAGAATGGAAAAAAAACCACGGTTAGGTGGTATATATTATAATAATAATACAATTATGGATGGACGGACTGCCTGCCGACTGCCGACACAGAGGTAGCCACAGCCGTGAACTACCGCACTGTACACTGGTTGATAAAGAGATAGTAGTATACTCGTAACAACTAGTATGACACTATGACGGTATAAAGAATGAAAAAAAAACCACGGTTAGGTGGTATATATTATAATAATAATACAATTATGGATGGACGGACTGCCTGCCGACTGCCGACACAGAGGTAGCCACAGCCGTGAACTACCGCACTGTACACTGGTTGATAAAGAGATAGTAGTATACTCGTAACAATTAGGATGACACTATGACGGTATAAAGAATGAAAAAAAAACCACGGTTAGGTGGTAGGTATATAATAATAAATAATACAATTCTGGTCGGACGGACTGCCTGCCGTGTGCCGACACAGAGGTAGCCACAGCCGTGAACTACCGCACTGTACACTGGTTGATAAAGAGATAGTAGTATACTCGTAACAATTAGGATGACACTATGACGGTATAAAGAATGAAAAAAAAACCACGGTTAGGTGGTAGGTATATAATAATAAATAATACAATTCTGGTCGGACGGACTGCCTGCCGTGTGCCGACACAGAGGTAGCCACAGCCGTGAACTACCGCACTGTACACTGGTTGATAAAGAGATAGTAGTATACTCGTAACAATTAGGATGACACTATGACGGTATAAAGAATGAAAAAAAAACCACGGTTAGGTGGTAGGTATATAATAATAAATAATACAATTCTGGTCGGACGGACTGCCTGCCGTGTGCCGACACAGAGGTAGCCACAGCCGTGAACTACCGCACTGTACACTGGTTGATAAAGAGATAGTAGTATACTCGTAACAATTAGGATGACACTATGACGGTATAAAGAATGAAAAAAAAACCACGGTTAGGTGGTAGGTATATAATAATAAATAATACAATTCTGGTCGGACGGACTGCCTGCCGTGTGCCGACACAGAGGTAGCCACAGCCGTGAACTACCGCACTGTACACTGGTTGATAAAGAGATAGTAGTATACTCGTAACAATTAGGATGACACTATGACGGTATAAAGAATGAAAAAAAAACCACGGTTAGGTGGTAGGTATATAATAATAAATAATACAATTCTGGTCGGACGGACTGCCTGCCGTGTGCCGACACAGAGGTAGCCACAGCCGTGAACTACCGCACTGTACTGTGTCTGCTGCTAATATAGACTGGTTGATATTTAAAGAGATATTAGTAGTATACAACAATACTATACTGGTGGTCAGGCACTGGTCACCACTCCTGCAGCAAAAGTGTGCACTGTTAATTAATATAATTGTACTCCTGGCTCCTGCTAACAACCTGCAGTGCTCCCCAGTCTCCCCCACAATTAATTATAAGCTTTTAATTTATACATTGATGACTGTGCAGCACACTGGGCTGAGCTGAGTGCACACAGACTGAGTCACACTGTGTGACTGACTGTGCTGTGTATCGTTTTTTTTTTCAGGCAGAGAACGGATATAGCAGAGAGAAGTGAACGGATATATTATATTAAATAAAAGTTAACTAGCTGCTGCACTGGTCACTGACTGTGGTAAACTAACTCTGTCTGCGACTCTGCACAATCTCTCTCTATCTAATCTATCTATCTCTATTCTAATGGAGAGGACGCCAGACACGTCCTCTCCCTATCAATCTCAATGCACGAGTGAAAATGGCGGCGACGCGCGGCTCCTTATATAGAATCCGAGTCTCGCGATAGAATCCGAGCCTCGCGAGAATCCGACAGCGTCATGATGACGTTCGGGCGCGCTCGGGTTAACCGAGCAAGGCGGGAAGATCCGAGTCGCTCGGACCCGTGGAAAAAAAAGTGAAGTTCGTGCGGGTTCGGATTCAAAGAAACCGAACCCGCTCATCTCTAGCGTATATATATATATATATATATATATATATATATATATAACACATCGAGAGGTTCGGCTCTCCCATTAGTAGTTTAAAATGCGCCGGGTGCCTTCACAAAGCAGATAACATACAGAGCAGGGGGTGAGGCACTCCAAGCGACGTGGAAATCAGAGGCAGAACAACGTTAGATACAAGACAACGTTTCAATGCCGTTTAATCTGGCATTTTGAGTAGAGATGAGCGGGTTCGGTTTCTCTGAATCCGAACCCGCCAGAACTTCATGTTTTTTTTCACGGGTCCGAGCGACTCGGATCTTCCCGCCTTGCTCGGTTAACCCGAGCGCGCCCGAACGTCATCATGACGCTGTCGGATTCTCGCGAGGCTCGGATTCTATCGCGAGACTCGGATTCTATATAAGGAGCCGCGCGTCGCCGCCATTTTCACACGTGCATTGAGATTGATAGGGAGAGGACGTGGCTGGCGTCCTCTCCGTTTAGAATAGATTAGAGAGACACTTGATTTACTAATTTTGGGGAGCATTAGGAGTACTCAGTACAGTGCAGAGTTTTGCTGATAGTGACCACCAGTTTTATTTATAATCCGTTCTCTGCCTGAAAAAAGCGATACACAGCACACAGTGACTCAGTCACATACCATATCTGTGTGCACTGCTCAGGCTCAGGCCAGTGTGCTGCATCATCTATTATCTATATATAATATTATATATATCTGTCTGACTGCTCAGCTCACACAGCTTATAATTGTGGGGGAGACTGGGGAGCACTACTGCAGTGCCAGTTATAGGTTATAGCAGGAGCCAGGAGTACATAATATATTATATAGTGAGTGACCACCAGACACACAGTGCAGTTTATTTCAATATATCCGTTCTCTGCCTGAAAAAAGCGATACACACAGTGACTCAGTCAGTCACATACCATATCTGTGTGCACTGCTCAGGCTCAGGCCAGTGTGCTGCATCATCTATATATATTATATATCATCTGTCTGACTGCTCAGCTCACACAGCTTATAATTGTGGGGGAGACTGGGGAGCACTACTGCAGTGCCAGTTATAGGTTATAGCAGGAGCCAGGAGTACATAATATTATATTAAAATTAAACAGTGCACACTTTTGCTGCAGGAGTGCCACTGCCAGTGTGACTAGTGACCAGTGACCTGACCACCAGTATATATAATATTAGTAGTATACTATCTCTTTATCAACCAGTCTATATTAGCAGCAGACACAGTACAGTGCGGTAGTTCACGGCTGTGGCTACCTCTGTGTCGGCACTCGGCAGCCCGTCCATAATTGTATATACCACCTAACCGTGGTTTTTTTTTCTTTCTTTATACATACATACTAGTTACGAGTATACTATCTCTTTATCAACCAGTCTATATATTAGCAGCAGACACAGTACAGTGCGGTAGTTCACGGCTGTGGCTACCTCTGTGTCGGCACTCGGCAGCCCGTCCATAATTGTATATACCACCTAACCGTGGTTTTTTTTTCTTTCTTTATACATACATACTAGTTACGAGTATACTATCTCTTTATCAACCAGTCTATATATTAGCAGCAGACACAGTACAGTGCGGTAGTTCACGGCTGTGGCTACCTCTGTGTCGGCACTCGGCAGCCCGTCCATAATTGTATATACCACCTAACCGTGGTTTTTTTTTCTTTCTTTATACATACATACTAGTTACGAGTATACTATCTCTTTATCAACCAGTCTATATATTAGCAGCAGACACAGTACAGTGCGGTAGTTCACGGCTGTGGCTACCTCTGTGTCGGCACTCGGCAGCCCGTCCATAATTGTATATACCACCTAACCGTGGTTTTTTTTTCTTTCTTTATACATACATACTAGTTACGAGTATACTATCTCTTTATCAACCAGTCTATATATTAGCAGCAGACACAGTACAGTGCGGTAGTTCACGGCTGTGGCTACCTCTGTGTCGGCACTCGGCAGCCCGTCCATAATTGTATATACCACCTAACCGTGGTTTTTTTTTTCTTTCTTTATACATACATACTAGTTACGAGTATACTATCTCTTTATCAACCAGTCTATATATTAGCAGCAGACACAGTACAGTGCGGTAGTTCACGGCTGTGGCTACCTCTGTGTCGGCACTCGGCAGCCCGTCCATAATTGTATATACCACCTAACCGTGGTTTTTTTTTCTTTCTTTATACATACATACATACTAGTTACGAGTATACTATCTCTTTATCAACCAGTCTATATATTAGCAGCAGACACAGTACAGTGCGGTAGTTCACGGCTGTGGCTACCTCTGTGTCGGCACTCGGCAGCCCGTCCATAATTGTATATACCACCTAACCGTGGTTTTTTTTTCTTTCTTTATACATACATACTAGTTACGAGTATACTATCTCTTTATCAACCAGTCTATATATTAGCAGCAGACACAGTACAGTGCGGTAGTTCACGGCTGTGGCTACCTCTGTGTCGGCACTCGGCAGCCCGTCCATAATTGTATATACCACCTAACCGTGGTTTTTTTTTCTTTCTTTATACATACATACTAGTTACGAGTATACTATCTCTTTATCAACCAGTCTATATATTAGCAGCAGACACAGTACAGTGCGGTAGTTCATGGCTGTGGCTACCTCTGTGTCGGCACTCGGCAGCCCGTCCATAATTGTATATACCACCTAACCGTGGTTTTTTTTTTCTTTCTTTATACATACATACTAGTTACGAGTATACTATCTCTTTATCAACCAGTCTATATATTAGCAGCAGACACAGTACAGTGCGGTAGTTCATGGCTGTGGCTACCTCTGTGTCGGCACTCGGCAGCCCGTCCATAATTGTATATACCACCTAACCGTGGTTTTTTTTTCTTTCTTTATACATACATACTAGTTACGAGTATACTATCTCTTTATCAACCAGTCTATATATTAGCAGCAGACACAGTACAGTGCGGTAGTTCACGGCTGTGGCTACCTCTGTGTCGGCACTCGGCAGCCCGTCCATAATTGTATATACCACCTAACCGTGGTTTTTTTTTTCTTTCTTTATACATACATACTAGTTACGAGTATACTATCTCTTTATCAACCAGTCTATATATTAGCAGCAGACACAGTACAGTGCGGTAGTTCACGGCTGTGGCTACCTCTGTGTCGGCACTCGGCAGCCCGTCCATAATTGTATATACCACCTAACCGTGGTTTTTTTTTCTTTCTTTATACATACATACTAGTTACGAGTATACTATCTCTTTATCAACCAGTCTATATATTAGCAGCAGACACAGTACAGTGCGGTAGTTCACGGCTGTGGCTACCTCTGTGTCGGCACTCGGCAGCCCGTCCATAATTGTATATACCACCTAACCGTGGTTTTTTTTTCTTTCTTTATACATACATACTAGTTACGAGTATACTATCTCTTTATCAACCAGTCTATATATTAGCAGCAGACACAGTACAGTGCGGTAGTTCACGGCTGTGGCTACCTCTGTGTCGGCACTCGGCAGCCCGTCCATAATTGTATACTAGTATCCAATCCATCCATCTCCATTGTTTACCTGAGGTGCCTTTTAGTTGTGCCTATTAAAATATGGAGAACAAAAATGTTGAGGTTCCAAAATTAGGGAAAGATCAAGATCCACTTCCACCTCGTGCTGAAGCTGCTGCCACTAGTCATGGCCGAGACGATGAAATGCCAGCAACGTCGTCTGCCAAGGCCGATGCCCAATGTCATAGTACAGAGCATGTCAAATCCAAAACACCAAATATCAGTAAAAAAAGGACTCCAAAACCTAAAATAAAATTGTCGGAGGAGAAGCGTAAACTTGCCAATATGCCATTTACCACACGGAGTGGCAAGGAACAGCTGAGGCCCTGGCCTATGTTCATGGCTAGTGGTTCAGCTTCACATGAGGATGGAAGCACTCAGCCTCTCGCTAGAAAAATGAAAAGACTCAAGCTGGCAAAAGCAGCACAGCAAAGAACTGTGCATTCTTCGAAATCCCAAATCCACAAGGAGAGTCCAATTGTGTCGGTTGCGATGCCTGACCTTCCCAACACTGGACGTGAAGAGCATGCGCCTTCCACCATTTGCACGCCCCCTGCAAGTGCTGGAAGGAGCACCCGCAGTCCAGTTCCTGATAGTCAGATTGAAGATGTCAGTGTTGAAGTACACCAGGATGAGGAGGATATGGGTGTTGCTGGCGCTGGGGAGGAAATTGACCAGGAGGATTCTGATGGTGAGGTGGTTTGTTTAAGTCAGGCACCCGGGGAGACACCTGTTGTCCGTGGGAGGAATATGGCCGTTGACATGCCAGGTGAAAATACCAAAAAAATCAGCTCTTCGGTGTGGAGGTATTTCACCAGAAATGCGGACAACAGGTGTCAAGCCGTGTGTTCCCTTTGTCAAGCTGTAATAAGTAGGGGTAAGGACGTTAACCACCTCGGAACATCCTCCCTTATACGTCACCTGCAGCGCATTCATAATAAGTCAGTGACAAGTTCAAAAACTTTGGGTGACAGCGGAAGCAGTCCACTGACCAGTAAATCCCTTCCTCTTGTAACCAAGCTCACGCAAACCACCCCACCAACTCCCTCAGTGTCAATTTCCTCCTTCCCCAGGAATGCCAATAGTCCTGCAGGCCATGTCACTGGCAATTCTGACGAGTCCTCTCCTGCCTGGGATTCCTCCGATGCATCCTTGCGTGTAACGCCTACTGCTGCTGGCGCTGCTGTTGTTGCCGCTGGGAGTCGATGGTCATCCCAGAGGGGAAGTCGTAAGCCCACTTGTACTACTTCCAGTAAGCAATTGACTGTTCAACAGTCCTCTGCGAGGAAGATGAAATATCACAGCAGTCATCCTACTGCAAAGCGGATAACTGAGTCCTTGACAACTATGTTGGTGTTAGACGTGCGTCCGGTATCCGCCGTTAGTTCACAGGGAACTAGACAATTTATTGAGGCAGTGTGCCCCCGTTACCAAATACCATCTAGGTTCCACTTCTCTAGGCAGGCGATACCGAGAATGTACACGGACGTCAGAAAAAGACTCACCAGTGTCCTAAAAAATGCAGTTGTACCCAATGTCCACTTAACCACGGACATGTGGACAAGTGGAGCAGGGCAGGGTCAGGACTATATGACTGTGACAGCCCACTGGGTAGATGTATGGACTCCCGCCGCAAGAACAGCAGCGGCGGCACCAGTAGCAGCATCTCGCAAACGCCAACTCTTTCCTAGGCAGGCTACGCTTTGTATCACCGCTTTCCAGAATACGCACACAGCTGAAAACCTCTTACGGCAACTGAGGAAGATCATCGCGGAATGGCTTACCCCAATTGGACTCTCCTGTGGATTTGTGGCATCGGACAACGCCAGCAATATTGTGTGTGCATTAAATATGGGCAAATTCCAGCACGTCCCATGTTTTGCACATACCTTGAATTTGGTGGTGCAGAATTTTTTAAAAAACGACAGGGGCGTGCAAGAGATGCTGTCGGTGGCCAGAAAAATTGCGGGACACTTTCGGCGTACAGGCACCACGTACAGAAGACTGGAGCACCACCAAAAACTACTGAACCTGCCCTGCCATCATCTGAAGCAAGAAGTGGTAACGAGGTGGAATTCAACCCTCTATATGCTTCAGAGGTTGGAGGAGCAGCAAAAGGCCATTCAAGCCTATACAATTGAGCACGATATAGTAGGTGGAATGCACCTGTCTCAAGTGCAGTGGAGAATGATTTCAACGTTGTGCAAGGTTCTGATGCCCTTTGAACTTGCCACACGTGAAGTCAGTTCAGACACTGCCAGCCTGAGTCAGGTCATTCCCCTCATCAGGCTTTTGCAGAAGAAGCTGGAGGCATTGAAGAAGGAGCTAAAAGGGAGCGATTCCGCTAGGCATGTGGGACTTGTGGATGCAGCCCTTAATTCGCTTAACAAGGATTCACGGGTGGTCAATCTGTTGAAATCAGAGCACTACATTTTGGCCACCGTGCTCGATCCTAGATTTAAAGCCTACCTTGGATCTCTCTTTCCGGCAGACACAGGTCTGCTGGGGTTGAAAGACCTGCTGGTGACAAAATTGTCAAGTCAAGCGGAACGCGACCTGTCAACATCTCCTCCTTCACATTCTCCCGCAACTGGGGGTGCGAGGAAAAGGCTCAGAATTCCGAGCCCACCCGCTGGCGGTGATGCAGGGCAGTCTGGAGCGACTGCTGATGCTGACATCTGGTCCGGACTGAAGGACCTGACAACGATTACGGACATGTCGTCTACTGTCACTGCATATGATTCTCTCAACATTGATAGAATGGTGGAGGATTATATGAGTGACCGCATCCAAGTAGGCACGTCACACAGTCCGTACTTATACTGGCAGGAAAAAGAGGCAATTTGGAGGCCCTTGCACAAACTGGCTTTATTCTACCTAAGTTGCCCTCCCACAAGTGTGTACTCCGAAAGAGTGTTTAGTGCCGCCGCTCACCTTGTCAGCAATCGGCGTACGAGGTTACATCCAGAAAATGTGGAGAAGATGATGTTCATTAAAATGAATTATAATCAATTCCTCCGCGGAGACATTGACCAGCAGCAATTGCCTCCACAAAGTACACAGGGAGCTGAGATGGTGGATTCCAGTGGGGACGAATTGATAATCTGTGAGGAGGGGGATGTACACGGTGATAATTCGGAGGGTGAAGATGAGGTGGACATCTTGCCTCTGTAGAGCCAGTTTGTGCAAGGAGAGATTAATTGCTTCTTTTTTGGGGGGGGTCCAAACCAACCCGTCATATCAGTCACAGTCGTGTGGCAGACCCTGTCACTGAAATGATGGGTTGGTTAAAGTGTGCATGTCCTGTTTTGTTTAAACAACATAAGGGTGGGTGGGAGGGCCCAAGGACAATTCCATCTTGCACCTCTTTTTTCTTTTCTTTTTCTTTGCATCATGTGCTGATTGGGGAGGGTTTTTTGGAAGGGACATCCTGCGTGACACTGCAGTTCCACTCCTAGATGGGCCCGGTGTTTGTGTCGGCCACTAGGGTCGCTAATCTTACTCACACAGTCAGCTACCTCATTGCGCCTCTTTTTTTCTTTGCGTCATGTGCTGTTTGGGGAGGGTTTTTTGGAAGGGACATCCTGCGTGACACTGCAGTGCCACTCCTAGATGGGCCCGGTGTTTGTGTCGGCCACTAGGGTCGCTAATCTTACTCACACAGCTACCTCATTGCGCCTCTTTTTTTCTTTGCGTCATGTGCTGTTTGGGGAGGGTTTTTTGGAAGGGACATCCTGCGTGACACTGCAGTGCCACTCCTAGATGGGCCCGGTGTTTGTGTCGGCCACTAGGGTCGCTTATCTTACTCACACAGCGACCTCGGTGCAAATTTTAGGACTAAAAATAATATTGTGAGGTGTGAGGTATTCAGAATAGACTGAAAATGAGTGTAAATTATGGTTTTTGAGGTTAATAATACTTTGGGATCAAAATGACCCCCAAATTCTATGATTTAAGCTGTTTTTTAGTGTTTTTTGAAAAAAACACCCGAATCCAAAACACACCCGAATCCGACAAAAAAAATTCGGTGAGGTTTTGCCAAAACGCGTTCGAACCCAAAACACGGCCGCGGAACCGAACCCAAAACCAAAACACAAAACCCGAAAAATTTCAGGCGCTCATCTCTAATTTTGAGTGACCTGATGAAAAAGCCAGATCATTAAACGGCATTGAAACGCTGTCTTGTATCTAACATTCTACTGCCTCTGATTTCCATGTCGCTTGGAGGGCCTCACCCCCTGCTCTGTATTATATATATATATATATATATATATATATATATATGTATATATATATTATATATATATATATGAAAAAAGCAAAAGAAAGGAAGGCGCATATGTGAGTTCAGTATAGATTCTTTCTATTAAAAAGTGCAGGCTCACGTACATCAAAGTAAAATAATACCAGCTCCCGTCCCAAAGACCCCCGCACGAATGCCTCCGGATCGTACCCAGCAGTGCTTCAGACAGGAAGACTCCAGCGGCTCTCATCCACCTGCACTGCATCCAAGCAACAGGATCCCAATGTATGCGTCTGCTCATTCAGCGTTCAGTGTGAGCGTTAGTGATGAGCGGGTTCGGTTTCTCGGAAACCGAACCCCCCCGAACTTCAGCCTTTTTACACGGGTCCGAGGCAGGTTCGAACCTTCCCGCCTTGCTCGGCTAACCCGAGCGCGCCCGAACGTCATCATCCCGCTGTCGGATTCTCGCGAGGCTCGGATTCTATCGCGAGACTCGGATTCTATATAAGGAGCCGCGCGTCGCCGCCATTTTCACACGTGCATTGAGATTGATAGGGAGAGGACGTGGCTGGCGTCCTCTCCGTTTAGATAGAGAGTGAGACACTTGATTTACTGGAGCATTAGGAGTACTCAGAGAGTGCAGAGTTTTGCTGATAGTTATACTAGTGACCACCAGTTTTATTTATTATTTAATATAATCCGTTCTCTGCCTGAAAAAAAACGATACACAGTCACATACCATATCTGTGCTCAGCCTCAGTGTGCTGCATGATAATATCATCTATGTATATCTGACTGTGCTGAGTGCTCACTGCTCACACAGCTTAATTGTGGGGGAGACTGGGGAGCAGTTATAGCAGGAGTACATATTTAACAGTGCACACTTTTGCTGCCAGTGTGACTGACCAGTTACCACCAGTATATTGTCTGCCTGAAAAAGTTAAACACTCGCGTGGTGTTTTTTTTTTTTATTCTATAAACGCATTCTGCTGACAGTGTCCAGCAGGTCCGTCATTCATTATATTATAATATATACCTGCAGTAGTGATATATATATATTTTTTATATCATTATCATCCAGTCTATACTAGCAGACGCAGTACGGTAGTCCACGGCTGTAGCTACCTCTGTGTCGGCAGTCGCTCGTCCATAATTGTATACCTACCTGTGGTGTTTTTTTTTTCTATCTTCTTCATACTAGTAGTTTAGGAGTCTGCAGTGCTGACAGTGTCCAGCAGGTCCGTCATTATATAATATATACCTGTCCTGCAGTAGTGATATATATATATTTTTTATATCATTATCATCCAGTCTATACTAGCAGACGCAGTACGGTAGTCCACGGCTGTAGCTACCTCTGTGTCGGCAGTCGCTCGTCCATAATTGTATACCTACCTGTGGTGGGTTTTTTTTTTCTATCTTCTTCATACTAGTAGTTTAGGAGTCTGCAGTGCTGACAGTGTCCAGCAGGTCCGTCATTATATAATATATACCTGGCCTGCAGTAGTGATATATATATATTTTTTTATATCATTATCATCCAGTCTATACTAGCAGACGCAGTACGGTAGTCCATGGCTGTAGCTACCTCTGTGTCGGCAGTCGCTCGTCCATAATTGTATACCTACCTGTGGTGGGGTTTTTTTTTCTATCTTCTTCATACTAGTAGTTTAGGAGTCTGCAGTGCTGACAGTGTCCAGCAGGTCCGTCATTATATAATATATACCTGTCCTGCAGTAGTGATATATATATATTTTTTATATCATTATCATCCAGTCTATACTAGCAGACGCAGTACGGTAGTCCACGGCTGTAGCTACCTCTGTGTCGGCAGTCGCTCGTCCATAATTGTATACCTACCTGTGGTGGGTTTTTTTTTTCTATCTTCTTCATACTAGTAGTTTAGGAGTCTGCAGTGCTGACAGTGTCCAGCAGGTCCGTCATTATATAATATATACCTGTCCTGCAGTAGTGATATATATATATTTTTTATATCATTATCATCCAGTCTATACTAGCAGATGCAGTACGGTAGTCCACGGCTGTAGCTACCTCTGTGTCGGCAGTCGCTCGACCATAATTGTATACCTACCTGTGGTGTTTTTTTTCTTTCTATCTTCTTCATACTAGTAGTTTAGGAGTCTGCAGTGCTGACAGTGTCCAGCAGGTCCGTCATTATATAATATATACCTGTCCTGCAGTAGTGATATATATATATATTTTATATCATTATCATCCAGTCTATACTAGCAGACGCAGTACGGTAGTCCACGGCTGTAGCTACCTCTGTGTCGGCAGTCGCTCGTCCATAATTGTATACCTACCTGTGGTGGGTTTTTTTTTTTCTATCTTCTTCATACTAGTAGTTTAGGAGTCTGCAGTGCTGACAGTGTCCAGCAGGTCCGTCATTATATAATATATACCTGTCCTGCAGTAGTGATATATATATATTTTTTTATATCATTATCATCCAGTCTATACTAGCAGACGCAGTACGGTAGTCCACGGCTGTAGCTACCTCTGTGTCGGCAGTCGCTCGTCCATAATTGTATACCTACCTGTGGTGGGGGTTTTTTTTCTATCTTCTTCATACTAGTAGTTTAGGAGTCTGCAGTGCTGACAGTGTCCAGCAGGTCCGTCATTATATAATATATACCTGTCCTGCAGTAGTGATATATATATATTTTTTATATCATTATCATCCAGTCTATACTAGCAGACGCAGTACGGTAGTCCACGGCTGTAGCTACCTCTGTGTCGGCAGTCGCTCGTCCATAATTGTATACCTACCTGTGGTGGTTTTTTTTTTTCTATCTTCTTCATACTAGTAGTTTAGGAGTCTGCAGTGCTGACAGTGTCCAGCAGGTCCGTCATTATATAATATATACCTGTCCTGCAGTAGTGATATATATATTTTTTTTATATCATTATCATCCAGTCTATACTAGCAGACGCAGTACGGTAGTCCACGGCTGTAGCTACCTCTGTGTCGGCAGTCGCTCGTCCATAATTGTATACCTACCTGTGGTGGTTTTTTTTTTTCTATCTTCTTCATACTAGTAGTTTAGGAGTCTGCAGTGCTGACAGTGTCCAGCAGGTCCGTCATTATATAATATATACCTGTCCTGCAGTAGTGATATATATATATTTTTATATCATTATCATCCAGTCTATACTAGCAGACGCAGTACGGTAGTCCACGGCTGTAGCTACCTCTGTGTCGGCAGTCGCTCGTCCATAATTGTATACCTACCTGTGGTGGTTTTTTTTTTTTCTATCTTCTTCATACTAGTAGTTTAGGAGTCTGCAGTGCTGACAGTGTCCAGCAGGTCCGTCATTATATAATATATACCTGTCCTGCAGTAGTGATATATATATTTTTTATATCATTATCATCCAGTCTATACTAGCAGATGCAGTACGGTAGTCCACGGCTGTAGCTACCTCTGTGTCGGCAGTCGCTCGACCATAATTGTATACCTACCTGTGGTGTTTTTTTTCTTTCTATCTTCTTCATACTAGTAGTTTAGGAGTCTGCAGTGCTGACAGTGTCCAGCAGGTCCGTCATTATATAATATATACCTGTCCTGCAGTAGTGATATATATATATATTTTATATCATTATCATCCAGTCTATACTAGCAGACGCAGTACGGTAGTCCACGGCTGTAGCTACCTCTGTGTCGGCAGTCGCTCGTCCATAATTGTATACCTACCTGTGGTGGGTTTTTTTTTCTATCTTCTTCATACTAGTAGTTTAGGAGTCTGCAGTGCTGACAGTGTCCAGCAGGTCCGTCATTATATAATATATACCTGTCCTGCAGTAGTGATATATATATATTTTTTTATATCATTATCATCCAGTCTATACTAGCAGACGCAGTACGGTAGTCCACGGCTGTAGCTACCTCTGTGTCGGCAGTCGCTCGTCCATAATTGTATACCTACCTGTGGTGGGGTTTTTTTTTTCTATCTTCTTCATACTAGTAGTTTAGGAGTCTGCAGTGCTGACAGTGTCCAGCAGGTCCGTCATTATATAATATATACCTGTCCTGCAGTAGTGATATATATATATTTTTTATATCATTATCATCCAGTCTATACTTGCAGACGCAGTACGGTAGTCCACGGCTGTAGCTACCTCTGTGTCGGCAGTCGCTCGTCCATAATTGTATACCTACCTGTGGTGGTTTTTTTTTTTTCTATCTTCTTCGTACTAGTAGTTTAGGAGTCTGCAGTGCTGACAGTGTCCAGCAGGTCCGTCATTATATAATATATACCTGTCCTGCAGTAGTGATATATATATATTTTTTATATCATTATCATCCAGTCTATACTAGCAGACGCAGTACGGTAGTCCACGGCTGTAGCTACCTCTGTGTCGGCAGTCGCTCGTCCATAATTGTATACCTACCTGTGGTGGGGTTTTTTTTTCTATCTTCTTCATACTAGTAGTTTAGGAGTCTGCAGTGCTGACAGTGTCCAGCAGGTCCGTCATTATATAATATATACCTGGCCTGCAGTAGTGATATATATATATTTTTTTATATCATTATCATCCAGTCTATACTAGCAGACGCAGTACGGTAGTCCATGGCTGTAGCTACCTCTGTGTCGGCAGTCGCTCGTCCATAATTGTATACCTACCTGTGGTGGGGTTTTTTTTTCTATCTTCTTCATACTAGTAGTTTAGGAGTCTGCAGTGCTGACAGTGTCCAGCAGGTCCGTCATTATATAATATATACCTGTCCTGCAGTAGTGATATATATATATTTTTTATATCATTATCATCCAGTCTATACTAGCAGACGCAGTACGGTAGTCCACGGCTGTAGCTACCTCTGTGTCGGCAGTCGCTCGTCCATAATTGTATACCTACCTGTGGTGGGTTTTTTTTTTCTATCTTCTTCATACTAGTAGTTTAGGAGTCTGCAGTGCTGACAGTGTCCAGCAGGTCCGTCATTATATAATATATACCTGTCCTGCAGTAGTGATATATATATATTTTTTATATCATTATCATCCAGTCTATACTAGCAGATGCAGTACGGTAGTCCATGGCTGTAGCTACCTCTGTGTCGGCAGTCGCTCGACCATAATTGTATACCTACCTGTGGTGTTTTTTTTCTTTCTATCTTCTTCATACTAGTAGTTTAGGAGTCTGCAGTGCTGACAGTGTCCAGCAGGTCCGTCATTATATAATATATACCTGTCCTGCAGTAGTGATATATATATATATTTTATATCATTATCATCCAGTCTATACTAGCAGACGCAGTACGGTAGTCCACGGCTGTAGCTACCTCTGTGTCGGCAGTCGCTCGTCCATAATTGTATACCTACCTGTGGTGGGGTTTTTTTTTTCTATCTTCTTCATACTAGTAGTTTAGGAGTCTGCAGTGCTGACAGTGTCCAGCAGGTCCGTCATTATATAATATATACCTGTCCTGCAGTAGTGATATATATATATTTTTTTATATCATTATCATCCAGTCTATACTAGCAGACGCAGTACGGTAGTCCACGGCTGTAGCTACCTCTGTGTCGGCAGTCGCTCGTCCATAATTGTATACCTACCTGTGGTGGGGGTTTTTTTTCTATCTTCTTCATACTAGTAGTTTAGGAGTCTGCAGTGCTGACAGTGTCCAGCAGGTCCGTCATTATATAATATATACCTGTCCTGCAGTAGTGATATATATATATTTTTTATATCATTATCATCCAGTCTATACTAGCAGACGCAGTACGGTAGTCCACGGCTGTAGCTACCTCTGTGTCGGCAGTCGCTCGTCCATAATTGTATACCTACCTGTGGTGGTTTTTTTTTTTCTATCTTCTTCATACTAGTAGTTTAGGAGTCTGCAGTGCTGACAGTGTCCAGCAGGTCCGTCATTATATAATATATACCTGTCCTGCAGTAGTGATATATATATTTTTTTTATATCATTATCATCCAGTCTATACTAGCAGACGCAGTACGGTAGTCCACGGCTGTAGCTACCTCTGTGTCGGCAGTCGCTCGTCCATAATTGTATACCTACCTGTGGTGGGTTTTTTTTTTCTATCTTCTTCATACTAGTAGTTTAGGAGTCTGCAGTGCTGACAGTGTCCAGCAGGTCCGTCATTATATAATATATACCTGTCCTGCAGTAGTGATATATATATATTTTTATATCATTATCATCCAGTCTATACTAGCAGACGCAGTACGGTAGTCCACGGCTGTAGCTACCTCTGTGTCGGCAGTCGCTCGTCCATAATTGTATACCTACCTGTGGTGGTTTTTTTTTTTTCTATCTTCTTCATACTAGTAGTTTAGGAGTCTGCAGTGCTGACAGTGTCCAGCAGGTCCGTCATTATATAATATATACCTGTCCTGCAGTAGTGATATATATATTTTTTATATCATTATCATCCAGTCTATACTAGCAGATGCAGTACGGTAGTCCACGGCTGTAGCTACCTCTGTGTCGGCAGTCGCTCGACCATAATTGTATACCTACCTGTGGTGTTTTTTTTCTTTCTATCTTCTTCATACTAGTAGTTTAGGAGTCTGCAGTGCTGACAGTGTCCAGCAGGTCCGTCATTATATAATATATACCTGTCCTGCAGTAGTGATATATATATATATTTTATATCATTATCATCCAGTCTATACTAGCAGACGCAGTACGGTAGTCCACGGCTGTAGCTACCTCTGTGTCGGCAGTCGCTCGTCCATAATTGTATACCTACCTGTGGTGGGTTTTTTTTTCTATCTTCTTCATACTAGTAGTTTAGGAGTCTGCAGTGCTGACAGTGTCCAGCAGGTCCGTCATTATATAATATATACCTGTCCTGCAGTAGTGATATATATATATTTTTTTATATCATTATCATCCAGTCTATACTAGCAGACGCAGTACGGTAGTCCACGGCTGTAGCTACCTCTGTGTCGGCAGTCGCTCGTCCATAATTGTATACCTACCTGTGGTGGGGTTTTTTTTTTCTATCTTCTTCATACTAGTAGTTTAGGAGTCTGCAGTGCTGACAGTGTCCAGCAGGTCCGTCATTATATAATATATACCTGTCCTGCAGTAGTGATATATATATATTTTTTATATCATTATCATCCAGTCTATACTTGCAGACGCAGTACGGTAGTCCACGGCTGTAGCTACCTCTGTGTCGGCAGTCGCTCGTCCATAATTGTATACCTACCTGTGGTGGTTTTTTTTTTTTCTATCTTCTTCATACTAGTAGTTTAGGAGTCTGCAGTGCTGACAGTGTCCAGCAGGTCCGTCATTATATAATATATACCTGTCCTGCAGTAGTGATATATATATATTTTTTATATCATTATCATCCAGTCTATACTAGCAGACGCAGTACGGTAGTCCACGGCTGTAGCTACCTCTGTGTCGGCAGTCGCTCGACCATAATTGTATACCTACCTGTGGTGGGTTTTTTTTTTCTATCTTCTTCATACTAGTAGTTTAGGAGTCTGCAGTTCTGACAGTGTCCAGCAGGTCCGTCATTATATAATATATACCTGTCCTGCAGTAGTAATATATATATATTTTTTATATCATTATCATCCAGTCTATACTAGCAGACGCAGTACGGTAGTCCACGGCTGTAGCTACCTCTGTGTCGGCAGTCGCTCGTCCATAATTGTATACCTACCTGTGGTGGGTTTTTTTTTCTATCTTCTTCATACTAGTAGTTTAGGAGTCTGCAGTGCTGACAGTGTCCAGCAGGTCCGTCATTATATAATATATACCTGTCCTGCAGTAGTGATATATATATTTTTTATATCATTATCATCCAGTCTATACTAGCAGACGCAGTACGGTAGTCCACGGCTGTAGCTACCTCTGTGTCGGCAGTCACTCGTCATCCATAAGTATACTAGTATCCATCCATCTCCATTGTTTACTTGAGGTGCCTTTTAGTTGTGCCTATTAAAATATGGAGAACAAAAATGTTGAGGTTCCAAAAATAGGGAAAGATCAAGATCGACTTCCACCTTGTGCTGAAGCTGCTGCCACTAGTCATGGCCGAGACGATGAAATGCCATCAACGTCGTCTGCCAAGGCCGATGCCCAATGTCATAGTACAGAGCATGTAAAATCCAAAACACCAAATATCAGTAAAAAAAAGGACTCAAAAATCTAAAATAAAATCGTCGGAGGAGAAGCGTAAACTTGCCAATATGCCATTTACCACACGGAGTGGCAAGGAACGGCTGAGGCCCTGGCCTATGTTCATGGCTAGTGGTTCAGCTTCACATGAGGATGGAAGCACTCAGCCTCTCGCTAGAAAAATGAAAAGACTTAAGCTGGCAAAAGCACAGCAAAGAACTGTGCGTTCTTCGAAATCACAAATCCCCAAGGAGAGTCCAATTGTGTCGTTTGCGATGCCTGACCTTCCCAACACTGGACGTGAAGAGCATGCGCCTTCCACCATTTGCACGCCCCCTGCAAGTGCTGGAAGGAGCACCCGCAGTCCAGTTCCTGATAGTCAGATTGAAGATGTCAGTGTTGAAGTACACCAGGATGAGGAGGATATGGGTGTTGCTGGCGCTGGGGAGGAAATTGACAAGGAGGATTCTGATGGTGAGGTGGTTTGTTTAAGTCAGGCACCCGGGGAGACACCTGTTGTCCGTGGGAGGAATATGGCCATTGACATGCCTGGTGAAAATACCAAAAAAATCAGCTCTTCAGTGTGGAAGTATTTCAACAGAAATGCGGACAACATTTGTCAAGCCGTGTGTTGCCTTTGTCAAGCTGTAATAAGTAGGGGTAAGGACGTTAACCACCTCGGAACATCCTCCCTTATACGTCACCTGCAGCGCATTCATCATAAGTCAGTGACAAGTTCAAAAACTTTGGGCGACAGCGGAAGCAGTCCACTGACCAGTAAATCCCTTCCTCTTGTAACCAAGCTCACGCAAACCACCCCACCAACTCCCTCAGTGTCAATTTCCTCCTTCCCCAGGAATGCCAATAGTCCTGCAGGCCATGTCACTGGCAATTCTGACGAGTCCTCTCCTGCCTGGGATTCCTCTGATGCATCCTTGCGTGTAACGCCTACTGCTGCTGGCGCTGCTGTTGTTGCTGCTGGGAGTCGATGGTCATCCCAGAGGGGAAGTCGTAAGACCACTTTTACTACTTCCACCAAGCAATTGACTGTCCAACAGTCCTTTGCGAGGAAGATGAAATATCACAGCAGTCATCCTGCTGCAAAGCGGATAACTGAGGCCTTGGCATCCTGGGCGGTGAGAAACATGGTTCCGGTATCCATCATTACTGCAGAGCCAACTATAGACTTGTTGGAGGTACTGTGTCCCCGGTACCAAATACCATCTAGGTTCCATTTCTCTAGGCAGGCGATACCGAAAATGTACACAGACCTCAGAAAAAGACTCACCAGTGTCCTAAAAAATGCAGTTGTACCCAATGTCCACTTAACCACGGACATGTGGACAAGTGGAGCAGGGCAGACTCAGGACTATATGACTGTGACAGCCCACTGGGTAGATGTATGGACTCCCGCCGCAAGAACAGCAGCAGCATCTCGCAAACGCCAACTCTTTCCTAGGCAGGCTACGCTTTGTATCACCACTTTCCAGAATACGCACACAGCTGAAAACCTCTTACGGCAACTGAGGAAGATCATCGCAGAATGGCTTACCCCAATTGGACTCTCCTGTGGATTTGTGGCATCGGACAACGCCAGCAATATTGTGTGTGCATTAAATCTGGGCAAATTCCAGCACGTCCCATGTTTTGCACATACCTTGAATTTGGTGGTGCAGAATTTTTTAAAAAACGACAGGGGCGTGCAAGAGATGCTGTCGGTGGCCAGAAGAATTGCGGCACACTTTCGGCGTACAGGCACCACGTACAGAAGACTGGAGCACCACCAAAAACGCCTGAACCTGCCCTGCCATCAACTGAAGCAAGAAGTGGTAACGAGGTGGAATTCAACCCTCTATATGCTTCAGAGGTTGGAGGAGCAGCAAAAGGCCATTCAAGCCTATACAACTGAGCACGATATAGTAGGTGGAATGCACCTGTCTCAAGCGCAGTGGAAAATGATTTCAACGTTGTGCAAGGTTCTGCAACCTTTTGAACTTGCCACACGTGAAGTCAGTTCAGACACTGCCAGCCTGAGTCAGGTCATTCCCCTCATCAGGCTTTTGCAGAAGAAGCTGGAGACATTGAAGGAGGAGCTAACACAGAGCGATTCCGCTAGGCATGTGGGACTTGTGGATGGAGCCCTTAATTCGCTTAACAAGGATTCACGGGTGGTCAATCTGTTGAAATCAGAGCACTACATTTTGGCCACCGTGCTCGATCCTAGATTTAAAACCTACCTTGGATCTCTCTTTCCGGCAGACACAAGTATGCAGGGGTTCAAAGAACTGCTGGTGAGAAAATTGTCAAGTCAAGCGGAACGCGACCTGTCAACATCTCCTCCTTCACATTCTCCCGCAACTGGGGGTGCGAGGAAAAGGCTCAGAATTCCGAGCCCACCCGCTGGCGGTGATGCAGGGCAGTCTGGAGCGACTGCTGATGCTGACATCTGGTCCGGACTGAAGGACCTGACAACGATTACGGACATGTCGTCTACTGTCACTGCATATGATTCTCTCCCCATTGAAAGAATGGTGGAGGATTATATGAGTGACCGCATCCAAGTAGGCACGTCAGACAGTCCGTACTTATACTGGCAGGAAAAAGAGGCAATTTGGAGGCCCTTGCACAAACTGGCTTTATTCTACCTAAGTTGCCCTCCCACAAGTGTGTACTCCGAAAGAGTGTTTAGTGCCGCCGCTCACCTTGTCAGCAATCGGCGTACAAGGTTACATCCAGAAAATGTGGAGAAGATGATGTTCATTAAAATGAATTATAATCAATTCCTCCGTGGAGACATTCACCAGCAGCAATTGCCTCCACAAAGTACACAGGGAGCTGAGATGGTGGATTCCAGTGGGGACGAATTGATAATCTGTGAGGAGGGGGATGTACACGGTGATATATCGGAGGATGATGATGAGGTGGACATCTTGCCTCTGTAGAGCCAGTTTGTGCAAGGAGAGATTAATTGCTTCTTTTTTGGTGGGGGTCCAAACCAACCCGTCATTTCAGTCACAGTCGTGTGGCAGACCCTGTCACTGAAATGATGGGTTGGTTAAAGTGTGCATGTCCTGTTTATACAACATAAGGGTGGGTGGGAGGGCCCAAGGACAATTCCATCTTGCACCTCTTTTTTCTTTCATTTTTCTTTGCATCATGTGCTGTTTGGGGAGTAGTTTTTTGAAGGGCCAGCCTGCGTGACACTGCAGTGCCACTCCTAGATGGGCCAGGTGTTTGTGTCGGCCACTAGGGTCGCTTAGCTTACTCACACAGCTACCTCATTGCGCCTCTTTTTTTTCTTCTTTGCGTCATGTGCTGTTTGGGGAGTAGTTTTTTGAAGGGCCAGCCTGCGTGACACTGCAGTGCCACTCCTAGATGGGCCAGGTGTTTGTGTCGGCCACTAGGGTCGCTTAGCTTACTCACACAGCTACCTCATTGCGCCTCTTTTTTTTCTTCTTTGCGTCATGTGCTGTTTAGGGAGTAGTTTTTGGAAGGGCCAGCCTGCGTGACACTGCAGTGCCACTCCTAGATGGGCCAGGTGTTTGTGTCGGCCACTAGGGTCGCTTAGCTTACTCACACAGCTACCTCATTGCGCCTCTTTTTTTTTTTTTCTTTGCGTCATGTGCTGTTTGGGGAGTAGTTTTTTGAAGGGCCAGCCTGCGTGACACTGCAGTGCCACTCCTAGATGGGCCAGGTGTTTGTGTCGGCCACTAGGGTCGCTTAGCTTACTCACACAGCTACCTCATTGCGCCTCTTTTTTTTCTTCTTTGCGTCATGTGCTGTTTGGGGAGTGTTTTTTGGAAGGGCCATCCTGCGTGACACTGCAGTGCCACTCCTAGATGGGCCAGGTGTTTGTGTCGGCCACTAGGGTCGCTTATCTTAGTCACACAGCTACCTCATTGCGCCTCTTTTTTTCTTTGCGTCATGTGCTGTTTGGGGGGTGTTTTTTGGAAGGACCATCCTGCGTGACACTGCAGTGCCACTCCTAGATGGGCCAGGTGTTTGTGTCGGCCACTTGGGTCGCTGAGCTTAGTCATCCAGCGACCTCGGTGCAAATTTTAGGACTAAAAATAATATTGTGAGGTGTGAGGTGTTCAGAATACACTGAAAATGAGTGGAAATTATGGTTATTGAGGTTAATAATACTTTGGGATCAAAATGACCCCCAAATTCTATGATTTAAGCTGTTTTTTAGGGTTTTTTGAAAAAAACACCCGAATCCAAAACACACCCGAATCCGACAAAAAAAATTCAGTGATGTTTTGCCAAAACGCGTTCGAACCCAAAACACGGCCGCTGAACCGAACCCAAAACCAAAACACAAAACCCGAAAAATTTCCGGTGCTCATCACTAGTGAGCGTCCCAACCGGTTTCGTCAAGATTGACTTCGTCAAATGCTGCTCCCATTCAATGCCTTCTCACACATGCAAACAGTGAGTTGTTCAATCATTCCAGGAGATAATTATATATCAAGGTCTAGAAAGGGGAAGGGGTCACAAACAAACAACAGACAGGGGGGGGGAGGTCTTTTTACCCCCTGGTATCCACCCAGCACACTAAAAATGATCTGTAACCATATCTGAACCTATCTGGTAATAAAATTTCAGAGACATTGCTCCCATGCATTTGCAAAGACATGTTTAGCTGCTGAGCTGAGTCAAGGCTTCTCCAATACCAGTAGTCCTAACACTACATAATGGCAGTGCCCACATAGGGCCATGTGATTTGTCTACAGTAAGGCCTCATGATAAAGGCTCATACTAGTCACCTTTTACACATGACTCCAGGTAGAGTCTCTTTATACAAAGTACAGCAGGTAAAGTACCCTTTTTCTCAGTATGGCAGGTAGAGTCCCCTTTTATACAGTACGGCAGATAGTATCCCCTTTTACACACATAACACCAGGTAATGCTCCCTTTTATAAAGTATGGCAGGTAGAGCCCCTCTTTTACACATTAAACCAGGTAGAGTCACCTTTTACACATGACTCCAGGTAGAGTCCCCTTTTACACATTAAGCCAGGTAAAGTCCAATTTTACACATTATGACAGGTTGAGTCACCTTTTACACATTACGGCAGGTAGAGCCCCTTTTACACATTACTCCAGGCAAAGTCCCCTTTTACATATTATGCCAGGCAAAGTCCGCTTTTACACATTTGCTGAGGGGGCTAGGGAGAGAGAGATATTTTATACTTACTTTCCTCCCACCCAAACACTGCAGACACACAGGGTAAGCCCAGCGGTGGAGCCTAGTGAGGGACGGTAATCTGCAGCTCTACCTGATTACATATGAGACACGCCAGTGGCAGCACTGCAGCTGTGGGTAGGGGGTGGGAATCCGCAGCAGACAGACGTAGGTGCTGGTCGGTGGATGCCAGCAGCAGCAGCGGTGGTGGTAGGGGTGAGGCAGGTGATGTTCCGGTTCTCCGCCCATAGAGCCTATGCACTGTGGGCTGAGCACACTCAGCACACATCTAGTTATGGCTGTGTATCCAGCTGTATTTCTCCTCTATGGTATGCCCATATCGCAAAAGCTCTCATGAAGAGTTGGACACAAACCAACATGAAGCACAAATTGTGTTTCTCCATATGAGCTACACTTAAAAATGGAGCAAGACTTACTAGTCATGTAAGGAGGTCAATTGGGGAAAAAGAGGGATAGGCTGGTGCAACTTCAGGCTTGTGTATGTTATAATGGGACTGATTCAAAGTTGCATGGTATTGCACAGCCGCATTAGCAACTAATACGCTAATGCAGCAGGAGGCATAGACACCTTTTACCTGCTTCCGTGATTCACTGCTGCGTCTAAAGATGCACTATCGGATCATACTGCGGGACCCTCAGTAATTTGAGTAACCTTCAGGTTACAGAGTTGGCCATCTCAAATCTGCAGTCGAGGCCGGTAAATCTGCGTCAGCAAATGCAGACACTGACTCAACTCCGTTTGTAGAATGGACCCAGTTGCTGCCCCTTCCCCTCCCCCAAATGACCTCACTCTGTCAATCAGCACTAAGACTGAAGTTATGTATTGATAAATTTAATTCAATCATTATTAATTATAAATATTCATTTTTTTTTATTGTTCACTACAGGTAATGGCTTTCCCAGCCCATCTTTAAGTGTTTGGACATGCTGGCACATGTAGTGCTACTGCATTCAATGTAGCCATAGCTGTAAACAAAATAGCCAGCACTCCATAGCAGCTACGATCTGATGAAGCTTGTATTGCAATGTGCACAAGGCATAAAAATAACATACTATACACAGGACTAAAAATCCTTTGTTCTCTAATATGTTTCCTAACGATTGGTTCATCGTTCATTCAACTCCTACATGAACAAGAAACAAACGGCTTCTCAGTTTTTATTCTGTCCTCTCTGAAATCTCTTTTCATTAGACAGACATCATAACCACATCTACTTTCAAATAATACAATCTAGATGCAATAATCTGAAAAATGGTGTTTATTATAGCATACAAACAAACATGCACATGCAGAGGTTATGTAGAGGTATAAATAATACAGCTGTCATACATAGCTAAGTAATATGGCTGTTAGCATATATAAAGGCTGATTTGGGGTCGGAGGGCCTGATTCAGACATGATCGATGTTGTGCGAAGTCACACAGCGGCCGATTATCAAACGATTGTGCATGTGTATGCACCACAATGCACAGGCACGACGCCAAACAGCGACAGAATGGTGTGAAAATTTAGAGCGCTAGGTTTACGCAAGGTGATTGACTGGAAACGGACATTTGGGGGTGGTAACTGCCCGTTTTCTGGGAGTGTCAGGAAAAATGCAGGTGTTCCCAAGCGGTTTCTGGGAGGGTGTGTGCTGTCAGCTCCGGCCCCGAACAGACTGATTCTATCGCACTGTAGGAGTAAGTCCTGGGTTACGCACACACTGCACAGACTGGAAAAATCATTCGATGGGGAGTGAGTTGCGAACGGATTTGCAGCTGTCTGCTGTCTGGCGAACTTTTCGCACGGTGTTCGCATGCATTTACACACTTGCACAGGGTATGTTTTAACTCTCTATGGGCGGTGACTATCTGATTGCAGCCCTCTGCAAATTTGCAGAGGAGCTATCAGGTCTGAATTAGGCCTTGAGTCCTTACCATTGATGCAGTGCTGGATGGAGGGATAAATGCCCATCTCTGGCTGAGACCATGTGGGAACTAAAAATGGATGCCTGCCAGTGTCCTCTACCCAGAATTCATTTAGAACTAACTAAGGAATCCTGTGCAGTTCAGAATTTAGCTGAACACAAGGTATAGCTTATACAGGATACATGTATACAGCTGTTATGATACTCCCAAACTACTATATAAGATGCCTAGAGTCATGCTACAGGAGTCTTCTGCCTATAACAACTGCTTATTGTTCCCATACAGTGCAATACACTCACCAGTACTTAGGATGCTGCCAGGTTTTAAACTCTGTACAGTAGGAACTTATATAATAAACAGGAGTTTGCAAAAGATAAGCTAAAGCAGGTGAATACAGCAGGACTGAAACACAAATAATGACATGTGTAGGACTGGCCCAGAATAGCAGCATTAAATGGTTTAAACTAGAGATGTGCGGTGGACACTTTTTCGGGTTTTGTGTTTTTGGTAATGGATCTGGATTCCCGCTCGTGTTTTGGATCTGGATTGATTTTACCAAAACCACCCTTTCGGGTTTTGGCTTTGGTTTTGGATCTGGATGACTTTTGGGAAAGAAACCCATAAAAACAGCTAAAATCAAAGAATGTGGGGGTAATTTTGATCCTACGGTATTATTAACACCAATAACATTCATTTGCCCTCATTTCCAGTATATTCTGAACAACTCACAATATTGCTTTAGGCCAAAAGGTTGCACCAAGGTAGCTGGATGACTAAGCTAAGCGACACAAGTGGGCAGCGCACTTTCATTTCAACAGATTGACCACCCTTGTATCCTGGCAAAGCGAATGAAGGGCTCCATCCACAAGTCTCACAACCTAGCGGAATCGCTCCATCTTAGTTCCTCCTTCAATTTCTACAGCTGCTTCTGCAAACGCCTGATGAGGAGAAAGACCTGACTCAAGCTGGCAGTGTCTAAACCGACTTCACATATGGCAAGTTCAAAGGGTTGGAGAACCTTGCACAACATGGAAATCATTCTCCACTGCGCTTGAGTCAGGTGCATTCCCCCTTCTTTGCCTATATCGTAGGTCGATGTATAGGCTTGAATGGCCTTTTACTGCTCCTCCATCCTCTGAAGCATATAGAGTGTTGAATTCCACCTCGTTACCACCTCTTGCTTCAGGTGATGGCAGGGCAGGTTCAGGAGTGTTTGCTGGCGCTCCAGTCTTCGGCACGCGGTGGCTGAATGTCGAAAGTGGCCCGCAATTTTTCGGGCCACTGACAGCATTTCCTGCATGCCCCTGTCATTTAAAAAAAAATTCTGCTCCACCAAATTAATTGTATGTGCAAAACATGGGACGTGCTGGAATTTGCCCAGATGTAAGGCACGCACAATATTGGTGGCGTTGTATGATATCATAAATCCCCAGGAGAGCCTAAGTGGGGTAAGCCATTGTGCGATGATGTCCTCAGTTTCCGTAAGAGGTTGTCTGCGGTGTGCCTTTTACGGAAACCGGTGATACACATCGTAGCCTGCCTAGGAATGAGTTGGCGTTTGTGAGATGCTGCTACTGTTGCCGCTGCTGTTGTTGCTGCGGGAGGCAATACATCTACCCAGTGGGCTATCACAGTCATTTAGTCATTAGTTTGCTCTGCTCCACTTGTCCACATGTCCATGGTTAAGTGGACAGTGGGTACAACTGCATTTTTAAGGTCACTGAGGACACTTTTCTTGATGTCCCTGTACTGTCCGGGAATCGCTTTCCTAGTGAAGTGGAATCTAGACGGGATTTTGTACTGGGGACACAGTACGTCCATCAACTGTCTAAATCCCACTGAACTAATGGTGGATTACGGACGCACGTCTAACACCAGCATAGTTGTTATGGCCTCAGTAATCTACTTTGCAACAGGATGACTGCTGTCATATTTCATCTTCCTCGCAAAGGACTGTTGGACAGTCAATTGCTTAGTGGAAGTAGTACAATTGATCTTACGACTTCCCAACTGGGATGACGAACGACTCCCAGCAGCGGCAGCAGTAGACGTACCACTCAAGGATCCTTTGAAGGAATCCCGGTTAGGAGAGGACTCGTCAGTCATGCCAGTGACATGTCCTACATGACTACTTACGTTCCTCACTGAAGAGGAAATTGACGTTGAGGGAGTTGGTGGTGTGGTTTGCAGGAGTTTGGGTACAGCAGGAAGAAGGGATTTAGGTGTCAGTGGACTGCTTACGCTCTTTTTCAAAGTTTCTGAACTTGACAATGAATTCTGATAAATGTGTATAAGGGAGGATGTTCCTAGGTGGTTAATGCCGTTATCCCTACTTATTACAGATTGACAAAGGCAACACACGGCTTCACACCTGTTGTCCGGATTTGTGGAGAAATAATTCCACACCGAAGAGGTGACTTTTTTGGTATTATGCCCAGGCATGACAATGGGCTTTGTAATCCCACGGACAACAATTGTCTCCACTGGTGCCTTATTCAAACAAACCACATCACCATCAGAATCCTCATCATCAACTTCCTCCTTAGTGCCAGCTACACCCATATCCTCCTCATCCTGGTGTACGTCTAAAGTGACATTCTCAATTTCAGTATCAGCAACTGGACTGGCGGTGCTCTTCCCAGCACTTGCAGGGGGCATGCAAATGGTGGTAGGAGCCTCTTCTTTCCATACAGTCTTGGGAAGGTCAAGCGTAGACATCGCAACCGTGGACACACTTGGAGTCTCCTTGGGGATTTGTGATATCCCTGAACGCACATTTGTATTTTCCTGTGCTTTAACAAGCTTCATCTTTTCAAATTGTTCGAGAGGTAGGAGGGCTTCCATCATTAGAAGCTGGGCCACCAGTCATGAACATAGGCCAAGCCCTTAGCCTTTCCTTGCCACTTCGTGTCATGAATAGCATATTGCCAAGTTTACGTTTCTCGTCAGATAATTTCTATTTTTTTCTGATAATAATTTTTTTTTGCTTCTTGGATTTTACATGCCCTCTATGACATTGGGCATCGGCCTTAGCAGACAACGTTGATTGAACTGCATCATCAATGTCATGACTGGTGGCAGCAGCAGCTTAAGCACTAGTACTAGGAACTGGAATTGGTGATTGATCTTCCACTATCATTTCCTCCAAATTCATGTTCTGCATTTCACAGGACAGCACCCCTTTATTATTACAGAACACAGAACAGTGCCCCTTTATTTTCACAGCACCCCTGCATACAGGGCCAGTGTAATGTTATTTTAACATCAGCACCCCTATATTTTACAGCATACAGGAGCAGTGCGCTTTTAATTTTTAACAACTGTGCCCCTGAATATTTATAGCCTAGAGGACCAGTGTAATGTTATTTGAACAGCAGCACCCCTATATTTTACAGCATACAGGCGCAGTGTGCTTTTAATTTTTAACAACTGCACCCCTGAATTTTTATAGCATACAGGGCCAGTGTAATGTTATTTGACCAACAGCACCCCTATATTTTACAGCATACAGGAGCAGTGTGCTTTTAATTTTAACAACTGTACCCCTGAATTTTTACTACAGAGCCAGTGTAATGTTATTTGAACAGCAGCACCCCTATATTTTACAGCATACAGGATCAGTATGCTTTTCATTTGTAACAACTGCACGCCTGAATTTTTATAGCATACAGGGCCAGTGTAATGTTATTTGAACAGCAGCACTCCTATATTTTACAGCATGCAGGAGCAGTGTGCTTTTAATTTTTCACACCTGCACCCCTGAATTTTTTATAGCATACAGGGCCAGTGTAATGTTATTTGAACAGCAGCACCCCTATATTTTACAGCATACAGGACCAGTGTGCTTTTCATTTTTAACAACTGCACCCCTGAATTTTTACAGCATACAGGGCCAGTGTAATGTTATTTGAACAGCAGCACCCCTATGTTTTACAGCACACAGGAGCAGTGTACTATTAATTTTTAACAACTGCACCCTTGAATTTTTATAGCAAACAGGGCAAGTGTAATGTTATTTGAACAGCAGCACCCCTATATTTCACAGCATACAGGACCAGTGTGCTTTTAATTTTTCACAACTGCCCCCTTTAATTTTTACAACATACAGGGCCAGTGTAATGTTATTTGAATAGCAACACCTGTATTTTTTTACAGCATACAGGAGCAGTGTGCTTTTAATTTAACAACTGCACCCCTGAAGATTTACAACATGCAGGGCAATTGTACTGTTATTTGACCAGCAGCACCCCTATATTTTACAGCATAGAGGAGCAGTGTGCATCTAATTTTTAACAACTGCACGCCTGAATTTTTACAACATATATGGCCAGTGAATGTTATTTGAACAGCAGCACCCCTATATTTTACAGCACACAGGGCCAGTGTACTTTTAATTTTTAACAACTGCACCCCTGAATTTTTACAACATACAGGGCCAGTGTAATGTTATTTTAACAGCAGCACCCCTATATCTTACAGCATACAGGACCAGTGTGCTATTAATTTTTAACAACTGCACCCCTGATTTTTTTTCTAGCATACAGGGTCAGTGTAATGTTATTTGAACAGAATCACCCCTATATTTTACAGCATACAGGAGCAGTGTGCTTTAAATTTTTACAACATACAGGGCCTATGTAATGTTAATTTAACAGCAGCAGCCCTATATTTTACAGCATACAGGAGCAGTGTGTTTTTTAATTTTTAAGAACTGCATTCCTTAATTTTTAAAGCATACAGGGCCAATGTAATGTTATTTGAAAAGCAGCACCCCTATATTTAACAGCTTACAGGAGCAGTGTGCTTTTAATTTATAACAACTGTACCCCTGAATTTTTATAGCATACAGGTCCAGTGTAATATTATTTGAACAGCAGCACCCCTATACAGCATGCAGGAGCAGTGTGCTTTTAATTTTTAACAACTGCCCCCCTGAATTCTTTACAACATACAAGGCCGGCAGCACCCCTATATTTTACAAAATACAGGAGGAGGACAGTGCCCCTGCATCCTGTACAACATAGTGACAGCAACACCCATGTACAGCTGAAGCACCCGGTTGTAAAAGCACATGAAACACCAATGACAGCCAGGATAGCCAGCATAGCACCCCTAACACAGCACAGGTGCACCACAGTGACTGCAGCAGCACCCCAACAGAGCACACACTAACCCTACCTGATGCCACCACCCACAGAGAGAGACAGAGGTCTGTCTCCATCACTCTCCAAGTCTGGAGTGAAAATGTCGGTGACGCGCGGCTTTTTATATGGAATCCAAAAACAACGAGAATCCGACAGCATGATGATGATGTTTTACATCATTCTGGTCTCCGAGTCTGGCGTGAAGTCCCGAGCCAGCTCGGATACCCTCTCGGAGCGTAAAGTTCGGGGAAGGGGGGGGGGGGGTTTGGTTCTCAGGGAACTGAACCCGCTCATCTCTAATTTAAACAGCAGTGCAGGAATAAACACATCTCTAATAGCAGAGAAACACAGTATGGCTGACAGGTGTAGTATTACAGCAATGCAAGACAGTACAGATTTTCACAGTAACTATAAATGTGTTAGCAGTGGTGATACACAATAAAGTATGCAATCACAGGAATCCACAATGAGGAATGTACACATATATTCACTGAACCTTTAATATGAGTAGCATTGGTACTGTAATACTCAATGATACAGGCACTTACTGTAGCTGAGGAAACAGGTCTGGAAGCACGCCTAGGCAACAGCAGCAGGGCCGGCATCAGAAATCTTGGGGCCCCATACGGTGATATCTCTGGGGCCCCTTCAGATTAGGAAAAAACTGTGTTCCCTAATGCACACCGAGTGAAAAATATTACTACATAATAGTCAGATAATACGGAGATCTTAGTTGCGTATATCTGCAGATATAGGGTTAAGCCCCCAGGCCGATCGACAAGGCTTCTCCGTCACTGGGGGTCCCTAATACTAGGTATGGGTCCGAGGTGCAGGACCCCACGATGTCGGCACAGGTCGGCCATCCCAGGTCAGCACACAGGTGAAAATTAACAGGGGTTAATAAGAAGCACAGAAGTGCTATGTAAGTGGTGTGATTAAAATAATATATACAAAATAATATATACAAAGTGATAGGGAAAATCATAAGTGTTAATAAAGTGTTAGGGTGTGCCGACCTGAAGCAGCCTAGCCATACCGACACAGGGGCCACCGCACCCCACACCCACCCCATAAATAATTACAAATATGTCTGGGTTAAATTCCCAGTGTAAGGCCACATGGTAATGGCTCCTACAGCATCTGAGAGCCAGCTTACCTGGGGATACCCCTGGCTTCCCCTATGGCACTATGGAGTCAGCAATCCCTCCTAATGCTGACCCATCTATGCCCCTCTAAATACAATACACAAAATGGAAAGCTGCTCAATCAGATTGTAATGTCACTCAGGTGCTAAAAGGGAGGGGTAATTCTGTGTAGGAAAAAACTGTGTTCCCTAATGCACACCGAGTGAAAAATATTACTACATAATAGCCCCTTCAGATTATTAAAGTGCAACGGAATTTGCTGCACTAGGGTGTTCATTCCGAGTTGATCGCTCGCTAGCTAGTTTTAGCAGCTGTGCAAACGTTAGGCTGCCGCCCATTGGGGAGTGTATTTTAGCTTAGCAAAAGTGCGAACGCATGTGCAGCCGAGCTCTACAAAAACAGTTTGTGCAGTTTTAGAGTAGATCGGAACCTACTCAGCGCTTGCGATCACTTCAGCCTATTCGTGTCCGGATTTGACATCATACACCTGCCCAGCAAACGCCCAGCCATGCCTGTGTTTTTTCAGACACGCCTGCATTTTTGCAAACACTCCCTGAAAACGGTCAGTTGACACCCAGTAACGCCCCCTTCCTGTCAATCTTCTAGCGGAAGCCAGTGCGAAGGAAAACTTTGCTAGAACCTGAGCACAACCACAAAGAGCTTTGTACCCATATGTCGCGTGTGCGCATTGCAAGGCATACACATGCGCATAAATGCAATTTTTCACCTGATCGCTGCGCTGCGAAAATCGGCAGCGAGCGATCAACTCGGAATGACCCCCCATATAAGAAACCGTTATTAAATAAAAATATATTTATACAAATATATCAATGTTTACAGTATATCTCTCCTTCCTTCCCCACACCACAGTCTATGTCTCCCTCTCTCCTTCCTCCCACACACCCCACAGTCTGTCTCTCCCCAATGACTCCATGCTGCATTCCAAGCATTCCCCCACATCCCAAGCATTCCCCCACATCATCCCAAAGTCCTGTATCCCCTCACCAAGCCACCGTTACCCTGGGGACAGACTCACCTTCGCTGCACTCCCCAGAATCCAGACCCAAACACCACACAGCAGGAACCATGAGGCCCTCACACCCCAACAGAAGAGGCTGGCACAGGGCACAGGAATCCTGGCCAGCAGAGCTGCTGCCATGTACCGTAACTGCCTGCAACAGAGCTGGACCCAGAAGAGTTAGCGCACACTCACGCTGCACAGTCACGGTGTGTGAGAGGTCCTGTCAATGTGAGGCTGCACCCACACCACCTACAGCTCGCTGCCCTATTTGGAAAAGATGGCTTACATCATTGCCTAGCACTAATTAGCATATCCTTGGGGCTCCTCTGGTCCTTGGGGCCCGGTACAGGTGTCCCCTTTGACCCCCCCTGACGCCAGCCCTGATTAGCAGCAAGACACTAGAATATAGTCAGCCAAGAACAGGGACCGAATGACAAGGCTCAAGGAAGAACGATCACCATCATGGGTGTTTGGGACTTGCTGCCTTTTAACACCAACAGGAACCATTGAAAGAGACTAGCACCTAATGACAGGATTGGATTGCAGCTGTAAAGTTGCATGTATAGTCATCACCGAGACCAGGAACCACCTTGGCCACCTAGAATCCCAGTTGCCTAGGTAACACTGGGACCATAGGACAGAGCAGCCGGTGTGACGTGTCATTCTAGTTGCCTAGCAATGCTCGGGACCTGCAATGGAGGAGAGCTGTGTCGGCAGCTCATAACAAAAGCAAACATACAGTATGCTGATAGGTTTGACAGTTCTATTTATACAGTATGGAATTCCCACTGTCTGTGATCCGATCAAAGGGAAATCCCATTGATATAATACTACTTCTTCCATTTCCTGCCTCCAAGATTTTGCCCATTGTGCTCCCTACTTCTGGAATTCTCTACCTTTCCCTATCAGACTCTCCACCTATCTACAAAACTTCAAATGGGCTCTCAAGACCCACTTCATCATTAAACCCAGCTTGCTATAATCTGCTCCATGTTCACTTCTACCCCATCTGTGTCACCCCTGTCTGTCTGCCCCTCTCCTTCAGAATGTAAGCTCTCACAACTAGGGGCCATCTTCCCTCATGTGCTTTTCCTTCTCTTACAGTGCAGCTGGAAAGTATTCACAACGCTTCACTTTTTCCACATTTTGTTAGGTTACAGCCTTATTCCATTATGGAAGCAATTACAGCCTCAAGTCTTTTTGAATATGATGCCACAAGCTTGGCACACCTATCTTTGGGCAGTTTCGCCCATTCCTCTTTGCAGCACCTCTCATGCTTCATCAGGTTGGATGGGAAGCGTTGGTGCACAGCCATTTTCAGATCTCTCCAGAGATGTTTAATCGGATTCAAGTCTGGGCTGTGGCTGGGCCACTCAAGGACATTCACAGAGTTGTCCTGAAGCCACTACTTTGATATCTTGGCGGTGTGCTTGGGATCGTTGTCCTACTGAAAGATGAACCGTCGCCCCAGTCTAAGGTCAAGAGTGCTCTGGAGCAGGTTTTCATCCACAATGTCTCTGTACATTGCTGCATTCAGCTTTCCCTCTATCCTGACTAGGCGCCCAGTTCCTGTTGCTGAAAAACATCCCCACAGCATGACTCTGCCACCACCACGATTCACTGTAGGAATGATATTGGCCTGGTGATGAACGGTGCCTGGTTTCCTCCAAACATGACGCCTGGCATTCACGAGTTCAATCTTTGTTTCATCAGACCAGAGGATTTTGTTTCTCAGGGTCTAAGAGTCCTTCAGGTGCATTTTGGCAAACTGCAGGCAGGCTGCCATGTGCTTTTTACTAAGGAGTGGCTTCCATCTAGCCATTCTACCATACAGGCCTGATTGGTGGATTGCTGCAGAGATGGTTGTCCTTCTGGAAGGTTCTCCTCTCTTCACAGAGGAATGCTGTACTCTGACAGAGTGACCATCGGGTTCTTGGTCACCTCCCTGACTAGGGCCATTCTCCTCCAATCGCTCAGCTCTAGGAACAACCCTAGGTGGTTCCAAACTTCTTCCATTTATGGATGATGGAGGCCACTGCGCTCATTGGGACTTCAAAGCAGCAGATATTTTTCTGTACCCTTCCCCAGATTTGTGCCTTGAGACAATCCTTTTGGGGAGGTCTACAGACAATTCATGCTTGGTTTGTGCTCAGACATGCATGTCAAGTGTAGGACCTTATGTAGACAGGTGTGTGCCTTTCCAAATCATGTCCAATAAACTGAATTTACCACAGGTGGACTCCAATTAGGCTTTAGGAACATCTCAAGAATTATCAGTGGAAACAGGATGCACCTGAGCTCAATTTTGAGCTTTGTGGCAAATGCTGTGAATACTTATATACTTTCTTAGTTGTTTATTTTTAATAAATTTGCAAAAATCTAAAAAAAAAATCTTTTATGGTATTATCATTGTGTGTAGAATTTTGAGGGGGAAAAATGAATTTATTCCATTTTGGAATAAGGCTGTAACATAACAAAATGTGGAAAAAGTGAAGCGCTGTGAATACTTTCCAGATGCACTGTATTTAGTCCTTACTCCCTACAACAGCACATAACCTTTGGTTTCTGCCATCCTGAATGCTTATTTCAGTGTCCTGTCCCCTGATGCAACAATGGTTATATACCCTGTACATTGTCTGGTACCAAAAGTCACTGCTTTTTTTTTTTTTTGCTCATTTGTTTATGCACATTGTTAGGCTCTGCAGAACCCTTGTGGCGTCATACAAATAATTGATGATAATAATAATAATAATAATAATAATAACTCTTAAAGATACATTATAATTTTTGGGGGGAGTTTTCACTCTTTAAATTAGAGACACTAGCGGGTTGGTTACAGGAGACCGTCAGTTAAGATGTTGGTGATCAGAAAACTGACCCCGGCATCCCGACTGGTCGTAATCCCAACAGGGGTGGCGCACTAAAGGTACCCTAATCCTAACCTTCCCCCTAACCCTCCCTACCTGCAGCCTAAACATAACCCTCCCTCCCCGCAGACTAAAAATAACCCTCCCTCCCCACAGCATAAACCCTCCCTCCCTTCCTGCAGCCTAATCCTAACTCTTCCCCTCCAGCCTAACCCTAGCCCTTCCCTGCATCAGTGGCATAACTGTGGGAGGCAATGGAGTCGGCTGCCGCTGGGCTCCTGACCTGAAGGGGGCACCTGTCCTCCATTGTCTCCCACTGCCCGCCGATCCATCACACCGCTGCTGTATTATTTTTCCAGATGGAGGAGCAGAGCTGTGTCAGTGACATGGCAGCTGCCTCCTGTTAGGGTCTCCTGCTCTGTGCTGCCACGTCGTCATGGCAACCGGGAGACAAGTGCTAGCGGAGTAACCTGAGCGTACCTGATACTCCGGTTCGGGTCTTTTGCTGTGCAGTGGTTACAGGCTCTGTGCACGGCAGGGGATCCGGTGCTGGTTTTTGTGCTCACAGTCTGTGAGGTCTGAGTGGGGCGTGGACAGCACCTGCTATATAAACCCTCTTCTCAGGTTAGGCAGATGCTGCTGAATCTTTGTTGGTTAGTCAGTTCCTGAAAGCTAGCTAGTACTGTGTAAAGTTTGTATTTGTTTGTTGCTTACTGCAAATAGGCCTTGGGATTTGGTATTACACTCTGCCAATCTAGACCTAGCAGTAAGACTGGAGTCAGTCGTTTAACCTGCTGGGGTTCTTTTGCTACTCTGTGAACCTAGCAAGTTTGCGGCTGTATTCTCAGACTTGCCTGCCAAAATCCTTTCTCACTGTGCAAGGTGTTCAGGTGTCAGTTTAGTGGCAGTAAACTGAACCAGTGCACTGCAAGTGAGGACTAGGATTGTGGAGACTCTCCTTGTGTCTATTATTCCATCTCTGACCAAGGAGTTTACTGCCACACCCGTTGGTAACCCTTTAGGGTTTTGCTGTTGCCCTTAGCAACAGCATTTCGGGTTCACTACGTATTAAATCACTACATCTCGCTTCTTTCCATCTGAGCATTCCTAATACTAGGGAGACACCCAGTTTCTTAGCCTTTGGGCTTCTCTGTTCACTTTGTGTTTATTTTGTTACCCTATCACCTTCTGTGTATGTAATGTCATATTCCCCAGTCTGTCTGTGAGTTCATTTGTTTTGCATCCCTCACCGTTCAGACACCAGTACAGTCCTGCTGGCACTGGTGTGCATAACATATTCAGCAGCCAAATACTCCTGTTGAAATTTTGTGGGAATATGGAGCATACCCCTCAAAATACTTTGCAACAGGTGGTCGATCAGGTGCAGGTCCTGACTCGACAATTTAATGATTTGTCCATTAAAATGCACACCTCACAGGCCGCTGGCGGAGCTCCCGCAGCAGCAGTACCTTCAGGGGTTAAAGAGCCGAAAGTAAATCTCCCGGATCGTTTTTCTGGAGATCGCTCGCAGTTCTTTTGTTTCAAGGAGAGCTGCAAGCTATATTTCCAGCTTAGGCCTCAGTCTTCTGGGTCGGAGATTCAGCGGGTGGGCATAGTGATTTCCTTGCTACAAGGAGACCCACAGGTCTGGGCATATGGGTTGCAGCCTGACTGTCTGTCGCTTAAAAGTGTTGATGCTTTTTTTAAGGCACTGGGCATGTTGTATGATGACCCTGACAAGACGGCCTCAGCCGAGGCTCAGATTTTGATCCTTAAGCAAGGGCGAAGCCCAGTTGAGGTTTATTGTACGGAGTTTCGGAGGTTGGCCCATGATACCCAGTGGAATGACCCAGCCCTGAGACACCAGTACCGAAGAGGTCTTTCTAACCAGTTAAAAGACCAACTGGTACAATATCCCTTGCCTGATAGCTTGGATCAGCTCATGCAGTTATCCATTCGGGTGGATAGACGGCTGAGAGAGCGCAGGCTTGAAAGGGAGACCGAGGTTTCCTTCTTTCCCAAGGGAACCTCAGACTCTGAGGAATTTTCCGAGGAGCCTATGCAGATTGGGGCTACCCGCCTCTCCTTGCGTGAGAAGACGCGGAGGAGACAGCAGGGGTTATGTTTGTACTGTGGGAATAAAGGTCATGTGGTAGTATCATGCCCAGAAAAGCCGGAAAACTTCAGGGCCTGAGGGTGATGGGAAATATCCTGTCAGGCCAGAAGTCAGAATTTCCCAAGAAGACTTTTATCATTCCGGTGACCTTGAAGATCCTCGGTCAAACTGTCAAGACTGAGGCCTTTGTGGACAGTGGGGCCGACGGGGTTTTTATGGACCGCCAATTTGCCCTGAAACACTCTGTTCCCTTAGTACCCTTGGCATCGGAAATTGAGATTTGTGGGTTAAACGGGGAACCATTATCCCAGGGTAAAATTACCTCTTGCACTAGCCAGATTTCTTTGTTTATTGGAGCCACACACTCTGAAAAATTGTCCTTTTACGTGACTGTCTGTACTTTTGCCTCATTGGTGTTGGGGTTACCCTGGTTAAGGGCCCACAATCCTTAATTTGACTGGGTCTCTGGGGAGATTCTTAGTTGGGGTACTGATTGTTTCAGGAGTTGCTTGAGCCTTCCAGTCAGGCTTTCGCAGCTAAGTTTGCCAGGATTGCCAGGATGTTATGCAGATTTTGCGGACGTGTTCTCCAAAAGAGTTGCAGAGGTACTACCTCCCCATCGCCCCTATGACTGTGCCATTGATTTGTTGCCGAATGCTAAGCTTCCCAAGAGCAGGTTGTACTCCCTGTCACGTCCTGAGACTCAGGCTATGGCAGAGTACATTCAGGAGAACTTGGCTAAGGGATTTATCAGACCTTCACAGTCTCCAGTTGGGTCAGGGTTCTTCTTCGTGGGTAAAAAGGATGGTTCGTTGCGACCCTGCATCGACTTCAGGGAATTGAACCGTATCACGATTAAAAACTCATACCCACTGCCTCTCATTTCGGTCTTGTTTGACCAGCTTCGTACTGCCACCATTTTTTCTAAGATTGACCTACGCGGTGCGTACAATCTAATCCGAATAAGAGAGGGGGATAAATGGAAGACTGCCTTTAATACCCACTCTGGGCATTATGAATATTTGGTGATGCCTTTTGGGCTCTGTAATGCCCCGGCAGTCTTCCAGGACTTCATGAACGATGTGCTCAGGGAATATTTGGATAGATTCTTAGTTGTATACTTAGATGACATCCTAATCTTCTCCCATTCCCTGGAGGAACATCGGAAGCTTGTACGCTTAGTCCTCCAGAAACTCAGAGACCACCGGCTTGGGGCGAAGCTGGAGAAGTGCGAATTTGAAGTTCAGCAAATCGCATTTCTAGGATATATTATCTCCCCAGAAGGTTTCCAAATGGAGGGTTCCAAGGTACAAGGCAGTCCTGGATTGGGTACAGCCCACTAGTTTGAAGGCGCTTCAGCGTTTTCTGGGCTTTGCAAATTTTTATAGACGATTTATCGCTGGATTTTCGTCTATAGTGGCGCCCTTGGTGGCACTCACTAAGAAAGGGGCGGATGTTGCTCACTGGTCTTGTGAGGCCAAAGCGGCTTTTGCCCGTCTCAAAAGGGCATTTGTCTCGGCCAAGGTGCTGCGACACCCAGATCCAGAGCGTCCTTTTGTGGTGGAGGTGGATGCCTCTGAGATGGGTATTGGGGCAGTGCTCTCTCAGATGGGGGTGTCTGATAATCGCCTTCATCCCTGTGCTTACTTTTCCCGAAAATTTTCGCCTGCCGAAATTAATTATGACGTGGGTAACCGGGAATTGTTGGCTATTAAGGATGCACTCGAGGAGTGGAGACACTGGCTTGAGGGGGCTAAGTTTGTGGTCTCAATTCTCACCGACCATAAGAATTTGGCATATTTAGAGTCAGCGAAGCGCCTCAATGCCAGGCAGGCATGATGGGCTTTGTTTTTTGCTCGCTTTAATTTTTTGATAACATATCGCCCTGGGTCAAAAAACATCAAGGCTGATGCGCTCTCGCGGAGTTTTGCTCCAATCCAGGAGACCACCGAGGAGCCATTGCCCATTGTGTCCCCATCATGTATTAAAGTGGGCATTACCCAGGACCTCTTGTCATTAGTCCTTAGAGCACAGGAGCAGGCTCCTCCAGACCTTCCGGTAGGTCTTTTGTTTGTGCCTCCTAGGTTAAGACAGCGAGTGTTCCTGGAATTCCATGCCAAGAAGTCGGCAGGTCACCCGGGTATTGCCAGAACTCGGGAGTTGCTATCTAGGGCGGTGTGGTGGCCCTCGGTGGCTAGGGATGTGGATCAGTGGGTTCGGGCATGTGACATCTGTGCCCGAAATAAGACTCCTAGAGGGGTTCCTGTTGGCCCATTACATCCACTCTCTATTCCATCTAAGCCATGGACCCACATTTCAATGGATTTTGTGGTGGACTTGCCCAAATCCTCGGGGATAACAGCCATCTGGGTTGTCGTTGACAGGTTTTCGAAGATGGCGCACTTCGTTCCATTGGTTGGGCTGCCATCGGCCAGACGCCTGTCTGAATTATTTATGCTGCATGTTGTGCGCCTCCACGGGTTGCCACTTGATGTGGTCTCTGACCGCGGATCCCAGTTTGTGGCCAAATTCTGGAGGGCATTTTGTTCCGATCTCCAGATTTCTGTCAGCTTGTCGTCAGGCTACCATCCGCAGTCTAATGGGCAGACTGAAAGGGTGAACCAGTCCTTGGAGCAGTTCCTCAGGTGTTATGTCTCCAAGTGTCAGACTGACTGGGTTGCTCATCTGTCCATGGCGGAGTTTGCCTATAACAACGCGGCTCACTCTGCTACAGGGATCTCTCCCTTCCTTTGTGTGTATGGGCATCATCCTAAGGCCAATTCTTTTGACCCCCTGGACTCCACGCCTGGTGGTTCCTCTGTGGTTTCGGTCCTTAGAGGTATTTGGGGGAAAGTGAAGAAAGCCCTTGTGTCTGTGTCATTAGTGACCAAAAGGGTTTTTGATAAGCGGAAAAGACCCTGCAGCTTCAAATTAGGAGACTTCGTCTGGTTGTCTACCAAGAATTTGAAGTTGAGACAGCCATCTCATAAGTTAGGCCCCCGGTTCATCGGTCCTTATAAGATCACTAGGGTCATCAATCCGGTGGCATTTCTGTTAGATCTACCCCGTTCTTTGGGTATCAATAAAACATTTCATTGTTCCCTTTTAAAATGGGCGATTAGTAATCCTTCTTCCAGTGGAAGACCTTCCCCTCTTCTGATACGTGGCCAGAGGGAGTTTGTTGTTGAAAGGATTCTTGACTCCAAGATGGTTCGGGGTCGGCTGTCATTTTTGGTGCACTGGAAGGGGTATGGCCCGGAGGAGCGGTCGTGGGTGCGCAGTTGTGATCTTCATGCCCCCAGACTGTTACGCTCTTTCTTCTCGCAGTTCCACGATAAACCCGGTGGTAGGGGTTCTTTGACCCCTCGTCAGAGGGGGGGTACTGTTAGGGTCTCCTGCTCTGTGCTGCCACGTCGTCATGGCAACCGGGAGACAAGTGCTAGCGGAGTAACCTGAGCGTACCTGATACTCCGGTTCGGGTCTTTTGCTGTGCAGTGGTTACAGGCTCTGTGCACGGCAGGGGATCCGGTGCTGGTTTTTGTGCTCACAGTCTGTGAGGTCTGAGTGGGGCGTGGACAGCACCTGCTATATAAACCCTCTTCTCAGGTTAGGCAGATGCTGCTGAATCTTTGTTGGTTAGTCAGTTCCTGAAAGCTAGCTAGTACTGTGTAAAGTTTGTATTTGTTTGTTGCTTACTGCAAATAGGCCTTGGGATTTGGTATTACACTCTGCCAATCCAGACCTAGCAGTAAGACTGGAGTCAGTCGTTTAACCTGCTGGGGTTCTTTTGCTACTCTGTGAACCTAGCAAGTTTGCGGCTGTATTCTCAGACTTGCCTGCCAAAATCCTTTCTCACTGTGCAAGGTGTTCAGGTGTCAGCTTAGTGGCAGTAAACTGAACCAGTGCACTGCAAGTGAGGACTAGGATTGTGGAGACTCTCCTTGTGTCTATTATTCCATCTCTGACCAAGGAGTTTACTGCCACACCCGTTGGTAACCCTTTAGGGTTTTGCTGTTGCCCTTAGCAACAGCATTTCGGGTTCTCTACGTATTAAATCACTACATCTCGCTTCTTTCCATCTGAGCATTCCTAATACTAGGGAGACACCCAGTTTCTTAGCCTTTGGGCTTCTCTGTTCACTTTGTGTTTATTTTGTTACCCTATCACCTTCTGTGTATGTAATGTCATATTCCCCAGTCTGTCTGTGAGTTCATTTGTTTTGCATCCCTCACCGTTCAGACACCAGTACATTCCTGCTGGCACTGGTGTGCATAACACCTCCTCGTATCTCCCGAGAGCTGGAAGCTGGCTGCAGCTAGGGGAAGCTCCAGCACGCAGCTCCTTCCTGGTCCTTCCAATTGAGTTGGCCGGGTGAAGCTCTCTCTGACTCTGCCTCCGTCCCTGGTTATAGCCACAAGTAGGCTCTGGCAGCACCTGCCTCATGGTGCACTGTGTGTGTGTGTGTGTGTGTGTGTGTGTGTGTGTGTGTGTGTGTGTGTGTGGCACATGTGGGGAGTGGTGGGTGCTGGGGGGACTTTAATAAGTGTTGGCAGCAGTGTGTTTATGTGTGTGCATGTTTTTAAGTGGTGTGTGTGTGTGTGTGTCTATGTTTTTTAAAGAAACGTTGTATGTGAAAGAGACGTGTGTGTGTTTAAGTGAAAGGCGTGTGTGTGTGTGTGTGTGTGTAAGTGAAAGAGGTGTGTGTGTAAGTTAAGGAGGCATGTGTATGTGTGTAAGTGAAAGAGGCGTGTGTGTAAGTTAGAGGTGTGTGTGTGTAAGTGAAAGAGGCGTGTGTGGGTGTGCTAGCGAAAGAGGCATGTGTGTAAGTGAAAGAGACACGAGTGGCTGTGTGTAAGTGAAAGAGGCATGTGAGTGTGTGTGTGTGTGTGTGTGTGTGTGTGTGTGTGTGTGTGTGTGTGTAAGTGAAAGAGGCATGTGTGTAAGTGGCGTGTGTGTGTGTTTAAGTGAGAGACATGTGTGTGTTTGGTAAAAAGTGTTCACACTGATGTCACACACTGGTGCTGTGCGATGTGAAGTACCTGTGTTAGCGGCTGTTGGGTCTGACTTCCATATGATATAGGGTGCCCAGTACAGTCCTTGTGGTGGCAGTGCTGTGCCACGTTCTCCAGACTATTCTCGGATGGCTGAGAGTGTCTGCCAGCAGGCTCCTGCTGTGTCCGTATGTAGCGCTACACAGTTAACACACGGGATCGATGATTCTGCGCTCAACGCGTATGCGTGTGTGTGTTTAAGTGAGAGGCGTGTGTGTGTGTATGTGTGTGTGTTTAAGTGAGAGGCGTGTATGAGTGTGTGTGTGTTAAAATGAGAGGCTTGCGTGTGTTTAAGTGAAAGAGACGTGTGTGTGTTTTTAAGTGAAAGAGGCATGTGTGTTTTTTGTATATATCGTCATACCGCTGCATCTCCATTAGGACCCGCTGGCGGTGAGGGAGCACTGTAGATGTGCTATAAAGTAATGCTGGTGTCTATTTTATTGTGATGACTGACTTATATATGTAGGGGGGGGGGCATCAACATTTATCAAACCTACGCCACTGCCTGGCATACTTCCGGCACTGGCATCATGAGCCTTAGGGGTGCCTGGGGTACTTTAGACAGGGGGGCCCCAGTGGAAGAGGGGGGGGGGGGGCTGTGTATAAGATTCGGCATACCTCCCAACATGACCCATTCCAGGAGGGACAAAATGCTCTCTACATTAACGTTCCTCTTAATATATGATTGGTTTGACCTGTGTTGAACTATTTCATTGATAAGAAAGGTGTTTCAACACAGGTGATTGTAATCATACATTAGGAAGGAAGTCCAGGTAGAGGGCATTTTGTGCCTCCTGGAATGGGTCATGTTGGGAGGTGTGGATTGTGTATATTGTGTATATTAAATTTAGCCTAATGGTGTGTATTAGATTTAAACTAATAGTTTAACAATGCCTGGGTACTGTTTATAGCTCCACCTAATTGAAAGACAACTATTTTATAAAGTTTTCCTGTAGTGGAACAAAGACAACTTGAACAACCTTAAAATACACATAGAAAAATAAAATCTAGAATTTATCTTGTCACATGTAAAAATAGCAGCAGCCTCTGTACTGCTTACACACTGGGACAGGACTCAGGAGGACTCTGTGTGTGTGTGTGTGTGTGTGTGTGTGCATGTGCGTGCGTGCGTGTGTGTGTGTGTGTGTGTGTGTGTGTGTGTGTGTGTGTCTCTAGAGCCTCATTAGATAACAACGTACACAGGACTCAGACACCCAGATGTGGAGAGAGCTGTAAGTGATCCCACCCTGTGTCACTTACAGTTCTCTCCACCCTTCCATCTCTCATCTGGTTGAGAAGCTCCATCCATAGTTCATGAAATCTGATACTCCTGTGTCTCTGCCTGCACTGCATTCTGTCCTACCCACATTCTAGCTGTCTGGTTCTGCTGCTGCATAAGTGGGAAAGCTAGTGATGTCAGTGTGCTCTGCTCGGGGGGGGGGGGGGGGGGGGAGAGGGCTGACAGAGGGGGGCCTGGGGTACAGTATGCCCTGCATCCCCCCTTAATCTGGCTATGCCACTGACATACCAAATGCTGTCATGCTGACTACATCCCTATCTATATTATGACTGGAATAAAGTGAATATTTGTAAGGAAACTGACTTAAAATATTTATATAAAGATCTCATCAAGCACCATATTTTGTTCAGGCATATTAATTATATGAAAACACTATCAGTCATATTAATTAAATGAAAACACTCTCACGTTCCATAGATGGAGATCTCTGAGTCAAGATATATGAGTAACGTGACAAAGTTGTGCAAATGAGGATAATGTATCTAAATGCTTCCTTGATTCTATGTGCCTTTAGATTAATCCATAACATTATATTTGATTAGAAACTAATATTTATGATTACAGTAATATGTATGGAAATGTCCTCACATAATCCATCAAATGTTAGGCCTGTGGGTTTTGGCATATGTTAAATCCTGAATAAAAATGTGTATATATATATAGGCCCTCATTCCGAGTCGTTCGCTCTGTATTTTTCATCGCATCGCAATGAAAATCCGCTTAGTACGCATGCGCAATATTCGCACTGCGACTGCGCCAAGTAATTTAACAATGAAGATAGTATTTTTACTCACGGCTTTTTCATCGCTCCGGCGATCGTAGTGTGATTGACAGGAAATGGGTGTTACTGGGCGGAAACACAGCGTTTTCGGGGCGTGTGGATAAAAACGCTACCGTTTCCGGAAAAAACGCAGGAGTGGCCGGAGAAACGGGGGAGTGTCTGGGCGAACGCTGGGTGTGTTTATGACGTCAAACCAGGAACGACAAGCACTGAACTGATCGCACAGGCAGAGTAAGGTTTAAGTTACTCAGAAACTGCAAAGTAGTTTGTAATCGCAATATTGCGATTACATCGGTCGCAATTTTAAGAAGCTAAGATACACTCCCAGTAGGCGTAGGCTTAGCGTGTGTAACTCTGCTAAATTCGCCTTGCGACCGATCAACTCGGAATGAGGGCCATAATGTGCAGGAAAATGGAGTAGCAACATAATAATGGCCACATTATGTTTCTGCAGATAGGATTTACTATACCATTACCATTAATATCACGGACAATGTGGAAGAAACTGTAGCAGTGTCTGTTTGTTGAATATAAAGCGCCCAGTGAATTATGATCATTCATAGGCAATGAATCCTTATGCTAAATGAACTCACATAAACACTCACAAATGACAACCTTTCATTGATTATAAATGCAACCAATCAGTGCTAGCCAAAAAAACTTAAACAACTGGCAGACGACTTTAACACACACTCCCCCCTACACAACCAGGGTCGGACTGGCCGACAGGGGAACAGGGGAAACCACAGGTGGACCCCACTGCCTGTGGGCCCTCCTCCTCTAGGGATCAGGTTCCAGACTCTATCCTAGTGCACTTAAATTATGCATTATACTTATGTTACATTATACTTCACAGAATATGGTTTATTATATATTTACCAAGGGGAACAGAACATGTACTCTGTAATGGTTAGCCACACCTCTGTGGTGGCTGGCCACGCCCCAGTGGAGCCTGGCCACACTTTTAAGCATGGGCCCCTACAACAGCATCCCCCGGTGGGCCCTTCATGCCCCAGTCCCTATGACTAGTGACAGATTTTACCTATGGGCTGCAGGACTGCAGCCCCTACCCCAGGTAATATCAGCCACCACAGCTCAGTGTCAATGACCAAGCTGCAGTCCGTGACTGCCCAGGCTACACTGAGACAGGCAGTGACTTCCTATAGGAAGTGCTACCTGCCAGTGACCCGCAGGACAGGCAGTCCCATTGGGAGGTGTTTCCTCACTCTGTGACTGCCAGACCAGGTTATGATTAGCAGAAAACATGCTTCCAGTAGGAAACCACTCTCTGCCTTTCAGCAGCCCTCTCCGGCTTTTATGAGGTGCAGCTGATGCAGGCCATAGAAGCCGGTGTTTTGAGTATGCGCTGGTCCTGGCGTCTGCCAGATCCATTGCGCAGGTGCCGGGACCCAGCAGGCCAGGGCTGGCTGTCTCCTCTTTGGGCACAGGTAGCGGCAGCCCCCCTCCTACCAGAAGGTATGAGCCGCCACTGGTGGTCACAATAGAGCAATGCTTTCTCACCCACCCTTCACCTCCTCTAAATGGGAAAGAAAAGTTACTACAAGGAAAGGAGCAACTCAAAATACCAGCAACAATTACATGAAAATAGGCTAAGAGGATGGAAATTAAGATGGTGGGTGGGAAATCCAATTGGAAAACAGTCTGATTTATAGACATTACCAAAACACACCCTCTTCCAACTAATAAGCTCCCATTCCTTAACCCACCTGTCAATCATTCAAGATCCATCCTGCCTTTAGTGTCAGGGATTAAAATGACAATATCAGTCCAACAACCCAGAAGTTTTTACACCATCATGCCTAAATTGTCCTCAGCTAATCTAAGGAATATGACCATTTTAACTGGCCTAATTAATTCTCACCCAAATACTGTACACCATTCCTCCCCCACCTGCAGTACAAAACAGGGCCGGCTCCAGGCCTACTAGCACCCTGAGTGAGATTTTTTGAAGCGCCCCCTCCCCCAATACACTTTTGGGAAAGTGTGCATGCGCGCTTTTGGGAAAGTGGACGTGGCCTTGCAACTATGTATTATGTTATCAAACTATAAATATAGCTCTATATATTATCACACACCCCTCTACACATACAATTAACAGCCTTACACATAATGCCCCCCCCCATAGTGCCAGAAACGCATAATGCCCACAGTTACACACGTATTTCACATAAACTTGGATAAACAACTCACCAAAACCTTCTTTCACCACTTTAACAAACAAACATTGCTTTGATCCTTCATAGTATTTTATACAAGTAAATTAGAATAATCTAGAACAGACTGCTGATGCAAAAAAGATTATCATAATAGGTGGGTATTGCGTAATCATTGTTAGAAAACATTTACCCTCTACAAACACAGCATTACAGATGTGTTGTTTCCAGACCAGCTGCCACTTAGGGGCTTCCTTAACACATTGGGCCTCTATAAAACTTATCACCTGTTAAAATTATTGTATTGCCAAACTTTAATAAGTTCACCCCTTTGCTGCTTTGAAGCAGTGGCCCCCATTTATCAACGAGTTTCCTTGCTGGAAACTAGTTTTTGGTGGTAAATGGGACCAATTGCTATTTAACAAGGCTAATAGCGCTGCTAACTAGCAGCGCTATTAGCCTTTCATATTCCTATACTGCGGCCATATAAACTGTATTTAAAAATGAGCGCTATTTCTAAAATAGCGCTCGCTTACCTGAATGTCTTCGTCTGCTCCGGGCAGACGTTATGGACACCGCTACAGCGGTGTCAATCCTGTGCTCCGCGTCCCCCCTCCCGCAGCAATCCCAGCATGCATCACGCCTGCCGGGTTGCTATAGAGACAGGAAAACCAAAATGGCCACCGCATCCGGAAATCACTACCGCGCATGTGCCGGTAATTAGCATAAACCGGCGCATGCGCGGTAGGAGGCCGATCTGGGGACACAGTTCATTCGTCGGCGCTGATGTAAGGTAAACATCAGCGCTGACGTGGCAAATACCGCATTAGCTCTCCGTGGCATAGGCTCTTCTTAAATAGAAGAACGCGATGCCACTATACCACGGTGAGTGAAAACGGTATTTACCACTTCACTTAGTGCTGCTTGATAAATGGGGGCCATTGTGAGGTATGAAAGTATACTGTACATACAAGTGTACATTCTGCTTGAGTACACATTTCTTTAGGAAAAAACTACCTCAGCTAAGTGCGCTGTTGTACAGAAATATATGTTCATAGTAAAGTGCGAAAAAATAAAAATGTTGAAAAGTGACATTCACTAAAATCTCCTATACATGGAAACCATTATATAGGGACAAGACAGAGGTAACGGCAGGGACAGCACAGAGCGGACAAGGACAAGACAAGAACATGACAGTGTGGACAAGTACAGAACAGAGGGAACAGCGGGGACAGGAGGTAACAACAGGGACAGAACAGAGGGGACAAGGGGGGACAAAACAGCGGTAGTGGCAGGGACAGGTGAGACGGGACATGGAAAGGACAGAGGGGACAGGCGGGGCCGGATTAAGCAATCGGGAGGCCCGAAGCACCTAAAGACAGAGGGGCTTCCCCATCCTGTCATCACCACCCCCTGAATGTACCTGATGTGTTTGTGGCTCCTCCCCTCGCACGTGAATGAGATGGCAGCAGAAGCAGGTCCTGGCTGCAGTCCTGTAGTGGGGGTAGACTATGGAGACTCCTCTCTGATAGTGTGTGGAACAATTTGGCTAGTCTTCAGCCTCCGCCACCAGCAGCAGCAGCTCTCCCAGTAGCCGTGGCGGAGGCTGGAGATGAGCAGAATTGTCCCCAAACAATAGCGACAGCATGGGCAGATCTATACTTTTCTATACTTGCAGTTTGAGGGAGAGAATGGTGCCAATAGGGGCCAACAACAAAGGGGAGAGAGAGACCTTGTACGGGTGCAAGAAGCAAGATTTGAGCTAGCAGTAGAAGTTTAAAAAGTGATAGAGAGGTGGATAGAGAGGGGAGACAGAGAGCGAGGATAGAGGGTGGGCAGAGAGAGGAGAGGGAAGTAGAGAGAGAGGGAGTCAGAGAGAGGAGAAATGGGGGGGCAAAGAGAAGAGAGAGAGGCAGATAGAGGAGAGAGGCAAAGAGATAGGTGGGGAGATAGAGGGGAGGAGAGAGGATAGAGAGGAAGGGAGGGCAGAAAGAGAGACAGAGAGGGTGGGGGACAGAGAGTAGAAGAGAGGCAGAAAGAGAGGAGAAAGGCAGGGGGCAAAGTGGAGGACAGAGAGGGGCAGATGGGTTGGGTTCGGGGAACTGGCTTTTGGGATCCTGCCAGGCACCCTACCGATGCCAGGATCTCAAGATTTAGATTGCCGGCAGGAGGGCGAGTGTAACGAAGCCCCTAGTGGGCTCGCTGCACTCGCCACAGGTTCAATTCCCATTCTATGGGTGTCGTTGACAGCATGCCGACTGTCAGGCAATGAGTTGGGATCCTGGCATTGCTATAGTGACCGGAGGTTTCCCGACGGCTGGTCACATAACTACATCCCGGGAAGACAGAGGAGAACACAGAGGGGAGAGAGAGGCACACAGAGAGAGGCAGAAAGAGGGTGGGGGCATAGAGGAAAGAGAGAGGCAGGGGGCGCAGACAGGAGAGAGGCAGAGGGGCAGAGAGGAGAGAGAGAAGGGACAGAGAGATCTCATTACTGCAGACAGGAGAGAGGCAGAGGGCAGAGAGGAGAGAGAGAAGGGACAGAGAGATCTCATTACTGCAGACAGGAGAGAGGCAGAGGGCAGAGAGGAGAGAGAGAAGGGACAGAGAGATCTCATTACTGCAGACAGGAGAGAGGCAGGGGGCAGAGAGGAGAGAGAGAAGGGACAGAGAGAGCAAGGGGGGGGGGCAGAGAGGAGAGAGAGAGAGACAGATAGATAGAGAGATGCAGAGAGATTACACAAAAAATAAATAAAGCCAGACAACTGTTGCTACTCTTGCATCTCTGGATGATGTTATATTAAATGAATATTTAAAGAAAAATAAAAAACAATAAATGTGTCCCTCCGCTTACCCTTTTGCTGACACCAACTGCATGTAGGTGGGTTGCTTACTAGTGTTGAACCCCCGTGCCCCTAATACCCCTAATCCTGCTTTGCCCTTTCTTCCTCCTCTTTCCCCTCACTCAGTGCTGAAAGAGACAGAGTGAGTGGGGCTTGCCGATGGTGGGTCCTCGCTAGAAGCCCAGACGTCACGCCTGACTCCATCTACTACAATGGGTGTAGTAGGGTATGCCGGCTGCCGGGCTCCCGGTGACCAGCATACTGGTGCCGGAATCCCGACTGCCGGCATACCGACAGCTGGGCGAGCGCAAATGAGCCCCTTGCGGGCTCGCTGCGCTCGCCACGCTGTGCCACGCTATCTATTCTCCCTCCAGGGGGGTCGTAGACCCCCAAGAGGGAGAAAAGCTGTCGGTATGCCGGCGGTCGGGATTCCGGCACCGGTATGCCGGTTGTCGGGAGCCCGGCCGCCGGCAAACAGAAGACCACCCACTACAACATGCCGCCCACCCAGAACCTGTAAAGAGCAGGGCTGCTGTACAGTCTGCCTCTAAGAGTGCCGGGAAGTGCGGAGCTGTGGTGAGGGGTGTCACTGGCCAAATGCTGTCCGGTTTCTGGCTGCCTGTATTTGGTCACACCCTGCCCATAGCTGCAGTATCAGGATAAAACACTGGCACTGTGTCTGTGTGTTATGGGACAGGGGTGGATGGATCTGCCACTGAACGTCAGAGCTAGGTCAGAGCAGCTTTGGGCAGGGAGGCCCCATGATAGAGAAGGGCCTGGGGGTACTGACCCTCCTGTGCCTCCTTTAATCTGGCTCTGTGGACAGCGACATGAGAGAGGGGACAAGGACATGAGAATGGGGACAGGATAGGTGGGGCGGGGACAGGAGAGACTTATGGATGCGGCGGTGCTGCTGTACCCACTGCATGGGGGGGAGGTAAAACTACAGACAGCAGGTTGATCTCATTACTGCCCAGGCCCCCACGTGCTGATGTCACAGCAGCACTTATCTCTGAAGAATAGATGGAGACCAGGCAGAAGGTGTTTGGCAGGGATGTGCAGGTGGACAGGATAGTGGTAGCAGGAAAACAAGAGGAAAGCCCATGTAGTATACTCTAATGCCCCATCCACTTTGTCCCTACCCATATACACACGCACCGTACTCATATGTTTGTCAAGAAATCCAATAAGAAACATGGAGCGTACACAGCCACCAGTAATCCTTTATCTATAAATTAGTATATTAGATTTGGGAAATGCAGTTGTAGCACTTACCTCCTAAGAGATGCTGGGAGAGGTGAGAGGGTGGCGGGGAACTTCGTCTGATGTGCTGCTGCCGCCAGAGTGCCTGATTCCAGAATGCTGAGCTAGGCCGGGCTGCGGATCCGGATACCAAGGCTGGCGGTGTGTGTTCCATACTCCAAGCACCGCCCTCACGCGCAGCTGGGTACCCACTGTGAATGTAATGGGTATCTGGCCAAGGGGCAGGAGGAGGACGCAGCCACAACCGTGGAGCCAATAATGGGGTGCCAGCCCAGCACCGCACACAGGCGGCCGGATGCTGTCGGCCCGCCCCCTCCTACCCGGAAGTAAACGGCCAGACCCGGCAATATGGCAATAAAACAGCCCACTTTAACCCCAGGATGACAGGCAGGTGTTTAAGTAAACAGGCAATATGGGGAAAAATCAGTGCGCCCCGTGGAGGTTGGCGCCTCGCGCTGCAGCACGTGTCGAACATGCCTAGAGCCAGCCCTAGTGCAAAATAAGGTATGAGAAAATAATATCTAAATTGCCCCCAACCCCCTCCTTCCCATGCAATCCATAAAACTATCTAAGCACATGGCCACCCAGAGAATGAAGGATGAAGGAGTAGAATAAAATAGGGGGGGGGGGGGGTGGATAAACTGGGTACAAGGCACCAATACCAGTGAGACTGGAAGGCAGCAGTGACTGACTGAGATAAATATTAGAAGTGACCAGAGGGAAAAAAAGGGCAAAGGTAGGGAATACTTTGGGGTAAAGTGTTCTGAAAAGCTACAGACATATGAGTTGAGATTGCTGAGGAGATACAGTAGAATAATTAATAATGGAAGAAACATAATCTAAACCCAAAGGAGGATGAAAACAGCAGGTGTTGGTGACACTATGATAAAGTACTTCAGCTGGCTAGGGGGATTTGGCCTGCAGAAAAAGCAATATCTGAGCAAGATACCAAAGGGTAGCGCTGTACATACACAGGCCCTTCAGTCGCAGCACTAATATGTTGTGCAGGTAAGAGGTGCACAACAGGCACAGGAACCAAAGAAGCTTGTAATCCCAAAACACCAGAGGGAAGTGCCATCATCTCCTTATCTATCCATGATCTAAAAAAAGGTGGGTGCCATCACAGTCAGGGCTACCTCATGACTTCCAACCAGGGGAGCAAAGCCTGGCAGTGTTGCTAAGTGGCCTCATCATGACAGGGCTCCTAGAGGAGCAATAGAATCATTTTGTGTTTGCCAAGATTTGGGATGCTACAGGGACTAAAGTGGATGTCACCCCTTGTGTGAGTAATAAATGGTTTTTGAGGTTTTTTTTTTTTTGGGGGGGGGGTAAGGGGATGGGGGGGCGCTACTTCCCTAGGAATTTCTGCCCTGGGATGACCAGTTGAAGGCTGGTTGCCATTATGGCAGGAGGACCACACGCTGTTCAGCCTCTCACTCTCGTATAACCTGTACTCCTCTTTCCTTCAGTTATTCTTCATTTTGTTATTAACTGTATATACAGCAGATTTGTTGGAGTCTACTATATTTATTATCCTGTTATGCATTTATATTCTGAACTTTTAATTTATCATCTTCTTTGTCTTGAATCATGTTGAATCACGTTGTAATCCGCTGTTTAAATTGTCACGCTGACAAAATAAAAAATATCTATAAGACAAATCTAAATGACACAAACTAACACGTAGTAAATCTAATATGAACAATCCCAAAGGTATTATGGGAGCCAGTTATGACTGAATATGAGAATGTAATAAAGAATGTGTTATACAAATAAATTACACAAGCACTTGGAGTAATATAAGACTAGGAGTATTGTTTCCTAAGACTGAATAAATATTAATAAATGAATACCGCTGAATTTCTTCTAAAGAAAATAATTACACTGTAAATCAAAAACTAACTAGCCCCAAACGGTGTAAATAATGAAATAAAGTAATAAATGATTGTGTAATTTTATCTGACATTATACAAACAATTGAAGTATTACCAAGTTGCAAATATTTATACAGATATGTACACATACACCTACAGTACCTGAAATTACGCCAAATAACCCCATATGGTGCACCATGGTCTTTGTGAATAAGGTGTGCCATACATCTCGCCACAAAATATGCTTCTTCTTAGTTGCATCACTAGCAGGGTCGGACTGGCCCACAGGGGTACCAGGGAAACCACCCATAGGCCCCACTGCCTGAGAGCCCACTCCTTCCTCTAGGGATCAGGTTCCAGACTGTGCACTTGTATTATACATGGTAGATATGTTGCATTACACTGCACTAAACTATTGCGTATTTCAAGCCTCTTGGAAGGCTGGCCACACCCCCTCTGTAGGTTTGCCCCACCCCTGAGTATGGCCCCCTATAACTGCATTCCCCCGGTGGGCCCTTCATGCCCCAGTCCGACACTGATCACTAGTACAACAAATTATAACGCACGATTACCCTGTACAGCGGCACTGCATGCAGCTGATGTGTGCAAATCAGGCGTTAATCTGTGTAGTAAAGCAAAAGAAGGAGGTCCTATATGAGTGTACTTAATCTGTGACTGTGTACCATTTACAGAGACCGCTAATCAGTGCCAGATTAAACCATATTGAGGCCCCTACAGTGGCAAATGCAGGATTTCTAGAAGGGAGTTTCCAAATGCAGTCCACAATCTCCCACTCTGTGGAACATTGGAGCAAGTGTGAGATTCTGGGGTAGCAGGAGAAAAACTTAGTAATGACCCTAGACATTAATGTAAACATTGGTCTTTTTGTACACCGGATAATGTGTGGAAAACAGTATTATTATTTAACAATAAAGATGGTCTATAGTATAAGCTGTATCAAACATTTAAATAATATAAATAAGTGGTCAGGAAAAGGGTAAACATAACGTTACTAAAAAAATACCCAAACATAATACAGGTTGAGTATCCCTTATCCAAAATGCTTGGGACCAGAGGTATTTTGGATATCGAATTTTTCCGTATTTTGGAATAATTGCATACCATAATGAGATATCATGGTGATAGGACCTAAATATAAGCACAGAATGCATTTTTGTTACATATACACCTTATACACATAGCCGGAAGGTAATTTTAGCCAATATTTTTTGTAACTTTGTACATTCACACAATTAATTTATGTTTCATATACACCTTATACACACAGCCTGAAGGTCATTTAATACAATAGTTTTAATAACTTTGTGTATTAAACAAAGTTTGTGTACATTGAGCCATCAAAAAACAAAGGTTTCACTATCTCACTCTCACTCAAAAAAAGTCCATATTTCGGAATATTCTGTATTTCAGAATATTTGGATATGGGATACTCAACCTGTACAGCCAGTGCAGTATTGCACTTTTTAAGCATACATTCTCCCACCTCATGGTAGGAGAAGCTACTACATGGTATGTTGCTACTCTCTGGTCCATTGCACTGATTGAGGACTCAGATCCACACACACAGTAAACTTGGTAGAAGCAGCTGCTACCACTGGGCATGTGCAGCAGCTTTGCTCTGTGCATTAAACTGCATGATGTGGTGGCAGCTCCAATAATCGTATTATATACCCATTACTATTGTCATCATTTGAGCCACTTGCCAAGAGGAGGGGGGTTTCCGGGCAACGAGAACACCCCCCAACCCCCCCCCCCCCCCCCCAAACCCCCTGCATTTGACCCCATCTCAAATTGTCTCCTAATATGTGTCAAAATCTCGGGGTCCCCCACGCAAATTAACTCCTAATACATTTTTTTATTTTACCAACCTAAAGTCTATGATCTGTAAACTGTAAGGTTAATCTGATGTCTATGGTTTATGTACTTTACGTTGGTAATGGGTACATTATATTAATACAGCATTGTCTCTATAGTCTTTAATGTAAAGGTTTCGTTTCTTTGAGTTGATTAATTTTTTTCTATCTTTTGGAAACAATGTAAGAAAGTTTGATTGTAATTTTTTTTCAAGATCAAATCAATATTATTTTGATTCATTGTCGTGGGTCCCCTAAAAGGCACGGGGCCCATAGACCAAGTAGATACATCTTAAGTGGGGGTACTGACATGAGAGATGTGTGCTGAGCAATCTTAACACAGACCGCTCAGCACACATCTCTTCCTTCGCTCAGCACAGCGCGATGTGCTGAGCGAGGGGACGGACGGACGGAGGGCCGCTCACTTCACACAACGGTGAAGTGAGCAACCCGCTAGATTGAGCCTGCATGCAGGCTCAATCTAGCACCGGCGATAGCGATGCCGGGGCCGTGCATCGCTATCGCTGGGGGGCATACACACGGCAGATCCGTGCATAAAATCTAAGCAATCTAGTCATATTGCTTAGATTTTTTTAAACACGGATCTCTCCGTGTGTACCCCCCTTTACAACAGGTTATACTTCCTCAGCAGACTGATACCTATCAGGGTTTGATAAAGCATTATGGGCTAGATTTATCAAATCTTGGAGAGAGATAAAGTGCCAACCAATTAGCTTCTGTAATTGTGCAGGCTGTGTTTGAAAAATGACAATTAAGAGCTGATTGGTTGGTACTTTGTCTCTCTCCAACCTTTGAGAAATCTATCCCTTAATCCACAGGTTCTCAAACTCGGTCCTCAGGACTCCGCATGGTTCATGTTTTGCAGGTCACCTGTAGATTTTTAAAATGTGCCAGTTGGTGATACACAGTGCTGCTGCTGGGAGACATGGAAAACGTGAACCGTGTGGGGTCCTGAGGACCGAGTTTGATCCAATGTGTTTTTTAAAATAAGACATCAAAGTCGTTTTCTTTTAGAACTGGCCCATTTTCAAAATGATATAATATTTTTGCATTGATATTTGTATCGTTATTATAATCATTAAGTACCCATTATACAGTATATCAGCAGTGAGATTAGGCAAAATGAGTATTATAAATGTAACCCCCTTTTAGTGGTGGTTAGCTTTAATCTAGGAAATGTAATTTGTTTGCATTATTTGTAAATAATAATTTTACATGTATAACTGTCACTTATTGTTTGGCAGAGTTGAAACTGTTAGGGACAGGGCCGGTGCAAGATTTCTCTGCACCCTAGGCAAAACTTCAGCCTACTGCCCCAAACCACCACCAATACCCACTTCCCAGCCCTTCAGATGAAAGTGTGACTTGTAAGTTCCACAGCCACCATTTGCACTAAGGGGATAATTCAGAGTTGATCGCAGCAGCAAATTTGTTAGCAGTTGGGCAAAACCATGGGGGTAATTCCAAGTTGATCGCAGCAGGATTTTTGATAGCAATTGGGCAAAACCATGTGCACTGCAGGGGAGGCAGATATAACGTGCAGAAAGAGTTAGATTTGGGTGGGTTATTTTATTTCTATACAGGGTAAATACTGGCTGCTTTATTTTTTCACTGCAATTTAGATTGCAGATTGAACTCACCACACCCAAATCTAACTCTATCCGCACATGTTATATCTGCCTCCCCTGCAGTGCACATGGTTTTGCCCAATTGCTAACAAAAATTCTGCTGCGATCAACTTGGAATTACCCCCCATGTGCACTGCAGGGGGACAGATATAACATTTGCAGAGAGAGTTAGATTTGGGTGGGGTGTGTTCTAACTGAAACCTAAATTGCAGTGTAAAAATAAAGCAGCCAGTATTTACCCTGCACAGAAACAAAATAACCCAGCCAAATCTAACTTTCTCTGCAAATGTTTTATCTGCCCAACCGGCAGTGCGCATGGGGGGTAATTCCAAGTTGATCGCAGCAGGATTTTTGATAGCAATTGGGCAAAACCATGTGCACTGCAGGGGAGGCAGATATAACATGTGCAGAAAGAGTTAGATTTGGGTGGGTTATTTTATTTCTGTGCAGGATAAATACTGGCTGCTTTATTTTTACACTGCAAATTAGATTGCAGATTGAACACACCCCACCCAAATCTAACTCTCTCTCTGCACATGTTATATCTGCCTCCCCTGCAGTGCATATGGTTTTGCCCAATTGCTAACAAAAATTCTGCTGCGATCAACTTGGAATTACCCCCATGGTTTTGCCCAACTGCTAACAAATTTGCTGCTGCGATCCCCCCAGATACTGGCACCCTAGGCAACTGCCTAGAGCTGCCTATTGGTAGAGCCGACCCTTGTTAGGGAACAGTAAAGGGGTTTTTGGGTGAGAGAGAGGTGAACAGTAGAGCACCTGAGTGGTGTCATGAAACTGACAGCAGCTGTCAGCCTTTTACAGCTTTCCAGAAGCCCACATGCCAGGAGGTAGATGGCAGTGAGGTGGTTAATGTAGGAGTTTCCATTATGTGGTAAGCTGTGAGGTGATTTATCAGTTTCCATGACAACCCAAGAGGAGCTATAAATAGCACTGAGGCACGGAGAGTGACAGTTGGTCTGAGATAACTGATTGGACAGATATACTCCTGTCAGCACACATACATGTGCCGAGGGGAAAGGGTTTGAGCAACCTAAAGTAACTGAAGAGAGCCGCAGCTGACTTGCCAGTGATGCCAACTTGCTAGTCAGCCGATGCAGTGAGTGCTGGCATCATATAAGGACAGGTCAGGAGGACACAGTGACAACCCCTCAGGAGTAAAGAGAGAGCCGGGGGAGGAGCTGTGTTTTGTGCCACTTACTGACAGAGGAACTGCCCACTCCTGAAGATGGTTAATCAATATTATATTGCAAACATTTGCAAGTTACAGTAGCTACCGGTTGCCAATGTTGGCACTGATAGTGCTTGCCACAGACACTTTCCCCGCCACCAACTTCTATCCTAGGTCCACCACTGGGCACAGCATTTTTACCATTTGTTTCATGGTACTGCATGTTATTTACACTCTACCAAGATCACTATAATGTACATGCTATATGTTACAGTAAGTTGGAATTTTATAAATAAAGGGTAATTATAAAAATACGTAGAAACAGCATATTAACAAGTATACATATATATATGTATGCAATTTTTTAGATGTGTTTCCTTATCTTTATGCAAGTACAGTACGCATGTACGTTTATATCAGTTTATTTAACAGGACCACATCTACACATATAAACTCTGTAGTATGTTCTACACCATATGTACAATATGCTGCTGCTGTGTAAGTGCTAAAATAATATACAATATAGCGGTTCAGACTTCTGTAACCAAAAGCGTTTACAATCTATAATTACCGTCTACAGCTGATGCCTTTGAAAAGTAATGTTCCCCTAATTTCTGTATCTTGGAATTTCATGCGTTTTCTCACCAGATTTTGGCCTAATATGTTAAGCACACAACATCCTATGGCTACCCCAACTACACCGCAAAGCAGGAACGCAGAAGTTACTTCTACAGTGGTTTGCTTTGTTTATAACGGCACCGTAATTACTTTCATCTGCATTTACCTGTCTCTGTGCTGGAAATCTCTTCTGTTCCCTATATGGTCTTCATGCCAATAAGAGAAAATGTTTTTGTTTTCTGCAGAAAAGGTCATCTACATAATTGATGACTCCATTATATCTTATAACTTAAGATGGGAGGTACTACCATGCTGAGACTTGTAGTGCCATGCAGGAAAAAGAAAATACAGGTGCACACTCTAAGCACTAAGGGGTAAACGTAATAGGGTGCGAAAAGCCAGAGGTAAGGGAGTTTTGCCTTGTAAATGATTGCCGCTTTAAAAAAACAGGCATTCTCGCAGAAACGCCCACATCACGGCTTCTGGCACACTTTTACATTTACCCCTGAGAGTATTTATAGTCAACACAAATCTGATAAACTGTACAATTAACATGGTACATAAATGAGGTTCTTAGCACACATTTAGCCGAAAGTGCATCCCCCACAACAAGGTGAACCCCATCAGATGGGCCCCTTGCACTATCATTACTCACTCGACTATTTGTAGCCAGGTGTGTTATGCGGCAAAGATGTACTTGGCTACATCTGTACATATACAGTAAATGTGCAAGGACTGTGATGCTGACTGTCAGCCTCCGCACATGCTGAAATGCCCCATGGTGCATCTTTAGACACAACACCATATGCTCCATAGAAACTTGAACCAGCCCTATGACAAGTGGTTTCTCTGTTTGAGTACGGTTGGGAAATTTTAAATTAAATTAGAACCAAATTGTTAGAGATGAAGATCCTGGAAAATGAGACCAGGAAACACGATCAAAGGCCCTGGTCGGCATCACAACTCACCACAATACTAAAGTTATTCCCCCCGCTGTCATATTTGGGTCATTGCAGCCACCAAAAGTTGCATGTTGTGCACTGAGGTACGGACCTTTACAAAACCAGTTTTATCTGGGTGGAGAAGAGAAGGCAATAGCGTTCGTAAACACATATCAACAAGTCTGGCGAACAGTTTCAAGTCCTGGTTTAATAAGGTAATGGGTCTGTAGGATGGTATCAGATGAAACCACTGTATGGTCCGAACCGCGTTAAAATCAGGGGGTGGGGCATTACCCTCTAAAATAGAATTAAAAAGAAGGATAAGTGGGGAAGGAGATGGGGAGCCAAAATTTGGTAGTATTCAGCCCCAAAGCCCGGGTCCTGGGGATTTATCCTCCCATAGGGGGTAATTCCAAGTTGATTGCAGCAGGAATTTTGTTAGCAGTTGGGCAAAACCATGGGGGTCATTCCAAGTTGTTCGCTCGTTGACGATTTTCGCTATACTGCGATTAGTCGCTTACTGCGCATGCGCAAGGTTCGCAGAGCGCATGCGCTTAGTTATTTTACACAAAAGTGAGGTATTTTACTCATGGCATAACGAAGCTGTTTCATCGCTGTGCTCATCGTAGTGTGATTGACAGGAAGTGGGTGTTTCTGGGCGGAAACTGGCCGTTTTATGGGAGTGTGCGGAAAAACGCAGTCGTTCTAGTTGCAAAACGCAGGAGTGGCTGGAGAAACGGGGAAGTGGTTGGGAAAACGCTGGGTGTGTTTGTGACGTCAAACCAGGAACGAAAAGGACTGAGCTGGTCGCAATGGCTGAGTAAGTCTGGAGCTACTCAGAAACTGCGGGGTAATAGTTACGAGAAAATTAGCGAAGCTTTCGTTAGCAATTCTGCTATGCTAAGATACACTCCCAGTAGGCGGCGGCTTAGCGTGTGCAATGCTGCTAAAAGCAGCTAGCGAGCGAACAACTCGGAATCACCCCCATGTGCACTGCAGGGGGGGGCAGATATAACAAACAGTATGATATTATAGGCATTACTGAAACTTGGTGGGACGAATCTCATGATTGGACAGTCAATCTAGAGGGCTATACACTGTTTAGGAGAGACAGACTAAATAAAAAGGGTGGAGGGGTGTGTCTTTACGTAAAGCCGTTTTTAAAACCTGATATACGGGAAGATATTCAGGAGGGGACTGTAGACACTGTTGAGACATTATGGGTAGAAATTGCATGCAGGGAAAAAGGAATAAAAAAGTTAATATTGGGTGTATGCTATAGGCCGCCTGGTATCAACGCATCTGATGAGGAATTGTTACTAATGCAAATTGAAAGAGCAGCAGGAGTAGGAGACATAGTAGTGATGGGAGATTTTAACTATCCAGAGATAAACTGGAAAAACGATTCATGTGATACTGCTAGGGGCAATATGTTTTTAAACACACTTAATGATAACTACTTAGTTCAACTAATTGAGGAACCAACTAGGTACAATGCAATCTTAGACCTGGTATTAACAAACAATGGGGATTTGGTATCAGGTATTATAGTAGGGGAACCCATAAGAAACAGCGACCACAATATGGTCACATTCAATATCAGTTTCCATAAACAGCCCTATACTGGCTCAACTAGGACTCTAAACTTTAGCAAAGCAAATTTTGATAAGATGAGGGTATTTTTCAGGGATATTGAATGGGAAGGTTTGTTTTTAGGAAAAAATACTACGGAGAAATGGGAGGTACTAAAATTCCTGCTAGCTAAAAATACACTCAAATTTATTCCTACGAGCAGCAAAAAAAGGAATAAAAATCATAAACCGATGTGGCTTAACAAAAAGATTAAGGAATTTATGGGCAAGAAAAGGCGAGCATTTAAAAAATACAAATCTGACGGGGAAGCAGAGTCATTTCAGCACTATAAGGAATGTAACAAAATATGCAAAAAGGAAATAAGAGCGGCTAAAGTAGAAACTGAAAAACTAGTAGCAAAGGAAAGCAAAGCGAATCCCAAAAAATTCTTTAAATACATTAATAGCAAGAGATTAAAGAAGGAGAGTATAGGCCCTTTAAAAGACAAGTTGGGAGTCTTAAGCAAAAATGATAATGACATAGCGGACACACTAAATGAGTTTTTTTCAACAGTATTTACTAGAGAGGACCCAATTCAGGGACTAACATATAATCTCAATAATGAGAATATCCCACTGATAGGTACTTATTTAAGCGAGGAAGTAGTCTGTGACCGATTAAAACATTTAAAGATTAATAAGTCACCAGGTCCCGATGGTATTCACCCAAGGGTTCTAATGGAGCTTCATTCTAAACTTGCAAAGCCGCTATTTTTGATCTTTAAGGATTCAGTAATATCAGGTATGGTTCCCAAAGACTGGCGTATAGCGGAAGTAGTGCCTATATTCAAAAAGGGAAGTAAAGCTGAACCAGGTAATTATAGATCAGTTAGTCTTACATCTATAGTGGGGAAAGTATTGGAAGGTATTCTAAGAGATAGTATTCAGAAGTTCCTTGAAGTCAATAAGGTCATTAAAAGGAATCAACATGGGTTTATGAAGGACAGATCCTGTCAAACCAACTTACTTGGCTTTTATGAAACAGTAAGCGCAAACCTAGATCAGGGTAAAGAGGTGAATGTAATCTTTTTAGATTTTGCCAAAGCGTTCGATACTGTACCACACATGAGACTTATCTACAAGCTACAAGAATCAGGGCTAGGAAGCACAATATGCACTTGGGTCAAAACTGGTTTGCTAATAGGGAGCAGCGCGTTGTGGTTAATGGATCTTTTTCAACTTGGACTGAAGTGCTAAGTGGTGTGCCGCAAGGCTCAGTATTAGGACCGCTATTGTTCAATATTTTCATTAACGACCTAACAGAAGGTCTAGAGAGCATGGTGTCAATTTTTGCAGATGATACCAAATTGTGTAAAGTTATAAATGCGAAGGGGGATGCTGAGTCGCTTCAGAATGACTTAGTTAAATTAGAATCTTGGGCAGCGAAATGGAGAATGTGCTTCAATACAGACAAGTGTAAGGTAATGCACTGTGGTAACAAGAACAAAAATAACACCTACCTACTAAATGGGGTAAAATTAGGGGATTCTGTACTGGAAAAGGACTTAGGTGTCCTCATAGATAGCAAACTAAGCAGTAGTGCCCAAAGTAGGACTGCAGCAAAGAAGGCTAATAAGATATTAGCATGCATAAAACGGGGAATTGATGCTAGGGACGAGATAGTATTATACTCCCGTTATATAAATCACTTGTGAGGCCACACCTTGAATACCGTGTACAATTCTGGGCACCTTACTACAAAAAGGATATCCTGGAGCTAGAAAAGGTTCAAAGGCGGGCGACCAAACTAATTAAGGGTATGGAGACGCTGGAGTACGAGGAAAGGCTTGCAAGACTAGGCATGTTTACACTGGAAAAGAGGAGATTAAGAGGGGACATGATCAACATTTACAAATATATAAGGGGACAATATACAGATCTTGCGCAGGACCTGTTTTTGGTTAGATCAACAGAGAGAACTCGTGGACACTTGCTCAGGTTAGAGGAGAGGAGATTCCACACAATACGGCGTAAAGGCTTTTTTACGGTAAGGACGATACGTGTTTGGAATTCCCTGCCTGAGGGAGTTGTAATGGCCAACTCAGTCAACACCTTTAAGAATGGGTTAGATAAATTCCTAATGGATAACGATATCCAGGGTTACGGGGCATAGTCACGCACTATGGTTATTATAAAAAAGAGGGGTAAAACGTAGCGGCAGTCATCAACTTCAGTCAAAATTTTATACAAAATAATTGTGCATAATAGACCACAAATAGGTTGAACCCGTTGGACAATTGTCTTTTTTCAACCTTAGATACTATGGCCCTCATTCCGAGTTGATCGGTCGCAAGGCGAATTTAGCAGAGTTACACACGCTTAGTCTACGCCTACTGGGAGTGTATCTTAGCATCTTAAAAGTGCGAACGAAGTTTACGCAATATTGCGAACAAAAAAAACTTAGCAGTTTTAGAGTAGCTCCAGACTTACTCTGCCTGTGCGATCAGTTCAGTGCTTGTCGTTCCTGGTTTGACGTCACAAACACTCCCAGCGTTCGCCCAGACACTCCCCCGTTTCTCCAGCCACTCCTGCGTTTTTTCCGGAAACGGTAGCGTTTTCAGCCACACGCCCATAAAACGCCGTGTTTCCGCCCAGTAACACCCATTTCCTGTCAATCACACTACGTTCGCCGGTGCGAACAAAAAGCCGTGAGTAAAAATCCTTTCTTCATAGCAGAATTACTTAGCGCAGTCGCAGTGCGAACATTGCGCATGCGCTCTAAGCTGATTTTCACTGCGATGCGAAAAAAAAGAACGAGCGAACGACTCGGAATGAGGGCCTATGTTACTATGTTACTATGTGCAGAGAGAGTTAGATTTGGATGTGGTGAGTTCAATCTGCAATCTAAATTGCAGTGTAAAAATAAAGCAGCCAGTATTTACCCGGCACAGAAACAAAATAACCCACCCAAATCTAACTCTCTCTACACATGTTATATCTGCCTCCCCTGCAGTGCACATGGTTTTGCCCAAGTGCTAACAAAATTCCTGCTGCGATCAACTTGGAATTACCCCCATAGAGATAAGATTAAGGAGGGAAGCTTCACATCTGTCGCTTGGGGCAACTAAAAACTCACTGTCGTCATGTGTAAGAGAAGATTTAATTTTTTATGTGGATTGGTATTCCAATTGGTAGAGCAGCACTGTAGTTTTTAATGTATATTATAATACTTCATTTTTGCATATTAGTGCGCTGTTCAGTTGTAGGTCTGTATGACTTCCATCTTAAAATTCCGAGCATTCCTTCAATAAATATATTTCATGCATTATCACGGATCTGTGTTTTTCCACAGCCACATTAATCTGCAGTGGGTGCAAATGTCATTTTATACAAACATGTAACTCTTAAACTTCTGTTAGCAGTGATTGCAGGAGAAATACACTAATTAGGAATGTCCACTGCTAGCTAGATATCTCATTAAAATGTTTCAAACTTTAGGTGAGAGAGGGACTCGCTGACTGATGCGTGAAGGCAGAGACGATACTCTTATTTAGTTTAATGATCTGAATTCTGAATGTCACCTTCACAACATTTTATGACTTCACCAAGCATATCCAATGAATTCTAGGATCTCTCTTGCTATCCAATGTAGCCCTGTACTGAGAACTTATGTGGAATAGATTGACATTGTGGACAGCTGTCCCTAATTTCCAGGTACAGTACCATTTTATGAGTATTACTGTAGTCCTGGGAAATATTTTCCCTATAAATGTCCACGTTTTTAGAATTCCCCACTGCATTAAAACATTCCTATTCTGTGTGTAGATTACATTCTTACAATATACTATTTTTACCTAAGATTTAGGAGTTTATCAAAAATTATCTTCATTACTTAAAATTAATAAAAAACTTGGTAAGCAAGTCAACTATTGCCACATTCAGCAACTATGACATATAATATTGACCATTATATCAGAGGCATCACTGGGTGTTACGTAGGCAACTACAGTATGGGCCTAAATCAGACCTGAAGGCAGCAGCAACATTTTTCTCTAATGGGCAAAACCATGTGTACTGCAGGTGGGGCAGATGTAACATGTGCAGAGAGAGTTAGATTTCTGCACTTTTACAAATTAAGCTGAATCGTCCCCTTAGTGCCTAAACCTAACTCTCCTTAACCACAGCCTAACCCTCCCCCCTTTAGTTCCTAAACCTAACCCCCCCCCCCCCAGTGGTGCCTAACCCAAACTTCCCCCTCCCCGCAGCCTAACCCTAACCTCTCCCCCCTGGAGCCTAACCCTAACCTCCCTGGGTGGCACCTAAACCTAACCTCCCACCCCCAAAGCAAAATCCTAACCCTCCCGGGTAAACTTACCCACAGGATCCCAGCTGTTAGTATCCCGTCATCGAGATGCTGACCTGGTCAGGACTCCGGCATTGGTGTTCTGACAGTTGTCAGGATTACGGCGTTGGTATTTCAACTGGTGGGATCCTGACAGCCGGGAAACTGAACGTATACCGTATGAGTCAATATCGTATGTATAAAGGGCCCATGAATCCAGGATGGCCAACACAACATACTCTGCACTAGGGATGAGCGAGTTCGGTTCTCAGAGAAACGAACCCCCCCCCCAAACTTTGAGGTACGAGCCCCCCTCCCCCCAAACTTTGTGTCTGACTCAGATACGAAAATGAGGCAAAACCTCAGGATCCCGCTGTCGGATCCTGAGGTTTTGGCTCGGATGCTGGTCTCCATAGTAACCTATGGAAGACCGCTGATTGACTGAGAGAGCTGCCTGTCACGGCTCTCAGCCAATCAGCGTGTCCCCATAGGCTACAATGGGCAAGATGGATGCACCCACAGTGATAATAGCGCCGCCACCCACACTGCCGACATTGCTGCCCGCATAATGATTAAAATAATACAAAGAAGATATTTATAACACAGATTCTGTGATATCTTCATTTATTATTTTAATCACCCCCCCCCCCCTTAGAAAATCCCTGCATATTGGGGAAAGAGGCAGCGGGAGAGGTGCCTCCCACTGCTAACACTAAATTTGGGTACCGGGAGGTGGGCAGGGAGCAGGGCCAAACTATGGGCTGTAAGTACGGTGAAGCGGCACCAGTACATGTGGCTTAATGACAGGGGCGTGCATTCAGCCTACTTGAATGCACGCCCCTGTCAGTCCCGATTGGACCAGAGGATCCACTGGATCTGTTGGCCAGCGATGCGGCGGGCATTCGTGGCCGCGGAGAAAGGGTGGCTGGCGGCAGACCTGGATCCCAGAGGACCCAGTCCCTGCCAGCCATTTTGCAGAGTTCGGCAGCGGAAATCCGGCTTCCTATTTCAAAAATGGTGCCTCAGCATAATTTTTTAAATTCAAGATGCCCGTGGTGCGCAAATCACGCCACGCCCCCTCAACTGGCTTACATAAGACAGCGGCGAGGCAGGGGCCGTCAGTCCGGTGACGAGGAGGGAGCAGGCAAGAGCTCCCGAAGATATAAGACGTCGGAAGCCCTGTGGTGACGGCAGCCATGAAATAGAGCTTAAAGGCCACCACCCCCAGGTGAAGGTGCAGCTTAATAAACTATTTAAACATTAGGTGTTGTGTTTTTATTTTAATATTATCTTTGCAGGTGGACTACGGGTGCCAGCGGGCCCTTAATGTCCCGGCATGCTGGCACTTGTGGTTCTCCAAGTGCCGGCATGCTGGGGCAGGCTTGCTAGGACCTGTAGGCCACCTGTAAAGAACAATATTAGTATGTCATGAACCCCACACCCACCGCCACCAGGGGTGCGGGGCATAGCACTGGGCTACTGGTTGTTGATCAGGAGGGGGGATCCCATTTGCATTTTTGGGGTCCCCACTTTCTAAGGAATGCCAACCCTGGGCTGACTGGTTTTGGGGGGTGTTTAATGCTATGGCAGGGGGACGCCACACAGAGTGTCTCCCCTGCTATGGAATTATCCCCCCTGGCTGGAATAGCCCAGTGCTGGTTTTGGTTCAATAGTGGAACCCTATGTTTTTGTTTTTTTGTTTGGTTGTTTTTTTTGTTTGTTTTTTTGGGGGGTGGGGGTAACCGCAAATCAGCCAGTGCCTCACCAATCATTGGCGCACATCACTGGTACAGATGAGGGCAGCCTGAATGCAGAATTGTGTTCAACTTAGCACATGAGCAAAATTTAGTTCTGTGCAGACAGCGCCAAATTGTACTCAACTCTGTATGGCACTCAGGGGTAGATTGTATCAAGCCTTGGAGAGAGATAAAGTGTAGGAAATAAAGTACCAAACAATCAGCTTCTAGCACAGCCTGTAAAATGACAGCATGAAGCTGATAGATTACATTATCTCTCTCCACTTTATCTGTCTCCAAGGCTTCATACAACTTCCTCAGGTATGGATCAGTAAAAGGCCAATTGCCAATATCACTGGTGAGAGTATAGCGAGCATGATTCTGGAGAGCCACACCATAAAACAAAAAAATCCTAAAAATAAATCATTTTGATAATGAAAAAACCCTATATCTTTATTGTTTGCTAGAAAAAAGCTCAATTTACTATGAATCACTTTAGTTTTTACATTTAAGAACACCATTACACAGGGAGACTGCCAGTGAGTATAGACAATCACTTCTTGTTTATATTTGTACAGTAATAGCCCAGTGTACCAGCACGTCTGACAGACAGAGGAAATATAGGTAGGACCTCTAAGCTTCCCTTAGGTTTATGCTCAGCGTCTGTGGTTTCACAAAAGTGTACTTACTCTGTTGGAAGAGCTTTTATACGATAATGATTCTGTGAAAGGTAAGAAGTAATTATAACATACTGCCTTTGTGAATCATCTTTAATTGTTTCATGGTTTATCTTGAACTTATTGACTGTGACCACTAATCTGTGCAGGAAAATCATAACAATACCATCATACAGTATGTGCACTTTACAGTGACCTAAAATTTCAGAACTTTAAAACAAATTTTTAATTAGCTTACCATTTTTTTATTTTTTATTATTGGCTAAAGCACTCAGTCTATCCATATGATTATTAGAATAACAGTACAAGTTTTTAACGAGTGTTGACTGCAACATCAATATTCTGCTAAGGGGTACTTATTTTTTTCTATTCTATTTAAGTTGGTACATCTGACTATTCCCCACAGTGCACAGAAAGCGTCTTCTTGCACTTTTAGGAAATCTGCTAAGTATTAAGTTACAAAAATGAAATCTACAGTATTGTTTTATATTAGAACATTTATATTCACCTTACACAAAATGATCCAATTACAGTATATTTTCAAGAGATAGTGAAAAGTTAAATAAATCTTTGTATATAAAATTCATTGATCTATTTGTCTGTCTAGTTATGCATTCAGACGACCCTGCTCCAATTGGGATGAAACCAACATGAGGTGGTCCAGTTGGATCCTGCCCAGGTTTTAGGGGGTTTGGGACCCCGGTTGGACCTCACCATGGAGTACACCAGACATAACTTTGACCCAGTTCTGGGCCTTCTACTGGATGGATTTGGAAGAAAACTTCACAGAGAGGTAACATTGGATCCCAGAAGACATAATAGGGGGTTGGGGTCGGTTGGACCTCATGGCAGGCAGAACTTTGACCTGGAGAGCCTGTTCTAGGTCTGCCACTGAATGGATTTGGAAGAAATCTTAACAGAGTGGTAACATTGGATCCCAAAAGACATAGTAGGGGGTTGGAGTCCCGGTTGAACCTCCTGTTGGTGTTCTGGGCATTCCACTGGATGAATTTGGATGAAAACTTTAATGGACTGTAGTTGACAGAAATAACCATAATTCAGAGACCTGAAATAGCTGACAGCAATGGAGGTGGGAAAACAAAAAATGTTGTGTACCCAAAAGCCTTGGATAGCAACACTGATAAAAGAAGTAAAACTTTAAACCCAGCTCGCAATGAAAAAGAGATTATTAAACTAAACAGAAAGAAAAACTGGGTATCAGGGACACTGGCAGCACCCCAAAAACAAAAACGACACTGAGCAGCCACCTCTTGGGTGTGTTGGAAGAGCTACCAAGCTACTTATTAATTTAAATATGTTGACAATTGCATCCAACTCTTTGATAATTTAATAACTGGAAAATGTAAACCTGGGCAACACCAGGTACTTCAGCTGGTAAATAAAATAAGTCACAAAAGCAAAGTCAGTTTTGTTTTGTGATGTCATGTGCATAGTTTTGTACAAGTGCATTTGTTTTTACAGGGATACACATTGATTTGTGGCCCGAGATGGTAGACTGGGCATAAAGGGCCCACACTGGAATGCAGTGGTAGCAGCCCAAGCTAAACTGGTATGACCAGCCATCAGAGAGAGACTCAGCCTACCACTAGAGATGACACGCAAAAAAGAGAGAACCTTTATATAGTAGGGGACAGCGGATGTCAGGATCAACCACTTTGATTGGCAGGAGGGTTAAAGCTTGGTGTTGTCTCCATAGAAAGAAGCCAAGTAACTTAGTTCATCCTGGAGGAGGAAAGTGATCTTGGAGTCACTATTTCAGGTGACTTAAAGGCAGGTAAGCAATGTAACAAAGGAATGAGGAAGGCAAGACAGATGCTTGGTTGCATAGGGAGAGGAATCAGTAGCAGAAAGAAAGAAGTAATAATGCCACTGTATAGGTTATTGGTACAGCCTCATGTAGAATACTGTGTTCAATTCTGGAGGCCATATCTTCAGAAGGATATTAATATATTAGAGGGGATCCGGTCTCGACGTCAACAGTAACTAGGTCGACAGGGTCTCTAGGTCGACATGTTCTAGGTCGACAGGTCAAAAGGTCGACATGAGTTTTCCACAATTTTTTTTTCATTTTTTTACCTTTTTCATACTTAACGATCCACGCGGACTACGATTGGGAATAGTAACCTGTGCCGAGCGCAGCAGTAGCAAAGCGAGGCACCTTGCCCGAAGCATGGCGAGTGAAGCGAGCCATGCGAGGGGACGCGGTGCACTAATTGGTGTTCCCTGTCACTGTACGGAGAGAAAACGACACCAAAAAAACATTAAAAAACTCGACCTTTTGACCTGTCAACCTACACCACGTCGACCTAGAGACCTTGTCGACCTACAGACCCTGTCGACCTAGTTACTGTTGACCAATAGTGGTCGATCTAGTTACTGTCGACCTACTTACTGTCGACCTTGCATACCACACCCATATTAGAGACTGTACAAAGTAGGGCAACTAAAATGGTGCATCACAAAACTTACCTGTAAAAACTAAAATATCTTAACATGTATAGTTTGGAGCAGGGAAGAGAAAGGAGGGACAAATATCAACGGCTTTAACAAAATACAGGAGGGAAGCGTTTTCAAAAGTAAGAGAAGTATTAGAACACGAGGACATGCACTGAAACTAGAGGGAGGTAGACTCAAGGGAAACTTGAGAAATAATGACTTCACAGAAAGAGTAGTGGACAAGTGGAATAGCCTCCCAGCAGAGATGGTAGAGGCTAAGACAGTAGAGCAAGTCAAAAAAGCATGGGATAGACGTCACATAAGGATATCATTACAACGAAAAAAGGCTCAGATATGGTTTGAGGTAATAATATGGTTAAAAAAGGGTCAGACTAGATGGGCCAAGTGGTTCTTATCTGTCGTCATATTCTATGTTTCTATGTTTCTATCCATGATCTAGATTCACCAAGTTACTGATGGCTAGAGGAGGGGGTGTGGCCCTGAGTCAGTGGGACCCCCCTGGGATATACCCTGATCCTTTGTCTGTGCCATCTGATAGGAGCTTTTGGGAGGATTAGCAGTGTTCCTTTCTAAGTGTGGGTTAGGTACAGAAGTACTTGTAACAGGTCCCCTCACTCTCACAATTCAGTTGAGAAGGTGAAATGAGATATGTGTACTTTAAGGAAAAAAAATGGTAAAGGTGGCATTCATGCATAGCTTTGTCCTAAAGTATAAACAGGTGTTGTTAGTTGTTTTATTGGCATTCCATTTAAAAAATAAAATAAAAAAAATTTCTTCCAAATATGCATTTAATTTAGTACAATACTCTTTTCTGAATGTAAGTGACAGTTGGATAACTCTATAACACCAGTTCAATGACAGAGATGTAAGGAAAGCTATTAATTTTTTTTTCTCAACCTCACAAATTCTCTCAATTCAGAATCAGTTTATTGCCAAGTATATCAGTACAAAATACACAATACACAAGGAATTGGTTTCCGATAGCTACAGCTCCCATACAGCATATGATATAACAAAAAGAACAAACATAAAGGAAGAAAAACATGTGACGTATGACTAGAATACACAAGTAGAGATCTGAATATGAGAGTAATGCTAAGCGAATGTCGAGTTGAACAGTTTGATTGCTTGAGGAAAGAAGCCGTTACTGTGTCTAGCAGTTTGTGCTAGTTGCGAGCAGTACCGTCTGCCAGACGGTAGCAGTCGGAACATATCATGATCAGGATGAGAAAGGTTGTCGATAATCCTCCCCACCCTCTTCAGCTCAGGCCCACCAAGAAATAATGCACAAGCTTATGATCAAAGGCCACCACAATATATATATGGATATATTGGATATATTTATATATATATATATATATAATGTGCAATTAATGTTCAACTTGTATATGCCTGCCTTGAAAACGGTGCTTGGCACCGAAACGTTGGCTTCACACGGCATTTTAATGATGGCTTTGTTCCAATAAATCAGCCTTTTTTTCATCTTTAAATTTGAGTGCCGCAGTCCTTCCACTTGTTCTATATATATATATATATATATATATATATATATGAATAGGTAGGGGTTCTGGCGACCAACTGGTGTTTATATAAAAAATATTTAGAGGACTTCACCCCTTGATGAAGTCAGACTAACGAAACGCTTGGGATATCCTGTATGACCCTCCATCTTAAGTTAAGCTATTTTTAATAGTTACAATTTCCTTTATTCCTTTTATGTCTTAAGTTTTTTATATACTTTTTTACATACCCAATTTTTTAGTATATATACTGTTTTACCACATTTTATCATATATGTAGTTATATGTAAAAAAAACAGTCTCTGCTCAAAACTAGTGTTTTTATGTATTTCGCCAAATAAATTGTTTTAACTTTTTTACAAAAAAGGCTTTTTTACCATGTCCTTTATAAATTGCATTTTAGTCCTCTAAATATTTTTTATATAAACACCAGTTGGTCGCCAGAACCCCTACCCATCCATATTCATCCTAACACTACACAGCATCTTACCAATGCTGAAATTTTAGGGGACGGCTGACACCCTATTATTCATAAGGGAGTGTTTTTTACATATAAGTGTTTTTTAAAACTCTTCAGGTGATTTTTCCCTCACAAGTGGCGCTATACTCCTATTACACACACAGGATGATTGCTGCAGCGGCGCCTTCGGGACGCGCTGGGCTGTTGCCATGGTTACTCTCCTGTTCGGTTGGCTCCCCCGTCGCGTCATCGCTCCGCGACGCTGTACGACGTCATTCCATGATGCGGAAGCCAGCGTGGCGAGGAGGCTGGCGGCGGCGCCGACGAACAGGTGAGTATGTTTAGGTTTGATGGGTGTTGGTATTTATGTATGTCATTTCACGTGTTCTGTTCTTTTGCTGTATTTGGCCCTGAGGACGGGGGTTCACCCCGAAACATGTCGGCCTTTTGGTCTAAATAAATGACCTATATTTTCTGAAGATAGTCTGACTGAGTGCCGCCTTCTTCTTACCTGTGTATATATATATATATATATATATATATATAAATTACCTTAATGCGCTAGTGTGGACACTCTAATTAGTACTTTATGTTGTAGTGTTAATAAAATTTTTACTCTTATACTTTTGTATATATGGGCTGCTTCCTCAAAAAAGGTCCGTTGCCAATGTGGACCCAGATTTAAGAAAGATATTTAGGTTGTTTTTTTTGTTTGGTTGTTTTTTTTTTTCGGGGGAAAGGGGGGGAGCACTGATGGTTTTATCAATCCATCCAGTGCAGTCAGGAGTCCAAGTGTAAATTAATTTGTAAATTTGTAAATTCATTGACTTTGTAGTCACTTATAATACCAGAGTCCCAGTGACCCCAGTCCTTTAGACTTGTCTGTCTTGAAGAACACTTTTTAGTCACATATAATTAGTGATGTGCACCGGAAATTTTTCGGGTTTTGTGTTTTTGTTTTGGATTCGGTTCCGAGGCCGTGTTTTGGATTCGGACGCGTTTTGGCAAAACCTCCCTGAATTTTTTTTGTCGGATTCGGGTGTGTTTTGGATTCGGGTGTTTTTTTTACAAAAAACCCTCAAAAACAGCTTAAATCATAGAATTTGGGGGTCATTTTGATCCCATAGTATTATTGACCTCAATAACCATAATTTCCACTCATTTTCAGTCTATTCTGAACACCTCACACCTCACAATATTATTTTTAGTCCTAAAATTTGCACCGAGGTCGCTGGATGACTAAGCTAAGCGACCCAAGTGGCCGACACAAACACCTGGCCCATCTAGGAGTGGCACTGCAGTGTCAGACAGGATGGCACTTAAAAAAAATAGTCCCCAAACAGCACATGATGCAAAGAAAAAAAGAGGCGCAATGAGGTAGCTGTGTGACTAAGCTAAGCGACCCAAGTGGCCGACACAAACACCTGGCCCATCTAGGAGTGGCACTGCAGTGTCAGACAGGATGGTACTTCAAAAAAATAGTCCCCAAAAAGCACATGATGCAAAGAAAAAAAGAGGTGCACCAAGGTCGCTGGATGGCTAAGCTAAGCGACACAAGTGGCCGACACAAACACCTGGCCCATCTAGGAGTGGCACTGCAGTGTCAGACAGGATGGCACTTCAAAAAAATAGTCCCCAAACAGCACATGATGCAAATAAAAAAAGAGGTGCACCAAGGTCGCTGGATGGCTAAGCTAAGCGACACAAGTGGCCGACACAAACACCTGGCCCATCTAGGAATGGCACTGCAGTGTCATACAGGATGGCACTTCAAAAAAATAGTCCCCAAACAGCACATGATGCAAAGAAAAAAAGAGGCGCAATGAGGTAGCTGTATGACTAAGCTAAGCGACACAAGCGGCTGACACAAACACCTGGCCTATCTAGGAGTGGCACTGCAGTGTCAGACAGGATGTCAGATTTAAAAAATAGTCCCCAAACAGCACATGATGCAAAGAAAAAAAGAGGTGCACCAAGGTCGCTGTGTGACTAAGCTAAGCGACACAAGTGGCCGACACAAACACCTGGCCCATCTAGGAGTGGCACTGCAGTGTCAGACAGGGTGGCACTTCAAAATAATAGTCCCCAAACAGCACATGATGCAAAGAAAAAAGGAGGCGCAATGAGGTAGATGTGTGACTAAGCTAAGCGACCCAAGTGGCCGACACAAACACCTGGCCTATCTAGGAGTGGCACTGCAGTGTCAGACAGGATGGCAGATTTAAAAAATAGTCCCCAAACAGCACATGATGCAAAGAAAAAAGAGGTGCACCAAGGTTGCTGGATGGCTAAGCTAAGCGACACAAGAGGCCGACACAAACATCTGGCCCATCTAGGAGTGGCACTGCAGTGTTAACGTCCTTACCCCTACTTATTACAGCTTGACAAAGGCAACACATGGCTTGACACCAGTTGTCCGCATTTCTGTTGAAATAATTCCACACCGAAGAGGTGATTTTTTTTGTAATTTGACCAGGCATGTCAATGGCCATATTCGTCCCACGGACAACAGGTGTCTCCCCGGGTGCCTGACTTAAACAAACCACTGATCGTATTTCTCTAAAGGGTACGAATAACACTGTATCTAAAAAATCAGCCATTATTCCATTGGTAGCCCAATATAGTCCAGTTAGTTCAGGTATTAACAATATTTCTAAACAACTCTGGCCCATAGTACAGAGTGATCCAGAACTGAAATTACATAGTACCAAACTAATGGCATACATATACTAGGGGTCAGAACCTTAGAGATATCCTAGATAAGACAGATATTACAGACTATTCAGTGAGACCAAGTAATTTTTTTTACAAACAAAAAAGGTTGTATCCAATGTACGTGTACCACCTGCCAATTGTTTTTCCTGGAGATACATTCCAGCACCCCCACTAATGTATGTATTCCGTATATGCAGTGGTGTGCCACTGGGACTTACCCCTCTAACCTTCTAATCATACACCCCATCCCAACCCCATCGACCTAAACTATCCCCAGGCCCATAAGACACATGGGGGTATCCAATTAGCCGTGCATAATTAACACGACTTATCTGGGATTATGGAGCAGATGTATTAACCTGGAGAAGGCATAAGGAAGTGATAAACCAGTGATATGTGCAAGGTAATAAAGGCACCAGCCAATCAGCTCCAATATGTAAATTAACAGTTAGGATCTGATTGGCTGGTGCGTTTATCACTCTGCACATATCACTGGTTTATCACTTCCTTATGACTTCTCCAGGTTAATACATCTGCCCCTTTGTTTCATCTGCCTCATGCAGGCGAAACCAAATACCCAAAAACTGGGGGAGTTTCATCCGAAAACACACAGGTTTCACTGAACCTGTGTGTTTTCAGGAGAGAATGTTTTTTTTTACAAGTGACCAAATTGGATAGCCTGTAAAAAAAAATACAGGGGAAACAGTGTGAAAAATCGTGAAAACCTAAATTTTTCACGTCCGATGTTTCTTCACCTCTGATTGGATATCCCCCCATACACTTCCTCCCTCTTAACTCAGTACTCCCCCCCCCCTTCCCCTTAGCCACAGGGACATACCCTATTCACCCCACCCGGCTCCATAAACCTTAACTTCCCCCAGGACATACACTCCCCACATTACCCCAAAGCCCCCTAGACACCTTACCCTGCAACCCAGGTTACATACACTGGCTCTGTTGCCAACCTGGCCACCACAGTGTTTACAATAAACCACAGTTCCCAACAACTCTTGTGTTGAGGCCTAAACAACCAAATACACATCTCCAGACAGGTCGGGTGCCAATGTGTTTTATATTTTCCTGTCGGGGGCCAATGTGTTTATTTTTCCCCCACCTTGATGGTGTTTGTACAGAGTCACAGTACAGTTTACAGACGTACATACCAAGCAGTGTAAGAGGAATGTGTTGGGCATTCCTAGGTTGTTACAGGGGTGTTGGCTAATCAGACACAGATGTAACATAGTATGGATGTGTTGCTGAAATAGACTGAGTACAGAGACACTGCATCGTTCACATTGAAAGCCATACTCACATGGAAATCTCCACTTGCTGTAGTGCAAATTTCAGTGGTTCCAAAGTGTAAGTCTCACTCCTTGCATATTTGGATGCACTGCTGTACACCAGGGAAGGGCATTGTAGCAGCATTAGCATAAGCAGGGCCGGATCTAGACCTTGTGGTGCCCCGGGCGAAAAACTAGGGGTGTGGCTTCATGGAGAAGGGCGTGGTCCATTATGCCCCCTGTAGCTGTGCCCACAGTAGTATTGCCCACAGTACTGTGAACCCCAGTACTGTCCCCCCAGTAGTATTGTCCCCCGTACTGTGCCCCCAGTACTGTGCCCCCTGTAGAGTAGAAAATAAAAAAATAATTAGAAATAAATTCTTACAATCCCCGCTTTTGCTTCCCAACCGCTGCTGCCCTCTGTCTCCGGCCACCGGCACTGCTCCTCGGATATATGGGAGAGATGTCATGACGTCTCTCCCATAGCACCGCATAGACACTAGAGGTCAATTATGACCTCTAGCGTCTATGTGTCGCTTCCGCAATGCAGTACGGTGCGCGATGACTTCATCGTGCACCGCACAGCACCGGGCATCTAAACAGCACCGGGCGGCACCAGTAGCGGATCTTGCCAAGGCAGTAGGTGTCCAGAAGGTGGCGCCCTGGGCAAAAATCCTGCTTGCCAGTAGCAAGATCCACTACTGAGCATAAGGTCACAGAAGCAACTGCAACAAAAGATGCAAGGAAGGCGCATCTGTGTCCACCTCAGAATACCGCCCCCTTCGGTAGACCACACCCCTTAACAGAACCCGTCGCCACTAGGGCTGCTTTCATAAATTTCCTGGGCTGGTTTTCCAACCCAGTCCGCCCCTGCTTAGGACTAGAGATGTGCACTTGAAATTTTTCGGGTTTTGTGTTTTGGTTTTGGGTTCTGTTCCGCGGCCGTGTTTTGGGTTCGACCGCGTTTTGGCAAAACCTCACCGAATTTTTTTTGTCGGATTCGGGTGTATTTTGGATTCGGGTGTTTTTTTCAAAAAACCCTAAAAAACAGCTTAAATCATAGAATTTGGGGGTCATTTTGATCCCAAAGTATTATTAACCTCAAAAACTATAATTTCCACTCATTTTCAGTCTATTCTGAATACCTCACACCTCACAATATTATTTTTAGTCCTAAAATTTGCACCGAGGTAGCTGTGTGAGTAAGATAAGCGACCCTAGTGGCCGACACAAACACCGGGCCCATCTAGGAGTGGCACTGCAGTGTCACGCAGGATGGCCCTTCCAAAAAACACTCCCCAAACAGCACATGACGCAAAGAAAAAAAGAGGCGCAATGAGGTAGCTGTGTGAGTAAGATAAGCGACCCTAGTGGCCGACACAAACACCTGGCCCATCTAGGAGTGGCACTGCAGTGTCACGCAGGATGGCCCTTCCAAAAAACACTCCCCAAACAGCACATGACGCAAAGAAAAAAAGAGGCGCAATGAGGTAGCTGTGTGAGTAAGATAAGCGACCCTAGTGGCCGACACAAACACCGGGCCCATCTAGGAGTGGCACTGCAGTGTCACGCAGGATGGCCCTTCCAAAAAACACTCCCCAAACAGCACATGACGCAAAGAAAAAAAGAGGCGCAATGAGGTAGCTGTGTGAGTAAGATAAGCGACCCTAGTGGCCGACACAAACACCGGGCCCATCTAGGAGTGGCACTGCAGTGTCACGCAGGATGGCCCTTCCAAAAAACACTCCCCAAACAGCACATGACGCAAAGAAAAAAAGAGGCGCAATGAGGTAGCTGTGTGAGTAAGATAAGCGACCCTAGTGGCCGACACAAACACCGGGCCCATCTAGGAGTGGCACTGCAGTGTCACGCAGGATGGCCCTTCCAAAAAACACTCCCCAAACAGCACATGACGCAAAGAAAAAAAGAGGCGCAATGAGGTAGCTGTGTGAGTAAGATAAGCGACCCTAGTGGCCGACACAAACACCTGGCCCATCTAGGAGTGGCACTGCAGTGTCACGCAGGATGGCCCTTCCAAAAAACACTCCCCAAACAGCACATGACGCAAAGAAAAATTAAAGAAAAAAGAGGTGCAAGATGGAATTGTCCTTGGGCCCTCCCACCCACCCTTATGTTGTATAAACAGGACATGCACACTTTAACCAACCCATCATTTCAGTGACAGGGTCTGCCACACGACTGTGACTGAAATGACGGGTTGGTTTGGACCCCCACCGAAAAAGAGCAATTAATCTCTCCTTGCACAAACTGGCTCTACAGAGGCAAGATGTCCACCTCATCATCATCCTCCGATATATCACCGTGTACATCCCGCTCCTCACAGATTATCAATTCGTCCCCACTGGAATCCACCATCTCAGCTCCCTGTGTACTTTGTGGAGGCAATTGCTGCTGGTCAATGTCTCCACGGAGGAATTGATTATAATTCATTTTAATGAACATCATCTTCTCCACATTTTCTGGAAGTAACCTCGTACGCCGATTGCTGACAAGGTGAGCGGCGGCACTAAACACTCTTTCGGAGTACACACTTGTGGGAGGGCAACTTAGGTAGAATAAAGCCAGTTTGTGCAAGGGCCTCCAAATTGCCTCTTTTTCCTGCCAGTATAAGTACGGACTGTCTGACGTGCCTACTTGGATGCGGTCACTCATATAATCCTCCACCATTCTTTCAATGGTGAGAGAATCATATGCAGTGACAGTAGACGACATGTCCGTAATCGTTGTCAGGTCCTTCAGTCCGGACCAGATGTCAGCATCAGCAGTCGCTCCAGACTGCCCTGCATCACCGCCAGCGGGTGGGCTCGGAATTCTGAGCCTTTTCCTCGCAGCCCCAGTTGCGGGAGAATGTGAAGGAGGAGATGTTGACAGGTCGCGTTCCGCTTGACTTGACAATTTTGTCACCAGCAGGTCTTTGAACCCCAGCAGACTTGTGTCTGCCGGAAAGAGAGATCCAAGGTAGGTTTTAAATCTAGGATCGAGCACGGTGGCCAAAATGTAGTGCTCTGATTTCAACAGATTGACCACCCGTGAATCCTTGTTAAGCGAATTAAGGGCTCCATCCACAAGTCCCACATGCCTAGCGGAATCGCTCCCTTTTAGCTCCTCCTTCAATGCCTCCAGCTTCTTCATCAAAAGCCTGATGAGGGGAATGACCTGACTCAGGCTGGCAGTGTCTGAACTGACTTCACGTGTGGCAAGTTCAAAAGGTTGCAGAACCTTGCACAACGTTGAAATCATTCTCCACTGCGCTTGAGACGGGTACATTCCACCTCCTATATCGTGCTCAATTGTATAGGCTTGAATGGCCTTTTGCTGCTCCTCCAACCTCTGAAGCATATATAGGGTGAATTCCACCTCGTTACCACTTCTTGCTTCAGATGATGGCAGGGCAGGTTCAGGCGTTTTTGGTGGTGCTCCAGTCTTCTGTACGTGGTGCCTGTACGCCGAAAGTGTCCCGCAATTCTTCTGGCCACCGACAGCATCTCTTGCACGCCCCTGTCGTTTTTTAAAAAATTCTGCACCACCAAATTCAAGGTATGTGCAAAACATGGGACGTGCTGGAATTTGCCCATATTTAATGCACACACAATATTGCTGGCGTTGTCCGATGCCACAAATCCACAGGAGAGTCCAATTGGGGTAAGCCATTCCGCGATGATCTTCCTCAGTTGCCGTAAGAGGTTTTCAGCTGTGTGCGTATTCTGGAAACCGGTGATACAAAGCGTAGACTGCCTAGGAAAGAGTTGGCGTTTGCGAGATGCTGCTACTGGTGCCGCCGCTGCTGTTCTTGCGGCGGGAGTCCATACATCTACCCAGTGGGCTGTCACAGTCATATAGTCCTGACCCTGCCCTGCTCCACTTGTCCACATGTCCGTGGTTAAGTGGACATTGGGTACAACTGCATTTTTTAGGACACTGGTGAGTCTTTTTCTGACGTCCGTGTACATTCTCGGTATCGCCTGCCTAGAGAAGTGGAACCTAGATGGTATTTGGTAACGGGGGCACACTACCTCAAGAAATTGTCTAGTTCCCTGTGAACTAACGGCGGATACCGGACGCACGTCTAACACCAACATAGTTGTCAAGGCCTCAGTTATCCGCTTTGCAACAGGATGACTGCTGTGATATTTCATCTTCCTCGCAAAGGACTGTTGGACAGTCAATTGCTTGGTGGAAGTAGTAAAAGTGGGCTTACGACTTCCCCTCTGGGATGACCATCGACTCCCAGCAGCAACAACAGCAGCGCCAGCAGCAGTAGGCGTTACACGCAAGGATGCATCGGAGGAATCCCAGGCAGGAGAGGACTCGTCAGAATTGCCAGTGACATGGCCTGCAGGACTATTGGCATTCCTGGGGAAGGAGGAAATTGACACTGAGGGAGTTGGTGGGGTGGTTTGCGTGAGCTTGGTTACAAGAGGAAGGGATTTACTGGTCAGTGGACTGCTTCCGCTGTCGCCCAAAGTTTTTGAATTTGTCACTGACTTATTATGAATGCGCTGCAGGTGACGTATAAGGGAGGATGTTCCGAGGTGGTTAACGTCCTTACCCCTACTTATTACAGCTTGACAAAGGCAACACACGGCTTGACACCTGTTGTCCGCTTTTCTGTTGAAATACCTCCACACTGAAGAGCTGATTTTTTTGGTATTTTCACCAGGCATGTCAACGGCCATATTCCTCCCACGGACAACAAGTGTCTCCCCGGGTGCCTGACTTAAACAAACCACCTCACCATCAGAATCCTCCTGGTCAATTTCCTCCCAGGCGCCAGCAACACCCATATCCTCCTCATCCTGGTGTACTTCAACACTGACATCTTCAATCTGACTATCAGGAACTGGACTGCGGGTGCTCCTTCCAGCACTTGCAGGGGGCGTGCAAATGGTGGAAGGCGCATGCTCTTCACGTCCAGTGTTGGGAAGGTCAGGCATCGCAACCGACACAATTGGACTCTCCTTGTGGATTTGGGATTTCGAAGAACGCACAGTTCTTTGCGGTGCTTTTGCCAGCTTGAGTCTTTTCAGTTTTCTAGCGAGAGGCTGAGTGCTTCCATCCTCATGTGAAGCTGAACCACTAGCCATGAACATAGGCCAGGGCCTCAGCCGTTCCTTGCCACTCCGTGTGGTAAATGGCATATTGGCAAGTTTACGCTTCTCCTCCGACAATTTTATTTTAGATTTTGGAGTCCTTTTTTTACTGATATTTGGTGTTTTGGATTTTACATGCTCTGTACTATGACATTGGGCATCGGCCTTGGCAGACGACGTTGCTGGCATTTCATCGTCTCGGCCATGACTAGTGGCAGCAGCTTCAGCACGAGGTGGAAGTGGATCTTGATCTTTTCCTAATTTTGGAAACTCAACATTTTTGTTCTCCATATTTTAATAGGCACAACTAAAAGGCACCTCAGGTAAACAATGGAGATGGATGGATACTAGTATACTTATGGATGGACGAGCGACTGCCGACACAGAGGTAGCTACAGCCGTGGACTACCGTACTGTGTCTGCTGCCGACACAGAGGTAGCTACAGCCGTGGACTACCGTACTGTGTCTGCTGCTAATATAGACTGGATGATAATGAGATGAAATCAATATATATTATATCACACTAGTACTGCAGCCGGACAGGTAGATATATTTATTATGTAATGACTGATGATGGACCTGCTGGACACAGTCAGCTCAGCAGCACCGCAGACTGCTACAGTAAGCTACTATAGTAGTATGTATAAAGAAGAAAGAAAAAAAAAACCATGGGTAGGTGGTATACAATTATGGATGGACGAGCGACTGCCGACACAGAGGTAGCTACAGCCGTGGACTACCGTACTGTGTCTGCTGCTAATATAGACTGGATGATAATGAGATGAAATTAATATATATATATATAATATCACTAGTACTGCAGCCGGACAGGTATATATATTTATTATGTAATGACTGATGACGGACCTGCTGGACACTGTCAGCTCAGCAGCACCGCAGACTGCTACAGTAAGCTACTATAGTAGTATGTATAAAGAAGAAAGAAAAAAAAAACCACGGGTAGGTGGTATACAATTATGGATGGACGAGCGACTGCCGACACAGAGGCAGCTACAGCCGTGGACTACCGTACTGTGTCTGCTGCTAATATAGACTGGATGATAATGAGATGAAATCAATATATATTATATCACACTAGTACTGCAGCCGGACAGGTAGATATATTTATTATGTAATGACTGATGACGGACCTGCTGGACACAGTCAGCTCAGCAGCACCGCAGACTGCTACAGTAAGCTACTATAGTAGTATGTATAAAGAAGAAAGAAAAAGAAAAAACCCACGGGTAGGTGGTATACAATTATGGATGGATGAGCGACTGCCGACACAGAGGTAGCTACAGCCGTGGACTACCGTACTGTGTCTGCTGCTAATATAGACTGGATGATAATGAGATGAAATCAATATATATATATATATATAATATCACTAGTACTGCAGCCGGACAGGTATATATATTTATTATGTAATGACTGATGACGGACCTGCTGGACACAGTCAGCTCAGCAGCACCGCAGACTGCTACAGTAAGCTACTATAGTAGTATGTATAAAGAAGAAAGAAAAAGAAAAAACCCACGGGTAGGTGGTATACAATTATGGATGGATGAGCGACTGCCGACACAGAGGTAGCTACAGCCGTGGACTACCGTACTGTGTCTGCTGCTAATATAGACTGGATGATAATGAGATGAAATCAATATATATATATATATATAATATCACTAGTACTGCAGCCGGACAGGTATATATATTTATTATGTAATGACTGATGACGGACCTGCTGGACACTGTCAGCTCAGCAGCACCGCAGACTGCTACAGTAAGCTACTATAGTAGTATGTATAAAGAAGAAAGAAAAAAAAACAAACCACGGGTAGGTGGTATACAATTATGGATGGACGAGCGACTGCCGACACAGAGGTAGCTACAGCCGTGGACTACCGTACTGTGTCTGCTGCTAATATAGACTGGATGATAATGAGATGAAATCAATATATATTATATCACACTAGTACTGCAGCCGGACAGGTAGATATATTTATTATGTAATGACTGATGACGGACCTGCTGGACACTGTCAGCTCAGCAGCACCGCAGACTGCTACAGTAAGCTACTATAGTAGTATGTATAAAGAAGAAAAAAAAAAAACCACGGGTAGGTGGTATACAATTATGGATGGACGAGCGACTGCCGACACAGAGGTAGCTACAGCCGTGGACTACCGTACTGTGTCTGCTGCTAATATAGACTGGATGATAATGAGATGAAATCAATATATATTATATCACACTAGTACTGCAGCCGGACAGGTAGATATATTTATTATGTAATGACTGATGACGGACCTGCTGGACACAGTCAGCTCAGCAGCACCGCAGACTGCTACAGTAAGCTACTATAGTAGTATGTATAAAGAAGAAAGAAAAAAAAAAACCACGGGTAGGTGGTATACAATTATGGATGGACGAGCGACTGCCGACACAGAGGTAGCTACAGCCGTGGACTACCGTACTGTGTCTGCTGCTAATATAGACTGGATGATAATGAGATAAAATCAATATATATATATAATATCACTAGTACTGCAGCCGGACAGGTATATATATTTATTATGTAATGACTGATGATGGACCTGCTGGACACTGTCAGCTCAGCAGCACCGCAGACTGCTACAGTAAGCTACTATAGTAGTATGTATAAAGAAGAAAAAAAAAAACCACGGGTAGGTGGTATACAATTATGGATGGACGAGCGACTGCCGACACAGAGGTAGCTACAGCCGTGGACTACCGTACTGTGTCTGCTGCTAATATAGACTGGATGATAATGAGATAAAATCAATATATATATATAATATCACTAGTACTGCAGCCGGACAGGTATATATATTTATTATGTAATGACTGATGATGGACCTGCTGGACACTGTCAGCTCAGCAGCACCGCAGACTGCTACAGTAAGCTACTATAGTAGTATGTATAAAGAAGAAAAAAAAAAACCACGGGTAGGTGGTATACAATTATGGATGGACGAGCGACTGCCGACACAGAGGTAGCTACAGCCGTGGACTACCGTACTGTGTCTGCTGCTAATATAGACTGGATGATAATGAGATGAAATCAATATATATATATATAATATCACTAGTACTGCAGCCGGACAGGTATATATATTTATTATGTAATGACTGATGACGGACCTGCTGGACACAGTCAGCTCAGCAGCACCGCAGACTGCTACAGTAAGCTACTATAGTAGTATGTATAAAGAAGAAAGAAAAAAAAAACCACGGGTAGGTGGTATACAATATTATATATATATATTATATACAAATATATATATATATATATATATATATATATTAAACTGGTGGTGACTGGTGGTCAGGTCACTGGTCACACTATCAGCAACTTGCAAGTAGTACTCCTAAGCAGACAATCACAATATATATTATACTGGTGGTCAGTGTGGTCACAATGGCAGTGTGGCACTCTGGCAGCAAAAGTGTGCACTGTACGTTATATGTACTCCTGAGTCCTGCTCTCAGACTCTTACTGCTCCCCACTGTCAGTGTCTCCCCCACAAGTCAGATAATATACAGTCACACTATCTATCACTTCAGCAAGTAACTAGTACTCCTCCTAATGCTCCCCAAAATTACTACTGTGTCTCTCTCTACTGTCTCACTCTCTTCTCTATAAACGGAGAGGACGCCAGCCACGTCCTCTCCCTATGAATCTCAATGCACGTGTGAAAATGGCGGCGACGCGCGGCTCCTTATATAGAATCCGAGCCTCGCGAGAATCCGACAGCGGGATGATGACGTTCGGGCGCGCTCGGGTTAACCGAGCAAGGCGGGAAGATCCGAGTCGCTCGGACCCGTGTAAAAAAACATGAAGTTCGGGCGGGTTCGGATTCCGAGGAACCGAACCCGCTCATCTCTACTTAGGACTGCAGCAAGGCTCTATATTGCAAATGTATTGCTAGAAGCATAACAACAGCAGGAGCTGAAAGTCACCCATGCATGTCAACACACTTACTATACATCCTATAGTACATAACACCAAATCTGACTAGGGAGACATGTTCAGATCAGTCTTCCACACTACCATAGCTGTTCTCTCTCACTTGGCAAAAAGTTCCTGCCTGTGGTTAGAGCTACTACTTTAAAGTGACTTAATTCTATGATGCTGTTGCCTGAGAAGGGCACAGCATGTACCAAATTAAAGCTATTGGTCCATAGATTTGGAGAATTATATTGGTATTGTATTTGGTTGCTTCATTTAGGAGTTATATGGCAAAACATCCACCATCAATGTACCATGCAGCACCATTGTGCTCATTGATAATGTGACCCTTGGTGAACTCTTTCTGTGCACCTGCTGGGTGGTCTGGAAACTGTGACAGTTATTTGCAGCCACCTACTAAATTTTTCGACTCCTAAAGGAGTGTAAAGGGGTAAAATGTTCCGCCCAGCAAACCTTTGCTCATTTGAAACTGGGCACATCAACTAGTTATTATTATTACTTGCAAAACAGTTTGGCAGAGTGCCATTTCTGAATTTTAAACTTTTACAGTATAGTTAAAGTTTCAGCCCATTTTAGCTTACCAGCAACTTCTGTAATGCCTACGCCTGCCATCTTTACTCAGTTACTGGCATCGAAATTATAATCATTTGTGTTCTCTGGTCAGCATTAGCCAAAGCAGTCTACCGTAGCTATAGCAAACTCTATCAGTGATACTGTAGACATTTTAACATAAAACATTTATTTTAGACAATTTACAATACCCAAGCCACACAACTTCATGTTAGAAGTATAGGGAAGCGCTGCTAAAAATAATTGGTTCCCGGCAGGATTGGCCTTTATTAGAACTGCCAGGTATCCTGCATTTGTAAATGACAACTTGTCATTCCAACACTGGGGGTAATTCCAAGATGATCGCAGCAGGACATTTTTTAGCAGTTGGGCAAAACCCTGGGGGTCATTCCGAGTTGTTCGCTCGCAAGCTGCTTTTAGCAGCTTTGCACACGCTAAGCCGCCGCCTACTGGGAGTGAATCTTAGCTTATCAAAATTGCGAATGAAAGATTCGCAATATTGCGAAAATACTTCTCTGTGCAGTTTCTGAGTAGCTCGAGACTTACTCGGCATCTGCGATCAGTTCAGTGCTTGTCGTTCCTGGTTTGACGTCACAAACACACCCAGCGTTCGCCCAGACACTCCTCCGTTTCTCCAGCCACTCCTGCGTTTTTCCCAGAAACGGTAGCGTTTTTTCGCACACACCCATAAAACGGCCTGTTTCCGCCCAGAAACACCCACTTCCTGTCAATCACATTACGATCACCAGAACGAAGAAAAAACCTTGTAATGCCGTGAGTAAAATACCTAACTGCATAGCAAATTTACTTGGCGCAGTCGCACTGCGGACATTGCGCATGCGCATTAGCGACTAATCGCTCCGTTGCGAGAAAAAAATAACGAGCGAACAACTTGGAATGACCCCCCATGTGCACTGCAGGTGTGGCAGATATAACATTTGCAGAGAGAGTTAGATTTGGGTGGGTTATTTTATTTCTGTTAGAGATGAGCGCCGGAAATTTTTCGGGTTTTGTGTTTTGGTTTTGGGTTCGGTTCCGCGGCCGTGTTTTGGGTTCGACCGCGTTTTGGCAAAACCTCACCAAATTTTTTTTGTCGGATTCGGGTGTGTTTTGGATTCGGGTGTTTTTTTCCAAAAAACCTAAAAAACAGCTTAAATCATAGAATTTGGCGGTCATTTTGATCCCAAAGTATTATTAACCTCAAAAACCATAATTTCCACTCATTTTCAGTCTATTCTGAATACCTCACACCTCACAATATTATTTTTAGTCCTAAAATTTGCACCGAGGTCGCTGTGTGAGTAAGATAAGCGACCCTAGTGGCCGACACAAACACCGGGCCCATCTAGGAGTGGCACTGCAGTGTCACGCAGGATGGCCCTTCCAAAAAACCCTCCCCAAACAGCACATGACGCAAAGAAAAAAAGAGGCGCAATGAGGTAGCTGTGTGAGTAAGATTAGCGACCCTAGTGGCCGACACAAACACCGGGCCCATCTAGGAGTGGCACTGCAGTGTCACGCAGGATGTCCCTTCCAAAAAACCCTCCCCAAACAGCACATGACGCAAAGAAAAAAAGAGGCGCAATGAGGTAGCTGTGTGAGTAAGATAAGCGACCCTAGTGGCCGACACAAACACCGGGCCCATCTAGGAGTGTCACTGCAGTGTCACGCAGGATGTCCCTTCCAAAAAACCCTCCCCAAACAGCACATGACGCAAAGAAAAAAAGAGGCGCAATGAGGTAGCTGTGTGAGTAAGATAAGCGACCCTAGTGGCCGACACAAACACCGGGCCCATCTAGGAGTGGCACTGCAATGTCACGCAGGATGTCCCTTCCAAAAAACCCTCCCCAAACAGCACATGACGCAAAGAAAAAAAGAGGCGCAATGAGGTAGCTGTGTGAGTAAGATAAGCGACCCTAGTGGCCGACACAAACACCGGGCCCATCTAGGAGTGGCACTGCAGTGTCACGCAGGATGGCCCTTCCAAAAAACACTCCCCAAACAGCACATGACGCAAAGAAAAAGAAAAGAAAAAAGAGGTGCAAGATGGAATTGTACTTGGGCCCTCCCACCCACCCTTATGTTGTATAAACAGGACATGCACACTTTAACCAACCCATCATTTCAGTGACAGGGTCTGCCACACGACTGTGACTGATATGACGGGTTGGTTTGGACCCCCACCAAAAAAGAAGCAATTAATCTCTCCTTGCACAAACTGGCTCTACAGAGGCAAGATGTCCACCTCATCATCATCCTCCGATATATCACCGTGTACATCCCCCTCCTCACAGATTATCAATTCGTCCCCACTGGAATCCACCATCTCAGCTCCCTGTGTACTTTGTGGAGGCAATTGCTGCTGGTCAATGTCTCCACAGAGGAATTGATTATAATTCATTTTAATGAACATCATCTTCTCCACATTTTCTGGATGTAACCTCGTACGCCGATTGCTGACAAGGTGAGCGGCGGCACTAAACACTCTTTCGGAGTACACACTTGTGGGAGGGCAACTTAGGTAGAATAAAGCCAGTTTGTGCAAGGGCCTCCAAATTGCCTCTTTTTCCTGCCAGTATAAGTACGGACTGTGTGACGTGCCTACTTGGATGCGGTCACTCATATAATCCTCCACCATTCTTTCAATGGGGAGAGAATCATATGCAGTGACAGTAGACGACATGTCCGTAATCGTTGTCAGGTCCTTCAGTCCGGACCAGATGTCAGCATCAGCAGTCGCTCCAGACTGCCCTGCATCACCGCCAGCGGGTGGGCTCGGAATTCTGAGCCTTTTCCTCGCACCCCCAGTTGCGGGAGAATGTGAAGGAGGAGATGTTGTTGACAGGTCGCGTTCCGCTTGACTTGACAATTTACTCACCAGCAGGTGTGTGAACCCCAGCAGACTTGTGTCTGCCGGAAAGAGAGATCCAAGGTAGGCTTTAAATCTAGGATCGAGCACGGTGGCCAAAATGTAGTGCTCTGATTTCAACAGATTGACCATCCGTGAATCCTTGCTAAGCGAATTAAGGGCTTTATCCACAAGTCCCACATGCCTAGCGGAATCGCTCCGTGTTAGCTCCTCCTTCAATGTCTCCAGCTTCTTCTGCAAAAGCCTGATGAGGGGAATGACCTGACTCAGGCTGGCAGTGTCTGAACTGACTTCACGTGTGGCAAGTTCAAAGGGCATCAGAACCTTGCACAACGTTGAAATCATTCTCCACTGCGCTTGAGACAGGTGCATCCCACCTCCTATATCGTGCTCAATTGTATAGGCTTGAATGGCCTTTTGCTGCTCCTCCAACCTCTGAAGCATATACAGGGTTGAATTCCACCTCGTTACCACTTCTTGCTTCAGATGATGGCAGGGCAGGTTCAGTAGTTTTTGGTGGTGCTCCAGTTTTCTGTACGTGGTGCCTGTACGCCGAAAGTGTCCCGCAATTCTTCTGGCCACCGACAGCATCTCTTGCACGCCCCTGTCGTTTTTTTAAAAATTCTGCACCACCAAATTCAAGGTATGTGCAAAACATGGGACGTGCTGGAATTGGCCCAGATTTAATGCACACACAATATTGCTGGCGTTGTCCGATGCCACAAATCCACAGGAGAGTCCAATTGGGGTAAGCCATTCCGCGATGATCTTCCTCAGTTGCCGTAAGAGGTTTTCAGCTGTGTGCGTATTCTGGAAACCGGTGATACAAAGCGTAGCCTGCCTAGGAAAGAGTTGGCGTTTGCGAGATGCTGCTACTGGTGCCGCCGCTGCTGTTCTTGCGGCGGGAGTCCATACATCTACCCAGTGGGCTGTCACAGTCATATAGTCCTGACCCTGCCCTGCTCCACTTGTCCACATGTCCGTGGTTAAGTGGACATTGGGTACAGCTGCATTTTTTAGGACACTGGTGACTCTTTTTCTGAGGTCTGTGTACATTTTCGGTATCGCCTGCCTAGAGAAATGGAACCTAGATGGTATTTGGTACCGGGGACACAGTACCTCCAACAAGTCTCTAGTTGGCTCTGCAGTAATGATGGATACCGGAACCACGTTTCTCACCACCCAGGATGTCAAGGCCTCAGTTATCCGCTTTGCAGTAGGATGACTGCTGTGATATTTCATCTTCCTCGCAAAGGACTGTTGGACAGTCAATTGCTTGGTGGAAGTAGTAAAAGTGGTCTTACGACTTCCCCTCTGGGATGACCATCGACTCCCAGCAGCAACAACAGCAGCGCCAGCAGCAGTAGGCGTTACACGCAAGGATGCATCGGAGGAATCCCAGGCAGGAGAGGAATCGTCAGAATTGCCAGTGACATGGCCTGCAGGACTATTGGCATTCCTGGGGAAGGAGGAAATTGACACTGAGGGAGTTGGTGGGGTGGTTTGCGTGAGCTTGGTTACAAGAGGAAGGGATTTACTGGTCAGTGGACTGCTTCCGCTGTCGGCCCAAGTTTTTGAACTTGTCACTGACTTATTATGAATGCGCTGCAGGTGACGTATAAGGGAGGATGTTCCGAGGTGGTTAACGTCCTTACCCCTACTTATTACAGCTTGACAAAGGGAACACACGGCTTGACACCTGTTGTCCGCATTTCTGGTGAAATACTTCCACACCGAAGAGCTGATTTTTTTGGTATTTTCACCAGGCATGTCAACGGCCATATTCCTACCACGGACAACAGGTGTCTCCCCGGGTGCCTGACTTAAACAAACCACCTCACCATCAGAATCCTCCTGGTCAATTTCCTCCCCAGCGCCAGCAACACCCATATCCTCCTCATCCTGGTGTACTTCAACACTGACATCTTCAATCTGACTATCAGGAACTGGACTGCGGGTGCTCCTTCCATCACTTGCAGGGGGCGTGCAAATGGTGGAAGGCGCATGCTCTTCACGTCCAGTGTTGGGAAGGTCAGGCATCGCAACCGACACAATTGGAGTCGGACTCTCCTTGTGGATTTGGGATTTCGAAGAACGCACAGTTCTTTGCGGTGCTACTGCTTTTGCCAGCTTTAGTCTTTTCATTTTTCTAGCGAGAGGCTGAGTGCTTCCATCCTCATGTGAAGCTGAACCACTAGCCATGAACATAGGCCAGGGCCTCAGCCGTTCCTTGCCACTCCGTGTGGTAAATGGCATATTGGCAAGTTTACGCTTCTCCTCCGACAATTTTATTTTAGGTTTTGGAGTCCTTTTTTTACTGATATTTGGTGTTTTGGATTTGACATGCTCTGTACTATGACATTGGGCATCGGCCTTGGCAGACGACGTTGCTGGCATTTCATCGTCTCGGCCATGACTAGTGGCAGCAGCTTCAGCACGAGGTGGAAGTGGATCTTGATCTTTCCCTAATTTTGGAACCTCAACATTTTTGTTCTCCATATTTTAATAGGCACAACTAAAAGGCACCTCAGGTAAACAATGGAGATGGATGGATTGGATACTAGTATACAATTATGGACGGGCTGCCGAGTGCCGACACAGAGGTAGCCACAGCCGTGAACTACCGCACTGTACTGTGTCTGCTGCTAATATAGACTGGTTGATAAAGAGATAGTATACTCGTAACTAGTATGTATGTATAAAGAAAGAAAAAAAAACCACGGTTAGGTGGTATATACAATTATGGACGGCCTGCCGAGTGCCGACACAGAGGTAGCCACAGCCGTGAACTACCGCACTGTACTGTGTCTGCTGCTAATATAGACTGGTTGATAAAGAGATAGTATACTCGTAACTAGTATGTATGTATAAAGAAAGAAAAAAAAACCACGGTTAGGTGGTATATACAATTATGGATGGGCTGCCGAGTGCCGACACAGAGGTAGCCACAGCCGTGAACTACCGCACTGTACTGTGTCTGCTGCTAATATAGACTGGTTGATAAAGAGATAGTATACTCGTAACTAGTATGTATGTATAAAGAAAGAAAAAAAAACCACGGTTAGGTGGTATATACAATTATGGACGGGCTGCCGAGTGCCGACACAGAGGTAGCCACAGCCGTGAACTACCGCACTGTACTGTGTCTGCTGCTAATATAGACTGGTTGATAAAGAGATAGTATACTCGTAACTAGTATGACTATAAAGAAAGAGAAAAAAAACACGGTTAGGTGGTATATACAATTATGGACGGGCTGCCGAGTGCCGACACAGAGGTAGCCACAGCCGTGAACTACCGCACTGTACTGTGTCTGCTGCTAATATATAGACTGGTTGATAAAGAGATAGTATACTCGTAACTAGTATGTATGTATAAAGAAAGAAAAAAAAAACCACGGTTAGGTGGTATATACAATTATGGACGGGCTGCCGAGTGCCGACACAGAGGTAGCCACAGCCATGAACTACCGCACTGTACTGTGTCTGCTGCTAATATAGACTGGTTGATAAAGAGATAGTATACTCGTAACTAGTATGTATGTATAAAGAAAGAAAAAAAAAACCACGGTTAGGTGGTATATACAATTATGGACGGGCTGCCGAGTGCCGACACAGAGGTAGCCACAGCCGTGAACTACCGCACTGTACTGTGTCTGCTGCTAATATAGACTGGTTGATAAAGAGATAGTATACTCGTAACTAGTATAACTATAAAGAAAGAAAAAAAAACCACGGTTAGGTGGTATATACAATTATGGACGGGCTGCCGAGTGCCGACACAGAGGTAGCCACAGCCGTGAACTACCGCACTGTACTGTGTCTGCTGCTAATATATAGACTGGTTGATAAAGAGATAGTATACTCGTAACTAGTATGTATGTATAAAGAAAGAAAAAAAAACCACGGTTAGGTGGTATATACAATTATGGACGGGCTGCCGAGTGCCGACACAGAGGTAGCCACAGCCGTGAACTACCGCACTGTACTGTGTCTGCTGCTAATATAGACTGGTTGATAAAGAGATAGTATACTCGTAACTAGTATGTATGTATAAAGAAAGAAAAAAAAAACCACGGTTAGGTGGTATATACAATTATGGACGGGCTGCCGAGTGCCGACACAGAGGTAGCCACAGCCGTGAACTACCGCACTGTACTGTGTCTGCTGCTAATATAGACTGGTTGATAAAGAGATAGTATACTCGTAACTAGTATAACTATAAAGAAAGAAAAAAAAACCACGGTTAGGTGGTATATACAATTATGGACGGGCTGCCGAGTGCCGACACAGAGGTAGCCACAGCCGTGAACTACCGCACTGTACTGTGTCTGCTGCTAATATATAGACTGGTTGATAAAGAGATAGTATACTCGTAACTAGTATGTATGTATAAAGAAAGAAAAAAAAACCACGGTTAGGTGGTATATACAATTATGGACGGGCTGCCGAGTGCCGACACAGAGGTAGCCACAGCCGTGAACTACCGCACTGTACTGTGTCTGCTGCTAATATAGACTGGTTGATAAAGAGATAGTATACTCGTAACTAGTATGTATGTATAAAGAAAGAAAAAAAAAACCACGGTTAGGTGGTATATACAATTATGGACGGGCTGCCGAGTGCCGACACAGAGGTAGCCACAGCCGTGAACTACCGCACTGTACTGTGTCTGCTGCTAATATAGACTGGTTGATAAAGAGATAGTATACTCGTAACTAGTATGTATGTATAAAGAAAGAAAAAAAAAACCACGGTTAGGTGGTATATACAATTATGGACGGGCTGCCGAGTGCCGACACAGAGGTAGCCACAGCCGTGAACTACCGCACTGTACTGTGTCTGCTGCTAATATAGACTGGTTGATAAAGAGATAGTATACTCGTAACTAGTATAACTATAAAGAAAGAAAAAAAAACCACGGTTAGGTGGTATATACAATTATGGACGGGCTGCCGAGTGCCGACACAGAGGTAGCCACAGCCGTGAACTACCGCACTGTACTGTGTCTGCTGCTAATATAGACTGGTTGATAAAGAGATAGTATACTACTAATATTATATATACTGGTGGTCAGGTCACTGGTCACTAGTCACACTGGCAGTGGCACTCCTGCAGCAAAAGTGTGCACTGTTTAATTTTAATATAATATTATGTACTCCTGGCTCCTGCTATAACCTATAACTGGCACTGCAGTGCTCCCCAGTCTCCCCCACAATTATAAGCTGTGTGAGCTGAGCACAGTCAGATATATATATACATTGATGCAGCACACTGGGCTGAGCAGTGCACACAGATATGGTATGTGACTGAGTCACTGTGTGTATCGTTTTTTTCAGGCAGAGAACGGATATATTAAATAAAACAAACAACTGCACTGTCTGGTGGTCACTGTGGTCGTCAGTCACTAAACTCTGCACTCTCTTCTACAGTATCACAGCCTCAGGTCAATCTCTCTCTCTCTCTCTCAACCCTAATCTAAATGGAGAGGACGCCAGCCACGTCCTCTCCCTATCAATCTCAATGCACGTGTGAAAATGGCGGCGACGCGCGGCTCCTTATATAGAATCCGAGTCTCGCGAGAATCCGACAGCGTCATGATGACGTTCGGGCGCGCTCGGGTTAACCGAGCAAGGCGGGAGGATCCGAGTCTGCTCGGACCCGTGAAAAAAACATGAAGTTCGTGCGGGTTCGGATTCAGAGAAACCGAACCCGCTCATCTCTAATTTCTGTGCAGGGTAAATACTGGCTGCTTTATTTTTACACTGCAAATTAGATTGCAGATTGAACACACCACACCCAAATCTAACTCTCTCTGCACATGTTATATCTGCCTCCCCTGCAGTGCACATGGTTTTGCCCAATTGCTAACAGAATTCCTGCTGCAATCAACTTGGAATTACCCCCACTGTTTGGATAGTAAGTAGAATTAGTTCAGTCACTATCCACTAAGATTATTCCATAGCCAGTTGATAAAAAAGGCTCTAAAATAAATATCTACCAATTTAATTAAGATAGAATATTAAGATACTTTAGAAATCAGTCAAGGGACTAAATGTAATAGTTTAGGATGTACGGGCACTGGAGTATTCTTGTTGATATACTGTACTGTTGCTACTAGATTTAAAGGGGCAATTATGTTTAAGGCAAAAATGTAATTGTTGAAGTCAAGAAATTGATCAGAAATGGGGCCCATGCATTTAATTATTCAAAGCTACAGATTAGTATTTAATTTGACATTTGCATTGACAGAGATTATGGGCTGCGCATCTCTTGCACATATATTGCCATCTCTGCAATGGTATCCGGTCTCTAGGTGGACCACACTTAGGTCAACAGTATCGAGGTCTACCACTATTGGTCAGCAGTAACTAAGTTGACAGGGTTTCTAGGTCGACAGGGTCTCTAGGTCGACATGTTCCAGGTCGACAGGTCAAAAGGTTGACATGAGTTTTTCAAATTTTTTCTTTTTTTAAAAACTTTTTCATACTTTACAATCCACGTGGACTACGATTGGAAACGGTTAGCTGTGCTGAGCGCAGCAGAGCGAGGCACCTTGCCCGAAGTATGGCGAGCAAAGCGAGCCATGCGAGGGGACGCGGTGCACTAACTGGGGTTCCCAGTCAATGTACAGTGAAAACGACACCGAAAATGATTTAAAAACTCATGTCGACCTTTTGACTTGTCGACCAGGCCCATGTCAACCTAGAGACCCTGTCGACCTAGAATCCCTATCAACCTAGTTACTGTCAACCAATAGTGGTCGACCTAGACACTATCGACCTAAATGTGGTCGACCTTAAATACCACACCCCCTCTGCAATATTGATTGCTTTTCAGACTTTTGCATGCCTCATGTGCTCCACCTCTCCCTCCTGTCTTTATATCACTTACTCCTATCTTCCTCTTCTCCACCACCTCTTCCCCACATTCCTCCTCTTCTATTACTATATACTCCACAGGCGTGACCTTCAAATGTATGTGAATTGATTTGTGAATTCAAAAATGTCTGGTACCAGTGGCAGTATAGTGGTAGTTAGTTAAAAAAGCAGGTTCTACACCTTGCGGCGCCCAGTGCGAAAGTTTCCACTAGCGCCCCCCCCGTCATGGCAAAACAGTTAGTTCGTGAAAAATAGGGGCGTGGCCACAGTTATGCTCCCAGTAGCTGTGCCCCCAGATTTGCCCCAAGTAATTGTGTTCCCCAGTCGATTTGCCCCTGTAGCTGTGCCCCCAGTAGTTGTGCCCCCTGTACTTGTGCCCCCCTGTAGATTTGCCCCCAGTAGCTGTGCCCGCAGTAGTTGTGCCCCCAGTTAATTTGCCCCCAGTTAATTTGCCCCCAGTAGTTGGTCCCCATGTAGCATGCCCCCAGTATGTGCCCCCTGTAGATCTGCCCCCATTAGCTGTGCCCCTTGTAGCAGTGCCCACTGTAGCAGTGCCCCCTGTATTAGTGCCCCCAGTAGCTGTGCCCCTTGTAGCAGGGCCCCCAGTTGATTTGCCCCCAGTAGCAGTTCCCCCTGTAGCAGTGCCCCCAGTATGTGCCCCCTGTAGATCTGCCCCCAGTTGATTTGCCCCAGTAGCTGTTTCCCCTGTAGCAGTGCCCCCAGTATGTGCCCCCTGTAGATGTGCCCCCAGTTGATTTCCCCCAGTAGCTGTTCCCCCTGTAGCAGTGCCCCTAGTATGTGCCCCCTGTAGATCTGCCCCCAGTAGCTGTGCCCCCTGTATGTGCCCCCTGTAGTAGTGCCCCCAGTAGTAGTGCCCCCAGTATGTGCCCCCTGTAGATCTGTCCCCAGTAGCTGTGCCCCTGTAGTAGTGCCCCCAGTAGCTGTGCCCCTTGTAGCTGTGCCCCCAGTTGATTTGCCCCCAGTAGCGGTTCCCCCTGTAGCAGTGCCCCCAGTATGTGCCCCTGTAGATGTGCCCCCAGTTGATTTCCCCCAGTAGCTGTTCCCCCTGTAGCAGTGCCCCTAGTATGTGCCCCCTGTAGATCTGCCCCCAGTAGCTGTGCCCCCTGTAGTAGTGCCCCCAGTAGTAGTGCCCCCTGTAGATCTGTCCCCAGTAGCTGTGCCCCCTGTAGTAGTGCCCCCAGTAGCTGTGCCCCTTGTAGCTGTGCACCCAGTTGATTTGCCCCCAGTAGCTGTTCCCCCTGTAGCAGTGCCCCCAGTATGTGCCCCCGGTAGATCTGCCCCAGTTGATTTGCAACCAGTAGCTTTTCCCCCTGTAGCAGTGCCCCCAGTATGTGCCCCCCGTAGATCTGCCCCCAGTAGCTATGCCCCCTGTATGTGCCCCCTGTAGTAGTGCCCCCAGTATGTGCCCCCTGTAGTAGTGCAGCTTTCAAACCCTAAAAGAAAAAAAACAATACTTACCAGCCTCGCTCCTGCTTCCAGACCACTGCCGCTGCTGCTGCTGTCTCTGGGCGCCAGCTCCTCTCTATGGGAGAGACGTCATGACGTCTCTCCCATAGCAGCGCCGCACTGACAGTAGGGGTCAATTTTGACCTCTAGCGTCAGTCAGGGATGCCGGCTGCAGCGGGCGCACACGGAGCTCGCTGCAACCGGGGTGCAGGGAGGGAGGGAGGATTTGTAGCGGCTCTTGCCACGGTGGCGCCCTCAGGGTAGCGGCGCCCCGGGCAAAAAGCATGCTTGCCGTGGCAAGAGCCGCCACTGACTTTTGGTTCTGTATGTAAAACGATTTTAGAATTGCCACTTTAAATCTTGTATATATTTTGCTTGCATAGTTAATAAAAAGGACACATGGGGATTCAATATGCTAATTCCACAGGATGCTTCTGATAATAATAATAATAATAATAATAATAATAATAATTTTATTTATATAGCGCTCTTTCTCCAATAGGACTCAAGGCGCTTAACAGATACATAGCATAATATAGTACAGAAAATAATGAAGTACATTTTCATAAAATACAGAAGCATGAAGATACTAAAAGGGACATTATGGAAATGCTTGAGTAAACAGAAAAGTCTTGAGTCTACTTTTGAAGGATTCTATAGTTGGGGCCTCTCGCACTGTGCGGGGAAGTGAGTTCCATAGACTCGGAGCTGCATGACTAAAAGCTCGACCCCCAGATGAATTACAGTAGATTCTAGGTACTGCTAAAAGTCCTTCATCTACAGATCGCAGTAATCGAGTGGGGCAGTATGGGGTCAGAAGCTGTTTCAGGTACCTTGGGCCTTGGTCATGTAATGCTTTGAAACTCAGTAAGCCAATCTTGAAGATGATTCGCCATCGTACAGGCAGCCAGTGAAGGGAGTAGAGGATGGGTGTTATGTGGCTAGAACGGGGCTGGTTGGTTAATAGCCTGGCAGCTGTGTTTTGCACCAGCTGTAAGCGCTGCAATTATTTTGCTGGTAGACCAAGGTAGAGGGCATTACAGTAGTCTAATCGAGATGATACAAATGCATGTATGACTTTTGGCATATCATCTGAGGGAATTAAGTGCTTGATTCTGGCTATGTTCCTCAGGTGAAAGAATGAGGATTTGATTGTGGCTGATATCTGATGTTTAAGTGTCAAGCCACCATCCAGGACAACGCCAAGATTCCGCACACGATCACTGGTCTGTAATTCTGAATCCCCGAGTGTAAGTCCAGTTGGTTGGCTATGCTGCAGTCTTGTCCTTTGATGTTGCGGTCGTATCATAAGGACCTCTGTTTTATCCGGGTTCAGTCGCAGCCAACTGGCGCTCATCCACTCCTGCAGTTCAGCTAGACAGCCATTTAGGGTTGCTATTGGGATATCAGTGCCCGGAGCAAAGGACAAGTACAGTTGTGTATCATCTGCATAGCAGTGGTAGACCAGGCCATGGCGCCTGATTATTTCGCCCAATGGGAGCATGTATACTGCAAAAAGCATGGGGGATAGTAAAGAACCTTGTGGGACACCACATGGCAATGGCACTGGTGGTGATGAGTATAATCCAGATGATACTCTCTGTGACCTGCCTGTGAGAAATGATTTGAACCAGCTTAGGACTGTGCCATCCAGACCACAGAAATGTATCAGTCGCTCAATCAGAAGCCCATGGTCCACGGTATCAAATTCTGCCGAGAGATCTAGAAGGATTAATATTGAACAGTCACCTCTGTCTTTTGCCATCAGAAGATCATTTAACACACACACCAGGGCTGTTTCAGTGCTATGTCTTCTCCTGAATCCTGATTGAAATGGATCATAAATATCATGGGTTGTCAGGCGGGTTTCCAGTTGATTTGCAACGACTTTCTCAATAACCTTTCCTAGGAAAGGAAGGTTTGATACCGGTCTGTAGTTGGTCATGCAGTCGGGATCTAAATTAGTTTTTTTAAGAAGCGGTCTAATAATTGCTTCCTTTAGGGGTCCAGGAAAAATGCCTGTCTGCAAAGAGCATTGAACAATTTTTGTAAAGACAGGACCAATTATATCCATACAACCTATTAGAAGCTTGGTTGAGGCTGGGTCCAGATCACAGGTGGTGGGACGCAAAATCAGAGCAATTTCAGCAGTGTCCTTTACATCCACTGGATCAAAGCTGGTCCATGAAGGCAGGTAGCTTATATTGACAGGCTTTGTAGTTTGGCACTCCTTTGATGGCACTGTGGAGATTCCAGCCCGGATGGTGGATATTTTATCTGTAAAGAAGTTTGCAAACTCATTGCATCTTGCCTGGGAGAGGGTCTCATCAGTCTGCAGGCATGCTGGCTTGCAAAGCATCTCCACTGTGCGGAAAAGTTGAGCTGGCCTATTGTTTGCTGCTGTGATCTCATTTGACAGGAACTGTACTTTCTTACGAGTGATTGTCGATTGATATTCTTCATTATGCTTTATTAGTTTTATTTTGTCATCCACTAGGTTAGTCTTCCTCCATCGTCTTTCCAGTCTACGCCCCCTTTTCTTGAGCTCACTAACACTGTTGTCGAACCATGGAGCTTGACGCTGATGACAGTAAATGGCCACTGTCGGCATTGCAGATCCGAGTGCATCGTATCAAATGGCTGCTCAGAATGGCTGTCACAACTCCGTAGCCCAAGCCAGTAGATCTGCATCAAAATATGCATACACTGGCCTCGCCACTCACAGAAAAAGGGACCATCATGTCTCAGTTTTCATTATCACACTCTGTCCCACTTGACACCTTAAAGTGTAACGCACGCCGGCAGCTCAGTCAGTGTCTCGCGGGATTTCATGTCACTACCCCACGAGACACTGACTGAGCCGCCAGCATGCGCTGCTGTAAAGCTGCTGTTCCATATGTGGGTGAGTATGTGCGTGTGAGTCATTGTATGTGTGAGTGAGTGAGTGTGTATGTATGTGAGTGTGCCCACCGACCCGCCCACGCACAGGGGGGGGGGGGTTCTTCGGCCGCAATTTTTAGTTGCCCGGGGCCCCCACCGCTCTTCATCCGGCCCTGCATATAATACATCTCAGAATAAGCCCCACAGTTTAGAACCTGAGATAATTAACATAATTATTACACAAACTGTTTAGTTTTCAAATATATTTGAATGAATTTAGGGTATTTGGGGATTACTGAATTAAAAACTGAAAGTACTTTTTTCAAAATGGCTCTAGTTCTTGAGAAAATGGATACCCTTAATTCATAAAGAGCTTAGCCATAACATGTGCAGAATGGAATCTACTGGGATTTTGTAGAAGGTGAGATAAGCAAATATTCTAGATGTTCACTCCATGATAATTCTAGAATATCCCCCCCCCCTCTGTATATAAGTGATTGGAAAACCAACCTGCAGTCAGTTGACAGTTGGAGGTTGCGCGTCTAACGCCTGTTGTGTTTTTCTTGTTTCTCGTCTGTGAAATATATTTACTTAAAACACATAGGATGGTTCCATGGACTAGGTATGGAAAATAAATGAGAAGCTGGAAACTTTTGATGGCCCTAAGATTCGTAAACTTATCAAGGATTCCATTTTCACAATACCTCAGTTGTCAAGAACTTCTTGGGTAACCACAAAGCAGACAATTATGAAGAACTGGTACAAAACATGTTCACAAACTTTTACATTTTGGTTACTAATATGAGCGTAAAGGTCACTTTCTCTATAGACACTTACAAAGATTTCTTGATAATCTTGGTGATTTCCGTGAGGAACATGGAAAGAGGTTTAATCATCAAGATATAAAAGTGATGGAGGAAAGGTATCAAGGCAGATAGACAGACACATGACGGGCGACTACTGCTGGAGTCTCCAACATGATTGTCCTGGTAACCCACAGAAATGAAAATCATACAAACAGCATTTTACTATGCATTAATCATAATTATCTGAATCAGCTTACTGTGCTTATCTGTTATTATACCGAATAAAAAATTTATTATATATTTCATGTTTACTTTTGTATGATTTGAGAAATTTCAATGCGATTTGTAAGTAGGTTCCACCTGACCATTACATTTTGTGAATTTTTTATAATTTTCAATGGGGTACCAAATATCTCAAAAATTAGAGCCCATGTAGCAAATCCAATGTCATAATTGGAATCAGCATCACAAAGTTACTCAAATATGATTGACAATAAAATTAATGGTTATTATTTTTTTATTATTATTATTATTATTATTATTATTATTTGATGAGAATGAGCCATAGCCCAAAAATAACTATCTGAAAGACACTATTCCTTAAACAAGGTTCTCAAGGGTGCAAGAAAATGACAGACCATTACTATTTGGAGAAGCTGCATGTGGAGACAACAGCATCACTCACTTGTGTGGTCCGAGACAGACTGCAGGTGGCAGTGTTCCTAACCACACAGGGAAACTCAGTGGCGCACCCAGGGGGGTTTCCGAGCACCCAGAAACCCCCTCCACTAAAAAAAAAAAAAAAAAAATTCTTTTTTAGCTGCATGAGTATTATTAATGGCTGTCTAGCGTCCTCTGCAGCCTGCTGCCTTCCTGGTGGCACTTGTAAGTGCAGTAAAAGTTTACTTTATTTTAATTATAGTACATATATATCCGTGTGCATACATATATACACATGTATATACATACATACATATAAACGCACACACATATGATATATACATGTGTATAAATACGTGTACTATATGTGTATATATATATATATATATGTATGCATGTTTAATATGCTATTTATATGTGTTTATGAGTGTGTGTGTGTGTGTGTGTGTGTGTGTGTGTGTGTGTGTGTGTGTGTGTGTGTGTGTGTATATATATATATATATATATAAAACACAGTCTCCTTCCCCACCTGTGGCTCAGGTGTTAGCAGCAAAGGAAATGAGGCGGCACTCCATGGACTTATGCAAAAATATTGATTTGTATTCAAAACATGGTGAAATCAAAATAACATTGTGTCAATTAAATCAAACAAAAAGGGGGGGCAAACATCTTACGACGTTTCAAGGCATTGCAGCCTTTTCATCAGGTAAGGTAACCCCTGTGCTGTGAAAGAAAGAACCAAACAAACCAAAGAGACACTCACCTGTTAAATAGCGTGAAGTGCTGGAGAGAGGTGTTCCCGGCGTCTGTGTCCGGGACTTCCGGGAGAGTCACGTGAGCGGCTCCCCTGTGACGTGCTGTGTTGCTAGGCAACGCGCATAAACTGTGGCAGGCGCCGGGAAGACCTGTCAGTGATAGAGACAAATGATCGTGAATAGAGGCATGCAGTTTGCATACCATGCCCAGCTGGAATAATGCTGTGAAAGTATTGGTGACATATGTGAGAAAAGTTAAAAAGGTTAAAACGTTAATGACAGCAGCTACATGGAAAGTTATAGTGAAATTGCATTCAACAACTTGTATAGTTTATACAGTTAATTAATGTCTAAATAATTGTTATGGCTTTTAATGCCTACACGTATGTGATATATGCAATAGTAATTGAGTCACACATTACTTGGCATAAACGGTCATAGATCACAGGGCTATAGGATAGAGTGGGAAGTGAAGAACAGGGAAAAAGGGGAGTTGAAGGGTGGGGGAGGTGAAAGGAAGAGGATCAGGACCCTTTGTTATATAGATAATGCCATATTGCCTATTATGTAGTCTCTATTATAGGAAGACATTCCAGGTGAATTTTTCATTTAGTCCCTTAGGAGACAATGCATCCAATAGGTAAATCCATTTGGCTTCACACTTGGACAGGGCCCGTTGTCTATCACCTCCTCTGGGGGGGGGCTGGAATGTGGTCAATGATTTTATATCTTAGACTGGACAGTGGGTGGCCAAACGCTTTGAAATGGCGTGCCACTGGTTGGTCAACTGATTTGCCATCCAGGGATGCTTTTATGGCAGATCGGTGAAGCGCCATTCTGTCTCGTAGGTTTCTGATGGTTTGTCCAACGTACAGCATACCACATGGACAAATGATGATATAAACTATGTAAGACGTAGTACAAGTGAGTACATGGCGGATTTTGTATTGGTGACCTGTATATGGGTTCTGGAAGTTTTGACCAGTTTCTAAATATTTACATGTGGTGCAGGATGCACACTTGTAGCATCCCGGTTTTTTCAACTGCGTGTGCGGCATGTTAGCCGGATTCCTTGGAATCATGTTGGTTTTGACAAGAATGTCTCTGATGTTGGATCCTCTTTTGTAGCTGGGCATCACGGTGGTATTTTTAAAACAAGGAAGGTCTTTGTCACCTGAAACGATGGGCCACAATCCTTTTGTGGCTCGTGGGATGACCCTGCTAGCTGTGGTGTATTGAGTAACGAAAGGTATTCGTGATTCTAATCGTTTCTGTGGCACACTGTACAGTAATTGATCTCTGGGGATTTGTAATACTTCATCCCTGGTTTTCATTAATTCACGAAGTTTGTAGCCCCTGTTGGCAAATTTATGGATCATCTGGTCAAGTGCAGTAATCAAAGTGGTTTTATCACTGGAGATGCGGGCTGCCCTGAGCATTTGGGACCTTGGCAATCCTCGTATTAATGCGGGGGGATGACAGCTACTGTGATGAAGCAAAGTATTGCGATCCGTGGGTTTTGAAAACAATCTGGTCTGGATTTGGTTGTTGATGATCTCTATGGTTACATCTAGATAATTAATGATGTTGTGGCTGATTTGATGAGTGAATTTGATAGGAGAATCCTGCAGATTAATTTGATTAATCAGTGTGACAAGTTCCTCTTCTGATCCAGACAATATGATCAACAGATCATCAATGTAGCGTGTGTACAGCAGCATTTTCCCCTTGGTGACAGGTGATGAAAAGAAAAAAAGGTCTTCTTGTTGAAACATAAATACGTTAGCAAACGATGGAGCTACTGAGGATCCCATCGCACACCCTGTTGTTTGGATGAAATACTGGCCATGGTGTATGAAAAAATTTTGAGTGAGGGTTTTAGACAGCAATTCTAGGAACAGTGGGAAGGGAATTGCGTCAAAATGATGTTTAAACAAAAATAATTCCATCGCTGCCACACCGCTGGAGTGTGGGATAACTGTGTACAAATTTTTAACATCAAGTGTACAAAGCAGAGTATTGGTAGGTACTGTACCCAATTGATCCAACTTGATCAGAAGTTGGGTAGTGTCTTTAAGGAACGTTGGTTGATCCTTGATATATGGTTGAATCAAGGCGTCCAAAAGCTGGGAGACGAGCTGTAGAAGCGATCCACGAGCTGAAATGATGGGTCGGGGAGGTGGATCTGTGGGGTTTTTATGCAACTTGGGAATTGTATATAATACGGGCGTGATCGGGTGTTCAGTAATTAATGACATGTACGTCTTCTTGTCAAAGTGTCCCAAATTGTGTGCTTCCAATAGTAACTGGTCTAGATCCCGTTTAAATACATCCGTTGGATTGCCTGACAACTGGCGATAAGTGGACTGATCTTGAAGTAATCTGTCTATATCTTGAATGTATTTGTCAGTGTTTTGGATTACAATGCCACCTCCCTTGTCAGCTGGTCGGAAGGTGACATCGGAACTTTGTGACAAATCTTGTAGAGCCTTTTGTTCAGCTCTGGTGAGGTTTGGTGATACTCTTGGTTGTGCTGAGTGATATTTCGTTATTGCCGTGTCAAGCAGTCGGTTGAATGATTTTAAAGACGCATTAGTTGAAACCGGATCAAATGTAGTTCTTTTGGGAACCGCTTTTGAATTGTGCCTGCTTTGTGAGATATCTTGTTTATGTTGGAAGAATTCTTTAGTTTTGAGTGTTCTGTGGAACCCGTAAAGGTCCACCTTCCAATCTAAATCCCGATGATTGTGGGTAGGCACAAATGACAGTCCTTTATTGAGAACTTTAAGTTCTGTATCCGTAAACTGGCGGGAAGATAGGTTGAAGATTATTTCTTCCCTTTGTTGGTGGGAGGCTTGGAAGATCCTTTGGTTTTGGCCCCCACGTCGCATTCTTCCCTGTTTGACATGTCTATTTTGGAACGTGTGGCCCTGGCTAAAGGGACTGTACGAGATGATTGCGGATCCTCAGAGTCGGTGACTAAAAAGTCACTGTCACTATTGGATTGTGACCGGTTTCTTCTATTGGTTGTTGTTCTGTCTCTCCAAGAGACACGGGATCTTGATCGAAAAGATGAATCAGTCCCCTGCAGCCACCGGTATACCCGTTGGTCTTCATAATCAGACTGTACAGTGATCAATTTTTTGTGTTTAAATTTGATGAGGTCTTGTCGATATGTGTTGCACTGCTGTTCCAGTTTATCCCATTGAGGCTGTAGTTTCTTATCATCAAGCTGTGGTTTATATTTGGCCATTGCCGCAGACATCTTGGACCTGGTGTCCAGCAGAGTGGTTCTGGATTCTTCAATTACAAGCAACATCAGGTCAAAGCTGCACTTGTTGAGTATGGATATCCACTTGCGGCAAAAATCTGCGCTGTTGCGGCCGATGGTTGGCGTGTTTTTTATCCGAAACCCTCGTGGAATCATTTTAGCGCGGAAATAATCTGACAGAGAGGTCCCGTGTAGGAGATAGTCGGTTTCCTTATTTTTGCATAAGTCCATGGAGTGCCGCCTCATTTCCTTTGCTGCTAACACCTGAGCCACAGGTGGGGAAGGAGACTGTGTTTTGCATTATCATTAGGAGGGCACCCTGGCATTTTGAATATTGTTTTTCGTGAGTGCCGGATAACTTGGTACTATATATATATATATATATATATATACGGTATATATATTGTAGATATGTATTATATATATATATATATATAGATAGATAGATAGATAGATAGAGAGAGAGAGAGAGAGATATAGAGATAAATAGATAGATAGATAGATAGATAGATAGATAGATAGATAGATAGATAGATAGATAGATAGATAGATAGATAGATATAGATACCCTTGTAATAGCCGGCACTCGGAAGGCCTCCGTGGGCTTTCTGGCTCAGGTGCCATCCTATGAGGTTTCCACCTCCATCACTATCCCATGTAAAGAAGGCGGCACTCAGAGACTTGAAGGTGCAAAAGAATATTTAGTAGACAAGCTGCAGAGTTACATCAACGTTTCGGGGCGCGCAGCCCCTTCATCATCCTGAAGAAGGGGCTGCGCGCCCCGAAACGTTGATGTAACTCTGCAGCTTGTTTACTGAATATTCTTTTGCACCTTCAAGTCTCTGAGTGCCGCCTTCTTTACATGGGATATATATATATATATATATATACACAGACACACTAGTTTTACGGACCCAGCATATACTGGGTCACCTCAGTCCCCACCCCCGTGATTGGCTCCACCCAGTTCTGGAAACCCCCCCATGCAAATCCTGCGTTTGCCACTGAAACTCTCTCCAGAAAGGTGAGGGTGCAATGCAGTTTATAGACCAGATGTTTACCCAGATGTTTGTTTATGTTGCCATCCTCCTTCATGGGCAAACCTTACAAGGAACAATCAGGACTGGTTGTCTATTAGTCCCTACTTCCACTACAGTAAGAGAGCGCCGTATATATGTCTTGTAGATATTTGCTCTAGGCTTTATCAAGAGCTACTGTATCATAAACTTTATAACAGATTAACATCTACTGGGCGCACTCTGCTTATATAGGAAGAATTTTGCAACTACTGTCAGGACAAAGAAATCCATTTCAAAGTTTTATTGTGTCTAAAGTGGCAACCATTTGTTCATCTAAACTGATTGGAGCTTATAAGATACAGTGTTGTGTGAACTGTATAAATATTTTTGGTTATATCATTTAGCTTTATGCGGTTTCATAAGATTAACGTGATTTTATCTGTTTTTGAAGGAGTTGCAGATGGTTTTATGTTCAAATATTATGCATTAGTGCAATAACATTTATTAAAACTGACCTCTATTGTTAAGTACTATAACTACAAGTGCATAAATGATGTACTTGTTTATGTATCCAGTCACAAATACAGAATGCATCCATGGCTATTCCCTGAAGAAAGTTGCAGAAAGCGGGAAATTTTTTAATGAAAGATGACTGCGAAACAAATTACTCGCTAAAAGAATTATCGAACTTCTTTAAAACCTAATGGAAAACACAGTAGAATGCATCACATTAAGTAGCACAAAGTTGATGTGATTCCTCTGACAAAAGACATGGGCCCTCATTCTGAGTTGTTCGCTCGCAAGCTGCTTTTAGCAGCTTTGCACACGCTAAGCCGCCGCCTACTGGGAGTGAATCTTAGCTTATCAAAATTGCGAACGAAAGATTAGCAGAATTGCGAATAGACACTTCTTAGCAGTTTCTGAGTAGCTCCAGACTTACTCGGCATCTGCGATCAGTTCAGTCAGTTTCGTTCCTGGTTTGACGTCACAAACACACCCAGCGTTCGCCCAGACACTCCTCCGTTTCTCCAGCCACTCCCGCGTTTTTCCCAGAAACGGTAGCGTTTTTTCGCACACACCCATAAAACGTCCAGTTTCCGCCCAGAAACAACCACTTCCTGTCAATCACATTACGATCACCAGAACGAAAAAAAAAAACTTTGTAATGCCGTGAGTAAAATACCTAACTGCATAGCAAATTTACTTGGCGCAGTCGCACTGCGGACATTGCGCATGCGCATTAGCGACTAATTGCTCCGTTGCGAGAAAAAAATAACGAGCGAACAACTCAGAATGACCCCATGGTACAATGCAAAATCCTCTTGCAAGGAAATGACAAAACAAAAGTTTGAATACAATCCAATTCTTACTGTTTGTAAAGGGCAGCATGAAACTCTTGTAGCTCAAATTAAACTTCGAAACAAGACAAGACGAGGAAACAAAACCAGTACTGGAAACATACAATGATAGACAACTCATCTCAATTAAATCAAGGAGTCATGTAGTTAAATTATATAAATAATGCACATAACAGACAATAAACAGAGTAAATTTTTTCCAATGTACTGAGTGGGAGGCTCCTTAAGAGGCACCAAGTTCTAGACCAGTGATATATGTAACAGTTTTATGTTAGACATACTAACATACATTTACAGATAATCAGCCCCGATGCAAAAACTGTATTCGCTGTTATTTATTATTTCAAACCACTTAATGATATAGCAAGTAAAGATGTGAGCGGAGGCTCATATTTTGGTTTTCATTTTAATTTCATTGTCATGTTTTGGTTTTGCAAAACCACCCTCAAGTGTTTTGGTTCAGAACTCAGATTTAAAATCCGAATCTTGTATTTTGATTTTCTTGAAAATGGATAAAAACAGCTAAAATTATGTAATTTTTGCAATCCCAATTCGAAATTCGGATTTAAAATCCAAATTCCAAACCATGGAAGATCAGAACCGGGGCTTTTTAAAATAAATTGTCCTTTTAAAAAAGAAACTTGAGTGTTATTGACATCTATATTTGTATAATTACACCTTATATGTTGCAGTTGACTTATTGGTATTGTTTTTAGCCAGTTATGATGATGGATACTATCATAACCAATAAAAGAACCAGAGTCAGTGGGTTTTCACAAAGTTTTTGGTATCTACATATTTGATCACATTCAAATAAATTGTTCAGTCAAAAAAAATCCATCGACTTGTTTCTGATGTGAAATGTACAGTAATAGCCATATTAAGTTCAATAACATTTCAGTAAGAACTACATGAGCTAAATAGTCATGTTCATCACTCCAAATCAAAAAATGAATTTTATATAGCAATATATGTACCTAAGACACCAATTTAGCCCCAAGTTTGTCGCTACTCCAACCTGAGTGTACCTCAAAATAAACTGGATAATTAAATTGGTTTAACTTGGGGCTAGCCTGGTGCCCATAGCGATCCCTATCAATTGTAAGTAAAAGGAGCCCCCAAACCATAAAACACATTGGGGGTCATTCCGAGTTGTTAGCTCGTTGCCGATTTTCGCAATGGAGCGATTAAGGCAAAAATGTGCATGCGCATGGTACGCAGCGCGCATGCACTAAGTATTTCAGCACAAAACTTAGTAGATTTACTCACGTCCGAATGAAGAATTTTCATGGTTGAAGTGATTGGAGTGTGATTGACAGGAAGTGGGTGTTTCTGGGCGGAAACTGACCGTTTTCTGGGAGTGTGCCAGGATAAAACGCGGGAGTGTCTGGAGAAACGGGGGAGTGGCTGGCTGAACGCAGGGCATGTTTGTGACGTCAAACCAGGAACGAAACGGGCTGAGCTGATCGCAGTGTAGGAGTAAGTCTCGAGCTACTCAGAAACTGCTAATAATTATTTAATCGCAATTCTGCTAATCTTTTGTTCGCTATTCTGCTATACTAAGATACACTCCCAGAGGGCGGCAGCCTAGCGTGTGCAATGCTGCTAAAAGCAGCTAGCGAGCGAACAACTCAGAATGAGGGCCATTATGTAGAATTAATGAAATCTGATCCAAAAATAATTATTTGTGATCCTCTGAAAGTTCTTCTGGATCCCTCCTCCGTCACTTGGTTAATGGCATCCGCAGCACTGAAGGGGTTAACCCTTCATGCCCGGTGCCATATTTAGTAGACAATGGGCACTTGGCACCACTTTTAAATGGACACTGGCGCTAGGCGTCACATTTGAAATGTTATAGGCCCCTGGCGCCCTGTGTAAAAGTATTCCCAGCGCTAGGTGCAAGGTGTTTTAATATGTATTTACATGTTTAAAATCTGCCCCTGGCCTGGACCCATGGGGGACCAAGCTAGCGGGCTCCATGTGCAGTGGGGGTGATGGTGATGTGCTGTGTAGGTGTCCCAGGCCCTCTCTGGCAGCTGTGGTGAGATGTTATGTATAGACTGTGATGTGCCGTGGCCCTGGACCTCTCTGGCGGCCACAGTGGTGAATGTTAACACCCGCTGCAGCCTTAGTGCGCCGCACACAGAGGGACTGGGCTTGCCAGCTCCCTGTGCGGCGCTAGTTAACCTCTGGAGGGTGACAGCACTAGGTGCCAGCCCTGGGGGTCCGGGAGGTCCGCTCCTGGCAGTGCAGCATTTCCAGGTGGCCCTGCATCATGTAGGCCCCCAGTGCAAAGAAGGCACAGGGAGAGACAGCTCCATGGACCCCAGTGATGTTAAACCCAGGCATGCGACACTGCACCTGGGGAGGGTGCCCTAGCAGACAGACTGCAGGGCTGAGGGGGCCCAGTGCTGAGCGCTGGGCACAAATGCAAAGAATGCATAAATGTTATTTAAAATGTGTTAATATATGTGCAGCACTGAGCTTGGACTGCAGGTCCCCAGCTACGGTGCTGTGTGGTTTGGGAAGCCTGTGCTGTAATGTAATAATATAGTTACTTGGTTGTGTCCCTGGGGAATCCAGAGTTCTTTGTAGGCTGCTGGATTCCCCCAGCCCTCTCCCACAAGAACGGAATACCTTCCCAAACAGCTGGGAGCAGCATGGGAAAGCAGAGGGAAGAATCAGCTTTCCAACCAGCTGAATGTTTTCCTGGATCTCCATAGAGCTCCTCCCCAGTGGACAGGGAATCTTGCCAAGTGATCTGGGCTGCACATCTCTGGAGCTCGGATTCAGGCTAGAGATGGTGAGCTGGGTCCCCTGGCAGTTTCCTGGAAGTAGTTTCCAGAAGAAAACTTTTTTCCTTCACAGACTGAAAGGCACCGGGGAGTGGCTAACTCTGCAGGAAGACAGCAGCCCAAAGGAATAACCATTCCCCTGTCTATAACAGACAATAGTAACTGTGCATGTGTCCAAGGCATGCACAGCACATGCACGAACAGTAATTGGTTGGAGAGAACAGAGAGGACTTACCCCCTGTGGTATGGTGTGTAGAATTGGGAAAAAGGATGTCTGTGAGCCTCAGAAAAGAGTATACCATCTCACTTCATTTTGCTTTGAACATCTTATTGTATGCTATCCTCTTGGCAACAGGGAGGTCCTTATCAGGACTTGATTTGAGCAATAAACATCTTTGCCTCAAGACAACAACTTGACGAGCAGGGATATATATGCCAAATGTAGCCCTTTTATTTGCCTATCCTTGTACGACCTTAGCGTCTCCAAGTTCCGACTTCTGCCAGCTACCATGCATCGGCCTGGTCAGTGACTAGTGGGAGTCAGCCAATGCCAACTCGGAGGTGTGTCAGCAGCAGGTTGACACATACACAGCAGAAATGTGGTTCCAGGTGCCATGAAAATAAGGAGCTTGGTGGTGGCAGCATTATACCCACCCGCTGCGGTAACAGGCGGTTAGTGACGGTAAGCGGGAATCTATTAACAGGCCAGGTCCCTTGTGACCCAAACCCATTCTGTGACCGCTGGACGCAGCCAGTGAGGTCACATTGTCTGACAGATGTGGAATTTTCTCTTCAGTTTCACCTTTCCACAGCTCTGGTGCTTAACCATGGAATATATGGGGGGGGGGGGGGGGGCTGGACTGAACACCCTAATTTGAAACATAATAAGTGGTGCTACCATGCTGAGTGGGAAATAGGGAAAATGCAAGTGCACACTCTAGGCACTAATCAATCAGAACCATTATAATAAAGTGCAATTTAACAATTGAGTTTCTTAGCATTAGTTTTGACCAAAAATATAGGCCAATCTACCTCATCTGGTGTGTTCCTAACATTCCTAAGGTTTAAGTTCAGAACACAGAACCCCCCCAGAAAGCAAAGTCCAACTGCACCAAAGCATCACACATTCTTGAAAACGGGGATGTCACCTCCCTTTGAAAGGCATGATGATTCCAGGGTCTGCATCATAGGACGCAGACATCCTGGACCCTTGTGGATCCTATGGACAGCCTGAGTAAGCCTCAGCTTACACAGGCTGGCTAGTGCCTGAAACCATCATGAAACATGACTAATGGTCATGATGTTGATCTGAGGCTGCATCTTCAGATGCAGCACTCGCATCTTGCAATTGCAAACAGGAGGCATCTATCTCCTACAGGCGCCTCCAGCTGCATTTTAATTTGAATTAGACAGAATTGTACAGCCACTTCCTTGCATCTGTGCAATTCTATCCAAACATGAATCAGGCCCTTCGCGGGGGATCCGGTTAGGATCCAGGCAGTCGATAACACGTCAGTCAAAATACTGACGCTGGGGAGCCAGACAAATATCACTATCCCGGCGACAGAATTCAGACCACCGGGATGGCAAATGAGGATATGACGGGCAGCCAGAGATGTAAACCATGTGGAGGGGGGATTGGGTTTAGGCTGAGGCGGGGAGGGAAGGTTGGAGTTAGGCTGAATGGGGGGGTTAAATTTTGGCTGCGGGAATGGGGGTTAGGGTTAGGTGCCATCGGGGAGGGTTAGGTTTAGGCTGCGGGGGGAGAGGATTAGAGTCAGACTGCAGGACAGGTGGGTTAGGGATCAGGGATAGCTTCAGAAATTAACCACTGTCGATATTTTCAACATCAGGATGCCACTGTCAGTATTTTGACAGCCGGCATCCCGAATGTCAGTAGCTTTATATCAACCCCCTTGGAGGCTATCCTATGTCAGACCTGGTTAAAACTTAAATGGAGGCCACCTAAAAATTGCAGAGAATAGAAAACATTTTTCCTCTACAAAGTACTTTACATTAAAAAAAAAAAGGACAACAGGTGTTCAATCTCTTTAATTAATTGTATTTAATTTAAGTAAAGTCTCTCTTATTATTAATATGCCGTTTCCTTTTACTTCATATCTGAAATAATTGATTTTTAATGGATGTAATATTTACAATATGAATTATGTTTTGTATTATGTCAATTAGTTACACTTGGCAGCTCATGCTAATTATCAATCTTTGTCAGCAATATGAACTCCCCCCTCCCCTCCACCCTTCCAGGCATGCACGTAGCCACACGCACCCATGCATGCATGCATACATACAAACACACACATACACTCTTATTATGCCAGAGTGTTCAGTTGTTGGTAGAGATCTATGTATCTTTAAATCATGCAGAAGAGACACTATAAACCTGGTTAATTTGGCGTCTGATTGTTGAGGTGGAGGGCAGACGTGAAATGCTCCTAAGCCCATCATTACTGCAATTTACTTATTCTAAATTAAGTAATAGAATAATCATGGTGGAACACTACCAAGCCATCATGTAGTGTTATTACTATCTCAATGTCTCTGAGGCCAAAACAGTGTGCACAACATATTGTCAAGATTCCGTCTGTTGAGACCCCAGTCCCGTCATCCTGAATGTCTGCATTACATACACAACGTGTGGGCACATCCAGGTCTGTGCATTAATCTCTTGGATTTGCACAGACTTCCCACTTGGTTGTCATTGGGCCACCTTCCCTGTCACGGTTACATGTGTTATATACAAGGGCATAGCTACTATAGGTGCAGGGAGTGCAGGTGCTATGGGGCACAGAGCTGGGAGGGGCCACCTTCCCTGTCACAGTTACATGTGTAATATACAAGGGTGTAGCTACCATAGATGCAGGCAGTACAGCTGCTATTGGGCCCAGAGGTGAGAGGGGCCCACCTTCCCTGTCACAGTTACATGTGTTATATACAAGGGTGTAGCTACCATAGGTGCAGGCAGTGCAGCTGCTATGTGGCCCAGAGCTGAGAGGAGCCACCTTCCCTGTTACAGTTACATGTGTTATATACAAGGGTGTAGCTACCATGGGTGCAGGCAGTGCAGATGCTGTTGGGCCCAGAGCTGAGATGGACCCATCTTCTCTGTTACATTTGTCATATACATTTATCACACGTTATATTCATTTGTCACCATTGGTTGGTACATAGGGGACCTTACAAACATTTGTTATGAATATCTAGTTACGCCCAGGGTTTGACAGGCCCACAGTGGCACAGGGAAAATTCCCGGTTGGCCCCACTGTCTGGGGCCCAACCTCCACTTGGGATCAGGTTTCAGGCTGTGCACTTAAAGTATACATTATACACATGTTACCTCATACTGCACAGGACTATGGTGGATTTAATACAGAGTATTGTCATTTTTAATCTGGTGCATTATCATGCACTCACTAACAGTATTTATTATAAATATATTTATAAGGGGCCCAGAGCATGCACTCTCTAATGATTAACCAAACCTCTGTGGCAGCTGGCCACACCCCTTAACATGGGCCCATATCACTACATTGCCCGGTGGGCCCTTCATGCCCCAGTCCGACACTGGTTATGCCCCAGCCTTCTGCTCTGCTTTTGGTGTCACCCCCTTAGATGGTGTCACCAGATGTGGTCCATGCTGCTCTAGTGAGGCTACTGACTGAAAACAGTGTATAGATACACCACACTCTAACCACAGATGACAAGCTCTAATATTATAGAATTTTTTTGTTAGCATTTATAGCTGTATTATGCATAATAATACCTTTCATGTCTATACTCCATCTGGTATGCTGTAATGCTGCCATACAATGATACACCTATGCTGTGACACTACTATGCTGTGCAATTACCAGTGGCATCTCCCTAGGGTGGGTGTGGGAGGGGGGGTCTGCAGAGTACATTTGCGCACAACCCTAAGCCAGATTCTGCAATAAAAAAGGCCTCTCAGGCACCAACTGCCGGCAAGGCTGATAAGAAGTGACTCTATGCCCCTGCAATATAAACTGTACACTGGGATTACAGTGACAGAGAGTGATGCATGCCCCCTGACCGACTCCACAGCTGGTGACTAAAAGGCAGATTTCATTGCCTTCTTCATCCTCTTGTTTCTAGAGACTAAATCATCCCTTAAAAGACAAATTCACATGGGGCTTGGCTTTCTACTGAAAGTGCTCTGTATTAATCGCAGTCTGGATTGACAGTAGGGATGGTCATCGACCATCAATGATTCATAATCATTGATGGTTTATGGCCAACGACGAGTACTTTTGCCATCAATGGGAGAGAACTAGGTGGTTTCCTTCCATCAATGCAACAGAACAAACAAATATTTTTTCCTTGATTTTTTTTGTAAGGTGCAGAGACACGGAGCATAGCTCTGCCCTGACACACACGAAGCCCCACCCCCAGGCTGTGATTGGCCCACTTGCCAGTCACTGAAAGAACAAGCCTTTGTGTGCTCCCCTGAGGTGCCTGACCTTCGCCGGCTTGATGGGGTTCCGCGCCCTGGAATTAAACTTAATATCAGGGATCCACTAGAGATGTGATCACCTATTGTAGATGCTGGTTGGTGGACTGGTCATTTTTAGCCAAAAAGCATGCCAAGAACCTAGATTTTGCTCTTTGTTAGATTGCAGAGTTTATTATAATCATTCTGGCTAGCTGTGCTTGGTATTGTAGATAGTGCATTGGCACTATATTTTCTTTTTCTTTGTGGAACAACAAGTCTCAGCATGATACTACTTACTATATGTGTTATTAGGGTGTGCAGTCCAAGAGCCCATTCCGCCATACAGTTTATCATTTAAGGTGACATTTCTCTTACTAGAGTTCTTATCTCCATTTCCTAATCCTATAACCTGACAATAAGAGTTGTCCCCTGTAGTTCTACATCACACTCTTACTTGTAGTACTCTGCGCCTATCAGTTTACACATGTGTAGAGGGGAGCTTCAGATGGAAATAAATGTATTTGTAATGATGAGCGTTCAAATCCTATTAGCCTCAGAGGGTAACTTTACCTTCCCAGGGTTTGGGCAATGAAGAAACTGGAAACTTTATACTCTTCAAAGAACCCTAAACCATAGTCTAAAATCCTTAAAGTTTTTGATTCACTATAGGATGAAGAGCTAGTTTATATATTGCATAAGACATTTCTATTCTTTCATTGAGAGCATGAAGTTCTATTTATCAAAACAGTCTAGTAGAAGCAGTTAGTGTTTATTATGCCACTGCTAATAAACCAAATGCTTCTTTACAGTTATCCATAAAGTACTAATAGTTTCCATCTGCGATGCAGGCTCAGTTATAGCCAGTAATATTGAGGACTATTTACTAAGCCTTAGATCAGGGGTGGGCAATTATTTCAGCTGAGGGGCCACTTGACACTTTCCTGTCAGTATTCGAGGGCCGCACACAAAATAGCAGCTCCCCCCCTCCTCCATGCGCCAAAAATATGGGGATGTGGCTTGTGTGGAAGGGGCGTGGCCAAAAATCATACAGATTCATATTAGGCTGCACAATTGTCTCCATTATTTAAATGATGCCACACAGTAGCGCCACTTACACACATTACACCAGGTAGAGCCCCTTTTACATTACAGCAGGTAGAGCTCTCTTTTACACACTGTGGGTGGGGGTGGGGGGTTTGGGTTAGGCTGCGGGGAGGGGAGGTTAGGGTTGGGCACTGCCCTCGGAGGGTTAGGGTTTGGCTACTGGGGAAAGGGCCCTAGGTTTAGGCAGCCATGGGGGGTGGTTAGGGTTAGGCACCAAGGGTTAGGTTGCGGGAGGGAGGGTTAGGGGGTTGGGGAGAAGGGAGAACACCCCTTACTCACCCCTGTCAGTTTCGAGATATCGGGCTCCCAGCGTCGGTATTTTGACCGACGGGATCCCAAGTGGCGGTGAATCATACTGATCCAACACATACACAGAGCTACATATACATAGTTCCACAGACACATATACAGAGTTATAGACATACAGTATACATAGAGTTACACAGACACATATAGAGCTACAGACACGTATACAGAGCTACAGACACATATACAGAGCTATAGACACATATAGAGTTACACAGAGACATATACATATACAGACACATACACAGAGTTACAGGCACATTATCATTTACAGTTACACAGACATAATATAAGTTATGGTCCCTCATACCTTAAATGAAAGAATGTCACTGCATGAAAACTTTGACTTCTTTGGAAGTCCATCATCCTACGTAGCTGCCATGCATAATAAAGTGCAGCAGCATCAGGGCTGTGCTCCGTGCTGGATAGCCCCGCCCCCTGCAGGGACACTACTTTTTCCTTCTTTCTTCCTTCTGATAATCAGGGATGGCCCATTGAAGGAGGGGGGCCCAGGACACATGCCCCGAGAGACCCCTGCTACTGAGAGCCCTCCATTCTCCGCACGGTAAAGCAAGCAGTCCTTCCCCCTGTCTCAGAGGCGGAGCTTTGCCTGGCTGGTTGAGTGAGAGTAGCAGGGGTAGGAGGAGCTGCGCTGACAGGGAGCAGGGGGGGAGAGATCGCATAGTGCCGGCTGCGGTTAAGAGAGCCGCGCTGCCGCAGGCATCAGCTCGCAGCCGCTGCTGGTGACCTGGGCTGGAAGCTGGCCAGGACAATGACAAGCGGTCCTGTCGGGCCGCTTGTCATTGCATGCAGGTGGGAGGCAGCGGGCCGGGCAGGATCGGTTCGCGGGCCGCATCCGGCCCGCGGGACGTATTTTGCCCACCCCTACCTTAGATGGAGATAGAGTGGTCAGAGATAAAGTACCAGCCAATAAGCTTCTTTCATTTTTCAAACACAGCCTGTAACACTTTATCTCTGTCCAAGGCTTAGTAAATAGACCCCGTAATAACCTGAAATATTATATGTGGTGCACCCTTATACCCCTTTTCCACCTGTAGCACAGCTCGCAGCCGGGAGCCTGACATGGCTGCGACCCATGCTACAGCCCCCTTTCTCACAGCGCTCACCAACCCGGCATATTGCCGGGTTGGTGACGCTGTTAGTGACGCAGTAGGGGCAGCGCTGGGAGATCACATGATCTCCCAGCGCCGCCCTTCCATACACTGTGAACGGGAGCCGTGTCGCATCGACACGGCTTCTGTTCACACTACACAGCTTACCGGGTTGAACACGTGTTCAACCCGGCAAGCTACCCGGGTTGGATTCCTGGATCACTTGATCCGGGAATTTGCAGGAGGGTGGGGCGTTTCCACTAGGAAAAAACATGGGTAAATGCGCGCCCCCGCGCATTTACCCGTGTTTTTAAAGCTAGTGGAAAAGGGGTATAAGTGTAACACCAATGCTGTTTACTCACAGAACACTTACAGGTAATTGTCTCTTGTCAGGAGGCTGAGATGCTGGACAGCTCCTGCTGCCTTGAGTGCAGCTATATTACCACTGGCCCCTTTCTCTTTAGCCCCATGCAGTCTTAATGACAATGGCCCTCATTCCGAGTTGATCGCTAGCTGCTGTTATTCGCAGTGCAGCGATCAGGTGAAAAAACATCACTTCTGCGCATGTGTACGGGCTGCAGTACGTACGTGCAAAGTACTTTCACACAAAACTATGCAATTTTACACAAGGGCGAGCAACGCTTTTCTGTTGCTCTGCTGATCGGTGAGTGATTGACAGGAATGGGGCGTTTCTGGGAAGTAACTGACCGTTTTCCGGGAGTGTGCTGTCACAACTGAGGGCCTGAGCTGACGGGAGGCAGCCTCAGTTGTAGGGGCTGAGATGTACCGGAACCTGGGAGGTTGTATCAGACCCCTGGACATGTAAGTAACATGAATAATAACTGCCCGAAGGCGTGACCACGACAACTTGGATAAAAGTCAATGATGTTTATTATGACAACTCCGCAACACAGCAGCAGTAAAAGAAAACGTAAAAGTCAGCAAAGAATAAATACAGTTCCTGGGTACTACAGGATGGCAGGAGCCACAGGGCACTGGTAGTGTGAGATAGTTCTTATGATCTTCTAGATGGAAAGTCCTTACCAGGCCCGACTGTAGCAATGGAGATAACCCAGGATTGTGCAAGCTGGTGTTCCAGGAAAAGCTGGGTTGCTGAAGATAAAACAGCTGCTGTGGATACTGGCTGGAACCAGACTGTTGTTAGCACGGAGTGGATACTGGCTGGAACCAGTTAAATAATAAATGAACTTGGGAGCGATGAAATATGAACTGAAATGTAGAACTTGAGAGCGGAGAAATAATAATACCGGTGGAGAGTGGTAAAGTGTAGAAAGGACACCGGCCCTTTAAGGAAAGCTGTACTCTGCTGGAAGCTGAGCTGGAAGCAGGTAATGTTGTAGCTGGAAACAGATGAATCCACAATGGATTGGAGAGTCAGGCTACACCGCAGGTGGAATGCTGGTGCGGGTCTCTATGGTGGAAGTCTTGAGACAGGAGCTGGAACCTGGAAGACAATCACAGGAGAGAGACAAACAGGAACTAGGTTTGACAACCAAAGCACTGACGCCTTCCTTGCTCAGGCACAGTGTATTTATACCTGCAGCAAGGAAGGGATTGGCTAGGCAATTATGCAGATTATCAATACTGAGAACAGATTGGTGGAAATGATCAGCTGACAGAATCCAAGATGGCTGCGCCCATGCAGACACTTGGAGGGAAGTTTGGTTTGTAATCCATGTGGTAATGAAAACAGTAATGGCGGCGCCGGCCACCGGAGACAGGAGGCGCCAGGCTGACAGATGCACATCCAACCACGCGGACACAGCGGAGGCCGCGGCTGACGTAATCGCCACTCAGACACTCTGCATGCAGAAGTTCAGGGACGGCGGCGGAGGCCGCGGGAGACGCCATGCCAGGTGTAATATGGCGTTTACTGTGACAGCGTCCCAGAGTGACAGGAGAGGATACAGGAATGTACACATCAGGATAACAGATGGAATCCGGTCCTGGAGCGCTGAGCCAGCCTTAGGAGGCATCTGATGGGTAAGAAATGGCGTCCAGATACCCGGATCGTGACAGCACCCCCCCCTTTAGGAGTGGCCCCAGGACACTTCTTTGGCTTTTGAGGAAACTTGGAATGGAATCTCCGGACCAAGGCAGGAGCATGGACATCAGAAGCATTGGTCCATGAACGTTCCTCAGGACCATAACCTTTCCAGTCAATAAGATATTGTAGTTGACCGTAACGGTGACGTGAGTCCAGGATCTTGGCCACTTCATACTCAACGCCTCGTTGAGTTTGGACTTTCGGAGTTGGAGGAAGTGAGGAATGAAACCGATTCAAGATCAGCGGTTTCAACAGGGAAACATGGAATGTCCTGGGTATTTTTAAGAAGGGAGGCAACTGGAGTCTGTAAGCAACAGGATTGATGACTTGTTCAATCTTGAAAGGACCGATATAGCGAGGTGCAAACTTCATACTGGGAACTCTTAACCTCAAATTCTTCGTGGATAACCATACCCGATCACCCACCTTGAGAGCAGGAACTGCTCGACGCTTCTTATCCGCAAACTTCTTGTACCTGAACGATGCCTTGAGCAGAGCTGATCGTACGCTCTTCCAGATATTGGCAAACTGATGCAAGGTGATATCCACTGCGGGAACAGAAGTTGCTGGAAGCTGTTGGAACTCAGGGACTTTAGGGTGGAATCCAAAGTTAGTGAAGAATGGTGTTGAAGCAGATGAAGAATGATACTGGTTGTTATGACAGAACTCGGCCCAGGGAAGTAATTGAACCCAGTCATCTTGAGAGGAGGACACATAGATGCGGAGGAAGGCCTCCAAGTCCTGATTCACCCTCTCGGTTTGACCATTGGTCTGAGGATGGTAAGCCGTGGAAAACTTTAGCTTGACTTGGAGGACTTGACATAAACTTCGCCAGAATTTGGCTGTGAATTGAACTCCTCGATCTGAGATAATTTCTTCAGGAAGACCGTGGAGTCGGAAGATCTCTTGTATGAATACTTGAGCCAACTTGGAAGCTGACGGAAGACCGGTGAGAGGAATGAAGTGTGCCATCTTGGTGAACCGGTCAACTACCACCCAGATGGTATTGAACTTGTTGCACATGGGTAAGTCTGTAATGAAATCCATCGACAAGTGGGTCCATGGTCGACGGGGAACGGATAGTGGAACCAGTTGCCCCGCAGGCGACTGGCGGGATACTTTATGTTGGGCACACTTTGGGCAAGATGCAATAAACTCCAAGACGTCCTTTTTCAGAGTTGGCCACCAATAGGACCTAGAGATAAACTCCAGGGTTTTTTGGATACCTGTATGTCCGGCAAAACGGGAAGCATGGGCCCAATGCATGAGCTTCTTCCTTAGCATCGGCTTCACAAAACTTTTCCCTGATGGGGGCGTAGAGTCCATCCCTACCGTGGAGAATGCCAACGGATTTATAATAGGATGCTTGTCTGAAGACTCTGACTCATTTTCTTGCTCCCATGAGCGGGAAAGGGCATCGGCCTTGCGATTCTGAGAGCCCGGACAGAACTGGAGTTTAAAGTCGAACCTGGAAAAGAAAAGTGCCCATCTGGCCTGACGAGGGTTGAGACATTGTGCGCCCTTCAGGTATAAAAGGTTCTTGTGGTCTGTAAGTATGGTGATTGAATGAGAAGCTCCCTCCAACAGATACCTCCACTCTTCTAGGGCGAGCTTGATGGCTAGCAACTCCTGGTCGCCAATGGCATAGTTGCGCTCAGCTGGGGAGAATTTCCGGGAGAAGAAACTGCAAGGGTGTAAATGGCCATCTTTAGCCCTCTGAGATAACACCGCTCCTACTCCAACGGAGGAGGCATCCACCTCTAAGATGAAAGGAGAGTCGATGTCAGGCTGTTTCAGAACAGGCGCAGAGATGAACCTTTGTTTTAAAAGATGAAATGCTTGCATGGCTTCTTCAGACCACTTGGACGGGTTAGCACCCTTCTTAGTGAAAGCAGTAATAGGCGCCACAATGGTGGAAAAGTCTCGTATAAACTTTCGGTAATAGTTGGCGAACCCTAAGAACCTCTGGACCCCTTTGAGGGTTAAGGGTACCGGCCAATTTTGGATTGCTTGTAGTTTCTCAGGATCCATCTCTAGTCCGGAACCGGACACAATGTACCCTAGAAACGGAATGGACTTGACTTCAAAGACGCATTTTTCTAATTTGCAATAGAGATGATTGACACGGAGACGGGACAGAACCTCTTTAACCCAAAAACGATGTTCCTCTAAATCGTTGGCAAAAATGAGGATATCGTCTAGATAGACCACGACATGACGGTATAGAATGTCTCTGAAGATCTCATTGACAAAATGCTGGAAGACAGCTGGAGCATTGCTCAATCCGAAGGGCATGACGAGGTACTCATAATGTCCGTCACGGGTGTTAAAGGCGGTCTTCCACTCGTCACCCTCACGGATCCGGATGAGATTGTATGCACCTCGCAAGTCCAGCTTAGTAAAGATGGTAGCTCCGCTAACTCTGTCAAAGAGCTCAGTAATCAGGGGTAAAGGATAACGGTTCTTGATGGTAATGTCGTTCAAACCTCTGTAGTCGATGCACGGCCGCAGACCACCATCTTTCTTTTTTACAAAAAAGAAGCCTGCGCCGGCTGGAGAAGAAGAAGGTCGAATGAACCCCTTTGCTAGGTTCTCTTTAATATATTCCTCCATAGAATGCGTCTCAGGCAGAGACAACGGATAAGTTCGGCCTCGAGGTGGAACCTTCCCTGGAACGAGATCAATCGGACAGTCCCATTCTCTATGAGGAGGAAGGATATCAGCAGAAGCTTTACTGAACACATCCGTGAAATCTTGATATGGAGGAGGTGGAACATCAGACGACCTGGGGGAGGAAGAACAGACAGGCAATACTTTAAACAAACATGTCTCAGCACAGGAGGAACCCCATGCCAGGATTTGCGTAGTCGTCCAATCAATTGTAGGATTGTGAAGACGGAGCCATGGAAGGCCCAGGACCACAGGATGTGTGGCTCTTGGAATCACTAAAAAAGAAATAAGTTCGGAATGAAGAACTCCCACTCTCAGACGAACTGGTAGAGTCCTTAAAGAAATAATTGCATCAAAAATTTTGCTGCCATCCACGGCAGTTAAAGAAATGGACGAAGGAAGTCTCTCGGTGGGTAGGGACCACCGTTTAACATAGGCTTCGGTAATAAAGTTCCCAGCTGCTCCGGAATCAAGGAGGGCAATGACGTTCCGATAACGTTGAGCAACTTGAAGCGAGACTGGGAGATTACAATCTTGAGAAGATGGAGAGGAGATCATTACTCCTAGCCGGCCCTCTCCTTGGCGAGCTAGGATTTGGAGTTTCCCGGACGTTTGGGACAGGCATTAATGGTGTGAGACGGAGCTGCACAATAGAGACAGAGAAACTCGGAGAGACGTCTTCGGCGCTCAGCAGGAGTTAAACGGGAACGGCCAAGTTGCATGGGCTCATCTTTAGATGGTGACAGTTGACGAGGAGGAGGAGCAGAAGATTTTGGAGCAGATGATCTTCCACGCTCAGTTGCTCTCTCTCTCTGAAACGTAAATCAACTTTCGTGCAGAGTGAGATTAGCTCATCTAACTTAGAAGGTAAGTCTCTGGTAGCTAACTCATCTTTAATACGCTCAGATAAGCCATGCCAGAATGCAGCATACAGGGCCTCGTCGTTCCATGCCAGTTCGGATGCCAGGATCTGGAACTGTATCAGATATTGTCCTACAGTACGTGACCCCTGGCGTAAACGGAGAATCTCGGATGAAGCTGAGGTTACCCGGCCTGGCTCGTCGAAGATGCGCCTGAATGTTGACACGAAGGCAGTGTAGGAAGATAGCAGGGTGTCGGACCTCTCCCATAACGGTGATGCCCAATCAAGGGCTGAGCCACTGAGAAGAGAAATAATGTAGGCAATTTTTGTACGGTCACTGGGAAAATTGCCAGGTTGTAGCTCAAACTGAATCTCACACTGGTTGAGAAATCCCCTGCAGAATCTTGGAGATCCGTCAAATTTTGCTGGCGTTGGAAGATGAAGACGTGGAGCAGAAATGGGTAAGGTGGGTGGGGTTATAGCTGGAGTCACTGTGGTTGACGCACCAGACGCGCCTGATCCACGGAGAGTTGTCTGAATCCCATCCAGCCGAGTAGAGAGATCCTGGAGACAGCGGATGATGTGGCCCTGTGCAGCCTCCTGATGTTCTAGTCGGGCTGCCAGTTCTTGCATCGGCCTGGCCGCTTGATCCTGGTCTCCGGCTGGATTCATTAGGTCAGTGCTTACTGTCACAACTGAGGGCCTGAGCTGACGGGAGGCAGCCTCAGTTGTAGGGGCTGAGATGTACCGGAACCTGGGAGGTTGTATCAGACCCCTGGACATGTAAGTAACATGAATAATAACTGCCCGAAGGCGTGACCACGACAACTTGGATAAAAGTCAATGATGTTTATTATGACAACTCCGCAACACAGCAGCAGTAAAAGAAAACGTAAAAGTCAGCAAAGAATAAATACAGTTCCTGGGTACTACAGGATGGCAGGAGCCACAGGGCACTGGTAGTGTGAGATAGTTCTTATGATCTTCTAGATGGAAAGTCCTTACCAGGCCCGACTGTAGCAATGGAGATAACCCAGGATTGTGCCAGCTGGTGTTCCAGGAAAAGCTGGGTTGCTGAAGATAAAACAGCTGCTGTGGATACTGGCTGGAACCAGACTGTTGTTAGCACGGAGTGGATACTGGCTGGAACCAGTTAAATAATAAATGAACTTGGGAGCAATGAAATATGAACTGAAATGTAGAACTTGAGAGCGGAGAAATAATAATACCGGTGGAGAGTGGTAAAGTGTAGAAAGGACACCGGCCCTTTAAGGGAAGCTGTACTCTGCTGGAAGCTGAGCTGGAAGCAGGTAATGTTGTAGCTGGAAACAGATGAATCCACAATGGATTGGAGAGTCAGGCTACACCGCAGGTGGAATGCTGGTGCGGGTCTCTATGGTGGAAGTCTTGAGACAGGAGCTGGAACCTGGAAGACAATCACAGGAGAGAGACAAACAGGAACTAGGTTTGACAACCAAAGCACTGACGCCTTCCTTGCTCAGGCACAGTGTATTTATACCTGCAGCAAGGAAGGGATTGGCTAGGCAATTATGCAGATTATCAATACTGAGAACAGATTGGTGGAAATGATCAGCTGACAGAATCCAAGATGGCTGCGCCCATGCAGACACTTGGAGGGAAGTTTGGTTTGTAATCCATGTGGTAATGAAAACAGTAATGGCGGCGCCGGCCACCGGAGACAGGAGGCGCCAGGCTGACAGATGCACATCCAACCACGCGGACACAGCGGAGGCCGCGGCTGACGTAATCGCCACTCAGACACTCTGCATGCAGAAGTTCAGGGACGGCGGCGGAGGCCGCGGGAGACGCCATGCCAGGTGTAATATGGCGTTTACTGTGACAGCGTCCCAGAGTGACAGGAGAGGATACAGGAATGTACACATCAGGATAACAGATGGAATCCGGTCCTGGAGCGCTGAGCCAGCCTTAGGAGGCATCTGATGGGTAAGAAATGGCGTCCAGATACCCGGATCGTGACATGTGCTAAAAAACGCAGGCGTGTCAGGTGAAAGTGCAGGCGTGCCTGGGGAAACGGGGGAGTGGCTGTTTGTGACATCAAAGCAGGCACTAAACTGACTGAAGTGATCGCAAGGTAGGAGTAGGTCTGGAGATGCTCAGAAACTGCATGAAAATTTTTACGAGCAGTTCTACTAATCTTTTTCGTTCGCTGTTCTGCTAAGCTAAGATACACACCCAGAGGGCGGCGGCCTAGCGTGTGCAATGCTAGCGAGCGAACAACTCGGAATGAGGGCCATTGGGGGTAATGTAGATCTGATCGCAGCAGCAAATTTGTTAGCAGTTGGGAAAGCCATGTGCACTGCAGGGGGGGGGGAGGGCAGATATAACATGTGCAGAGAGAGTTAGATTTGGGTGGGGTGTGTTCAAACTAAAATCTAAATTGCAGTGTAAAAATAAAGCAGCCAGTATTTACCCTGCACAGAAACAAAATAACCCACCCAAATCTAACTCTCTCTGCGTGTTATATCTGCTCCCCCTGCAGTGCATATGGTTTTGCCCATTAGTTAACAAATTTGCTGCTGCGATCAGATCTGAATTAAGGTACATACACACTGGGCGTTTTTGCCCAGCATGTATGCACAGTGATGATCTCTGACATCGCTGGGCTGAAAATCGCTCAGTGCATACACACTGAGCTATTTACCCCCCTGCCCAGCGATGTCAGCGGGGCTGAACGGCTTTCCATAGCAGGACGCTATGGAAAGCCATTCACCCCGCCGTTCATCTACTGGTAATACCAGCAGATGGACAGCGGCCGTCAGCGATGAAGCGGGGGTGCGCATCAGCGCTCGTCGCTCATCGCCGGGGCATACACACTGGGCAGTTTTGAGCTGAAAGCAGCTCAACACACGAAAAGTGATCTGCTTTCAGCTCAAAATTGCCCAGTGTGTATGGGCCTTTAGGCCCATTATCCACAGGGTGGGATATATGGTGGTGGCAGGGCCGGTTCTTGCCCTTGTGGCGGCCCGGGCAAAAATAGGGGCGTGGCTTCATATGGGGGCATGGTCAGTTACGCCCCCATTTGTGCCCCCTGTAGCGCAGCTGGAAAAAGAAATACAAATAAAAAAAAAAAGTATACTTAGAATCCCCGCTCCTGATTCCAGACCTCCTCCTCTGCCGGCGCCGCTCTTCTCCTGTCCTCGGATGGTTGTGTCTGTCCTCGGACCTATGGGATAGATGTCATTACGTCTCTCCCATAGCGCAGCATAGACACTAGAGGACAATTATGACCCCTAGTGTCTGTGCCACTATGCTGTGCGGTGCGCGATGACGTCATCGCGCACAGCACAGGTCCTCTCCATGAAGGGAAACTAGACGCATAGCGTCTGGTTCCCTTCAAAGCGGGGGACCAGCGGCGGGCACAGCGGGGGGCACAGTGGCGGATCTTGCCATGGTGCGGCGCCCTCCGGATGGCGCCGGCGCCCTCCGGATGGCGCCGGTGCCCTCCGGAAGGCAGCGCCCCGGGCAAAAGTACTGCTTGCCCGTGGCGAGATCCGCTACTTGGTGGTGGCTATACTGAGACAGAAACTCTCACTATGGAAAGGCTTGGTGAGAAAGGCCAGGGAGTTAGCTGCCCTGACCTGCAGTGCAAAGGGGCAGTGACTTACTTAGGATGGGGAGAGGTTATTCTGCCCACGGGGCCAGCTTCAGGTGGTCCCATTATAACCCGCTGCTATCATGTTTAAATTAGAAAACCTACCATATTATATAAAGGAGCCCTTTTGTCTTGTTTGTCACATAAGGGGTCATTCCGAGTTGATCGCTCGCTGCCTTTTTTCGCAGCACAGCGTACAGGTTACTACTGTGCATGCATATGCACCGTAATGCGCAGGTGCGTTGCACGAGTACAAAGCGGATCGTTGCTGGGCGATGGATTTAACGAAGAATCCAACAGAGCCAATCACAAGGAGATTGACAGGAAGAGGGCGTTTGTGGGTGGCAACTGAACGTTTTCAGGGAGTCTTTGGAAAAACGCAGGCGTATGCAGGGCGGATGTCTGACATCAATTCCGGGGCCAAAAAGACTGAAGTGATCGCAAGGGCTGAGTAAGTCCAGAGCTACTCAGAAACTGCAAAAAAAATTCGTCCCGCTCGGCTGCACACTTGCAAAGCGAAAATACACTCTCCCGTGGGCGGAGTAGCTAGCAAGCGATCAACTCGGAGAGACCCCCATAGTGGGGTAGATCTGAGCTTCAGATGTTAGAAATTGAAACCCTTCTTCAGTTACTAGATTTTATTTATTGTATTTAGCCCTATTACTGTTGATTTGGTTACATCCCTGCATGCAGTTATTAACAGTGTTCCCACACAATCAGTAAAGTGTGTTCTGCTGCTTCTGCATAGAATGTGCTATTATCTCCATGCATGTAAGTAAGTACAGTATGTAAGTGGATACACGTCTTATGTGATGGCTTGTTGCTGCACAGTATATTCTTTACATTGGTAATTCTGGATACGACCTTGTTTTTTTATTAATGCAAAAATTTTGTTTGACACCTTTTTGTATAACCTCTCTCCCTAACAATATTCTCTCCCTAATAATAGTACCACAATAATTGTACTTGTTTATCTGACTTATATAGTATTGGGTATCTATGTATTAGGCAATCCCTCTATTATTGACATAGAATCAGGATCCTTCCTGCTTGTAGGAATGGGGCTGCCACTATCCATGCCTGGATAGTAGGCGAGGAGACAGCCAGCCTGACCTGCAGTGCCAGATTAAGGTCCACATGGGCCTGGAGCTGAGATTTATGAAGGGCCTATTGTGTGCCGCTGTGGGGGCTGGGACAATTGATGCAGCAGAATGACTAATGTGGGGGTGTGACCAGTACTGTGGGTCTGTGATCTACAGAGGGTGTGGCCTGTGCTGCTTTGGGTGTGACTATACTACGGAGGGCATAACTGGTGCACACCTTCAACTACTTTATAGTGGAGTTACAACAAGAAAAAAGTTGTTTTTTGTGAAAGGGGGCGATCTGTATTGTCTGACTTTTATTGAGTGCTAAAATAGTTTAAATTAGTAAAAAAAGAAAAAAATCCCAAATAGTTCACTGTTATTGCCATATTTATGTAAGTGTTCATCCCCCATGTATAGCAGATGTATTAAATTAATAAATTAACTGCCTTCTTAGCTGCCGTCTTTTTAGAAAATTAATGGGCTGCAATGGCAATACTGGACCAGGGCAGTAAGGTTTAAAGCCCCGTACAAACTGTGCGATGCGCTCCATGAGCAACATTGCACCTCTTGTTCCTTCCAGGCCCAGGCCGCCCAACGAGGGCATACACACTGTGCGATATTGCACAGTGACATCATGCCGTGGCCGGGCCATGCTTGCAGCTTTGGACGATAAGTCCAAATTGAGCTGCATGCACGGCTGACAGCGAGGGTCATTAATGACCCCCGGGAGCGTGCATTGGCCGGTGCAGGCAGCATATACGTTGTGCGATATCACAAACGATATTGGGGGTCATTCTGACCTGATCGCACACTGCACTTCCTCACAGCCATGCGATCGGATGGGAACTGTGCATGCACGGCGGCCGCATTGCACAGGTGCGTCGTTGCCCGGTGACGGGCGTCACCGGGCAGCGATGCTGCGGATGAAGAAAGCAGTCGCAGCAGCGACTGCAAGAAGATTGACAAGAGGAAGGCGGAATCAGGCGGCAACTCACCGTTTTCGGGGAGTGGTGAGTCCAACGCAGGCGTGTCCAGGCATTTGGAAGGCGGATGTCTGATGTCAATTCCGGGACCTGCAACGCTGGATCGATCGCACAGGGTGAGTAACTGTTACCCTGGTCTTCTTTTACGCAAAACTTTTTTAGCATAGCAGGGCTGCACAAGCGATCGCAGCCCTGCTATGCAGAAATACACTCCGCCATAGGCGGCGTCTAGTTGATTGCACGGGCAGCAAAAAGTTGCTACGTGCAATCAACCCGGAATGACCCACTATGCTCAAAAAGGTAAAAATTAGCAATATCATCTCTTTTATCGTACAGTGGGGGTAATTCTGAGTTGATCGCAGCAGTAACTTTGTTAGCAGTTGGGCAAAACCATGTGCACTGCAGGGGGGAAGATATAACATGTGCAGAGAGAGTTAGATTTGGGTGGGGTGTATTCAAACTGAAATCTAAATTGCAGTGTAAAAATAAAGCAGCCAGTATTTACCCTGCACAGAAACAAAATAACCCACCCAAATCTAACTCTCTCTGCACATGTTATATCTGCCTCCCCTGCAGTGCACATGGTTTTGCCCAACTGCTAACAAAAATCCTGCTGCGATCAACTCTGAATTACCCCCAGTGTGTATGCACCTTAACTTACTGCATTGAAGATGTTCATGCGTGAGCTGGTTTGGGCTCTCAGTTTTACTTTTTAATAAAAAAAATAACTAAAATTTTAAATAAAAAATATTTCAGAGTATAAGAAACTCAAAAAAATCTTTAGATATAAAAATATATTAAAACAAAAACATATTTAAACTGTCGTTGCCATCCTGAGATAGCGATTATAAAACAAGTAATTTGGCGGTGCAAATACCATTAAAATACTAGTTAAATAGACTTCACCATGCATAGGCTGTGGGGAGCCTTCACATATACAGTAGCATAGTTATCAGTTCTTTTGTGTTTTTTATTATTATTATTATTATTATTATTATTATTAGAGATAGCTAACAAGTTTTTTGGATTACCTTTAATGTTTATAGCAAAGAACAATTATGCCTTTGAAAGATCTACCCCTTGTACATTGAAATTGCACTCTCTAAAAATGTTCTTAAATTTCAACCTTTGTGTGATTAAATGTTGAGTATAATACGTATAATACAGACAACATCTTAGTGACCACCATATAATACAGGGCCTAATTCTGAGTTGATCGCAGCAGTAAATTTGTTAGCAGTTGGGCAAAACCATGGCCCTCATTCCGAGTTGTTCGCTCGCAAGCTGATTTTAGCAGATTTGCTCATGCTAAGCCGCCGCCTACTGGGAATGAATCTTAGCATCTTAAAATTGCGAACGATGTATTCGCAATATTGCGATTACACACCTCTTAGCAGTTTCTGAGTAGCTCCAGACTTACTCGGCATCTGCGATCAGTTCAGTGCTTGTCGTTCCTGGTTTGACGTCACAAACACACCCAGCGTTCGCCCAGACACTCCTCCGTTCCTCCGGCCACTCCTGCGTTTTTTCCGGAAACGGTAGCGTTTTTTCCCACACGCCCTTAAAACGGCCTGTTTCCGCCCAGAAACACCCATTTCCTGTCAATCACATTACGTTCGCCAGAACGATGAAAATGCCGTGAGTAAAATTCCTAAGTGCATAGCAAATTTACTTGGCGCAGTCGCAGTGCGGACATTGCGCATGCGCATTAAGCGGTAAATCGCTGCGATGCGAAGATTTTTACCGAGCGAACAACTCGGAATGAGGGCCCATGTGCACTGCAGGAGGGGCAGATGTAACATGTGCAGAGAGAGTTAGATTTGGGTGGGGTGTATTCAAACTGAAATCTAAATTGCAGTGTAAAAATAAAGCAGCCAGTATTTACCCCGCACAGAAACAATATAACCCACCCAAATCTAACTCTCTCTGCAAATGTTATATCTGCCCCCCCCCCCCCCCTGCAGTGCACATGGGGGGTAATTCCAAGTTGATCGCAGCAGGATTTTTGATAGCAATTGGTCAAAACCATGTGCACTGCAGGGGAGGCAGATATAACATGTGCAGAGAGAGTTAGATTTGGGTGGGTTATTTTATTTCTGTGCAGGGTAAATACTGCCTGCTTTATTCTTACACTGCAAATTAGATTGCAGATTGAACACAGCCCACCCAAATCTAACTCTCTCTGCACATGTATCTGCCTCCCCTGCAGTGCACATGGTTTTGCCAAATTGCTATCAAAAATCCTGCTGCGATCAACTTGGAATTACCCCCATGGTTTTGCCCAATTGCTAACAAACTTGCTGCTGTGATCAACTCAGAATTACCCCCACAGAACATTAGAGTGACTGCCACAAAATACAGAAAGCATCAGTGACCACGATATACACACAGACAACACACTGACTGCCATATAATACAGAGAGCATCTCGATGATCACTATGTAATACAGAAAGCATAATTGACAAGCAGCGGCGGTTGCAGCACCGACCACATAGTGAAGAGGGGGGAGGGGGGGGCGGTGGAATCAGCGCATATAAACATACATGCTATGGTGAATGTAATATATGTGCTGGCTGGTTATTATGGGAATTTCCAATACTGTGTGTCTCAAAGTCGCCGTGCAACACCCGGGTCTTAGCATTAGGCTTTACTCTCCGTCTAAACCCCCTCAGACTCTACTGAAACCTGCATTGTGTGGTCAGATACAAATTACAAAATGCATCAGAGACCAAATAATAAAGAGCGCATCACAGTGAGTGCCATTTAATATAGAGAGCATATTATACAAAAATCTCCAACAACCACCACAAAATACACAGGTCATCACAGCAACACACTATTTATGACCCTTTAAATGGGATAAATCAGACAGCAAGCTGCAGGCAGATCTACAGTGTATACAGGGCCGGTTCTAGCCCTTGTGGCGCCCCGGGTGAAAATAGGGGCATGGCTTCATAAAGGGGCATGGTCAGTTATGCCCCCTGTAGAGTTGTGCCCCCGTTTGTGCCCCCAGTAGAGTTGTGCCCCTGTTTGTGCCCCCAGTAGAGTTGTGCCCCAGTTTGTGCCCCCAGTACAGTTGTGCCCCCGATTATGCCCCCAGTAGAGTTGTGCCCCCATTTGTGCCCCCAGTAGAGTTGTGCCCCCATTTGTGCCTCCAGTAGAGTTGTGCCGCTTACAAAAAATAAAAAATAAATTAATACTCATCATCCCCGCTCCTGATTCCCGACCTCTGCTGCCCTCCGTCTCCGGCTGCCGGCGCCGCTCCTCTGATCTATGGGAGAGACGTCATGGCTCCATCTGTATACACTTTACACACTCCGCACACTGGCTGCCTATTAAAATCTATGGAAGAACATGAGTGACAGCAGCAGCTGAATTTTCATGACTTCAGATGACAGGAGACTGGACAAAGCCACTGACTGCTCAGGGGGCGGAGCTAATCTGACATGTGGGTGGAGCTAGGGGCCAGGGGGGTGGCTCCAGGGTCAGTGTGGGCTGGAAGGAGTGGAGCAGTGAGTAGAACTTATCATGGTCTGAGGACAAAGCCTTGAATCAGATGGCATGGGAGAGGAAAGGGAGCCCAGGGGGCAGAGCTTATTGCAGTTTGGGCGGAGCTTAGCACGGCCTGTGATCTATTTTGAGCTTCAGGTAACATGGGGGCGGATATGTACACTGCAGGCCAAGTGGAGGGTATAGGTGGAGCCTTGGCCGGGACAGAGGTGTATGCTGTTGATGAGTGATGACAGGAGAAAGGTATTTCTCCTGTCATCACTGGCTGGCTGCACTGCAGGAGACCCTTTTGGCCTATTTTCAATGGGGGTCTGGAGCTGCAGCTTCATCCGCCCCATTGTTAATCCGGCCCTGCTGACCTGCCGGGTCCCTGCATCTGTACAACGGATCTGTCAGGCGCTGGGACCGGTATATGTATATGCACAAAGTGGTGGCGAGGCTAGACATACACAAACACCTACTGGAAGCACGTTCTCTGCTAATTGCAGCCAGGACTGGCAGTCCCAGATGGAGATAACACCCCTCCTGGGCCTGCCTGTCATGTGTGTGATTGACTATATTATTGACTACAGTATATGAATTGCAATTCATTATAATTTCTAGTTCAACAAATGGATATATGAACATTTGCTGTATGCTAGGACATGCACAGGATACTGAATCGGCTAAGATCACCATATTAAGACAGCAGGGCACTGGTCATTTTGCAAAGTTTTTATTCTGCAATTGCATGTCAATCGCAGGTGTTTTTCCAACCACAAGCAGCTATTATTATTGCTGACACAATGTGGCCATTTAAATAAATATACAGTATATTGAAACAAAGTTTTACTAGTGTCAGAAATGTTATCACAGTTACAGTATGTACAGTCTCTCTGCAGTTTATTTTTAGTATGGCGGAGTGTGTAGTTCTGTGCTGTATCATAAATACATCTAGTGTCTTTAGTATGGTTTTATATATTATACTTTCTGTAGCTCATTGCAGGTACTGTTTAGTACATAAAATGATATTAACCCCTCTACCTTACAGTCTACCTGATGTCAAAGTGAACGTGGTCAAGAATCTAAGTTACAGTGGGGCAGATGTATTCACCTGGAGACGGCATAAGGAAGTGATAAACCAGTCATATGTGCAAGATGATAAACACACCAGCCAATCAGATCCTAACTGTTAATTTACATATTGGAGCTGATTGGCTGGTGTCTTTATTAGAGATGAGCGGGTTCGGTTTCTCTGAATCCGAACCCGCCAGAACTTCATGTTTTTTTTCACGGGTCCGAGCGACTCGGATCTTCCCGCCTTGCTCGGTTAACCCGAGCGCGCACGAACGTCATCATGACGCTGTCGGATTCTCGCGAGGCTCGGATTCTATCGCGAGACTCGGATTCTATATAAGGAGCCGCGCGTCGCCGCCATTTTCACACGTGCATTGAGATTGATAGGGAGAGGACGTGGCTGGCGTCCTCTCCGTTTAGAATAGATTAGAGAGACACTTGATTTACTAATTTTGGGGAGCATTAGGAGTACTCAGTACAGTGCAGAGTTTTGCTGATAGTGACCAGTGACCACCAGTTTTATTTATAATCCGTTCTCTGCCTGAAAAAAGCGATACACAGCACACAGTGACTCAGTCACATACCATATCTGTGTGCACTGCTCAGGCTCAGGCCAGTGTGCTGCATCATCTATTATCTATATATAATATTATATATATCTGTCTGACTGCTCAGCTCACACAGCTTATAATTGTGGGGGAGACTGGGGAGCACTACTGCAGTGCCAGTTATAGGTTATAGCAGGAGCCAGGAGTACATAATATATTATATAGTGAGTGACCACCAGACACACAGTGCAGTTTATTTAATATATCCGTTCTCTGCCTGAAAAAAGCGATACACACAGTGACTCAGTCAGTCACATACCATATCTGTGTGCACTGCTCAGGCTCAGGCCAGTGTGCTGCATCATCTATATATATTATATATCTGTCTGACTGCTCAGCTCACACAGCTTATAATTGTGGGGGAGACTGGGGAGCACTACTGCAGTGCCAGTTATAGGTTATAGCAGGAGCCAGGAGTACATAATATTATATTAAAATTAAACAGTGCACACTTTTGCTGCAGGAGTGCCACTGCCAGTGTGACTAGTGACCAGTGACCTGACCACCAGTATATATAATATTAGTAGTATACTATCTCTTTATCAACCAGTCTATATTAGCAGCAGACACAGTACAGTGCGGTAGTTCACGGCTGTGGCTACCTCTGTGTCGGCACTCGGCAGCCCGTCCATAATTGTATATACCACCTAACCGTGGTTTTTTTTTTCTTTCTTTATACATACATACTAGTTACGAGTATACTATCTCTTTATCAACCAGTCTATATATTAGCAGCAGACACAGTACAGTGCGGTAGTTCACGGCTGTGGCTACCTCTGTGTCGGCACTCGGCAGCCCGTCCATAATTGTATATACCACCTAACCGTGGTTTTTTTTTCTTTCTTTATACATACATACTAGTTACGAGTATACTATCTCTTTTTCAACCAGTCTATATATTAGCAGCAGACACAGTACAGTGCGGTAGTTCACGGCTGTGGCTACCTCTGTGTCGGCACTCGGCAGCCCGTCCATAATTGTATATACCACCTAACCGTGGTTTTTTTTTCTTTCTTTATACATACATACTAGTTACGAGTATACTATCTCTTTATCAACCAGTCTATATATTAGCAGCAGACACAGTACAGTGCGGTAGTTCACGGCTGTGGCTACCTCTGTGTCGGCACTCGGCAGCCCGTCCATAATTGTATATACCACCTAACCGTGGTTTTTTTTTCTTTCTTTATACATACATACTAGTTACGAGTATACTATCTCTTTATCAACCAGTCTATATATTAGCAGCAGACACAGTACAGTGCGGTAGTTCACGGCTGTGGCTACCTCTGTGTCGGCACTCGGCAGCCCGTCCATAATTGTATATACCACCTAACCGTGGTTTTTTTTTCTTTCTTTATACATACATACTAGTTACGAGTATACTATCTCTTTATCAACCAGTCTATATATTAGCAGCAGACACAGTACAGTGCGGTAGCTCACGGCTGTGGCTACCTCTGTGTCGGCACTCGGCAGCCCGTCCATAATTGTATATACCACCTAACCGTGGTTTTTTTTTCTTTCTTTATACATACATACTAGTTACGAGTATACTATCTCTTTATCAACCAGTCTATATATTAGCAGCAGACACAGTACAGTGCGGTAGTTCACGGCTGTGGCTACCTCTGTGTCGGCACTCGGCAGCCCGTCCATAATTGTATACTAGTATCCAATCCATCCATCTCCATTGTTTACCTGAGGTGCCTTTTAGTTGTGCCTATTAAAATATGGAGAACAAAAATGTTGAGGTTCCAAAATTAGGGAAAGATCAAGATCCACTTCCACCTCGTGCTGAAGCTGCTGCCACTAGTCATGGCCGAGACGATGAAATGCCAGCAACGTCGTCTGCCAAGGCCGATGCCCAATGTCATAGTACAGAGCATGTCAAATCCAAAACACCAAATATCAGTAAAAAAAGGACTCCAAAACCTAAAATAAAATTGTCGGAGGAGAAGCGTAAACTTGCCAATATGCCATTTACCACACGGAGTGGCAAGGAACGGCTGAGGCCCTGGCCTATGTTCATGGCTAGTGGTTCAGCTTCACATGAGGATGGAAGCACTCAGCCTCTCGCTAGAAAAATGAAAAGACTCAAGCTGGCAAAAGCAGCACAGCAAAGAACTGTGCATTCTTCGAAATCCCAAATCCACAAGGAGAGTCCAATTGTGTCGGTTGCGATGCCTGACCTTCCCAACACTGGACGTGAAGAGCATGCGCCTTCCACCATTTGCACGCCCCCTGCAAGTGCTGGAAGGAGCACCCGCAGTCCAGTTCCTGATAGTCAGATTGAAGATGTCAGTGTTGAAGTACACCAGGATGAGGAGGATATGGGTGTTGCTGGCGCTGGGGAGGAAATTGACCAGGAGGATTCTGATGGTGAGGTGGTTTGTTTAAGTCAGGCACCCGGGGAGACACCTGTTGTCCGTGGGAGGAATATGGCCGTTGACATGCCAGGTGAAAATACCAAAAAAATCAGCTCTTCGGTGTGGAGGTATTTCACCAGAAATGCGGACAACAGGTGTCAAGCCGTGTGTTCCCTTTGTCAAGCTGTAATAAGTAGGGGTAAGGACGTTAACCACCTCGGAACATCCTCCCTTATACGTCACCTGCAGCGCATTCATAATAAGTCAGTGACAAGTTCAAAAACTTTGGGTGACAGCGGAAGCAGTCCACTGACCAGTAAATCCCTTCCTCTTGTAACCAAGCTCACGCAAACCACCCCACCAACTCCCTCAGTGTCAATTTCCTCCTTCCCCAGGAATGCCAATAGTCCTGCAGGCCATGTCACTGGCAATTCTGACGAGTCCTCTCCTGCCTGGGATTCCTCCGATGCATCCTTGCGTGTAACGCCTACTGCTGCTGGCGCTGCTGTTGTTGCCGCTGGGAGTCGATGGTCATCCCAGAGGGGAAGTCGTAAGCCCACTTGTACTACTTCCAGTAAGCAATTGACTGTTCAACAGTCCTTTGCGAGGAAGATGAAATATCACAGCAGTCATCCTACTGCAAAGCGGATAACTGAGGCCTTGGCATCCTGGGTGGTGAGAAACGTGGTTCCGGTATCCATCATTACTGCAGAGCCAACTAGAGACTTGTTGGAGGTACTGTGTCCCCGGTACCAAATACCATCTAGGTTCCATTTCTCTAGGCAGGCGATACCGAAAATGTACACAGACCTCAGAAAAAGAGTCACCAGTGTCCTAAAAAATGCAGCTGTACCCAATGTCCACTTAACCACGGACATGTGGACAAGTGGAGCAGGGCAGGGTCAGGACTATATGACTGTGACAGCCCACTGGGTAGATGTATGGACTCCCGCCGCAAGAACAGCAGCGGCGGCACCAGTAGCAGCATCTCGCAAACGCCAACTCTTTCCTAGGCAGGCTACGCTTTGTATCACCGCTTTCCAGAATACGCACACAGCTGAAAACCTCTTACGGCAACTGAGGAAGATCATCGCGGAATGGCTTACCCCAATTGGACTCTCCTGTGGATTTGTGGCATCGGACAACGCCAGCAATATTGTGTGTGCATTAAATATGGGCAAATTCCAGCACGTCCCATGTTTTGCACATACCTTGAATTTGGTGGTGCAGAATTTTTAAAAAAACGACAGGGGCGTGCAAGAGATGCTGTCGGTGGCCAGAAAAATTGCGGGACACTTTCGGCGTACAGGCACCACGTACAGAAGACTGGAGCACCACCAAAAACTACTGAACCTGCCCTGCCATCATCTGAAGCAAGAAGTGGTAACGAGGTGGAATTCAACCCTCTATATGCTTCAGAGGTTGGAGGAGCAGCAAAAGGCCATTCAAGCCTATACAATTGAGCACGATATAGTAGGTGGAATGCACCTGTCTCAAGTGCAGTGGAGAATGATTTCAACGTTGTGCAAGGTTCTGATGCCCTTTGAACTTGCCACACGTGAAGTCAGTTCAGACACTGCCAGCCTGAGTCAGGTCATTCCCCTCCTCAGGCTTTTGCAGAAGAAGCTGGAGGCATTGAAGAAGGAGCTAAAAGGGAGCGATTCCGCTAGGCATGTGGGACTTGTGGATGCAGCCCTTAATTCGCTTAACAAGGATTCACGGGTGGTCAATCTGTTGAAATCAGAGCACTACATTTTGGCCACCGTGCTCGATCCTAGATTTAAAGCCTACCTTGGATCTCTCTTTCCGGCAGACACAGGTCTGCTGGGGTTGAAAGACCTGCTGGTGACAAAATTGTCAAGTCAAGCGGAACGCGACCTGTCAACATCTCCTCCTTCACATTCTCCCGCAACTGGGGGTGCGAGGAAAAGGCTCAGAATTCCGAGCCCACCCGCTGGCGGTGATGCAGGGCAGTCTGGAGCGACTGCTGATGCTGACATCTGGTCCGGACTGAAGGACCTGACAACGATTACGGACATGTCGTCTACTGTCACTGCATATGATTCTCTCAACATTGATAGAATGGTGGAGGATTATATGAGTGACCGCATCCAAGTAGGCACGTCAGACAGTCCGTACTTATACTGGCAGGAAAAAGAGGCAATTTGGAGGCCCTTGCACAAACTGGCTTTATTCTACCTAAGTTGCCCTCCCACAAGTGTGTACTCCGAAAGAGTGTTTAGTGCCGCCGCTCACCTTGTCAGCAATCGGCGTACGAGGTTACATCCAGAAAATGTGGAGAAGATGATGTTCATTAAAATGAATTATAATCAATTCCTCCGCGGAGACATTGACCAGCAGCAATTGCCTCCACAAAGTACACAGGGAGCTGAGATGGTGGATTCCAGTGGGGACGAATTGATAATCTGTGAGGAGGGGGATGTACACGGTGATATATCGGAGGGTGAAGATGAGGTGGACATCTTGCCTCTGTAGAGCCAGTTTGTGCAAGGAGAGATTAATTGCTTCTTTTTTGGGGGGGGTCCAAACCAACCCGTCATATCAGTCACAGTCGTGTGGCAGACCCTGTCACTGAAATGATGGGTTGGTTAAAGTGTGCATGTCCTGTTTTGTTTATACAACATAAGGGTGGGTGGGAGGGCCCAAGGACAATTCCATCTTGCACCTCTTTTTTCTTTTCTTTTTCTTTGCATCATGTGCTGATTGGGGAGGGTTTTTTGGAAGGGACATCCTGCGTGACACTGCAGTGCCACTCCTAGATGGGCCCGGTGTTTGTGTCGGCCACTAGGGTCGCTAATCTTACTCACACAGTCAGCTACCTCATTGCGCCTCTTTTTTTCTTTGCGTCATGTGCTGTTTGGGGAGGGTTTTTTGGAAGGGACATCCTGCGTGACACTGCAGTGCCACTCCTAGATGGGCCCGGTGTTTGTGTCGGCCACTAGGGTCGCTAATCTTACTCACACAGCTACCTCATTGCGCCTCTTTTTTTCTTTGCGTCATGTGCTGTTTGGGGAGGGTTTTTTGGAAGGGACATCCTGCGTGACACTGCAGTGCCACTCCTAGATGGGCCCGGTGTTTGTGTCGGCCACTAGGGTCGCTAATCTTACTCACACAGCTACCTCATTGCGCCTCTTTTTTTCTTTGCGTCATGTGCTGTTTGGGGAGGGTTTTTTGGAAGGGACATCCTGCGTGACACTGCAGTGCCACTCCTAGATGGGCCCGGTGTTTGTGTCGGCCACTAGGGTCGCTTATCTTACTCACACAGCGACCTCGGTGCAAATTTTAGGACTAAAAATAATATTGTGAGGTGTGAGGTATTCAGAATAGACTGAAAATGAGTGTAAATTATGGTTTTTGAGGTTAATAATACTTTGGGATCAAAATGACCCCCAAATTCTATGATTTAAGCTGTTTTTTAGTGTTTTTTGAAAAAAACACCCGAATCCAAAACACACCCGAATCCGACAAAAAAAATTCGGTGAGGTTTTGCCAAAACGCGTTCGAACCCAAAACACGGCCGCGGAACCGAACCCAAAACCAAAACACAAAACCCGAAAAATTTCAGGCGCTCATCTCTAGTCTTTATCACCTTGCACATATCACTGGGTTATCACTTCCTTATGCCTTCTCCAGGTTAATACATCTGACCCAGTATACCTTACACTTATTAAGGTATGTGTCCATTAATAGTTGAAGAATAAGGGGTTCTAGTTACTGAGCCTTGGATGGAAATAAAGTGGGCAGAGATAAAGTGCCAGGCAACCAGCTCCTCATTTTTCAAACACAGCCTGAAATATGGCAGTTAGAAGCTGATTGGCTGGTACGTTATCTCCGCCCATTTTATCTCCTTCCAAATGCTTAGTAAATAGACCCCTTAGGGCCTAATTCAAGATTGATTGCAAAACAAAATTTTCCTCTAATGGGCAAAACCATGTGCAGTCAGTGTCAGACTGGGGCACGAAGGGCCCATCGGGGGAATGCAGTTTTAGGGGCCTATTATAGGTGTGGCCAGACCCAATAGAGGCTTGGCTAACCATTAGAGAATGCATGGTATGGCCCCTTGACATATAGTAAACAATGCTAGTTTATGCATGATAATGTACCAGATTAATAACAGCAATGCACTGTAGAAAATACTCCATAGTCCTACGCTGTATAATGTACCATAAGTATAATGTATCATTCAAGTGCACAGTTTGGAACCTGGGTATGCCCCCAGGCAGTGGGGCCCACCGTGGGTTTCCCCTGTATCCCTATGGGTCAGTCCAACCCTATGTGCAGTGCAGGTGTGGCAGAAATAACATGTGCAGAGAGAGTTTGATTTGGGTGGGTTACAGATGGGTCCTCCTTTATCTTGGCTGACTGTGGCGTTAGTCACGATCGGGCATACGCAGCGTGCATGGGCACAAGGAGGCGCGCCTAGTTGAAGGGAGGTGCACAGAGTGTTTGGCGTTACCTTTGAGTGTAATACCTAAGATCATCCACCAGATGTCACTTTTTAAAATCACCAATGTGCATGCGTGTGGTCTCCATTTAAATACAATACTGAACTATAACGGAAGAACTACTTTACTGGTGCGTCTCATTACGCTACATTATGCTACAGTATGTCATACAGTATATACCAGTATATACAGTACAGACACAAATAGTACAGCATATACAGATGCAAACGAATGTGTTACAGGTACAGTATGGTCTATTGATGTTAGGGATATGTGAGCGTCTAAATCCCGTAGTATTAAGTATAACGGGGAGATATAAAAGCTCTTCCCTAAGTTCCTGGATGCCAAATCACTGTGTGAATAGTTTAAACAGACACAAATGAACGTGTTAAACACTTGTGTATGCAAATGCAGCTAATGTGTGAAAGGAATAATGTAGCTCATTGACTTTAAAGTATGTACAGTGCACTAAATGAGCATCCGAGTCCCCTAACGGCATAAACGAACACCAATGGGAAGGAATCGCTGCTTGCATTACTTTTAGACATGAACTTGTGTATGTTCCACGCAGTGAGGTGGGCTAGCAGTGAAGGCGCTGAGGTCCCTGACATTCACTTTATTCATTTTTTTTATGTGTAATCCATTGTAAAACATTCTATGGAAGGGTGCACACAGGTTTACATAAATCAGGGTAAATCTGCAGGAACGACTCATTCTGCTATCTAAAATACACAGCAGTAATGAGCACCTGTAGACATACCAGTAAATATAAATTAGTGTATTCTGACGCAACTAACTGTTCGAGCAACACAGTACTGTAGATCATCGGTGTTAGAGAATCTGTGTTGTACTTTATACAACTCGGTAATTTACTAAGAATTTGTATTCTCAATTACTGCCGACAATAGCCAAACACTGCTGGGAAAGCATAGAATTCGATAAAAAAATGAGCTTTGAAATAGACCTGCTTTTTGCTGGCATTTTCAGATAGTAATGCACGGATCAGTGAGATCCGTGCATGCTTCTCTGTGGAAAAGGGTCAGAAATAGTTAAAAATGTAAAAAAAAAATATGCGTGGGGTCCCCCCTCCTAAGCATAACCAGCCTCGGACTCTTTGAGCCGGTCCAGGTAGTTTACAAACTGGGGGAAAATTGACTGGGGTCCCCCTGTATTTAGACAACCAGCACCGGGCTCTTGGGACAGCCCTGGTTCCAAAAAACTGGGGGTCAAAAGACGTAGGGGTCCCCCATATTTTTAAAACCAACACCGGGCTCCACTAGCCGAGAAGATAATGCCACAGCTGGGGGACACATTTATGTAGGTCTCTGCAGCCGTGACATTACCCCCCCAACTAGTCATCCACAAGTACCAGCATGCGGGGAAATAACGGGCATGCTGGTACCTGTAGTTCTACAACAAAAGAATTACCCAAATAAAAACAAAACAAAACAAGACACACACCGTGACAGTACAATTTTATTAAAACACACACACACACACACACACACACACATACATACTTACCTACATCCCACGCCGCCCAATCACGTCCCCTTCTCCGTGTAGAATCCAAACGTTTACCTGTAAAACAAAAATTCCAATATACTCACCTATTATCCAGTGATGATCGGTCCTCTTCTTTCCTGAAGTAATCCACGGCCTTGTCAAAAATAAAAAACAAAAGTCCGATCCACGCCACTAAAGGTGTTCCATGTTTACACATGGAACCACTTTCCCAAAATGCTGGGATCCCCTGTGACTCCTGTCACTGGAGATCCCAGCAGCCAATCAGGGAGTGCACATCATGGCGCTCTCCTGCTTGGCTGTGCGCTACCAGCCTGTCAATCAGGCAGAGCACAGTGGCTAGAATGGAGCTTAGTGCAGATCCATTCTAGCCTATGATGGGAACTTTGCAGTCTGCTTCTAACCGCGAGGTTAATTGGGGTCTCCCACATTAACTTTGCGGTTAGCTGCAGACCGCAAAGTTTCCATCATAGGCTAGAATGGAGGACCGCTATCCTCCATTCTAGCCACTGCGCTCTGCCTGATTGACAGGCTAGTAGCGCACAGCCAAGCAGGAGAGCGCCATGACATGTGCTCACTGATTGGCTGCTGGAATCTCCAGTGACAGGAGTCATGGGGGTCCCGGCATTCAGGGAAAGGGGTTCCATGGAACCCCTTTAGTGGCTTGGAGCAGGATTTCATTTTATTTATTTTTTTAATCCACCCTTTGGATTACTACACGACCAAAGAGGACCGAGCTTCACCGGATGGTCTGTAAGTATAATTTTATTCCTTACAGGCACCCCATGGATTCTACTGGACAAGTGGAAGTGATTCCACAGTGAAATGGGGGTAAGGAGAGGCTGTGGAAATAACCGTGTTTTGCTAAATGAGCGTCCGAGTCCCCTAACAGCATAAAGGGGAGGGGGAAGGGTGAGGGGGGAGGTGGGGATTAACCGGCGGAGGTCAGAGACGCTGTTGAAAATATTAATTGTCTAACGGGACCCAAAAAAAGAATTCAATAAATAAAACTAGTGTGGACAGACACAAACGAATGTGTTAAAGCAATGGTCGATTGACGTTTGGTTTATGTGAGCTATTAAATTTTATGAAACTAAAATGGACTTAAAGCTTAATATCTCCGGTGTGCACTGCAGTGGGGGGGGGGGGGGGGGGCAGATATAACATGTGCAGAGAGAGTTAGATTTGGGTGGGTTATTTTGTTTCTGTGCAGGGTAAATACTGGCTGCTTTCTTTTTACACTGCAATTTAGATTTAAGTTTGAACACACCCCACCCAAATTCCCTGTAATCATATTACAGTATTCATAAATTTAATTGATGAAATATAGGCAATAATTAGCAATACAACGACATGTTATGCCTGATTCAAAGCCAAAGTTCCCATAGTTAAGATATTTTTTGCAAATGTGAGGAAAACACAAAACAATAATACATAATGTGCACACAAAATGCTGTTGTGATTGAAACACATGGTATCAGAAATGTTGTAAAAATGTGAAGGCCCTTCCTGAATGGAGCCTGGTAGGTGGCTAGAAGTGCATGCCAAAATGTTCCACTCAGAAGATGTATATGGGACGTGTCGATGCAAGTGGCTGCATACAGAGCTGCAGAGAGGCAGATATAAGAGGCCACAGTAAAATGAAAAATCTGCACCTGCAGTAGAGCTGCTGCAAGATTTGATGGTGTGACTAGAGATGAGCGCCTGAAATTTTTCGGGTTTTGTGTTTTGGTTTTGGGTTCGGTTCCGCGGCCGTGTTTTGGGTTCGAACGCGTTTTGGCAAAACCTCACCGAATTTTTTTTGTCGGATTCGGGTGTGTTTTGGATTCGGGTGTTTTTTTCAAAAAACACTAAAAAACAGCGTAAATCATAGAATTTGGGGGTCATTTTGATCCCAAAGTATTATTAACCTCAAAAACCATAATTTACACTCATTTTCAGTCTATTCTGAATACCTCACACCTCACAATATTATTTTTAGTCCTAAAATTTGCACCGAGGTCGCTGTGTGAGTAAGATAAGCGACCCTAGTGGCCGACACAAACACCGGGCCCATCTAGGAGTGGCACTGCAGTGTCACGCAGGATGGGCCTTCCAAAAAACCCTCCCCAAACAGCACATGACGCAAAGAAAAAAAGAGGCGCAATGAGGTAGCTGTGTGAGTAAGATTAGCGACCCTAGTGGCCGACACAAACACCGGGCCCATCTAGGAGTGGCACTGCAGTGTCACGCAGGATGTCCCTTCCAAAAAACCCTCCCCAATCAGCACATGATGCAAAGAAAAAGAAAAGAAAAAAGAGGTGCAAGATGGAATTGTCCTTGGGCCCTCCCACCCACCCTTATGTTGTATAAACAGGACATGCACACTTTAACCAACCCATCATTTCAGTGACAGGGTCTGCCACACGACTGTGACTGATATGACGGGTTGGTTTGGACCCCCCCCCAAAAAAGAAGCAATTAATCTCTTCTTGCACAAACTGGCTCTACAGAGGCAAGATGTCCACCTCATCTTCACCCTCCGATATATCACCGTGTACATCCCCCTCCTCACAGATTATCAATTCGTCCCCACTGGAATCCACCATCTCAGCTCCCTGTGTACTTTGTGGAGGCAATTGCTGCTGGTCAATGTCTCCGCGGAGGAATTGATTATAATTAATTTTAATGAACATCATCTTCTCCACATTTTCTGGATGTAACCTCGTACGCCGATTGCTGACAAGGTGAGCGGCGGCACTAAACACTCTTTCGGAGTACACACTTGTGGGAGGGCAACTTAGGTAGAATAAAGCCAGTTTGTGCAAGGGCCTCCAAATTGCCTCTTTTTCCTGCCAGTATAAGTACGGACTGTGTGACGTGCCTACTTGGATGCGGTCACTCATATAATCCTCCACCATTCTATCAATGTTGAGAGAATCATATGCAGTGACAGTAGACGACATGTCCGTAATCGTTGTCAGGTCCTTCAGTCCGGACCAGATGTCAGCATCAGCAGTCGCTCCAGACTGCCCTGCATCACCGCCAGCGGGTGGGCTCGGAATTCTGAGCCTTTTCCTCGCACCCCCAGTTGCGGGAGAATGTGAAGGAGGAGATGTTGACAGGTCGCGTTCCGCTTGACTTAATAATTTTGTCACCAGCAGGTCTTTCAACCCCAGCAGACTTGTGTCTGCCGGAAAGAGAGATCCAAGGTAGGCTTTAAATCTAGGATCGAGCACGGTGGCCAAAATGTAGTGCTCTGATTTCAACAGATTGACCACCCGTGAATCCTTGTTAAGCGAATTAAGGGCTCCATCCACAAGTCCCACATGCCTAGCGGAATCGCTCCGTGTTAGCTCCTCCTTCAATGTCTCCAGCTTCTTCTGCAAAAGCCTGATGAGGGGAATGACCTGACTCAGGCTGGCAGTGTCTGAACTGACTTCACGTGTGGCAAGTTCAAAGGGCATCAGAACCTTGCACAACGTTGAAATCATTCTCCACTGCGCTTGAGACAGGTGCATTCCACCTACTATATCGTGCTCAATTGTATAGGCTTGAATGGCCTTTTGCTGCTCCTCCAACCTCTGAAGCATATAGAGGGTTGAATTCCACCTCGTTACCACTTCTTGCTTCAGATGATGGCAGGGCAGGTTCAGTAGTTTTTGGTGGTGCTCCAGTCTTCTGTACGTGGTGCCTGTACGCCGAAAGTGTCCCGCAATTCTTCTGGCCACCGACAGCATCTCTTGCACGCCCCTGTCGTTTTTTTTAAAATTCTGCACCACCAAATTCAAGGTATGTGCAAAACATGGGACGTGCTGGAATTTGCCCATATTTAATGCACACACAATATTGCTGGCGTTGTCCGATGCCACAAATCCACAGGAGAGTCCAATTGGGGTAAGCCATTCCGCGATGATCTTCCTCAGTTGCCGTAAGAGGTTTTCAGCTGTGTGCGTATTCTGGAAAGCGGTGATACAAAGCGTAGCCTGCCTAGGAAAGAGTTGGCGTTTGCGAGATGCTGCTACTGGTGCCGCCGCTGCTGTTCTTGCGGCGGGAGTCCATACATCTACCCAGTGGGCTGTCACAGTCATATAGTCCTGACCCTGCCCTGCTCCACTTGTCCACATGTCCGTGGTTAAGTGGACATTGGGTACAGCTGCATTTTTTAGGACACTGGTGACTCTTTTTCTGAGGTCTGTGTACATTTTCGGTATCGCCTGCCTAGAGAAATGGAACCTAGATGGTATTTGGTACCGGGGACACAGTACCTCCAACAAGTCTCTAGTTGGCTCTGCAGTAATGATGGATACCGGAACCACGTTTCTCACCACCCAGGATGCCAAGGCCTCAGTTATCCGCTTTGCAGTAGGATGACTGCTGTGATATTTCATCTTCCTCGCAAAGGACTGTTGAACAGTCAATTGCTTACTGGAAGTAGTAAAAGTGGGCTTACGACTTCCCCTCTGGGATGACCATCGACTCCCAGCGGCAACAACAGCAGCGCCAGCAGCAGTAGGCGTTACACGCAAGGATGCATCGGAGGAATCCCAGGCAGGAGAGGACTCGTCAGAATTGCCAGTGACATGGCCTGCAGGACTATTGGCATTCCTGGGGAAGGAGGAAATTGACACTGAGGGAGTTGGTGGGGTGGTTTGCGTGAGCTTGGTTACAAGAGGAAGGGATTTACTGGTCAGTGGACTGCTTCCGCTGTCACCCAAAGTTTTTGAACTTGTCACTGACTTATTATGAATGCGCTGCAGGTGACGTATAAGGGAGGATGTTCCGAGGTGGTTAACGTCCTTACCCCTACTTATTACAGCTTGACAAAGGGAACACACGGCTTGACACCTGTTGTCCGCATTTCTGGTGAAATACCTCCACACTGAAGAGCTGATTTTTTTGGTATTTTCACCTGGCATGTCAACGGCCATATTCCTCCCACGGACAACAGGTGTCTCCCCGGGTGCCTGACTTAAACAAACCACCTCACCATCAGAATCCTCCTGGTCAATTTCCTCCCCAGCGCCAGCAACACCCATATCCTCCTCATCCTGGTGTACTTCAACACTGACTTCAATCTGACTATCAGGAACTGGACTGCGGGTGCTCCTTCCAGCACTTGCAGGGGGCGTGCAAATGGTGGAAGGCGCATGCTCTTCACGTCCAGTGTTGGGAAGGTCAGGCATCGCAACCGACACAATTGGACTCTCCTTGTGGATTTGGGATTTCGAAGAATGCACAGTTCTTTGCTGTGCTGCTTTTGCCAGCTTGAGTCTTTTCATTTTTCTAGCGAGAGGCTGAGTGCTTCCATCCTCATGTGAAGCTGAACCACTAGCCATGAACATAGGCCAGGGCCTCAGCCGTTCCTTGCCACTCCGTGTGGTAAATGGCATATTGGCAAGTTTACGCTTCTCCTCCGACAATTTTATTTTAGGTTTTGGAGTCCTTTTTTTTCTGATATTTGGTGTTTTGGATTTGACATGCTCTGTACTATGACATTGGGCATCGGCCTTGGCAGACGACGTTGCTGGCATTTCATCGTCTCGGCCATGACTAGTGGCAGCAGCTTCAGCACGAGGTGGAAGTGGATCTTGATCTTTCCCTAATTTTGGAATCTCAACATTTTTGTTCTCCATATTTTAATAGGCACAACTAAAAGGCACCTCAGGTAAACAATGGAGATGGATACTAGTATACAATTATGGACTGCCTGCCGAGTGCAGACACAGAGGTAGCCACAGCCGTGAACTACCGTACTGTACTGTGTCTGCTGCTAATATAGACTGGTTGATAAAGAGATGTCTATGTAACTATGTATGTATAAAGAAGAAAGAAAAAAAAACCACGGTTAGGTGGTATACAATTATGGACGGACTGCCTGCCGAGTGCAGACACAGAGGTAGCCACAGCCGTGAACTACCGTACTGTACTGTGTCTGCTGCTAATATAGACTGGTTGATAAAGAGATGTCTATGTAACTATGTATGTATAAAGAAGAAAGAAAAAAAAACCACGGTTAGGTGGTATACAATTATGGACGGACTGCCTGCCGAGTGCAGACACAGAGGTAGCCACAGCCGTGAACTACCGTACTGTACTGTGTCTGCTGCTAATATAGACTGGTTGATAAAGAGATGTCGTAGTAGTATGTATGTATAAAGAAGAAAAAAAAAACACGGTTAGGTGGTATATACAATTATGGACGGGCTGCCGAGTGCCGACACAGAGGTAGCCACAGCCGTGAACTACCGCACTGTACTGTGTCTGCTGCTAATATATAGACTGGTTGATAAAGAGATAGTATACTCGTAACTAGTATGTATGTATAAAGAAAGAAAAAAAAACCACGGTTAGGTGGTATATACAATTATGGACGGGCTGCCGAGTGCCGACACAGAGGTAGCCACAGCCGTGAACTACCGCACTGTACTGTGTCTGCTGCTAATATAGACTGGTTGATAAAGAGATAGTATACTCGTAACTAGTATGTATGTATAAAGAAAGAAAAAAAAACCACGGTTAGGTGGTATATACAATTATGGACGGGCTGCCGAGTGCCGACACAGAGGTAGCCACAGCCGTGAACTACCGCACTGTACTGTGTCTGCTGCTAATATATAGACTGGTTGATAAAGAGATAGTATACTCGTAACTAGTATGTATGTATAAAGAAAGAAAAAAAAAACACGGTTAGGTGGTATATACAATTATGGACGGGCTGCCGAGTGCCGACACAGAGGTAGCCACAGCCGTGAACTACCGCACTGTACTGTGTCTGCTGCTAATATATAGACTGGTTGATAAAGAGATAGTATACTCGTAACTAGTATGTATGTATGTATAAAGAAAGAAAAAAAAACCACGGTTAGGTGGTATATACAATTATGGACGGGCTGCCGAGTGCCGACACAGACGTAGCCACAGCCGTGAACTACCGCACTGTACTGTGTCTGCTGCTAATATAGACTGGTTGATAAAGAGATAGTATACTCGTAACTAGTATGTATGTATAAAGAAAGAAAAAAAAACCACGGTTAGGTGGTATATACAATTATGGACGGGCTGCCGAGTGCCGACACAGAGGTAGCCACAGCCGTGAACTACCGCACTGTACTGTGTCTGCTGCTAATATAGACTGGTTGATAAAGAGATAGTATACTCGTAACTAGTATGATTATAAAGAAAGAAAAAAAAAACACGGTTAGGTGGTATATACAATTATGGACGGGCTGCCGAGTGCCGACACAGAGGTAGCCACAGCCGTGAACTACCGCACTGTACTGTGTCTGCAGCTAATATAGACTGGTTGATAAAGAGATAGTATACTCGTAACTAGTATGACTATAAAGAAAGAAAAAAAAAACCACGGTTAGGTGGTATATACAATTATGGACGGGCTGCCGAGTGCCGACACAGAGGTAGCCACAGCCGTGAACTACCGCACTGTACTGTGTCTGCTGCTAATATATAGACTGGTTGATAAAGAGATAGTATACTCGTAACTAGTATGTATGTATAAAGAAAGAAAAAAAAACCACGGTTAGGTGGTATATACAATTATGGACGGGCTGCCGAGTGCCGACACAGAGGTAGCCACAGCCGTGAACTACCGCACTGTACTGTGTCTGCTGCTAATATATAGACTGGTTGATAAAGAGATAGTATACTCGTAACTAGTATGTATGTATAAAGAAAGAAAAAAAAACCACGGTTAGGTGGTATATACAATTATGGACGGGCTGCCGAGTGCCGACACAGAGGTAGCCACAGCCGTGAACTACCGCACTGTACTGTGTCTGCTGCTAATATAGACTGGTTGATAAAGAGATAGTATACTCGTAACTAGTATGTATGTATAAAGAAAGAAAAAAAAAACACGGTTAGGTGGTATATACAATTATGGACGGGCTGCCGAGTGCCGACACAGAGGTAGCCACAGCCGTGAACTACCGCACTGTACTGTGTCTGCTGCTAATATATAGACTGGTTGATAAAGAGATAGTATACTCGTAACTAGTATGTATGTATAAAGAAAGAAAAAAAAACCACGGTTAGGTGGTATATACAATTATGGACGGGCTGCCGAGTGCCGACACAGAGGTAGCCACAGCCGTGAACTACCGCACTGTACTGTGTCTGCTGCTAATATATAGACTGGTTGATAAAGAGATAGTATACTCGTAACTAGTATGTATGTATAAAGAAAGAAAAAAAAAACCACGGTTAGGTGGTATATACAATTATGGACGGGCTGCCGAGTGCCGACACAGAGGTAGCCACAGCCGTGAACTACCGCACTGTACTGTGTCTGCTGCTAATATAGACTGGTTGATAAAGAGATAGTATACTCGTAACTAGTATGTATGTATAAAGAAAGAAAAAAAAACCACGGTTAGGTGGTATATACAATTATGGACGGGCTGCCGAGTGCCGACACAGAGGTAGCCACAGCCGTGAACTACCGCACTGTACTGTGTCTGCTGCTAATATAGACTGGTTGATAAAGAGATAGTATACTCGTAACTAGTATGACTATAAAGAAAGAAAAAAAACCACGGTTAGGTGGTATATACAATTATGGACGGGCTGCCGAGTGCCGACACAGAGGTAGCCACAGCCGTGAACTACCGCACTGTACTGTGTCTGCTGCTAATATAGACTGGTTGAGAAAGAGATAGTATACTACTAATATTATATATACTGGTGGTCAGGTCACTGGTCACTAGTCACACTGGCAGTGGCACTCCTGCAGCAAAAGTGTGCACTGTTTAATTTTAATATAATATTATGTACTCCTGGCTCCTGCTATAACCTATAACTGGCACTGCAGTGCTCCCCAGTCTCCCCCACAATTATAAGCTGTGTGAGCTGAGCACAGTCAGATATATATATACATTGATGCAGCACACTGGGCTGAGCAGTGCACACAGATATGGTATGTGACTGAGTCACTGTGTGTATCGTTTTTTTCAGGCAGAGAACGGATATATTAAATAAAACAAACAACTGCACTGTCTGGTGGTCACTGTGGTCGTCAGTCACTAAACTCTGCACTCTCTTCTACAGTATCACAGCCTCAGGTCAATCTCTCTCTCTCTCTCTCAACCCTAATCTAAATGGAGAGGACGCCAGCCACGTCCTCTCCCTATCAATCTCAATGCACGTGTGAAAATGGCGGCGACGCGCGGCTCCTTATATAGAATCCGAGTCTCGCGAGAATCCGACAGCGTCATGATGACGTTCGGGCGCGCTCGGGTTAACCGAGCAAGGCGGGAGGATCCGAGTCTGCTCGGACCCGTGAAAAAAACATGAAGTTCGTGCGGGTTCGGATTCAGAGAAACCGAACCCGCTCATCTCTAGGTGTGACCAAAGGTTGCATAGGAGAATGAACCAAGAGGTATCAGCGATCAGGTCTGAATTGCGCATGCACCTGTGCCGCAGTCCGCCGGCGCATGCCAGATAGCCGATAGCTGTCTTAGCCATGCAATCGCCTCTGCCTGATTGACAGCGCGAGGCAGCCGCTGAGTGGGAGGGGTGGGCCGGCAGCATTTGGCCACAATTTAGGGGGCGCGGTCCGGGCAATGCAAGCATGCCTGGACCTTTGGGGGGACGGCCGCGGCAGCTGTATGATGTCACACACAGCCGTTGCGACCCGGGCAGTGACGAGTAGCTCCCTGCCAGCGTGCAGGAGCTGCGCTGGTAGGGAGCTACTCTTCCAGTACAAAACCATCACCGCTGTACTGGAAGTGGCAATGCTTTTTTTGGGGGGGGGCAGGGCCTGACATGCGGGGCAGACTAGTCCTGTGCTGGGCATCCGCCTGCATGTCTGAAGACTGGTTATATGTGTGCTAAATTAAGCACATCTAAGATCAGGTCTGAATTAGGCCAAATGTCCGAATATGCATCGTTGAGTAGACGCAGATGCTGTGCCTGCCATGCCTACAAAATGGGGGTAACACGCTCACATTTTGTAGAAAGGTCTCGGTCATCACCATCCATATGCCACAGCATTCTGCAGAACGGGTCCTGCACATGCAGAGTTCTCCAGACATCGGATCTGTACATAAACAGTTGAGTTTATGTACAAATCAGAATCAGCCCCCAACTTTCACTACTACTGTAATTGAAATAATTAATATACACAGTGGTGCAAGTAAAGAAAATTTTGTATCACCTTTGGAGCACATTCAAATAAATGGGCATGGCCACTTGAAACAGGTATGACACGCAACCTGTTTCTCATCACTTTGGAAGCATTGCTCTCAAATCTATTCCAAATACACCTAACCTATATGGTTTCACTGTATTGGGGAACCTCTGAAGAAACGGATCCTCCCTAGATAGAAAATGTCTTCAGTCAGCATTTACTATTCATGTAGGAGATTACATTGTCCAGATGATGCCAGTTTGTGTAGGAATATAACCCAATGTTATCATCACACTACAAAGTTTGAACAAGACTCATGTCCCCTATGTCACATCCTGCCCCATATATCCACTCCAGCTTCCTGGCCATTGTATCTCCCCAGCCTTCTGCCCTGCCACTCCAAGTTTTTGTCACTCCAGAACCCCATCTTCTGTGTCCCACAGTCTCACTCCCTTGTTGTCCCTCAGCCTACCCTTCACTATGTGTTTCTCAACTTATCCCCTCATTCTGTGTCCCTCATCCTCACCTCACTCTGTATCCCCCAGCCCCTTCTTAGTCTTTGTCACTCAACCTCCCACTCATTCTGTGTCCCTTAGTCTCCCTCTCACACTGTGTCCTTCAGCCTCTTTCTTACTGTGCCCCTCATCCTCTCTCATTCTCACCCTGTGTCTTTCTGCCTTGCTCAGCCTTCCCCTCTGTCTATAAGCCTCTCTCAGCCACCCCACTGTGTCTCAGCTTCCCCCTCTGTCAGCATCCCTCAGCCTCCCCCTCTGTGTCAGTGTCCCCCTCTGTGTCTCTCAGCCTCCCCCTCTGTCTATCAGCCACCCCCTCTGTTTCTCATCCTCCCCCTCTATGTCTTTCAGCCTCCCTCAGCCTTCCCTTCTGTGTCAGCCTCCCCCTCTGTGTTGTTACGCTTCCCCCCTGTGTCTCTCAGCCTCTCTCAGAATCATCCTCTGTGTCTCTCAGCCTCCCCTCTGTGTCTCTCAGCCTACTCCTCTATGTCAGTTTCCTCCTCCATGTCTTTCAGCCTCCCCTTCTGTGTCTCTCTGCCTGTCTCAGCCTTCCCCTCTGTGTCAGTCTCCACCTCTTTGTCTCTCTGCCTATCTCAGCCTCCCCACTTTGACTCTCAGCATCCCTCTCTCTGTCTCTTGGCCTCACCCCCTGTGGCTCTCAGCCTCTCTCAGACTCCCCCTGTGTCAGCCTCTCCGTCTATTTCTTTCATCCTTCTGGGTCTCTCAGCCTCCCCCTCTTTGTTAGCTTCCTCCTCTGTCTCTCAACCTGCCCCTCTGTGTCTTTCAGTCTACTTCTGTGTCCCTCATCCCCCCTTCAGTGTGTCTCAGCCTTCCTCAGCATCTCCCTCGGTGTTTCTCAGCCTCCACCGTTTCTCTCAGCCTCCCCAACTGTGTCTTTCAGCCCCCTTCTGTGTCTCTTAGCCTCTCTCAGCCTTCCCCTCTGCATCAGCTTCCCCCTGTCTTTCAGCCTTTTCCTATGTCAGCATCCCTCTTTGTGTCCCTCAGCCTCCATCTTTGTGTTTTCAGCCTTGGCCTTTGTGTCTCAGCCTCTCTCAGTGTTCCCCTGTGTCTCTCAACCTCTCTCAGCATCCCCCTCTTTGTCTCTCAGCCTTTCACCGTCCCCCTGTGTCAGCCATCCCTTCTGTGTCTCTCAGCTGCGCCTCCATCATCCTTACCAGCCCCCCTCCCAACCCTGACTCATGTCTCCCCAGCCCATACTTACCTTGTGCGACATAACAAGGGAATGCTGTGCTGCTCTGCCTTTGTGGGTGGCTTGGCTCCTCTTCAGTGTACAGTGGTGCAACGTCATAACTTCATGCCACTGCAGCTGCAAAAATATATTTTTTGTAATGCAGCCACCTGCTTTGCTGCCTCCTTTCTCCCTCCTGTAGTTTGTTCCATTTTCACATCAGACACGGAAATGGAACAAACAGTGTTCCACCTGCAGAAAGGCTTATGGCTACTAATTTAGTAATTATAATCCGTACTTGCATCACTGGATATACCTAAAGTTATACAGTGATATTGCTGAAGCCATGATATACACAGAATAGACTATTAATAAGTGTCAGTGATAGGTCTTTGCATCAATTAGCACATTTTATTTATACAAGGCAGATGTGTGTTGCAAGTACTAAACACTACTGACTGATATAGGGATTTATGTGATGTCACTAGAAAGATAGACGTATTTATTTATGATACAGAACATTACACAACAATACGCTACCATTCTACAAGGAAACTGCAGAGAGGAACAGTAACATTTTCTGGCAACACTTAAGCAATTTTGCTACGATATATCTTTATTTGAATTGACACATTTTGTGTCAGCGATAATAGCTACTTGTGGTTGAAAAACACCTATGGTTTACATATAATAGCTGCAGAACAGCTTTGCAAAATTGTCACGAAACTCACCTACACTATTACAAAAGTCTTGCTGTACTTAAAATGGTGATCTTAATTGATTTAGCATCCTGAACTCCGCGAGTGATTGTTCCAGATTACAGCAAATGTTCATATATCCATTTGGAGAACTAATTACATCAAAGACAATATAATCAATCTAAATCTTGTATGTAAAATAAGCACTGTATAATACTGTGTGATAAATATTTATGATACAATTGAGAATCCATCAGAATAAAAATATGATGTGTGTATGTCATTTAGCTCGCAAGTTCCCAATACTGTAGAAGTCAGAATTTTTGAGAAGTAATAAAAGATCACAAGTATTATTTTTTTACTGTAAATTATCTAATAATAAAGATTAAATAACTGTCATTATTGTTTGTAGTAAACATTAGTTTTCACATAGCCAAAGGATAAACTGAGTTTAATAGTCACATGGCCTATTCATTATTGGGCACCTATTGGCTCCCGATACTTTATTATCTTAATTGCCATAAATTGTGGAGGTGGAACTACCAGAGCAATTCAGCATTGCTCGGGTGTGTTGGCAGCAGATTCGAAAATCAGCTCCCCCCACAGTCCATAACATTGGAATCACTGCTGATCTTGCCCAGTGTACAAGCGTGATCTGAGGGGGTGATTCAGATCTGATTGTAGATGTGCTACATTTTGGATGTTGGGATCCCTTTAAGATGCTAGTGATCCTTTTAAGATGAAGTTCAAGGAGGCAGAGCTGGATCTGTCACCTGTCGGGGTAGATGAAGGAACTCACCTGGAAGCTGCAGGGAACAAACATGGTCGTGACTGCTGCATGGAGATTTGCAGAGGGCCAGGCGAGGAGTACCAGATGAGCACTGGACAGCTTGGAGGCCCAACAGAGTAATATGTATGAGGGCCATCTTGGAAATACTGTCTGACCCATCACATGATGCCAGTGTCATGTGATATGTCAGCTTGAAATATTCAGTCTTTGGAATATTTCATTCTTTAAAATAATGGCTATGAGAGACTCAACCTGTATCTTGCTGTTAGGATAATTAATGAGGACATGCATTGTTCTAAACTATACTTATCAGGATGTAAGCCCACAATATAACCTAGTTTTGAATATTTCCAGAGTTATTATTTGAGTAATTAAATCCACTATCATTAGTGCTATATTTGTTATTTACTATGTTCAGTCTCTAGCTCTCAGCACCGGAGATTAACTTTCTAGTAATCGAGGGCCTAATTCAGACCTGATCGTAGTGGCGCATGCAGGGGGGGTTTCCGAGTACCTGGAAGCCCCCCTTGACAGGCCAAGTCTTTTTTTTAATTCTTCTCTGAGACGGAGACAGTTCTGTCTCCGTCTCTATAGTAACAGAAGTAGCTGTGCTCGGGACATCTCTCTGTGCTTTGCAAAGCACAGGAGATAGCATGGGAGAGCTGCAGGCGGCATTGAGTTAGACGGCTGAGAGGAGCAGGATACAGAAACTCTGCAGCGGCGGCAAGCGGCTGGCAGTGAGAGGGACGTCCAGAGATGCAGGCAGGCGTGCGGTGGGGTGGCGGCCATACCGCGCTGAACTGGACTCCGGAGCGGCAGGCACTCGACTTCACTAAACCATGCAGCTGTAGTGTATGTATAAGCCAGAGGAGCGAATCTAGCAGCTTCAAGTGCAGAAGATCTATTGCATGTACAGTATGTATATTGGGTGTGTGCATGTGTGTGTGTGTGTGTGTGTGTGTGTGTGTGTGTGTGTGTGTGTGTGTGTGTGTGTGTGTATATATATATATATATATATATTCATATGTATACGTGTACATTCATTCTATTTTCAGGTGGTTGGTGCTTTCCAGAGATGTTTTATATATATATATATATATATATATATATATTCGGAAAACTTGCCCCGTCACTCCTCAGAAATAGCTGGCTGTGGTGCCCTTCCTTGTGGACCAACAGGCCCACCGATATGCAGTCAAAGAAATTAGGTGGCACTCACAGACTTGTAATCAACGTGAATACTCCGCAAGGAGATTTATTGTGCAAAACAGGTAACGTTTCGGGGACGTGTCCCCTTCCTCAGACAACCAAAACATAATACATGCATTGTATAAATAGTATCTAGTGACCCCACTTACCCCCTTCATCATGACTCCCAGCTGCGTGGACCACGGCTTGCCTCGGCGTCTCCCGTCCTGCACTTCCGGTTTCGGCGTCACCGCTCAGCCGGAAGTGACGCAAGCGGGCTTCGCCGGTCACCATGGAGACGCACCGGGAGCCCTGGTAATACAAAAACAACACAAAGCACAAATACTTAATTGCGGTGAGAGACTGACACATAATAAAACAGCGCTCGATCAGAGCTAGAGTGTCAGAAAAACAAATAACAAATAAAATCACTTATTAAAACACAAACATTTAAAAGCGAGAATGGTGTTAAAAAAAGTGTTTATAACAGTAAAAGGTGACAAATGAAGCAGGTGCTATACAATCTTAACTCCGGTACTCTTTTCTTCTAAAATATCTGCCTGGGTGGCAAAAAACTAGAATGGCTCCTAATCTACAGGGCGGTGTACAAATGTAATTATGTATGGTCCTAGGTAGGATTACCCCACAGAAAAGGACTCTGTCACTGGATGGCCATACTCCTTCACCGTGGTGGGTATCCTTATTACCCCCAAGTTTACCCCACAATTGATTGCCACAAGCTTTAGACTCACAACAGTATGGATTAATTCATAGGAAATTAATTAGTCCAAGGGACTCATTTAGCCCTTTGGGGGCTAAGCAATCCAGGCGGAAAATCCACCTGGATTCCAACTGCAACAATCTCTTTCCTCTGTCACCACCTCTTAGAGAAGCTGGAACCTGATCGATGGCCCTATATCTCAGACTCGCCAGTGAGTGGTGCTTTATGGCAAAGTGTCTTGCCACCGGTTGGTCGCTAGTCCCTGAAGCCAGGGCTGCCCGTATGGCTGACCTGTGTTGAGTTAGCCTGACTTTTAATTGGCACTCCGTTTTGCCCACATAATAGAGTCCACATGGGCACACTATTATGTAAATGACAAAACGGGACGTGCAGGTGAGTGGCCACCCGATCTTCAATCTCTGGCCGGTGTGTGGATGGGGAAAAGACTCTCCCACTAAGAAAAATGAACACGTCGTGCACCCCAGGCATTTAAAGCATCCATTTTTCTTGCTCAAAAAATGCCTGGGTGCATTCTTGGCGTCAAAACCTGTAATATCGGTCTTGACCACCAAGTCTTTCAGGTTTTTGCCCCTGGAGAAACTTGCCAACAGTTTACTCTTATGAAAGCATTTTAACTCTGGGTCCGTAGTGACCATCCGCCACATGTTCCTAACTTGTTTGACCAAGGTCGGGCTGTTGGCATTGTACTCGGTTACCCATGGAATGGTTTCTCTGGGCAGTGTTTTATTGCGATGTTTGGCCTGTTTTTGAAAGTTGGCCAATGCCCTGTCTCGTGCTTTCTTAAGCTCAGTTATAGCGTAACCTCGCTCACTAAATTTAGTTATCATCTCCTCAAGCTGCATCTCACGTATGTTAGGATCTGTATTATTTCTGCAGACTCTGAGGAGTTGTGAGTAGGGTAAACTGCGGATCATCGCTTTGGGATGGGAGCTTTCGGCCCGGAGCACTGTATTCCGGTCCGTGGGTTTTTTGTACAGGGATGTCACAACCTTTCCCTCGACAAGCTGAATCCGGACATCAAGATAACAGATGTCTGTCTTACTTGATGTCCAAGTTAATTTGATGGGACTATTCGTGTCATTATGTTTCAAAATAATATCGATGAGTTTTTGTATATCATCATTCCATAAGACCAGGAGGTCATCGATATAGCGGAAATACAGGGAGATTTTACTTGAGATGTTAGTGTCTATGAAAAAAAGGTCCCGTTCCACCTCCCACATGAAACTATTGGCAAATGCTGGGGCCACCGGTGACCCCATCGAGCAGCCCTGGAGTTGCCTGTAAAACTTCCCATTGAACAAAAAGAAATTGTGTGTCAATGTGAAAGTCAGCAATTCAATAAACAGATCAATATCAGGACCCGAATAGAGGCTATTGCCCGTGATCAGCCGTCTAACTGCCTCCAACCCCTCCTCATGGGGGATACATGTATAGAGGCTGGCCACGTCCAATGTGACCATGCTTGTTTCACTGGGAACCTGTCCCAAGCCTACTAGTCTCTCTAACAACATGTTCGTGTCCTTCAGATACGTAAAAGTGGCCTGGACACAAGGCTGCAAGAACGTGTCTAAATACACCGCCACTGGTTCGCACAGAGACCCCCGGGCCGAGATGATGGGTCTCCCCGGTGGCCTCTGTGCGTCCTTGTGGACTTTCGGCAAAGTGTAAAATATTGGCACAACCGGACATTTAGTGGTTAATTTGTCACATATTACCTGTGTTATCAACCCCTCTTCCACCGCTCTTTTTAGAATAGTATCGAGCTTTTGTTTAAACACCGGTGTGGGGTCACGGTCAAGTTGACAATATGTTTTGCTGTCACTAAGCAGCCTATCACATTCTGCAACGTATAGTGTTGTGTCCTGAATGACGACTGAGCCACCCTTATCGGCGGCCCTGATCACAATATCAGTCCTCTGTTGCAGATTTTTCAATGCTTGCCGTTCATCTCTGGGTAGATTGTGTTTCACTGTTGGTGCTCCAGTTCCCGCGATGCCATCCATTAGTCTGTGGAAGGTTTTCAAAGTCGCATTATTTGACTGTGGGTCAAATCTGGAGCGAATGCCCAGTTTGGAGATACGGCTAGGTAGTGTCGGTTCAGGATTTACCGTCGGGTATTTGAAGAAATGTTCCTTAATCTTTAAAGAACGTGCCAATTTAAATGATTCCACCTTCCAGTTGAATGGATTCATGTAGTTGGTAGGGATAAATGTGAGTCCTTTGCTGAGCAGTCTTTGTTCAGGGTCTTGAAGGGTATGTGAGGACAGATTAAAAATTAGGTGGCTTTGTTCTTGGGTGGTCTTCCCACTCTGCCTCCTCGTTTGGCCTCCCCGTCTTGTTTTGGTCTTCCCCGGGAGGAGGCCACTGCCCGGGTATTGGCCCCTAAAGGGGTCACGGGTTTTCTGGCTTCATAACCTGTTGCTCCCCCTTCATCATTATCACTGGTAGAGGTACTTGAGAAACGTACCCGTTGTGGTCGTCTCAAATTACCAGCTCCTCGGCCCCGTCCTCGGGTTTGAGTACTCTGCCCCAGCCAGGCATATACTCGATGCTGGGCATAATCGGTAACCACCTTTTTGTGTTTCTCTTTCTTATATTTAACCAGGTTGTTTTTATATTCGTCAAGTTGGGCCTTTAGTTTAGAGACCCAATCAATGGACTTGTCTGCAGTCATGGTGGTCAGATGTTCGGTTTCAAATGCGCTGATTTTATCAGTTGTTACTTTTAGCTCCCTCGTGGACTCCTCTATGACCAGTAACATGAGGTCCATGGAGCATTTATTGAGGATTGAAATCCAGCGCTTGCAGAAGGTGGTATTGTACCGGCCAATGGTTGGAATATTATGGACCCGAAAGCCACGGGGTATGTGTTTTGCCCTGTAGTAGTCGGACAAGGTGCGGCTATGATAGAGGAAATCCAACTCTCTTTTCTTTAATTTAAACAGTTCACGATAGACCTCAGTACTAGATTCCGTATAATCATCAGACAGTGCCCTGTCTTTATGTAGAATCTTCTCAGCATCTATGTCTGAGAAGCTGAGCGTCTCGTAGTTGTCACATTCTAATAAAAATGACGTGAAATCTCCCTCACCTTCCGATGTCGCCATTCTGGGTTCTTATGCCGGTCCCGGTGCTGCACCTGATTGTGAATGTGCTTCTCACCAACGTGTCGACACCGTGCAAGTCGGTGTTAAAAGTGGATAAAACCAAAGTGAACTTCCGAGGGAGGAGGTCTTATTGGAGGGTGCCATGGGCTGGTTCAACGAGCTTATCTACCGCAGCAGTGCGTGAAACCAAATATTTTCGGAAAACTTGCCCTCACATACCCTTCAAGACCCTGAACAAAGACTGCTCAGCAAAGGACTCACATTTATCCCTACCAACTACATGAATCCATTCAACTGGAAGGTGGAATCATTTAAATTGGCACGTTCTTTAAAGATTAAGGAACATTTCTTCAAATACCCGACGGTAAATCCTGAACCGACACTACCTAGCCGTATCTCCAAACTGGGCATTCGCTCCAGATTTGACCCACAGTCAAATAATGCGACTTTGAAAACCTTCCACAGACTAATGGATGGCATCGCGGGAACTGGAGCACCAACAGTGAAACACAATCTACCCAGAGATGAACGGCAAGCATTGAAAAATCTGCAACAGAGGACTGATATTGTGATCAGGGCCGCCGATAAGGGTGGCTCAGTCGTCATTCAGGACACAACACTATACGTTGCAGAATGTGATAGGCTGCTTAGTGACAGCAAAACATATTGTCAACTTGACCGTGACCCCACACCGGTGTTTAAACAAAAGCTCGATACTATTCTAAAAAGAGCGGTGGAAGAGGGGTTGATAACACAGGTAATATGTGACAAATTAACCACTAAATGTCCGGTTGTGCCAATATTTTACACTTTGCCGAAAGTCCACAAGGACGCACAGAGGCCACCGGGGAGACCCATCATCTCGGCCCGGGGGTCTCTGTGCGAACCAGTGGCGGTGTATTTAGACACGTTCTTGCAGCCTTGTGTCCAGGCCACTTTTACGTATCTGAAGGACACGAACATGTTGTTAGAGAGACTAGTAGGCTTGGGACAGGTTCCCAGTGAAACAAGCATGGTCACATTGGACGTGACCAGCCTCTATACATGTATCCCCCATGAGGAGGGGTTGGAGGCAGTTAGACGGCTGATCACGGGCAATAGCCTCTATTCGGGTCCTGATATTGATCTGTTTATTGAATTGCTGACTTTCACATTGACACACAATTTCTTTTTGTTCAATGGGAAGTTTTACAGGCAACTCCAGGGCTGCTCGATGGGGTCACCGGTGGCCCCAGCATTTGCCAATAGTTTCATGTGGGAGGTGGAACGGGACCTTTTTTTCATAGACACTAACATCTCAAGTAAAATCTCCCTGTATTTCCGCTATATCGATGACCTCCTGGTCTTATGGAATGATGATATACAAAAACTCATCGATATTATTTTGAAACATAATGACACGAATAGTCCCATCAAATTAACTTGGACATCAAGTAAGACAGACATCTGTTATCTTGATGTCCGGATTCAGCTTGTCGAGGGAAAGGTTGTGACATCCCGGTACAAAAAACCCACGGACCGGAATACAGTGCTCCGGGCCGAAAGCTCCCATCCCAAAGCGATGATCCGCAGTTTACCCTACTCACAACTCCTCAGAGTCTGCAGAAATAATACAGATCCTAACATATGTGAGATGCAGCTTGAGGAGATGATAACTAAATTTAGTGAGCGAGGTTACGCTATAACTGAGCTTAAGAAAGCACGAGACAGGGCATTGGCCAACTTTCAAAAACAGGCCAAACATCGCAATAAAACACTGCCCAGAGAAACCATTCCATGGGTAACCGAGTACAATGCCAACAGCCCGACCTTGGTCAAACAAGTTAGGAACATGTGGCGGATGGTCACTACGGACCCAGAGTTAAAATGCTTTCATAAGAGTAAACTGTTGGCAAGTTTCTCCAGGGGCAAAAACCTGAAAGACTTGGTGGTCAAGACCGATATTACAGGTTTTGACGCCAAGAATGCACCCAGGCATTTTTTGAGCAAGAAAAATGGATGCTTTAAATGCCTGGGGTGCACGACGTGTTCATTTTTCTTAGTGGGAGAGTCTTTTCCCCATCCACACACCGGCCAGAGATTGAAGATCGGGTGGCCACTCACCTGCACGTCCCGTTTTGTCATTTACATAATAGTGTGCCCATGTGGACTCTATTATGTGGGCAAAACGGAGTGCCAATTAAAAGTCAGGCTAACTCAACACAGGTCAGCCATACGGGCAGCCCTGGCTTCAGGGACTAGCGACCAACCGGTGGCAAGACACTTTGCCATAAAGCACCACTCACTGGCGAGTCTGAGATATAGGGCCATCGATCAGGTTCCAGCTTCTCTAAGAGGTGGTGACAGAGGAAAGAGATTGTTGCAGTTGGAATCCAGGTGGATTTTCCGCCTGGATTGCTTAGCCCCCAAAGGGCTAAATGAGTCCCTTGGACTAATTAATTTCCTATGAATTAATCCATACTGTTGTGAGTCTAAAGCTTGTGGCAATCAATTGTGGGGTAAACTTGGGGGTAATAAGGATACCCACCACGGTGAAGGAGTATGGCCATCCAGTGACAGAGTCCTTTTCTGTGGGGTAATCCTACCTAGGACCATACATAATTACATTTGTACACCGCCCTGTAGATTAGGAGCCATTCTAGTTTTTTGCCACCCAGGCAGATATTTTAGAAGAAAAGAGTACCGGAGTTAAGATTGTATAGCACCTGCTTCATTTGTCACCTTTTACTGTTATAAACACTTTTTTTAACACCATTCTCGCTTTTAAATGTTTGTGTTTTAATAAGTGATTTTATTTGTTATTTGTTTTTCTGACACTCTAGCTCTGATCGAGCGCTGTTTTATTATGTGTCAGTCTCTCACCGCAATTAAGTATTTGTGCTTTGTGTTGTTTTTGTATTACCAGGGCTCCCGGTGCGTCTCCATGGTGACCGGCGAAGCCCGCTTGCGTCACTTCCGGCTGAGCGGTGACGCCGAAACCGGAAGTGCGGGACGGGAGACGCCGAGGCAAGCCGTGGTCCACGCAGCTGGGAGTCATGATGAAGGGGGTAAGTGGGGTCACTAGATACTATTTATACAATGCATGTATTATGTTTTGGTTGTCTGAGGAAGGGGACACGTCCCCGAAACGTTACCTGTTTTGCACAATAAATCTCCTTGCGGAGTATTCACGTTGATTACAAGTCTGTGAGTGCCACCTAATTTCTTTGACTGTATATATATATATATATATATATATATATATATATATATATATGCATAAAAGAGCAATAAGTCCGGCACTCCTGTATATGGGTTACCTTCACCCGGTGCCCTCGCAAAAGATAGGATACAAACAGGCGACGGCGCGGCACTCCAGGCTTGAGGAAGAAAACAACAGGCGACAACCAAGTCTGCAACAATGTTTTAATCTTAATAGATTTTCATCAGGTTACAATCAAACTGTTAAAACATCCTACCTTATATCCCCCACCAACACCATGTGAGTGTGACGTCTGCGCCGGCGTCCCACCCGTGCCGCCGCGGTCTGATGCCGTTAATACGCATCCGTCCGCCAGTCACCACGGGAGTCCCCGGCCGCAGCGCCGCTCGAGGACGTCATCGCGCACAGGCGCAACGCGCGTCCCCATCACCATAACAACCGGACAGTGATATGCAAACTGTTTAAAAAAGAGAAACACAAATAGTACACATACGTCTATAAGAATGACATCATGATAGGATCCATATCCATATATATGAAACAAGTATGCACCGATTGGTCCAACAAAAGGGAATAATACCACATTGTATATTGTAAGTAACAATCATAAAGAACTTAATCCTTATGTGATAACCCATAGGGCATTAAACTTATCAAACAAAAGAAAAAAAGAAAAAGATATCTTCGCTAAATTTAAATAATTACAACATTGCACCTAAGTTGAGTTTATCATTAAGCCCCTTGGGTGTCATAACACCCAAACGGATAATCCACTCTGTTTCCTTTTTTAACAACAGTGCCCCTCTATCCCCGCCTCTCTTAGATGCTGGGACATGGTCGATCATACGATAACTGAGGCCAGCTAGAGTATGGCGTGCCTCTAAAAAATGTCTCGCGACCACCGCTCTCTAGCGCTAATTTAATGCTGGAACGATGTACCGCCATCCGCTCCTTGAATTTCCGTTGGGTCTTACCAATATATGAAAGTCCGCAGGGACAAATAATCTGATATACAACATAACTACTGTTACAAGTAAGGTGATCCCTAATAATATATTTCTTGCCACTATCGGTGCATACTTGTTTCATATATATGGATATGGATCCTGTCATGATGTCATTCTTATAGACGTATGTGTACTATTTGTGTTTCTCTTTTTTAAACAGTTTGTATATCACTGTCCGGTTGTTATGGTGATGGGGACGCGCGTCGCGCCTGTGCGCGATGACGTCATCGAGCGGCGCTGCGGCCGGGGACTCCCGTGGTGACTGGCGGTTGGATGCGTATTGACGGCATCAGACCGCGGCGGCACGGGTGGAACGCCGGCGCAGACGTCACACTCACATGGTGTTGGTGGGGGATATAAGGTAGGATGTTTTAACAGTTTGATTGTAACCTGATGAAAATCTATTAAGATTGAAACATTGTTGCAGACTTGGTTGTCGCCTGTTGTTTTCTTCCTCAAGCCTGGAGTGCCGCGCCGTCGCCTGTTTATATATATACAACCAAGAGACCCCTGAAGATCCGCATCCAGGAGCATGTTAGGAATATCAAAAACAAGGTACTATCCCACGCGGTCTCTAAACATTTCCACATGTGCCACAATTCAGACCCTGAGGAACGGACTTTTAAAGGCATCGAACTTGTCTCATTGGGCGAGAGAGGTGGAGACCTTGGCAACCTCCTATCCAAGAGGGAGATGTATTGGATTTTTGAACTGAACACTCTGCATCCTGAGGGCCTCAACAAAGGCTATGAAATAGCCCCGTTTTTATGACGTAAGCACATTGCACGTTTAACCATCTCACCAGAATGACCTACTCTTTGTTGCTCGCCGTCGCACCTTGCAGACCCATATATTATACCACTATTACAGCCATACCACACTTGAAATGCCCAATTCCGGCCGAACTTGGAAGCCAAGCAGTGTTTGGGCCCGGCCAGTACATAGATGGGGAACCATCATGGAAGACCGGGTGCTGTAGGCTGGAATATGGGATGTGAGAGTGTTACTATGTCTTCCCCAAGAGGGGCTTCTGGTGGCTTGGGTGTTATGCAAATGAGCTTTGAACACATACTGCAATAAAGGAACTCAGTTCCTGGTAATTTTCAAACCCCCCTCTTTTAAAATAACTTCGTTATATTCTTTTTGCTATTATTCTCCAGACCCTCTGTTTTTCATATTTTTGTCTTCACTATTGCTCATGTAAAAGAAATTCTGCATTTTTAAAAAAAATGTTTTTATATATTTAGAATGAATTTCTGATAATTTTACACTTTACATTCATATTTATCTAGGTTCAGCCTATATTTTATGCTTATGGGTCTAAAGCTATTTATATACTAGACACCATCTGTTCAAAGGGAATATCCTCTATGAAATTATAATGATGTGAGGTAATTTTTTGCATCAGAAAGTTGTTTATGATCCTGCTCCTATCTTCATCATGTTTTTCTTTTTTTCATGTATTTATCATTGAGAATTGTCCCACCTAAGATGGCCACTGGGACTGTGTGCAGCAAGTGTCTGCAAGTATTATGCTCTAAGAAAATGGATGCCAACCACTTGATATCATCTAACGAATGGAGATGAACATAACCATACATTGAACTTCCTCTTATTAATGTTATCAGTCCTGGAGGAGAAGTTGCAGACACTCAGGAATCTTTTGAATCCCATGCTGGCCTCGTATTGAACATTTAACACGGCTCGCGGGCGCATGCGCTGTGGGCTCGGGATGTCCGTACCCGGCGCATGCGCAATGGACCAAAAACACGGTGACTGTGTTAAGATCCGGACACCACTCGCGGACGCATGCGCCGAGGGTCCGGGATGTCCGTACCCGGCGCGTGCGCAGTGCAGTGATCATGATGCCGGAAGTGGGGCGGACGTGATGTTACCCACTGTCCGGACAGGAAGTCCGGATTAATAACGCTCAGGGAGCTTTTTAAGGCTTCCCTGAGCTCAAATCAGACCTAAATAATAGCGATTTTGCTTAGCACAATCTAAGCAGTAGAATGAACATGACATAGCCTACTTTTAAGAAGTATTTAAATATGTTATTTTTTGGTGCTCCTAATTGACAGGAAGTGATGTAGAGATCACTTCCTCATTAACATGTGTATATATACCTGTGCTGTCCCACTTGCTCAATACCCCATGAGGAAGTCCAGACAGGACGAAACGCGTTGGGGATACCTACCTTCTCTTAAGTTAAGATATTGTTTTTTTACCTAAAGTTGGTCTTATCAATCGATACTATATATTGCTTCTAAATTGAGTCCTCATATGTTATACCGTATTTATTTATTTTTTTAACAAATTTTTATACATGTTGGTGATATATTTTTATATTGAAAAAAAAAAATTCTCTGATCATCTATTTTTTAATATTTTAATACTTTTTTGTGGTTTTGCTTTGTATCTTTTATTGGTGCAAATTCTATTATGATTAAAAAAAAAATAAACAGTAACCTCCTATTTTAATATTAATTGACACCATTGGTCGCTCTAAATTACTTTATCCACCATTTCCGAGATTATTTGTAAAACACCTTACCAGTGTTTTTTACTTAAGACATGAGCTGACGCCCTTAATATATCGAAGGGAGTGTCCATTTTAGGAGTGTTTTTTAGTAATTCTGGTCCATATACTAGTACAAATAGTTATCGTTATTTGGCGCTGCTCAGCTTCCTCCTTTTCACACATATATATATATATATATATATATATATATGTGCTCCATATCAAACAAACAAAGGTGGTCATTCCGAGTTGATCGCTAGCTACCGTTGTTCGCAGCGCAGCAATCAGGCTAAAAATCAGCATTTCTGCGCATGCGTATGGGGCGTAGTGCGCACGCGCGACGTACTTTCACAAAAAACTATGCCGTTTTACACAAGGCCGAGCGACTCTTTTCAGTCGCTCTGTTGATCGTGAGTGATTGACAGGAATGGGGCGTTTCTGGGAGGTAACTGACCGTTTTCCGGGAGTGTGCTAAAAATCGCAGGCGTGTCAGGTAAAAACGCAGGCATGCCTGGGGAAACGGAGGAGTGGCTGGCCGGACGCAGGGCGTGTTTGTGACATCAAAACAGGAACTAAATAGTCTGAAGTGAGGTAGGAGTAAGTCTGCAGCTACTCAGAAACTGCTTGAAAAAATGTCAGCACTGTTCTGCTAACCTTTCAGTCGCACTTCTGCTAAGCTAAGATACACTCCCAGAGGGCGGCAGCCTAGCGTTTGCACTGCTGCTAAAAGCAGCTAGCGAGCGATCAACTCGGAATGAGGACCAAAGTGCATTTTGATGCCTTTGTTTGCTTGATATGTTGTCTGAGGAAGGGGAATGTTACCGCAAAACGTCACGCATTAAATACCACACCCAATATGCACTAAACAGTTGTTTGTCAGTCTCTGAGTGCTGCCTATCCCATGGAGCACCTGTCTATGCAGGCTGATTGCCTGTAAGAAGGGCACCAGAGCCAGCTATTTGTGAGTCTGGAGTGCCGGGGTAAACTGCTATATATATATATATATATATATATGCGATGGCTGCACTCCGAGACTGTAGTAACTTAAAAAGGTGCTTAAGTGCTTTATGCTTTAAATGTTTCGGGATTGTAAAACTGGTACAATCCCAAAATGTTGAAAGAAAGAACCTTATACAGTTACCACAGTCAAGGAGTGCCCCATCATGATATATATATATATATATATATATATACTACATATCCGGAACCCCCTCCCCCCCCCCCTTGCAAATTCTGCATTTGCCCCTGGATCATAGCAGCAAATTTATTAGCAGATCGACAAATCCATGTGCACTGCGGGGGGAGGGCAGATATAACATTTTCAGAGAGATTTAGATTTGGGTGGGTTATTATGTTTCTGTGCAGGGTAAATACTGGCTGCTTTATTTTTACACTGCAATTTAGATTTCAGTTTGAACACACCCCACCCAAATCTAACTCTCTCTGCACATGTTATATCTGTTTCATCCCTGCAGTGCACATGGGTGGTCATTCCGAGTTGATCGCTCGTTATTTTTTTTCCGCAATGGAGCGATTAGTCGCTAATGCGCATGCGCAATGTCCGCAGTGCGACTGCGCCAAGTAAATTTGCTATTAAGTTAGGTATTTTACTCACGGCACTACAAGGTTTTTTCATCGTTCTGGTGATCGTAGTGTGATTGACAGGAAGTGGGTGTTTCGGGCGGAAACTGGCCGTTTTATGGGTGTGTGCGAAAAAACGCTGCCGTTTCTGGGAAAAACGCGGGAGTGTCTGAAGAAACGGGGGAGTGTCTGTGCGAACGCTGGGTGTGTTTGTGACGTCAAACCAGGAACGAAACTGACTGTACTGATCGCAGTGGCAGAGTAAGTCTCGAGCTACTCAGAAATTGCTAAGAACTGTCTATTCGCAAATCTGCTAATCTTTCGTTCGCAAATCTACTATGCTAAGATTCACTCCCAGTAGGCGGCGACTTAGCGTGTGCAAAGCTGCTAAAAGCAGCTTGCGAGCGAACAACTCGGAATGAGGGCCATGGTCTTGCCCATCTGCTAACAAATTTGCTGCTACGATCAGGTCTGAATTAGGCCCCCAATACACTAACTATAATGTAATACATTCATAACCTGGTTATATGGCAAAGACAAGTGGACTATTTGGAGGTGACTCAATTAAATGTGATGTGGAGGTAATACAGGTGATGTGCTGCTGTGATACCAATTATTGCATTTATCATTGCCCTATCACAGCGTGCATTGGAAATGGTCTACGATATGTTTGGGTAATATGCACACTATACATCACCCATACATTGTGCAGTGACATGTGGTGTAATATAGGATTTTGTTGAATTGACCCCCATGTGCTAAGTGTTTAAGCAAACACATATATATGGGACTGGGTCTGAAAAGTGTCTGTGTTTACGTGATGCTACTTTATGCTAATGCAAGTTTTGTAGGTCTAGTACGAAGATCCTAGTGGCTTCCAGCAGGAAGCTGCTCCGCCTCAGCCTCAACTGTCACCATTGGTCTTGCCTCTTGCACCAGCCCCCAAACTAGGTGCAAGAGATCTGTCTGAACAGGCTTCCCTTCTCAATATGCATAGCTAGATGACCCTCCTATTCCTGCAACAGACCCAACACACTTGTAGGGGACTGGTCAGCTCCGTATGATCGCATTGTCACCCCCTGCATCTTGCCCGAAACACCCACTTCATGCAAAGCAACATCTGTCAAAGATCTGTCCTTAGAATCAGGTGGGAATACACAAAAAGCCTATATTTGCTTCTGCACATTTGCAGTCTGCTAAACCTCAGAACAGATAAGTGTTTCTGCCCTGATTTCTGAACTTTTTTATAAAGTTTTCTAATTTATACATACAGTATGTCTGAAAATCCTGCAATTAAAATCTTCCAGATTTTAGACACTTGACGTGAAAACCGTATAATTCCAGTTTAAAATCATTATAGGTGGTAGACAGCGAAGAGACTGGTGTCTTCACTTTTCTATTTAATATTACATGAATGTCACATCCGTAGTAAGATGAATTCATCATGATAAATGTTCCAGGCTAAAGCTTTCGCAGGGTCTATTTTGAAGCTGTAAGTTCATAAGTATGAAATGATTCAGGTATCCAGGCTTTCCTGCCAAGTTCTGAAACCATTTCTATTTCACTATCTGCTTTAAATGAAAATTACTTCTGAAAACTTAAATCATCATTTCAGACTTGAAGTAAAAAGATATTTTTGATCACTTTTCAGACTATTTTTCTAAACGTACTAAATTTAGGAGTCATCCCAATATCGTAAACAAGGATTCATTTATTTCTGGCCTTGAGAAAAAAAAAACAGTAGTCATTAGTCTTCTAATTTCTGAATTTCAAAATCTGACACTGGGCCACTGTAGTTCTTATTTTAGAGTAGGTTAATAAATATTATGGGGCATACAGTACAGTATGTAATAGGATGCGAGTTTGTCGGAGCTGTGGAATGTCAGCTGATCTCAGAGTTTTTTTTAAAGCGGTAATCATTTACAACGCAAAAACATGCCTTGTAAATGATTGCCGCTTTAAAAAAAAAGGCAATCAAACTGAGACCATATTGCATATGCTCCAATACTTCCATGTCTCTAATTTCCTTCTCATGAACCACGAATGGAGGTTCATCACAGAAGCCAAGAATCTGGGCAGTCCCACCAATAGCAATGCACTTGAGAGGTATGTACAAACAGGGTCGGACTGGCCCACAGGGGTACCAGGGAAACCACAGGTAGGCCCCACTGCCTGAGGGCCCACTCCTTCCCCTAGGGATCAGGTTCCAGACTGTGCACTTGTATTATACATGGTAGATATGTTGCATTACACTGCACTAAACTATTGTGTATTTCAAGTCTCTGTGGAGGCTGGCCTCACCCCCTTTGTAGGCTGGCCACACCCCTAAGTATGGGCCATTATAATTGCATTCCCCCGTTGGGCCCTTCATGCCCCAGTCCGACACTGTGTACAAAGTATATTGATTTGGGTACTTATTATGTGATTTCAGATAACAATAAAGTTACTATGGCTATATTTTATTTTTATCTTACATTAGATAACAGTTGGGTAAGATATGCCGTCCGTCACAATGTCGACAATCATTTGGTCGACATGAGAATGTTGCCATGATCATAATGTAAACCTTGACGGTGTCAACGTGGTGATAATGTAGGCACTGATCATGTCAACATTCAACATGTAGACAGTGATGAAATTTTGACACGTTAGAATCATGACGTATCTGCCCTGGTGGCCCAGCAGTCACTTACCTGCTCCTGCATGCTGAAGCACCTATAGCGGCGACTGAAGGATTCCAGTGGTCATGTGAATTCTGGGTCAGACCTTTGTTCCTCTGTCATTTGGATGAGTATTTCTCATCTATCCCTAACTCTTATCCTTATCTCTAACTCTAAGCCCCCTCACCCGCAGCCTAACCCCAACCCTCATCTCGCCACAGCCAATTCCTAATGTTGACATCCTGATAATGCAACATTGTACCTTTTGACATTCTAAGAATGTTGACACGTGTCCTGTTGACATTTTAATACTGTCAACATCATACAGTAATTGTCAACATTGTGGTGATGAATGAAGAGATTGTCATTATCAACCTTTTGATATATATATATATATATATATAAAACTGGGGGGATAGGGGTACTGGCGACGAGTGTGGCTAAAAACTATGTTTTTAAAGCTTAAAATTAGAAGCCAAAAAAATTCTAAAATTTATAAAAATAAATTTTAATATATATGAGAGTAAAAACAGTTTCCAACTAGAGATGAGCGCCTGAAATTTTTCGGGTTTTGTGTTTTGGTTTTGGGTTCGGTTCCGCGGCCGTGTTTTGGGTTCGAACGCGTTTTGGCAAAACCTCACCGAATTTTTTTTGTCGGATTCGGGTGTGTTTTGGATTCGGGTGTTTTTTTCAAAAAACCCTAAAAAACAGCTTAAATCATAGAATTTGGGGGTCATTTTGATCCCAAAGTATTATTAACCTCAAAAACCATAATTTACACTCATTTTCAGTCTATTCTGAATACCTCACACCTCACAATATTATTTTTAGTCCTAAAATTTGCACCGAGGTCGCTGTGTGAGTAAGATAAGCGACCCTAGTGGCCGACACAAACACCGGGCCCATCTAGGAGTGGCACTGCAGTGTCACGCAGGATGTCCCTTCCAAAAAACCCTCCCCAAACAGCACATGACGCAAAGAAAAAAAGAGGCGCAATGAGGTAGCTGTGTGAGTAAGATTAGCGACCCTAGTGGCCGACACAAACACCGGGCCCATCTAGGAGTGGCACTGCAGTGTCACGCAGGATGGCCCTTCCAAAAAACCCTCCCCAAACAGCACATGACGCAAAGAAAAAAAGAGGCGCAATGAGGTAGCTGTGTGAGTAAGATTAGCGACCCTAGTGGCCGACACAAACACCGGGCCCATCTAGGAGTGGCACTGCAGTGTCACGCAGGATGTCCCTTCCAAAAAACCCTCCCCAAACAGCACATGACGCAAAGAAAAAAAGAGGCGCAATGAGGTAGCTGACTGTGTGAGTAAGATTAGCGACCCTAGTGGCCGACACAAACACCGGGCCCATTTAGGAGTGGCACTGCAGTGTCACGCAGGATGTCCCTTCCAAAAAACCCTCCCCAATCAGCACATGATGCAAAGAAAAAGAAAAGAAAAAAGAGGTGCAAGATGGAATTGTCCTTGGGCCCTCCCACCCACCCTTATGTTGTATAAACAAAACAGGACATGCACACTTTAACCAACCCATCATTTCAGTGACAGGGTCTGCCACACGACTGTGACTGATATGACGGGTTGGTTTGGACCCCCCCAAAAAAAGAAGCAATTAATCTCTCCTTGCACAAACTGGCTCTACAGAGGCAAGATGTCCACCTCATCATCACCCTCCGATATATCACCGTGTACATCCCCCTCCTCACAGATTATCAATTCGTCCCCACTGGAATCCACCATCTCAGCTCCCTGTGTACTTTGTGGAGGCAATTGCTGCTGGTCAATGTCTCCGCGGAGGAATTGATTATAATTCATTTTAATGAACATCATCTTCTCCACATTTTCTGGATGTAACCTCGTACGCCGATTGCTGACAAGGTGAGCGGCGGCACTAAACACTCTTTCGGAGTACACACTTGTGGGAGGGCAACTTAGGTAGAATAAAGCCAGTTTGTGCAAGGGCCTCCAAATTGCCTCTTTTTCCTGCCAGTATAAGTACGGACTGTGTGACGTGCCTACTTGGATGCGGTCACTCATATAATCCTCCACCATTCTATCAATGTTGAGAGAATCATATGCAGTGACAGTAGACGACATGTCCGTAATCGTTGTCAGGTCCTTCAGTCCGGACCAGATGTCAGCATCAGCAGTCGCTCCAGACTGCCCTGCATCACCGCCAGCGGGTGGGCTCGGAATTCTGAGCCTTTTCCTCGCACCCCCAGTTGCGGGAGAATGTGAAGGAGGAGATGTTGACAGGTCGCGTTCCGCTTGACTTGACAATTTTGTCACCAGCAGGTCTTTCAACCCCAGCAGACTTGTGTCTGCCGGAAAGAGAGATCCAAGGTAGGCTTTAAATCTAGGATCGAGCACGGTGGCCAAAATGTAGTGCTCTGATTTCAACAGATTGACCACCCGTGAATCCTTGTTAAGCGAATTAAGGGCTCCATCCACAAGTCCCACATGCCTAGCGGAATCGCTCCGTGTTAGCTCCTCCTTCAATGTCTCCAGCTTCTTCTGCAAAAGCCTGATGAGGGGAATGACCTGACTCAGGCTGGCAGTGTCTGAACTGACTTCACGTGTGGCAAGTTCAAAGGGCATCAGAACCTTGCACAACGTTGAAATCATTCTCCACTGCGCTTGAGACAGGTGCATTCCACCTACTATATCGTGCTCAATTGTATAGGCTTGAATGGCCTTTTGCTGCTCCTCCAACCTCTGAAGCATATAGAGGGTTGAATTCCACCTCGTTACCACTTCTTGCTTCAGATGATGGCAGGGCAGGTTCAGTAGTTTTTGGTGGTGCTCCAGTCTTCTGTACGTGGTGCCTGTACGCCGAAAGTGTCCCGCAATTCTTCTGGCCACCGACAGCATCTCTTGCACGCCCCTGTCGTTTTTTTAAAAATTCTGCACCACCAAATTCAAGGTATGTGCAAAACATGGGACGTGCTGGAATTTGCCCATATTTAATGCACACACAATATTGCTGGCGTTGTCCGATGCCACAAATCCACAGGAGAGTCCAATTGGGGTAAGCCATTCCGCGATGATCTTCCTCAGTTGCCGTAAGAGGTTTTCAGCTGTGTGCGTATTCTGGAAAGCGGTGATACAAAGCGTAGCCTGCCTAGGAAAGAGTTGGCGTTTGCGAGATGCTGCTACTGGTGCCGCCGCTGCTGTTCTTGCGGCGGGAGTCCATACATCTACCCAGTGGGCTGTCACAGTCATATAGTCCTGACCCTGCCCTGCTCCACTTGTCCACATGTCCGTGGTTAAGTGGACATTGGGTACAACTGCATTTTTTAGGACACTGGTGAGTCTTTTTCTGACGTCCGTGTACATTCTCGGTATCGCCTGCCTAGAGAAGTGGAACCTAGATGGTATTTGGTAACGGGGGCACACTGCCTCAATAAATTGTCTAGTTCCCTGTGAACTAACGGCGGATACCGGACGCACGTCTAACACCAACATAGTTGTCAAGGCCTCAGTTATCCGCTTTGCAGCAGGATGACTGCTGTGATATTTCATCTTCCTCGCAAAGGACTGTTGGACAGTCAATTGCTTACTGGAAGTAGTACAAGTGGGCTTACGACTTCCCCTCTGGGATGACCATCGACTCCCAGCAGCAACAACAGCAGCGCCAGCAGCAGTAGGCGTTACACGCAAGGATGCATCGGAGGAATCCCAGGCAGGAGAGGACTCGTCAGAATTACCAGTGACATGGCCTGCAGGACTATTGGCATTCCTGGGGAAGGAGGAAATTGACACTGAGGGAGTTGGTGGGGTGGTTTGCGTGAGCTTGGTTACAAGAGGAAGGGATTTACTGGTCAGTGGACTGCTTCCGCTGTCGCCCAAAGTTTTTGAACTTGTCACTGACTTATTATGAATGCGCTGCAGGTGACGTATAAGGGAGGATGTTCCGAGGTGGTTAACGTCCTTACCCCTACTTATTACAGCTTGACAAAGGCAACACACGGCTTGACACCTGTTGTCCGCTTTTCTGTTGAAATACCTCCACACTGAAGAGCTGATTTTTTTGGTATTTTCACCAGGCATGTCAACGGCCATATTCCTCCCACGGACAACAGGTGTCTCCCCGGGTGCCTGACTTAAACAAACCACCTCACCATCAGAATCCTCCTGGTCAATTTCCTCCCCAGCGCCAGCAACACCCATATCCTCCTCATCCTGGTGTACTTCAACATCTTCATCTTCAATCTGACTATCAGGAACTGGACTGCGGGTGCTCCTTCCAGCACTTGCAGGGGGCGTGCAAATGGTGGAAGGCACATGCTCTTCACGTCCAGTGTTGGGAAGGTCAGGCATCGCAACCGACACAATTGGACTCTCCTTGTGGATTTGGGATTTCGAAGAACGCACAGTTCTTTGCGGTGCTTTTGCCAGCTTGAGTCTTTTCAGTTTTCTAGCGAGAGGCTGAGTGCTTCCATCCTCATGTGAAGCTGAACCACTAGCCATGAACATAGGCCAGGGCCTCAGCCGTTCCTTGCCACTCCGTGTGGTAAATGGCATATTGGCAAGTTTACGCTTCTCCGACAATTTTATTTTAGGCTTTGGAGTCCTTTTTTTACTGATATTTGGTGTTTTGGATTTGACATGCTCTGTACTATGACATTGGGCATCGGCCTTGGCAGACGACGTTGCTGGCATTTCATCGTCTCGGCCATGACTAGTGGCAGCAGCTTCAGCACGAGGTGGAAGTGGATCTTGATCTTTCCCTAATTTTGGAACCTCAACATTTTTGTTCTCCATATTTTAATAGGCACAACTAAAAGGCACCTCAGGTAAACAATGGAGATGGATACTAGTATACAATTATGGACTGCCTGCCGAGTGCAGACACAGAGGTAGCCACAGCCGTGAACTACCGTACTGTACTGTGTCTGCTGCTAATATAGACTGGTTGATAAAGAGATGTCTATGTAACTATGTATGTATAAAGAAGAAAGAAAAAAAAACCACGGTTAGGTGGTATACAATTATGGACGGACTGCCTGCCGAGTGCAGACACAGAGGTAGCCACAGCCGTGAACTACCGTACTGTACTGTGTCTGCTGCTAATAATATAGACTGGTTGATAAAGAGATGTCGTAGTAGTATGTATGTATAAAGAAGAAAGAAAAAAAAACCACGGTTAGGTGGTATACAATTATGGACGGACTGCCTGCCGAGTGCAGACACAGAGGTAGCCACAGCCGTGAACTACCGTACTGTACTGTGTCTGCTGCTAATATAGACTGGTTGATAAAGAGATGTCTATGTAACTATGTATGTATAAAGAAGAAAGAAAAAAAAACCACGGTTAGGTGGTATACAATTATGGACGGACTGCCTGCCGAGTGCAGACACAGAGGTAGCCACAGCCGTGAACTACCGTACTGTACTGTGTCTGCTGCTAATATAGACTGGTTGATAAAGAGATGTCTATGTAACTATGTATGTATAAAGAAGAAAGAAAAAAAAACCACGGTTAGGTGGTATACAATTATGGACGGACTGCCTGCCGAGTGCAGACACAGAGGTAGCCACAGCCGTGAACTACCGTACTGTACTGTGTCTGCTGCTAATATAGACTGGTTGATAAAGAGATGTCTATGTAACTATGTATGTATAAAGAAGAAAGAAAAAAAAACCACGGTTAGGTGGTATACAATTATGGACGGACTGCCTGCCGAGTGCAGACACAGAGGTAGCCACAGCCGTGAACTACCGTACTGTACTGTGTCTGCTGCTAATATAGACTGGTTGATAAAGAGATGTCTATGTTACTATGTATGTATAAAGAAGAAAGAAAAAAAAACCACGGTTAGGTGGTATACAATTATGGACGGACTGCCTGCCGAGTGCAGACACAGAGGTAGCCACAGCCGTGAACTACCGTACTGTACTGTGTCTGCTGCTAATATAGACTGGTTGATAAAGAGATGTCTATGTAACTATGTATGTATAAAGAAGAAAGAAAAAAAAACCACGGTTAGGTGGTATACAATTATGGACGGACTGCCTGCCGAGTGCAGACACAGAGGTAGCCACAGCCGTGAACTACCGTACTGTACTGTGTCTGCTGCTAATATAGACTGGTTGATAAAGAGATGTCTATGTAACTATGTATGTATAAAGAAGAAAGAAAAAAAAACCACGGTTAGGTGGTATACAATTATGGACGGACTGCCTGCCGAGTGCAGACACAGAGGTAGCCACAGCCGTGAACTACCGTACTGTACTGTGTCTGCTGCTAATATAGACTGGTTGATAAAGAGATGTCTATGTAACTATGTATGTATAAAGAAGAAAAAAAAACCACGGTTAGGTGGTATACAATTATGGACGGACTGCCTGCCGAGTGCAGACACAGAGGTAGCCACAGCCGTGAACTACCGTACTGTGTCTGCTGCGACTGGATGATAAATGATATAAAAAATATATATATATCACTACTGCAGCCGGACAGGTATATATTATATATTATATAATGACGGACCTGCTGGACACTGTCTGTCAGCAGAATGAGTTTTATTTTTATAGAATAAAAAAAACAACAACACACAAGTGAAGTCACACGACGAGTGTTTAACTTTTTCAGGCAATCACAATATAAGTATACTACTAACTATACTGGTGGTCAGTGTGGTCAGGTCACTGGTCAGTCACACTGGCAGTGGCACTCCTGCAGCAAAAGTGTGCACTGTTTAATTTTAATATAATATTATGTACTCCTGGCTCCTGCTATAACCTATAACTGGCACTGCAGTGCTCCCCAGTCTCCCCCACAATTATAAGCTGTGTGAGCTGAGCAGTCAGACAGATATATAATATATATAGATGATGCAGCACACTGGGCTGAGCCTGAGCAGTGCACACAGATATGGTATGTGACTGAGTCACTGTGTGTATCGCTTTTTTCAGGCAGAGAACGGATATATTAAATAAACTGCACTGTCTGGTGGTCACTCACTATATAATATTATGTACTCCTGGCTCCTGCTATAACCTATAACTGGCACTGCAGTGCTCCCCAGTCTCCCCCACAATTATAAGCTGTGTGAGCTGAGCAGTCAGACAGATATATAATATATATAGATGATGCAACACACTGGGCTGAGCCTGAGCAGTGCACACAGATATGGTATGTGACTGAGTCACTGTGTGTATCGCTTTTTTCAGGCAGAGAACGGATATATTAAATAAACTGCACTGTCTGGTGGTCACTCACTAGTAAACTCTCTGCACTCTCTACACTTCTACAGTACTCCTCCTAGTCCTAAGCTCCAGTAAATCTCTCTCTTTTATAATCTAAATGGAGAGGACGCCAGCCACGTCCTCTCCCTATCAATCTCAATGCACGTGTGAAAATGGCGGCGACGCGCGGCTCCTTATATAGAATCCGAGTCTCGCGATAGAATCCGAGCCTCGCGAGAATCCGACAGCGTCATGATGACGTTCGGGCGCACTCGGGTTAACCGAGCAAGGCGGGAAGATCCGAGTCGCTCGGACCCGTGAAAAAAAACATGAAGTTCGGGCGGGTTCGGATTCAGAGAAACCGAACCCGCTCATCTCTATTTCCAACAAAGGTTAAAAAACAAGAATAAAAAACTTTTGTCCATAAATGAGAAATATAAAAATACTTAAAAGGATAGGAATTCAAAAAACTTAGCTTGTAAATAGTGGGTGGTCAGTGTAGGCCCAACGCGTTTCGTCTCAACAGACTTCTTCAAGGGGTAGGGACAGAATGAAGCTGCATGTTTATTTATACCCATATCACTGAGTCAGGGGGTTATGACATCATAATTGATCATGTGATATGACTACACATTATACCTTCAAAAAGGTTGACAAAGCTGATTTTTTAACAAGGCTGGATTGATTCCCAGGTCAGACAGACTCCTTAGTGCTAAAAACGAGTAGTTATAGACAATAAACACGGTTAAAAACGTTTAAAAACGTTCATAGTGTAATTAAGAGTCACTTCCGCCACACTTCCGGTGACGGAGGACTCGGCGGGTCACTTCCGCCCCACTTCCGGTGGCAACTGCGCATGCGCCCGCGGCGGCTCCCGGCTTCATTGCGCCTGCGTCTGCAGGTGTTCAGGGCTGCTCCTCAGTGGATGATAACACTCTGACTCCTTAGGCTGTATCAAACGGAGTCCATTTTGCATTGGATATTTGGAATACTTTTCCATGTTGTTACGGCGGCCATCTTTGTGTGGATGAGCAGACACCTCTAGATCCCAGGCACATCGGTTTCCATAGTAACAGGTTCCATACATGTAATAAATAGAAAACAATGGTAATTTCAAAGTAGTGGAGTGTGTGTATTACAAATACACAAATTTCCTAACAACTAAATATAAGTATTAAGATTAGTATATTAAGATTATAATAATAATATTAAGGTTAATCATTGCCCATAAGATAATAAGTGCTGGTGCAGTGTAGGTGACTCTATAAGGTGACTCTATGTAATTTACTAGTGCTGATGGTGCAGGCTTATTATAATAAGCCCTGTGACTATGTAAGTATAAAATATGTACACAAGTAACAGGTGCCTAAAATTATATCTAGGACCATCCAAATGATATTATTAAATAAATAAATAGAAATAAATAATTAGTGATATACAGTATAAAGTGATTCTAAATGAGTGCTAGTTTTTTGGTGAGTATCCATTGGAAATCGTTTGTTATCATTACAGTACCTGATCTTCTCAGGTAGTCTCCTCCCTGGTACTGGTCAGGCCCGGACACTGCTTAGCTTCCAAGATCAGACGAGATTGGGCGTGCCAGTGTGGTTTGACTGTACGTGAATCTTTTCCAGATACCATGGCACCATTGCACCCGGTTGTCACTGTATATGTGATTCTATATTGGTGACAATACTACAAATTATGCAACGACTATCATCCTTTACAGTACCCGATCTCCCCAGGTGGTCTCCCTCCCTGGTACTGGTCGGGCCCAGACACTGCTTAGCTTCCAAGTTCCAAGTATGCCGGACATACAGGTATCCAAAAAACCCTGGAGTTTATCTCTAGGTCCTATTGGTGGCCAACTCTGAAAAAGGACGTTTTGGAGTTTATTGCATCTTGCCCAAAGTGTGCTCAACATAAAGTATCCCGCCAGTCGCCTGCGGGGCAACTGGTTCCACTATCTGTTCCCCGTCGACCATGGACCCATTTGTCGATGGATTTTATTACAGATTTGCCCATGTGCAACAAGTTTAATACCATCTGGGTGGTAGTTGACCGGTTCACCAAGATGGCACACTTCATTCCTCTTACCGGTCTTCCGTCAGCTTCCAAGTTGGCTCAAGTATTCATACAAGAGATCTTTCGACTCCACGGTCTTCCAGAAGAAATTATCTCAGATCGAGGAGTTCAATTCACAGCCAAATTCTGGCGAAGTTTATGTCAAGTCCTCCAAGTCAAGCTAAAGTTTTCCACGGCTTACCATCCTCAGACCAATGGTCAAACTGAGAGGGTGAATCAGGACTTGGAGTCCTTCCTCCGCATCTATGTGTCCTCCTCTCAAGATGACTGGGTTCAATTACTTCCCTGGGCAGAGTTCTGTCATAACAACCAGTATCATTCTTCATCTTCTTCAACACCATTCTTCACCAACTTTGGATTCCACCCTAAAGTCCCTGAGTTCCAACCGCTTCCAGCAACTTCTGTTCCCGCAGTGGATATCACCTTGCATCAGTTTGCCAATATCTGGAAGAGCGTACGATCAGCTCTGCTCAAGGCATCGTTCAGGTACAAGAAGTTTGCGGATAAGAAGCGTCGAGCAGTTCCTGCTCTCAAGGTGGGTGATCGGGTATGGTTATCCACGAAGAATTTGAGGTTAAGAGTTCCCAGTATGAAGTTTGCACCTCGCTACATCGGTCCTTTTAAAATTGATCAAGTCATCAATCCTGTTGCTTACAGACTCCAGTTGCCTCCCTTCTTAAAAATACCCAGGACATTCCATGTTTCCCTGTTGAAACCGCTAATCTTGAATCGGTTTCATTCCTCACTTCCTCCAACTCCGAAAGTCCAAACTCAACGAGGCGTTGAGTATGAAGTAGCCAAGATCCTGGACTCACGTCACCGTTACGGTCAACTTCAGTATCTTATTGACTGGAAGGGTTATGGCCCTGAGGAACGTTCATGGACCAATGCTTCTGATGTCCATGCTCCTGCCTTGGTCCGGAGATTCCATTCCAAGTTTCCTCAAAAGCCAAAGAAGTGTCCTGGGGCCACTCCTAAAGGGGGGGGTGCTGTCACGATCCGGGTATCTGGACGCCATTTCTTACCTATCAGATGCCTCCTAAGGCTGGCTCAGCGCTCCAGGACCGGATCCCATCTGTTATCCTGATGTGCACATTCCCGCATCCTCTCCTGTCTCTCTGGACGCAGTCACAGTAACGCCTTATACATCTGGCATGACGTCTCCCGCGGCCTCCGCCGCCGTCCCTGAGCTTCTGCATTCAGAGTGGCAATTACGTCAGCCGCGGCCTCCGCTGTGTCCGCATGGTCGGATGTGCATCTGTCAGCCTGGCGTCTCCTGTCTCCGGTGGCCGGCGCCGCCATTACTGTTTTCCAGACCACATGGATTACAATCCAAACTTCCCTCCAAGTGTCTGCATGGGCGCAGCCATCTTGGATTCTGTCAGCTGATCTTTCCTACCAATCCGTTGTCAGTATTATTAATTTGCATAATTGCCTAGCCAATGCCTTCCTTGCTGCAGGTATAAATAGCTTGTGCCTGAGCAAGGAAGGCGTCAGTGCTTTGGTTGTCAAACCTAGTTCCAGTTTGTCTCTCTCCTGTGATTGTCTTCCAGGTTCCAGCTCCTGTCTCCAGACTTCTGCTATAGAGACCCGCACCAGCATTCCATCTGCGGTGTAGCCTGACTCTCCGATCCATTCTGGACTCACCTGCTTCCAGCTACAACATCACCTGCTTCCAGCTCAGCTTCCAGCAGTGTACAGCTTCTCTTAAAGGGCCGGTGTCCTTTCTGCAGTTTACCACTCTCCACCGGTATTATTATTTCTCCGCTCTCAAATTCTACATTTCATCTATATTGCATCGCTCTCAAGCTTTATTTATTATTTAACTGGTTCCAGCCAGTATCCACTCCGTGCCAACACCTGTCTGGTTCTAACCAGTACCCACAGCAGCATTTTATCTACAGCAGTCCAGCTTTCCCTGGAACACCAGCTGGTACGACCCTGGGCTTTCCTCATTGCTACAGTTGAGCCTGGTAAGGACTTTCCAACTTGCAGATAATAAGAACTGTCTCATACCACCAGAGCTCTGTGGCCCCTGCCACCCTGTAGTACCCAGGAACTGTATTATTATTTCTCTGCTGATTTTTATGTTTCTTTTTACTGCTACTGTGATGCATGGAGTTTGTCATAAATAAATATCATTGACTTTTACTCAAGTTGTCGTGGTCACGCCTTCGGGCGGTTTCTCTTCATGTTACTTACATGTCCAGGGGTCTGATACAACCTCCCAGGTTCCGGTACATCTCAGCCCCTACAACTGAGGCTGCCTTCCGTCAGCTCAGGCCCTCAGTTGTGACAGTAAGCACTGACCAAATGAATCCAGCCGGAGACCAGGATCAAGCGGCCAGGCCGATGCAAGAACTGGCAGCCCGACTTGAACATCAGGAGGCTGCACAGGGCCACATCATCCGCTGTCTCCAGGATCTCTCTACTCGGCTGGATGGGATTCAGACAACTCTCCGTGGATCAGGCGCATCTGGGGCGTCAACCACAGTGACTCCAACTATAACCCCACCCACCTTACCCGTTTCTGCTCCACGTCTTCATCTTCCAACGCCAGCAAAATTTGACGGATCTCCAAGATTCTGCAGGGGATTTCTCAACCAGTGTGAGATTCAGTTTGAGCTACAACCTGGCAATTTTCCCAGTGACCGTACAAAAATTGCCTACATCATCTCTCTTCTCAGTGGCTCAGCCCTCGACTGGGCATCACCGTTATGGGAGAGGTCCGACACCCTGCTATCTTCTTACACTGCATTCGTGTCAACACTCAGGCGCATCTTCGACGAGCCAGGCCGGGTAACTTCAGCTTCGTCTGAGATTCTCCGTTTACGCCAGGGATCACGTACTGTTGGACAATATCTTATACAGTTCCAGATTCTGGCATCTGAACTGGCATGGAACGACGAGGCCCTGTATGCTGCATTCTGGCATGGTTTATCCGAGCGTATTAAAGATGAGTTAGCTACCAGAGACTTACCCTCCAAGTTAGATGAGCTAATCTCACTTTGTACGAAAGTTGACTTATGTTTCAGAGAGAGAGCAACTGAGCGTGGAAGATCATCTGCTCCAAAATCTTCTGCTCCTCCTCCTCACCAACTGTCACCAACTAAAGATGAACCCATGCAAATTGGCCGTTCCCGTTTAACTCCTGCTGAGCGCCGAAGACGTCTCTCTGAGTCTCTCTGTCTGTATTGTGCAGCTCCGTCTCACACTATTAATGCCTGTCCCAAACGTCCGGGAAACTCCAAATCCTAGCTCGCCAAGGAGAGGGCCGGCTAGGAGTAATGATCTCCTCTCCATCTCCTCAAGATTGTAATCTCCCAGTCTCGCTTCAAGTTGCTCAACGTTATCAGAACGTCATTGCCCTCCTGGATACCGGAGCAGCTGGGAACTTTATTACCGAAGCCTATGTTAAACGGTGGTCCCTACCCACCGAGAGACTTCCTTCCTCCTTTTCCTTAACTGCCGTGGATGGCAGTAAAATTTTTGATACAGTTATTGCTCTAAGGACTCTACCAGTTCGTCTGAGAGTGGGAGTTCTTCATTCCGAACTTATTTCACTTTTAGTGATTCCAAGAGCCACACATCCTGTGGTCCTGGGCCTTCCATGGCTCCGTCTTCACAATCCAACAATTGACTGGACGACTACGCAAATTCTGGCATGGGGTCCCTCCTGTGCTGAGACATGTTTGTTTAAAGTGTTGCCTGTCTGTTCTTCCTCCCCCAGGTCGTCTGATGTTCCACCTCCTCCATATCAAGATTTCACGGATGTGTTCAGTAAAGCTTCTGCTGATATCCTTCCTCCTCATAGAGAATGGGACTGCCCGATTGATCTCGTTCCAGGGAAGGTTCCACCTCGAGGCCGAACTTATCCGTTGTCTCTGCCTGAGACGCATTCTATGGAGGAATACATTAAAGAGAACCTAGCAAAGGGGTTCATTCGACCTTCTTCTTCTCCAGCCGGCGCAGGCTTCTTTTTTGTAAAAAAGAAAGATGGTGGTCTGCGGCCGTGCATCGACTACAGAGGTTTGAACGACATTACCATCAAGAACCGCTATCCTTTACCCCTGATTACTGAGCTCTTTGACAGAGTTAGCGGAGCTACCATCTTTACAAAGCTGGACTTGAGAGGTGCATACAATCTCATCCGGATCCGTGAGGGTGACGAGTGGAAGACCGCATTTAACACCCGTGACGGACATTATGAGTACCTCGTCATGCCCTTCGGCTTGAGCAATGCTCCAACTGTCTTCCAGCATTTCGTCAATGAGATTTTCAGAGACATTCTATACCGTCATGTCGTGGTCTATCTAGATGATATCCTCATTTTTGCCAACAATTTAGAGGAACATCGTTTTTGGGTAAAGGAGGTTCTGTCCCGTCTCCGTGTCAATCATCTCTATTGCAAATTAGAGAAATGCGTCTTTGAAGTCAAGTCCATTCCGTTTCTAGGGTACATTGTGTCCGGTTCCGGACTAGAGATGGATCCTGAGAAACTACAAGCAATCCAGAATTGGCCGGTACCCTTAACCCTCAAAGGGGTCCAGAGGTTCTTAGGGTTTGCCAATTATTACCGAAAGTTTATACGAGACTTTTCCACCATTGTGGCGCCTATTACTGCTTTCACCAAGAAGGGTGCTAACCCGTCCAAGAGGTCTGAAGAAGCCATGCAAGCTTTTCATCTTTTAAAACAGAGGTTCATCTCTGCGCCTGTCCTGAAACAGCCTGACATCGACTCTCCTTTCATCTTAGAGGTGGATGCCTCCTCCGTTGGAGTAGGAGCGGTGTTATCTCAGAGGGCTAAAGATGGCCATTTACATCCTTGCAGTTTCTTCTCATGGAAGTTCTCCCCAACGGAGCGCAACTATGCCATTGGCGACCAGGAGTTGCTAGCCATCAAGCTCGCTCTAGAGGAGTGGAGATATCTGTTGGAGGGAGCTTCTCATTCAATCACCATCCTTACAGACCACAAGAACCTTCTATATCTGAAAGGCGCACAATGTCTCAACCCTCGTCAGGCCAGATGGGCACTTTTCTTTTCCAGGTTCGACTTTAAACTCCAGTTCTGTCCGGGCTCTCAGAATCGCAAGGCCGATGCCCTTTCCCGCTCATGGGAGCAAGAAAATGAGTCAGAGTCTTCAGACAAGCATCCTATTATAAATCCGTTGGCATTCTCCACGGTAGGGATGGACTCTACGCCCCCATCAGGGAAAAGTTTTGTGAAGCCGACACTAAGGAAGAAGCTCATGCATTGGGCCCATGCTTCCCGCTTTGCCGGACATACAGGTATCCAAAAAACCCTGGAGTTTATCTCTAGGTCCTATTGGTGGCCAACTCTGAAAAAGGACATTTTGGAGTTTATTGCATCTTGCCCAAAGTGTGCTCAACATAAAGTATCCCGCCAGTCGCCTGCGGGGCAACTGGTTCCACTATCTGTTCCCCGTCGACCATGGACCCATTTGTCGATGGATTTTATTACAGATTTGCCCATGTGCAACAAGTTTAATACCATCTGGGTGGTAGTTGACCGGTTCACCAAGATGGCACACTTCATTCCTCTTACCGGTCTTCCGTCAGCTTCCAAGTTGGCTCAAGTATTCATACAAGAGATCTTTCGACTCCACGGTCTTCCAGAAGAAATTATCTCAGATCGAGGAGTTCAATTCACAGCCAAATTCTGGCGAAGTTTATGTCAAGTCCTCCAAGTCAAGCTAAAGTTTTCCACGGCTTACCATCCTCAGACCAATGGTCAAACTGAGAGGGTGAATCAGGACTTGGAGTCCTTCCTCCGCATCTATGTGTCCTCCTCTCAAGATGACTGGGTTCAATTACTTCCCTGGGCCGAGTTCTGTCATAACAACCAGTATCATTCTTCATCTTCTTCAACACCATTCTTCACCAACTTTGGATTCCACCCTAAAGTCCCTGAGTTCCAACCGCTTCCAGCAACTTCTGTTCCCGCAGTGGATATCACCTTGCATCAGTTTGCCAATATCTGGAAGAGTGTACGATCAGCTCTGCTCAAGGCATCGTTCAGGTACAAGAAGTTTGCGGATAAGAAGCGTCGAGCAGTTCCTGCTCTCAAGGTGGGTGATCGGGTATGGTTATCCACGAAGAATTTGAGGTTAAGAGTTCCCAGTATGAAGTTTGCACCTCGCTACATCGGTCCTTTTAAAATTGATCAAGTCATCAATCCTGTTGCTTACAGACTCCAGTTGCCTCCCTTCTTAAAAATACCCAGGACATTCCATTTTTCCCTGTTGAAACCGCTAATCTTGAATCGGTTTCATTCCTCACTTCCTCCAACTCCGAAAGTCCAAACTCAACGAGGCGATGAGTATGAAGTAGCCAAGATCCTGGACTCACGTCACCGTTACGGTCAACTTCAGTATCTTATTGACTGGAAGGGTTATGGCCCTGAGGAACGTTCATGGACCAATGCTTCTGATGTCCATGCTCCTGCCTTGGTCCGGAGATTCCATTCCAAGTTTCCTCAAAAGCCAAAGAAGTGTCCTGGGGCCACTCCTAAAGGGGGGGGTGCTGTCACGATCCGGGTATCTGGACGCCATTTCTTACCTATCAGATGCCTCCTAAGGCTGGCTCAGCGCTCCAGGACCGGATCCCATCTGTTATCCTGATGTGCACATTCCCGCATCCTCTCCTGTCTCTCTGGACGCAGTCACAGTAACGCCTTATACATCTGGCATGACGTCACCCGCGGCCTCCGCCGCCGTCCCTGAGCTTCTGCATTCAGAGTGGCGATTACGTCAGCCGCGGCCTCCGCTGTGTCCGCATGGTCGGATGTGCATCTGTCAGCCTGGCGTCTCCTGTCTCCGGTGGCCGGCGCCGCCATTACTGTTTTCCAGACCACATGGATTACAATCCAAACTTCCCTCCAAGTGTCTGCATGGGCGCAGCCATCTTGGATTCTGTCAGCTGATCTTTCCTACCAATCCGTTGTCAGTATTATTAATTTGCATAATTGCCTAGCCAATGCCTTCCTTGCTGCAGGTATAAATAGCTTGTGCCTGAGCAAGGAAGGCGTCAGTGCTTTGGTTGTCAAACCTAGTTCCAGTTTGTCTCTCTCCTGTGATTGTCTTCCAGGTTCCTGCTCCTGTCTCCAGACTTCTGCTATAGAGACCCGCACCAGCATTCCATCTGCGGTGTAGCCTGACTCTCCGATCCATTCTGGACTCACCTGTTTCCAGCTACAACATCACCTGCTTCCAGCTCAGCTTCCAGCAGTGTACAGCTTCTCTTAAAGGGCCGGTGTCCTTTCTGCAGTTTACCACTCTCCACCGGTATTATTATTTCTCCGCTCTCAAATTCTACATTTCATCTATATTGCATCGCTCTCAAGCTTTATTTATTATTTAACTGGTTCCAGCCAGTATCCACTCCGTGCCAACACCTGTCTGGTTCTAACCAGTACCCACAGCAGCATTTTATCTACAGCAGTCCAGCTTTCCCTGGAACACCAGCTGGTACGACCCTGGGCTTTCCTCATTGCTACAGTTGAGCCTGGTAAGGACTTTCCAACTTGCAGATAATAAGAACTGTCTCATACCACCAGAGCTCTGTGGCCCCTGCCACCCTGTAGTACCCAGGAACTGTATTATTATTTCTCTGCTGATTTTTATGTTTCTTTTTACTGCTACTGTGATGCATGGAGTTTGTCATAAATAAATATCATTGACTTTTACTCAAGTTGTCGTGGTCACGCCTTCGGGCGGTTTCTCTTCATGTTACTTACATGTCCAGGGGTCTGATACAACCTCCCAGGTTCCGGTACATCTCTGCCCCTACAACTGAGGCTGCCTTCCGTCAGCTCAGGCCCTCAGTTGTGACAAAGCAAATACTGTATGTCTACAGTATTACAGGTATCTCTCACAGGGATAGGGGTAGGGTTAAAATTTTTACTGGGATATTTTGGGATTATAGGAGAGATTTAACAATGAGTGATATTCTTGTTATCGCTTATTCCGAATGTTAAATGGTGCTCCAGTCAATCATCTCCTAATTGTCATTTTTAAAACACATGACAAGAGCTGGAGCACCATTCACATTTGTAACGAGTGATAATAATATTACTAGTTGTTAAAACTGACCCTCTATCTGCCAAGGATTCAGCTGGCGGTCAGGATACTGGAAGTTGGAATCTCGACAGTCAGACCGACAGCGGAATCCCAAGGACAGAATTTCAACAGATCCCCCCCGATAAGTGCTGGGCTTGGAGTTAGGGTTAGGTACTTAGTGGAGGATTAGAGTTAGGCTGTGGAGGAGGAGGAGTTGGGGTTAGGTTATGGGGAAGGGGGGGGCAGTTAGAATGAGGCTGTGGTAGGAGTTGGTTAGGAATAGGGGTAGGGTTCAAATACTTATAGGAATCCATTTGGATCTGACCATTGGGATGCTGATCATTAGGATTCTGCTGTCAGTCTTCTGACTGTCAGGATCCCAACAGCCGGGATTTTGTACCCATCCCTTCTCAGACAGGCCAAAGCAATATACCAGGGTAGTATATCATTCAAATGGCTACCTGTTATCCCAAATAACTGAATTAGCTACAACCACTAAAAGGGCAGCAATCATTTTGTTTTTAAGATCAGATTCTACTACTACAGTACTCCAGGGTGATAAAGATCTGGTGGTGTACACTATTACTGCAATGCATTTACTTCTTATAGTGTGTAGAGCTAGGGGCTACATTTGGTGTTTCTGTAACGGCATGGGGTAATAAGCACTCTGTAATGGCTTTAAACTATAAACCACAAAGCATAGTTTTATGAATGAATGCCAGCCATGCTTACTTGCAAATGGCTTGGGGTTAAGGTACACATCTCAATAGAGTTAGGCCAACATTTTATACTGTGCAAGTAAAGGGAATTGGTGATGACCTGGATACTTTTAAATAGACAAAGATATAGTGGGATGGCTCTGATTAGGCCTAATCCTGGAAAATAAGTGAAGATAAATCTCGGCAGAATGCCTGAACACCATGAAGGCAATCTGTGGCACATTGCCGAGAATTGAACTGTCCCTTTTCTCTGACGTCCTAGTGGATGCTGGGAACTCCGTAAGGACCATGGGGAACAGCGGCTCCGCAGGAGACTGGGCACAACTAAAGAAAGCTTTAGGACTACCTGGTGTGCACTGGCTCCTCCCTCTGTGACCCTCCTCCAGACCTCAGTTAGAATCTTGTGCCCGGCTGAGCTGGATGCACACTAGGGGCTCTCCTGAGCTCCTAGAAAAGAAAGTATATTTTAGGTTTTTTATTTTCAGTGAGATCTGCTGGCAACAGACTCACTGCTACGAGGGACTAAGGGGAGAAGAAGCGAACCTACCTGACTGGAGATAGTTTGGGCGTCTTAGGCTACTGGACACCATTAGCTCCAGAGGGATCGAACACAGGACCCGACCTCGATCGTTCGGTCCCGGAGCCGCGCCGCCGTCCCCCTTACAGAGCCAGAAGCATGAAGATGGTCCTGGAAATCGGCGGCAGAAGACTTCGGTCTTCAACAAGGTAGCGCACAGCACTGCAGCTGTGCGCCATTGCTCCTCATGCACACCTCACACTCCGGTCACTGATGGGTGCTGGGCGCTGGGGGGGGGTGGCGCCCTGAGCAGCAATATGAATACCTTGGCTGGCAAAAAATCACAATATATAGTCCCAGAGGCTATATATGTGATAAATACCCCTGCCAGAATCCATAAAAAAAGCGGGAGAAAAGTCCGCCGAAAAAGGGGCGGGGCTATCTCCCTCAGCACACTGGCGCCATTTTTTCTTCACAGTGCAGCTGGAAGACAGCTCCCCAGGCTCTCCCCTGTAGTTTTCAGGCTCAAAGGGTTAAAAAGAGAGGGGGGGCACTAAATTTAGGCGCAATATTGTGTATACAAGCAGATATTGGGGGAAAAATCACTCAGTTATAGTGTTAATCCCTGCATTATATAGCGCTCTGGTGTGTGCTGGCATACTCTCTCTCTGTCTCCCCAAAGGACTTTATGGGGTCCTGTCCTCAGTCAGAGCATTCCCTGTGTGTGTGCGGTGTGTCGGTACGGCTGTGTCGACATGGTTGATGAGGAGGCTTATGTGGAGGCAGAGCAGATGCCGATAAATGTGATGTCGCCCCCTGTGGGGCCGACACCAGAGTGGATGGATAGGTGGAAGGTATTAACCGACAGTGTCAACTCCTTACATAAAAGGCTGAATGACGTAACAGCTGTGGGACAGCCGGCTTCTCAGCCCGCGCCTGCCCAGGCGTCTCAAATGCCATCAGGGGTTCAAAAACGCCCGCTACCTCAGATGGCAGACACAGATGTCGACACGGAGTCTGACTCCAGTGTCGACGAGGTTGAGACATATACACAATCCACTAGGAACATCCGTTGCATGATCTCGGCAATGAAAAATGTGTTATACATTTCTGACATTAACCCAGGTACCACAAAAAAGGGGTTTTATGTTTGGGGAGAAAAAGCAGACAGTGTTTTGTTCCCCCATCAGATGAGTGAATGAAGTGTGTGAAGAAGCGTGGGTTCCCCCGATAAGAAACTGGTAATTTCTAAAAAGTTACTGATGGCGTACCCTTTCCCGCCAGAGGATAGGTCACGTTGGGAAATATCCCCTAGGGTGGATAAGGCGCTCACACGTTTGTCAAAAAGGTGGCACTGCCGTCTTAGGATACGGCCACTTTAAAGGAGCCTGCTGAAAAAAAGCAGGAGGCTATCCTGAAGTCTGTATATACACACTCAGGTACTATACTGAGACCTGCAATTGCCTTCAGCATGAATAGTGCTGCTGCAGTGTGGTCTATTACCCTGTCAGGACAGAGATACTATTTGCTAACCATAGAGCATATTAAAGACGTCGTCTTATATATGAGGGATGCACAGAGGGATATTTGCCGGCTGGCATCCAGAATTAATGCAATGTCCATTCTGCCAGGAGGGTATTAGGGACCCGGCAGGGGACAGGCGATGCTGACTTTAGAAGGCACATGAAGATTCTGCCTTATAAGGGTGAGGAATTGTTTGGGAATGGTCTCTGGGACCTCGTATCCACAGCAACAGCTGGGAAGGAAAATATTTACCCCAAGTTTCCTCACAGCCTAAGAAAGCACCGTATTATAAGGTACAGTCCTTTCGGCTTCAGAAAAGCAAGCGGGTCAAAGGCGCTTCCTTTCTGCACAGAGACACGGGAAGAGGGAAAAAGCTGCACCAAACAGCCAGTTCCCAGGATCAAAAATCTTCCCCCGCTTCCTCTGAGTGCGCTGCATGACTCTGGGGCTCCACAGGTGGAGCCAGGTGCGGTGGGGGCGCGTCTCGGGAACTTCAGCGACCAGTGGACTCACTCACAGGTGGATCCCTGGGTTCTGCAAATAGTATCACAGGGATACAAGCTGGAGTTCGAGGCGACTCCCCCTCGCCGTTACCTCAAATCAGCCTTGCCTGCTGCCCTCGAGGAGAGGTAGTACTGGCGGCAATTCACAAGCTGTACTTCCAGCAGGTGATAATCAAGGTACCCCTCCTTCAACAAGGACGGGGTTACTATTCCACAATGTTTGTGGTACCGAAACCAGACGGTTCGGTGAGACCCATTCTAAAACTGAAATCCTTGAACACTTATAGACGAAGGTTCAAGTTCAAAATGAAATCGCTCAGGGCGGTTATTGCAAGCCTGGACGAAGGGGATTACATGGTATCACTGGACATCAAGGATGCTTACCTGCATGTCCCCATTTACCCTCCTCACCAGGAGTACCTCAAAATTGTGGTACAGGACTGTCATTACCAATTCCAGACGTTGCCGTTGGTCTGTCCTCGGCACCGAGGGTATTTACCAAGGTAATGGCCGAAATGATGATACTCCTTCGAAAAAAGGGAGTTATAATTATCCCGTATTTGGACAATCTCCTTATAAAGGCGATGTCCAGGGAACAGTTGTTCGTCGGAGTAGCCCTATCTCGGGAAGTGCTACAACAGCAGGGCTGGATTCTGAATAGTCCAAAGTCGCAGCTGGTTCCTACGACGCGTCTACTGTTCCTGAGTATGGTTCTGGACACAGAACAGGAAAAAGGGTTTCTCCCGGAGGAGAAGGTCAAGGAGTTGTCATCTCTAGTCAGAGACCTCCTAATACAAATACAGGTGTCGGTGTATCAATGCACGCGAGTCCTGGGAAAGATGGTAACTTCTTACGAAGAAATTCCATTCGGTAGGTTCCATGCAAGGATCTTCCAGTGGGATCTGTTGGACAAGTGGTCCGGGTCGCATCTTCAGATGCATCGGCTGATAACCCTGTCTCCAAGGGCCAGGGTGTCGCTGTTGTGGTGGCTGCAGAGTGCTCATCTTCTAGAGGGCCGCAGATTCGGCATACAGGACTGGGTCCTGGTGACCACAGATGCCAGCCTTCGCGGCTGGGGGGCAGTCACACAGGGAAGAAACTTCCAAGGATTATGGTCAAGTCAGGAGACTTCCCTACACATAAATATTCTGGGACTAAGGGCCATTCACAATGCCAGTCAGACAACATCACGGCGGTCGCCCATGTAAACCAGCAGGGCGGCACAAGAAGCAGGATGGTGATGGCAGAAGCCACAAGGATTTTCTGATGGGCGGAAAAGCATGTGTTAGCACTGTCAGCAGTGTTCATTCCCGGAGCGGACAACTGGGAAGCAGACTTTCTCAGCAGGCACGACCTCCACCCGGGAGAGTGGGGACTTCATCCAGAAGTCTTCAAAATGATTGTACACCATTGGGAAAGGCCACAGGTGGACATGATGGCGTCCCACCTCAACAAAAAGCTAAAAAGATATTGCGCCAGGTCAAGGGACCCTCAGGCGATAGCTGTGGATGCTCTGGTAACACCGTGGGTGTACCAGTCGGTGTATGGGTTCCTTCCTTTGCCTCTCATACCCAAGGTATTGAGAATACTAAGAAGGAGAGGAGTAAGAACTATACTCGTGGTTCCGGATTGGCCAAGAAGAGCTTGGTACCCAGAACTTCAAGAAATGATCTCAGAGGACCCATGGCCTCTGTCGCTCAGACAGGATGTGCTGCAGCAGGGGCCCTGCCTGTTCCAAGACTTACCACGGCTGTGTTTGACGGCATGGCGGTTGAACACCGGATCCTAAAGGAAAAAGGCATTCCAGAGGAAGTCATTCCTATGCTGATTAAGGCTAGGAAAGATGTGATCGCAAATATTATCACCGCATATGGCAAAAATATGTTGCTTGGTGTGAGGCCAGGAAGGCCCCAACGGAGGAATTTCAACTGGGTCGATTTCTGCACTTCCTACAGTCAGGAGTGACTACGGGCCTAAAATTGGGTTACGTTAAGGTCCAGATTTCGGCTCTGTACATTTTCTTCCAAAAAGAACTGGCTTCACTGCCTGAAGTTCAGACTTTTGTTAAGGGAGTGCTGCATATTCAGCCCCCGTGTGTGCCTCTAGTGGCACCGTGGGATCTCAACGTGGTGTTGGATTTCCTGAAGTCGCATTGGGTTGAGCCACTTAAATCCGTAGAGCTAAAATACCTCACGTGGAAAGTGGTCATGCGGTTGGCCTTTGCGTCGGCCAGGCGTGTATCAGAATTGGCGGTTTTGTCATGCAAAAGCCCTTATCTGATTTTCATATGGATAGGGCGGAATTGAGGACTCGTTCCCAATTCCTTCCTAAGGTGGTATCAGCTTTTCATGTGAACCAACCTATCGTGGTGCCTGCGGCTACGTGGGACTTGGAGGACTCCAAGTTACTGGACGTAGTCAGGGCCCTGAAAATATATGTTTCCAGGACGGCTGGAGTCAGGAAAACTGACTCGCTATTTATCCTGTATGCACCCAACAAGCTGGGTGCTCCTGCTTTTAAGCAGACTATTGCTCGCTGGATCTGTAGCACGATTCAACTTGCACATTCTGCGGCTGGACTGCCGCACCCTAAATCTGTAAAAGCCCATTCCACAAGGAAAGTGGGCTCTTCTTGGGCGGCTGCCCGAGGGGTCTCGCCTTTACAACTTTGCCGAGCTGTTACTTGGTCGGGTTCAAACATTTTGGCAAAAGTCTACAAGTTTGATACCCTGGCTGAGGAGGACCTTGAGTTTGCTCATTCGGTGCTGCAGAGTCATCCGCACTCTCCCGCCCGTTTGGGAGCTTTGGTATAATCCCCATGGTCCTTACGGAGTTCCCAGCATCCACTAGGACGTCAGAGAAAATAAGATTTTACTCACCGGTAAATCTATTTCTCGTAGTCCGTAGTGGATGCTGGGCGCCCATCCCAAGTGCGGATTGTCTGCAATACTTGTATATAGTTATTGTTAACTAAAGGGTTATTGTTGAGCCATCCGTTGAGAGGCTCAGTTATATTTCATACTGTTAACTGGGTATAGTATCACGAGTTATACGGTGTGATTGGTGTGGCTGGTATGAGTCTTACCCGGGATTCAAAATCCTTCCTTATTGTGTCAGCTCTTCCGGGCACAGTATCCTAACTGAGGTCTTGAGGAGGGTCATAGAGGGAGGAGCCAGTGCACACCAGGTAGTCCTAAAGCTTTCGTTAGTTGTGCCCAGTCTCCTGCGGAGCCGCTGTTCCCCATGGTCCTTACGGAGTTCCCAGCATCCACTACGGACTACGAGAAATAGATTTACCGGTGAGTAAAATCTTATTATTAGTGATAATGCTCCACAGTAATTTATTACAGTTGTGTGCTTGCATCAACAAACAGCCATTTTTGGATACCCATCAGCTAAACCCAAGTAGTGCTCAGTAGATAGTTGGAATAACCCAGCCCTTGGTGTAATGACAAAAATTTTAATTTGCTTTCACAAATTTAATATATACTTTTTCATACGTATATTTGTGAGAAGGTAATTATTTTGGAGGTACTGTACATCTACTGTAACTGCTAGCTAAAATATGAAGTCTTGTTTAATATACAGTACATGCATATATTTTGTGGGTGTGGTATGCAAGGTCGACCACACGTAGGTCGACAGTGTCTAGGTCAACCACTATTGGTCAACAGCAAGTAGGTTGACATGGTTTCTAGGTCAACAGGGACTCTAGGTCGACATGTACTAGGTCGACATGACAGAAGGTCGACGTGAGTTTTTGCACTTTTTTTGGTGTCGTTTTCTCCGTACAGTGACCGGAATCCACAATTAGTGCACCGTGTCCCCTCACATAGCTCGCTTCACTCACTATGCTTCGGGCAAGGAGCCTCGCTCTTCTACCGCTATGCTTGGCACAGGTTACCATTCCCAATTGTAGTGCACGTGAATCGTAAGTATGAAAAAATTAAAAAAATTAAAAAAATTAAAAAAACTCATGTTGACCTTTTGTCATGTTGACATAGAGTCTCTGTCAACCTAGAAACCATGTCGACCTGCTTACTGTCGACCAATAGTGGTTGACCTAGACAGTGTCAACCTAAGTATGGTCGACCTAGAGACCGGATACCATAGATTGCTGTTACAGTATATCACCTGCATAATACAATTCCTGTTATAATTATGCCAATAAACATAACCATTCCATTTCATATTCAGCAAATTATGCAATTAATAAGCAATAGAATGAACAATCATAATACTAACTTTCTAGTAATTTATACTGTAATAGTACTATTATCAGTGGACATTAATTAAACAATGATTCACTTACTTGTAATTGCTTTTATTTCCCACTCAAACATTCCATAACAAACATGGGCCCTCATTCCGAGTTGTTCGCTCGCAAGGCGAATGTAGCAGAGTTACACACGCTAAGCCGCCGCCTACTGGGAGTGAATCTTAGCTTCTTAAAATTGCGACCGACGTACGCGCAATATTGCGATTACAAACGAGTTAGCAGTTTCAGAGTAGCTCCAGACTTACTCTGCCTGTGCGATCATTTCAGTGCTTGTCGTTCCTGGTTGACGTCACAAACACACCCAGCGTTCGCCCAGGCACTCCCACCGTTTCCCCGGCCACTCCTGCGTTTTTTCCGGAAACGGTAGCGTTTTCAGCCACACGCCCCTGAAACGCCGTGTATCCGCCCAGTAACACCCATTTCCTGTCAATCACATTACGATCGCCGGAGCGAAGAAAAAGCCGTGAGTAAAAATACTTTCTTCATAGTAAAGTTACTTGGCGCAGTCGCAGTGCGAACATTGCGCATGCGTACTAAGCGGATTTTCACTGCGATGCGATGAAAAATACCGAGCGAACAACTCGGAATGAGGGCCATGATTTCTAATTTAAGTTCTAATATTAGATGGTAAAATCAAAGAAAATTAATTAATTTATAAATAAGGTATGTCGCAAAGTACAAATAGTGTCTTAAAAAATGCAATAAATTACTATAAAATAATTGAGAAAAACTGTATTTCTACAAAAAGTACAAAGGCCCTTACATATCATCATTATACAATTCCAACTATTTCAAAGGTGCAACAGAACTTGTAGCACTGGACAGTTAAAATAGCAAATCATATACATATAATACATATCTTAAATAAAACAGAATAAATACAAGCAAAAATAAATATATATATATATATATGTATATATATATATATATAAAATTTGCAAGCCTCCAGCACTAGGCACTGTCCAAGCAAAAGGACTGTCTTGCTCCAGTGCCCTTCCCTGGGAGATCATCCCTTGTAGATACACGGTGAAGAGATGAGATGGCCCTCAGAGACTAAATCACAATCAACTTGTATTTGTGCATATCAACGTTTCGGGGTCTCCCCCTTCGTCAGGATAAGTGCATCACAATCAAAAAAGTGTTTAAATAGACAATGTAACTTACCCCCCCATGGAAGAACACCCCCTCCTGCGTACACCGCTGGCCATGCCTTCTTTTCTTTTCCAACAGCGAGGTGTCCAGCAGACTATTCCTTTATTACAGGTATATAGATGACCTGCTGTTATTCTGGCATGGTGAGGTGTCCGATTTATATGAAACGTAATGGCACATAATGTCACAGATAGCCCAATTAAATTGACAGTTAGTAGTAGTAGCGATGAGGTATGCTTTTTGGACATCAATATCAAAATTCAAGGGGGAATATAATTACATCCCTTTACAAAAAACCAAACGGATCGCAATACTATTCTCAGGTATGATAGTTGCCATCCAGCAACCACAGTGAGGAGTGTCCCATACTCTCAGTTCTTGAGAGTGTGCAAAATTAACAGCTGTGAGCAGGAGAGAGATAGGCTACTAGATGAGATGGAGTATAGACTCGCTTCCAGAGGATATCCACGCAAACTTCTTCTCACGGCTAGAGAAAAAGCAGTGGGTAGATATAGAGAAGAAAGTCTCAAACCAACCACAGGGAAAGATCTAGTCGGGGTCATCCCCTGGGTGTGTGAGTACAAAAAGTTGAAAAGGCTATGGCCTATAGTGTCTACAGATCCAGATTTGACCGTGTTTCGTCACCAACGCATTATGCCGAGTTACTCTAAAGGCCGAAGCATCAAGGATATTTTGGTGAAAACGGACATGGGCAAATTTAAATCAGTCCTGGAACATTTTTTAACACACAAAAATGGGTGCTTTAAATGCACGGGGTGCACGACATGCTCGCACATGTCTGTAGGTGATTAGATTACTCATCCGTGTTCGGGCAAGAAGTTCCCTATTAGATGGCCTTTGACCTGTACTACCAAATATGTGGTGCATGCCATAATGTGCCCTTGTGGCAGGTACTACATCGGAAAAACCGAGTGCCAGTTCAAAATTAGGATGGCATAACACAGGTTGGCTATAAGGAATGCCTTGTCTTCTGGCAAGGGGGACCAAACAGTGGCTAAGCATTTCCTTGAACACAGACATACTATGGCCGCCTTCAAACATCAAATTATAGCTCATGTCCCGAAGTCTCCCCGGGGAGGAAATAGAGGTAGAAAACTCCTTCAACTGGAGTCTATGTGGATACATAGGGGTATATTTACTAAGGTCCCGATTTTGACCGAGATGCCGTTTTTTCATCAAAGTGTCATCTCGGTAATTTACTAAGCAAAAATCACGGCAGTGATGAGGGCATTCGTAATATTTTGGAAGTCCTAGGAAAAAATCACGAATCAATACACCATCGGTCAAATACGCCTGCAATTTGCTAGAAATCGGGAATTTACTAAAAAGTGCAAAACACAAACACTGCCGACAATAGCCAAACACTGCCGTGATAAAATACAAATCGTGAAAAAGTGCTAAAAAAAAACAGACCTGCTATTTTATCCCGTGTTTGTATAGGCATGCACGGATCCATGAGATCCGTGCATGTTTTTCAGTGGGAACGGGGGGGAAATGTTATAAATTTTCTGTAAAAAAATTGCGTGGGGTCCCCCCTCCTAAGGCAAACCAGCCTCAGGCTCTTTGAGCCGATCCTGGTTGCAGAAATATGGGAAAAAAATGGACAGGGGTTCCCCCATATTTAAGCAACCAGCATCGGGCTCTGCACCTGGTCCTGGTTCCAAAAATACGGGGGACAAAAAGAGTAGGGGTCCCCCGTATTTTTGAAACCAGCACCGGGCTCCACTAGCTGGACAGATAATGCCACAGCCGGGGGTCACTTTTATACAGTGCCTTGCGGCCGTGGCATCAAATATCCAACTAGTCACCCCTGGCCGGGGTACCCTGGGGGAGTGGGGACCCCTTCAATCAAGGGGTCCCCCCCCCAGCCACCCAAGGGCCAGGGGTGAAGCCCGAGGCTGTCCCCCCCATCCAATAGGCTGCGAATGGGGGGCTGATAGCCTTTGTGAAAAGTGATTGATATTGTTTTTAGTAGCAGTACTACAAGGCCCAGCAAGCCTCCCCCGCAAGCTGGTACTTGGAGAACCACAAGTACCAGCATGCGGCGGAAAAACGGGCCCGCTGGTACCTGTAGTACTACTACTAAAAAAATACCCCAATAAAGACAACACACACACACCTTGAAAGTATAACTTTAATACATCCATCCACACCTCCATATACACATACTTACCTTATGTTCACACGCAGGTCGGTCCTCTTCTCCAGTAGAATCCATGGTGTACCTGTAGAAAAAATTATACTCACATAATCCAGTGTTTTCGGCTCCTCGGTAAATCCTTTTGTAATTCCACGTACTTGAAAAAATAAAAAAACGGATACCCGACCACGAACTGAAAGGGGACCCATGTTTTCACATGGGCCCCCTTTCCCCGAATGCCAGAAACCCACTCTGACTGATGTCTAAGTGGGTTTCTTCAGCCAATCAGGGAGCGCCACGTTGTAGCACCCTCCTGATCGGCTGTGTGCTCCTGTACTGTCTGACAGGCGGCACACGGCAGTGTTACAATGTAGCGCCTATGCGCTCCATTGTAACCAATGGTGGGAACTTTCAGGTCAGCGGTGAGGTCACTTTCGGTCAACCGCTGACCTGAAAGTTCCCACCATTGGTTACAATGGAGCGCATAGGCGCTACATTGTAACACTGCCGTGTGCCGCCTGTCAGACAGTACAGGAGCACACAGCCGATCAGGAGGGTGCTACAACGTGGCGCTCCCTGATTGGCTGAAGAAACCCACTTAGACATCAGTCAGAGTGGGTTTCTGGCATTCGGGGAAAGGGGGCCCATGTGAAAACATGGGTCCCCTTTCAGTTCGTGGTCGGGTATCCGTTTTTTTTATTTTTTCAAGTACGTGGATTACAAAAGGATTTACCGAGGAGACGAAAACACTGGATTATGTGAGTATAATTTTTTCTACAGGTACACCATGGATTCTACTGGAGAAGAGGACCGACCTGCGTGTGAACATAAGGTAAGTATGTGTATATGGAGTGTGGATGGATGTATTAAAGTTATACTTTCAAGGTGTGTGTGTGTTGTCTTTATTGGGGTATTTTTTTAGTAGTAGTACTACAGGTACCAGCGGGCCCGTTTTTCCGCCGCATGCTGGTACTTGTGGTTCTTCAAGTACCAGCTTGCGGGGGAGGCTTGCTGGGCCTTGTAGTACTGCTACTAAAAACAATATCAATCACTTTTCACAAAGGCTATCAGCCCCCCATCCGCAGCCTATTGGATGGGGGGGACAGCCTCGGGCTTCACCCCTGGCCCTTGGGTGGCTGGGGGGGGGACCCCTTGATTGAAGGGGTCCCCACTCCCCCAGGGTACCCCGGCCAGGGGTGACTAGTTAAATATTTGATGCCACGGCCACAAGGCACTGTATAAAAGTGACCCCCGGCTGTGGCATTATCTGTCCAGCTAGTGGAGCCCGGTGCTGGTTTCAAAAATACGGGGGACCCCTACTCTTTTTGTCCCCCGTATTTTTGGAACCAGGACCAGGCGCAGAGCCCGATGCTGGTTGCTTAAATATGGGGGAACCCCTGTCCATTTTTTTCCCATATTTCTGCAACCAGGATCGGCTCAAAGAGCCCGAGGCTGGTTTGCCTTAGGAGGGGGGACCCCACGCAATTTTTTTTTTACATTTAAACTTTATTTTTTTGTTAAACAAAGTGCACAATGAAGCCCAGCACGGATCTCTCAGATCCGGCCGAGATTCATTGTATTAAAGTCGGCAGTGTTTTACAAGTCACTCACGTAAAACACTGCCAAAAAAAACGAATGACATCGACATCGGAAAACCCGAAAATGCAGAATACGGCAGCTTAGTAAATTAGTCGTAATCAATTCAAAAAGTTGCATATTTACACTTTCGATGTCATTCGTGATTGAACTTTGACCTCAAACGGGAAAACACGAATCTTAGTAAATTTACCCCATAGACTCAACACTCTTAGACCTGTGGGCTTGAACGACAATTTAGGGCTTATAATTTTTTTCAAGTAGCAGTAGTCAGAAATAATATATACAAGAGAGTAATTCCCTCATTGTAGTGTAGTGAGGGCTATACAGTGGATATACATGCTTTGGTACTAGGGTTGTTAGTGGATGCAGGCTACATATTTTAAGCAGTTGGATGCAGGGTATAGGACCACTCGGCATACATCGTTAATCTATTTGGTAGCACTGTTATAGTCAAACTTTGGAGGTTAAAAGATCAGTATAAACAATTTTTTGCCAGCGGTAATGTAAGTGACGCACAGTGTTTTGAGATTTTATATGTAGTATATGTTGGGCTACTTATTTTAAGATGCACGCACTATAAATATGATCTGTGTCCTCAGATGTGCAGGCGCAGCTACACTTAGCGTTTTCTACTTGTGAGCACTACAAGCACTTTTTTTAATCACACTTTATGGAATATACAATGGTAATGCAGTGTTGACTGTTTATACATTGAACAAGGAGCTGTGCTGCCTGTTACACTGATTCACAGGGCGCGCGTCACGTCATTTCCGCTGAGATGCTGGGGATGCTGGACAGGAAGTCCGGACGGCATGGCCAGCGGTGTACGCAGGAGGGGATGTTCTTCCATGGGGGGTAAGTTACATTGTCTATTGAAATACTTTTTGATTGTGATGCACTTATCCTGACGAAGGGGGAGACCCCGAAACATTGATTCGTACAAATACAAGTTGATTGTGATTTAAAGTCTCTGAGTACCGCCTCATCTCTTCACCATGTATATATATATATATATATATATAACGACCAGTCAGGCGGCACTCCAGTTCCTTCAAGTAAATCACATTAAGCAAGCCGGTGCCCTCCAATTGAAGAAAGGAAAATTCCTTCCCCAAACATACACCATCTGTTCAGACGGCACTCACGGCGGAGAAAACTGGACAAGAGCCAAAGATGCTGTCAACGTTTCAATGTAAGTAAGATTACATTTTCATCAGGACCTGGTGAAAATATAATCTTACTTACATTGAAACGTTGACAGCACCTTTGGCTCTTGTCCTGTTTTCTCTGCCGTGAGTGCCGCCTGAACAGATGGTATATATATATATATATATATATATACATACATACATGTATATATATATATATATATATGTATATATAAAACAAATGAAGCATGCGGCACCCCAGACAATGATCAAATGATGCTGACACAACAGCATCAATCGTTCATAGCATGGAATGCTACACTTTTTATTAGTTATACATAATGCTTCTGGTTGTGTGGGCAAAGACAGGGCGCAGTTGCCATTTAATTGGGAGTTCCGGACCATACTATTGAGATATATATATATATATATATATAAATATATATATATATATATATATATATATAAAATTTAGTGTTAAGTTCACACTGCAAGCTTCATAATCTCAACAGGGTGGTGCTCCACTGGAAGCCAAGGAGACCACTTATATAGCAAGTTCAAGGTGCTCACCAAAACAGATCAACAGGTAATTTTAACGGTAACTCACGAATACATAAGAACAGTTGTCGACGTTTCGTTCATACCATAACCTTTTTCAAGACATTACAGGATACACAGTAGGATCATTGGTACCTGGGTCAATGATCCTACTGTGTATCCTGTGATGTCTCGTATTCGTGAGTTACCATTAAAATTACCTGTTGATCTATTTTGGTGAGTGCCTGTGCCTTGGATTTGCTATATATCAAAGTGAAAATATGTATGTATACTGTATATATTTGCTCTTCATAGCCTCCTACATGGCTTGATGCACTTGGAGCAAACTTGGTACACTTGGTACCCTTCATTATCCAACTTAAAATATTGGTGCACTATAACATAAGAAGATCCACCCCAGGGACATATATAACTTATATATAGTAGTCGGATGCGGCAGCACTCAGAATAAATGTAGTAGAAGCACAGGTGTGGATATCAACGTTTTGATGATTTTAATTCACCGTCATCAGGACATATTATACATAAAACAAAACACACTCACTCTCTTATACCCGCACCATCCCACGTGCAAACACGGACACCGGATCCCAGAGTCTGACGCTCACAGATGACGTCATCACCGGCTATCCGGAGCCATGGTAACCCTAAACACCCGAAAAAGACATATAAGACTGAAGTTCCTATGGAGACATGGAGTAGACTTCAGTAACCAAAATACCTTAAAATAACAGTACAATAAGAAGTCAATGGGCTAAGTGCATCATCGCTTGGAAAGTGATAAAATGGAGAGTGAAAAAGTGCCAGCCAATCAGGTCCTAACTACCATGTCACAGGCTGTGTTTGAAAAATGGCAGTTAGGAGCTGATTGGCTGGTACTTTTTCACTCTCCATTTTATCACTTTCCAAGCGATGATGCATCTGGCCCTCTAGCATAAAAGGTAACAAACATTAATACAGAAAAGTAACACATTGTGAGGAACTGTAGCACATTTCCAGAAGTAAACCCCAATCGTTAAATAATAGCAGCACATACTCGAAACAATACATTGTTGCAAAGCCGTATATATTGCAAAAAGATTCATAGTATTATAAAACCACTCTTACAAAAAATAATGAAATCAGAATCCTTGAGAAAGCTCCCAGGAGGGATTAAAATGCATCAGTAGAATGGGGGATGTGGAGGCCAGAGCCGGACTGGCCATCTGGCACTTCTGGCACATGCCAGAAGGGCCAATGGTTTGGTGGGCCGATCTGGTCCACAGAGAGCCGTGAAGGCTGCTCTCAGCACAGCTTCCGGCTCTCTGGTTTGTCCCTAGCTGCCGCCGTTGCTGCAAGGCGCGCCCCATTGCTAAGCAATATGTCCATGACCCCTGACTCCAGGAGCCCTCTAGTATCTTTAATAACTGTCTCCTTTGAGGCGGTGGCCATTTTGAAAGGGACAGCGCTGCAGGAGGATGAAAGAAAGCAGCAGAACAGCGGGGACAGAGGCGGGCAGGCAGCAGCATGAGCCTCTTGGGCCCTCCAGAGAGCAGCAGATGTATGTATGCATGTGTATATATATATATATATATATATATCTAAATAAAAAAGAAAAATGAGGTGAGATCTTAAGGTGTCTGATGGCAAATTTAAAAATTTCAACTGAAATAAATAAATAAATATTCCTACCTTAAATACACAGACTTGAGACTTGAGGGGGTGGCTTCGTGTCTGCATAGAAGTTTTTTTTATTTTTTAAGATGGAATATATATTTATTTAACTTTTTTTGGGGGGGGGGGGGCTTCCTATTTTGTCAGTCCTGGGCCCCACAATTTCTGATGGCAGCCCTGGACACCGTTATTGTATACATTGCCGAAGATACACGAAAGCCTTATTGCTCCACCAGGCCGCTCAATTATCAGTGCCCGGGGATCTTCATTTCACGCTTTGTCTATATATCTTGATTTTGTGCTTCAGCTTATGTAGTAGGTCATCCTAGCCACATACTTGATACCACTTCATTTTTGAACAAATTGGCTCATACAGAATGGCTACAAGCAGATAGTTTCCTTTGTAGCATAGACATATCTAGCCTGTACACAGTCATCCCTAATAGGGAAGGACTATTTGCTACTCGTACTTTGATTACTGATAACATCTTGTATAAAGGTGCCTGAAACTGATTTTGTGGTGGGTGCCATGGAAATGATTCTCACCAAAAATTATTTCTTATACGATAACAACTATTACTGTATTTGCAACTTTCCAGGTGTGCGATGGGGGCTTCAGTAGCCCCCTCGTATGCTAACGCATATATGTATTTTACCGAACAGGAAATATTCTTTTCAAACCCTTTGATTGCGGACAAAATAGCGTTTTATGCCAGATATCTGGATGATATATTTGTAATATGGACTGATACCAAAGATGCTTTTGAATAATTTATTGACAGCCATAACACTACCAATAGTCCTATCATATTGGCACACACCATTGATCCTAACAAAGTGAATTTTCTTGATGTGTGCATTAGTTTGGATCATGGGACAATCAGTACTGATTTATTTTGTAAACAAACAGACAGAAATACACTCCTTCATGCAGGTAGTTTCCACCCAAAAATCTCTTAAGTACGAACTCTCGTACTCTCAGTTTATCAAAGTTATTAGGATCTGTAGTAATAGAAATCAAGCTGTAACAATCATTGACAATATGGGGGAGATTCAAATGTTTGAATAGTCAGTTGGGAGTCTGTTTTTTCCTATCTAATAGACAGAAAAAAAAGACACCCAACTGACTTTTCAAACATTTGAATCTGCCCCTATGATTGCTAAATTTTTAAGCAGGGGATATACATTAGCCAATCTTATACAGGCTAAAGATCAAGTCCTTAAGATACCACGTGAACAATTATTAACCTAAGCACCAAGAAAAACCAAGATGAATTGTATACGCTGGGTTAATCATTTTAACAGAGCTAGTGGTACCATTAAGAAAATTACCACTCATTTATGGCCAATTGTTAGCTCTGATCTTGCATTAGACCTGCAAGACAGTACCATCATGTCATGCTGTACTTAAGGTCGCAATATCCGAGACTGGCTTGTCCATACGGATATTAGTGATCAAAGCAATACAGAACGCAAACATTTTCTATCTGCTAGAAAAGGATGTTTTAAGTGTCTTGGTTGTGTTACTTGCAGTTATCTTGTGTCTGGTAACTTGTTTTTCCACACTTATAGTGGGAAAAAATATGATATCCGCCACAGGATGACCTGTACCACCAGATTTATTGTATATATGATTACATGCCCCTGTTGGCTCAGCTATATAGGACAGACTGATAGAACTCTTTGAGAGCGTATGGCTGGGCACCGCATGGCTAATCATGCTGCCCATTGAGAATGACAGGAGCGATCAACCTGTCGCCCGCCACTTCTTTCAAGCAGGTCATAACCTCTTTGAGGTATAAAATAATTGACCATATTCCGGAAACACGTAGAGGGGGTGACCGCTCTGCTAAATTACTGAAATGTGAATCCAAATGGATTTTCAAACTAGGAACATTGGGGCAGATGTATTAACCTGGAGACGGCATAAGAAAGTGATAAACCAGTGATAAGTGCAAGGTGATAAACGCACCAGGCAATCAGTTCCAATATGTAAATTAACAGTTATGATCTGATTGGCTGGTGCCTTTATCACCTTGCACTTATCACTGGTTTATCACTTCCTTATGCCGTCTCCAGGTTAATACATCTGCCCCATTATCCCCCAAAGGGCTGAACTAACATCTTGATCTTCATTGTTTTTTGTAACAGTGGGGTAGATGTATTAACCTGGAGGAGGCATAAGGAAGTGATAAACCAGTGATAAAGCATGGTTGAGTGCAAGGTGATAATGCACCAGCCAATCAGCTCCTAACTGTTAATTTACATATGGGAGCTGATTGGCTGTTGTCTTTGTCACCTTGCATTTATCACTGGTTTATCACTTCCTTATGCCTTCTCCAGGTTGATACATCTGCCCCAGTGGTTGTTATAATACTATGAATCTTTTTGCAATATATACGGCTTTGCAACAATGTCACTTTAGGTCAACCGCAGGGCAGAAAGTTCCCACCATTGGTTACAATGGAGCGCATAGGCGCTACATTGTAACACTGCCGTGTGCCGCCTGTCATACAGTACAGGAGCACACAGCCGATCAGGAGAGTGCTACAACGTGGCGCTCCATGATTGGCTGAAGAAACCCACTTAGACATCAGTCAGAGTGGGTTTCTGGCATTCGGGGAAAGGAGTCCCATGTGAAAACATGGGGCCCCTTTCAGTTCGTGGCTCGGCTTTCCGTTTTCTTATTTTATGCAAGTACGTGGATTACAAATGGATGCCCCGAGGAGCCTGGGACCCGCGATCTGGTGAGTAGAATTTATTCAACAGGTACCCCTTGGATTCTACTGGAGAAGAGGACCGACCTGCGTGTGAACATAAGGTAAGTATGTATGTATGTTTGTGTGCATGTATGTAATAAATCTTTACTTTCACGGTGTGTGTGTCTTGTCTTTTTTTGGGTATTTTTTTAGTAGTAGTACTACAGGTACCAGCGGGCCCGTTTTTCCGTCGCATGCTGGTACTTGTGGTTCTCCAAGTACCAGCATGCGGGGGAGGCTTGCTGGGCCTTGTAGTACTGCTACTAAAAACAATATCTTTTCATTATCACAAAAGGCTATCAGCCTCCCCATCCGCAGCCCATTGGATGGGGGGGGACAGCCTCGGGCTTCACCCCTGGCCCTTGGGTGGCTGGGGGGGGGACCCCTTGATTGAAGGGCTCCCCACTCCCCCAGGGTACCCCGGCCAGGGGTGACTAGTTGGATTTTTGATGCCACGGCCACAGGGCACTATATCAAAGTGACCCCCGGCTGTGGCATTATCTGTCCAGCTAGTGGAGCCCGGTGCTGGTTTTAAAAATACGGGGGACCCCTACTCTTTTTGTCCCCCGTATTTTTGGAACCTGGACCAGGCGCAGAGCCCGATGCTGGTTGCTTAAATATGGGGGAAGCCCTGTCAATTTTTTCCCCATATTTCTGCAACCAGGATCGGCTCAAAGAGCCCGAGGCTGGTTATGCTTAGGAGGGGGGACCCCACGCAATTTTTTTAAATAAAATAACAACTTTCCCACCCCTTCCCACTGATATACATGCACGGATCTCATGGATCCCTGCATGCCTATCCAATCACGGAAAAAAAAAGCAGGTCTGTTTTTTTTTTTGCACTTTTTTACGAGTTGTAATTTTTCACGGCAGTGTTTTTTTTTTTTTTGCTTTGCACTTCTTAGTAAATTACCGAGATTCATACTTAAACAGCCGCGTTTTGACTGATGGTGTATTCATTCGTAATTTTTTTCTTGGACTTGCAAAAAATTACGAATGCCCTCATCACTGCCGTGATTATTGCTTAGTAAATTACCGAGATGACACTTTGATGAAAAAACGGCATCTCGGTCAAAATCGGGAGCTTAGTAAATTTACCCCCATGTCTCCATAGGAACTTTAGTCTTATATGTCTGTTTCGGGTGTTTAGGGTTACCATGGCTCCGGATAGCCGGTGATGATGTCATCTGTGGATGTCAGACTCTGGAATCCGGTGTCCGTGTTTGCACGTGGGATGGTGGAGGTATAAGAGGGTGAGTGTGTTTTATGTATATTATGTCCTGAATGAATTAAAATCATCGAAATGTTGATATCCACACCTGTGCTTCTACTACATTTATTCTGAGTGCCGCCACATCCGACTACTGTACTGTATTTGGACACTGCTAGTGAGTACCTACGCAGGGCACCAGCAACTGTTTACTGGCTTATCGGTGTGCTGCCCGCTTGGATATGTATATACATCCAAGCGGGCAGCACACCGATAAGCAATACCGATAAGGATAACCAACACCGGGATCCCAAAGGTTGCAATGCTAACAGGGGTGATTTGGGGCTGTTCTCCCCTCTCCCCTATCTCCTTACCCTAACCCTCCCTTCTCGCACCCTAACTGTAACCTCCCTGTAGCAATGCCTAAATCTAGCCCTCCTCCCCGCAACCTAAACCTAACCCCTCCTTGCAGCCTAACTCTAACTATTCTCCCCGCAGCCTAACCCTAACCCCCTCCTCCTCCATTCCCCCGGCCCTAAAGCTAAGCAAGGTGCTATACTTACATAGGTCGGAAATCCGACTCGATCTCCAGATGAATTCGGGATTCCAGCGTCGGCATTTTTATGGATGTTAAGATTCTGGCATCTGTATTTCGAAAGCTGGGATCCCAAATGCTGCCAAATTAACCACATCTCATCCAGACATATGGCTGAGGTGCAGTGCAAAATTCAAATAGGGGAGCCATAGCAACTTACACCCTAAACGTTGTCACACATCCTTATCTGTGATCAACAGTTGCATATTTTTTTACACAATTTATGCCTACATTTTTAGCAGAAATTGCTTTTCAACTAAGCATAGGCACATCAATAGCTACTGTACATGGATGTACATCAGGGAAATACTGGCATTAGCAGCATAAGCATACTGGGGCAGATGTATTATCCTGGAGAAGGCATAAGGTACTGATAAACCAGTGATAAATGCAAGGTGATAAACGCACCAGCCAATCAGCTCCAATATGTAAATAAACAGTTAGGAGTTGATTGGCTGGTGCATTTATCACCTTACATTTATCACTGGTTTATCACTTCCTTATGCCTTCTCCAGGTTAATACATCTGCCCCAAAGCCACAAACGCAACTTCAGCAAAAGGCGCAAGGAAGGCCACAGCTTCCTCCTACTCAGAATCAGGCCGTGTGAGAAGGAATTCCACCCGTCTTAACAAACCCCGCCTCCTCAACAGACCACGCCTCCATTAAGGTTGCTTCCAAAATTTCCCCGGACAGGTTTTTCTATCCCAATTCGCCCCTAAGGTAGGATAAGGAGGGGCACAGGGAGGGTGGCCCTAAATAGGAACCTTGAGAACTCATTCAATATTTTTTATACAGCCCACAAGTTTCTTTTTAAACCCCGACTGAGAACTGTGTTTAAAGGAAAATGTAAGGACTTTGTGTCTATGTATTAAGCATATGCCGCTTTGTTTATAAAATAATATAGTCTCTAGATACTTCTAGGTTCTGCACAAACTATCAATTGCTAAAGTTAGGCAAATTCAACAAGCTTGAAAGGCATCATTTGTCAGGGCTTGAATGTTACTGCCAAATAAGACTTTGCCCAGGAAGTATTAAATTCCAATTTTTGGATGTGGTTTTAAATCAAACAGACATTAGATGTGATTTAAAAAAAATAAAAATAATAAAATCACAGAATATCTTTAGCAGTGATATGTTTAAAACCATATCCAGCTTCTGTTCAGATTGAAAACAAACCTCATATAACTGGGAGCGAACCATAGTCTACAAAGCCCAACTGCATGCTAAAACCAGATGTGGAAAGACATTGCTTAATCAACCTCAACACTATGCAGCCTGGGTTATTCCCACTGAAGCTAGGAACCCACTATACAATTATTGGGCCAATTTGCCAATATTCTGGTGATCAGCTTGTTTTATCGCTTAGGGAGTATTTTGGCCAAACGCAGTTAAAATTATTAAACAACATCCACAAATGCTCACCTTCAATTATCTGATCGGTCTGCCAGAAAATATCTGCCTGAAGATCCAGATATTGGACCCAATTGAGGTTGGATAGCAAAACACGATCCAACTGCAAATATTATGAAAAGGATGCGGGCGCATGCGAGACACCCAACCTGCGCATGCGCCTGCATTTTTTTTTTTTTTTTGGGGGGGGGCTGCTGAAAATGCAAACACCTCTGCCTGTCAATCAGGCAGAGGTGTTCGCGTGTCGGGAGGGTGGGACCACTCTGTTTCCTGGGTGGAGATGAAGCATTGCGGAGGCGGAGCTGGCGGAATTTGCAATCTAACCTGAATCAGTCCGATTGTGCAGTGGGTACGCAGTCTCCATAATCTCCCATTTTCTATGGTCTATCCTGATTACCGTACCTCATTCTCCTTGTAGGCAGACATGCGTATTTAAATTCAGTGTGGTGTGGCAGGAAACCGCAAACGTAAAAAAAAAACAAAAAAAACTGATGGAATTTATTTAGTGAATCTGCATTATTTTGAGAGATTTCATAAAGCATATATTTACCTCAGAAGTGATCATAAGAACAGACATGTGCCTGTTATTTTTGCAGTTCTAGTAAATTAGGATTTGAAGAAAATGAACAATATAGTACTGTAAATATTACAATTTTCACTGTGTATAGAATAATCTTATTATTCATAAATTGTTAAAGAATTTTGGGGTAGATGATCCTCCGATACAGGGGAGAAGTGGTATCAGAGCATGACATGTGTGCGAATACCCGCTTCTCCCCCATGTATTACTGCGGCGGTGCGTGTTCGGTGACAGGCGCACTATAGAGTTGTATAGAAACAAACACATATTTGCAGATGAACCTATTGCCCTTAGTGTAGGCTGGTGCATACGCGCATTGGGGAGGATAATAATGATTATGGGCAGTGTCGGACTGGGTCATAAAGGGCTCACCGGGGAAATGCAGTTATAGGGGCCCATACTTAGGGGTGTGGCCAGCCTACAAATGGGGTGTGGCCAGCCTCCACAGAGGCTTGAAATACGCAATAGTTTAGTGCAGTGTAATGCAACATATCTACCATGTATAATACAAGTGCACAGTCTGGAGCCTTATCCCTAGAGGAAGGAGTGGGCCCTCAGGCAGTGGGGCCTACCGGTGGTTTCCCTGGTACCCCTGAGGGCCAGTCCGACCCTGATTATGGGTATCAAACCTAGCGCATAGATAGCAGTGGATGCATCGCAAAGCTACGTACAACTCTGCAAGTGTTATGAAACTCCCTGGAGTGCAGCAGAGAACCACAAGTCACAGAATGTAGTAGTGAATACAAATTACGTTTATTAGGGGTTATAATAATGGCAGGGGAGTGCAGATAAACTTGATATGAATGATAACGTAGTGAATGTCAAAGACAGAATCCAGACCAAACAGCAGACTGAAAACCTGATTTCTTTAGCTGGACACAAAGAGTGGTTCAATCACAGGTACTGTACGTAAGTCTAGAAATATCCAACTGGAGTCAAAAGACTTGCAGGAGAACCTTAGCTTAGCAAAAAGCTTGCATGAACAGGTGCAGCAATCCAAAATTGTTGTAGACAGAAACATAAATCCATACAGAAGTCTCATGGTATCGCAAACAGATACATTAATGGCAGATCCAAACAACATGAATAAGCAACATAGATCAGAATGACTGGACAGGCGGAGAGCTGGGTCCTAGAGCATATAATCCAGGAATAACAATTAATGACCAGCAAGGTGCATTGTAAGGGGCAAGAATAAACAGCAGTGAGGCAGGTGCAGGTGATTAACAGGGAAGACAGATTAAACTGTTAGGGTCTCCTGCCCTGTGCTGCCACATCGTCATGGCAACCGGGAGACAAGTGCTAGTGGAGTAACCTGAGCGCAGCTGATACTCCGGTTCGGGTCTTTTGCTGTGCAGTGGTTATAGGCTCTGTGCACGGCAGGGGATCCGGTGCTGGTTTTTGTGCTCACAGTCTGTGAGGTCTGAGTGGGGCGTGGACAGCACCTGCTTTATAAGGCCTCTTTTCAGGGTAAGCAGATGCTGCTGAATCTTTGTTGGTTAGTCAGTTCATGAAAGTTAGCCAGTACTGTGTAGCTTTGTATTTGTTTGTTGCTTACTGCAAATAGGCCTGGGGATTTGGTATTACACTCTGCCAATCCAGACCTAGCAGTAAGACTGGAGTCAGTCGTTTAGCTTGCTGGGGTTCTGTTACTACTCTGTGAATTTAGCAAGTTTGCGGCTGTATTCTATGACTTGCCTGTCTAATCCTGTCTCACTGTGCTAGGTGTCAGGGGTCAGTTTAGTGGCAGTAAGCTAAAACCTGTGCACTGCAAGTGAGAATTAGGATTGTGGAGATTCTCCTTGTGTCTATCATTCCATCTCTGACCAAGGAGTTTACTGCCACACCCGTTGGTAACCCTTTAGGGTTTTGCTGTTGCCCTTAGCAACAGCATTTCGGGTTCTCTACATATTAAAACACAACATCTTGCTTTTCCATCTGAGCAGTTCTAATACAAGGGAGATACCCAGTTCCAAATCCTCGGGGATGACAGCCATCTGGGTTGTCGTTGACAGGTTTTCGAAGATGGCGCACTTCGTTCCACTGGTTGGGCTGCCATCAGCCAGACGCCTGTCTGAATTATTTATGCTGCATGTTGTGCGTCTCCACGGGTTGCCACTTGATGTGGTCTCTGACCGCGGATCCCAGTTTGTGGCCAAATTCTGGAGGGCATTTTGTTCCGATCTCCAGATTTCTGTCAGCTTGTCGTCAGGCTACCATCCGCAGTCTAATGGGCAGACTGAAAGGGTGAACCAGTCCTTGGAGCAGTTCCTCAGGTGTTATGTCTCCAAGTGTCAGACTGACTGGGTTGCTCATCTGTCCATGGCGGAGTTTGCCTATAACAACGCGGCTCACTCTGCTACAGGGATCTCTCCCTTCCTTTGTGTGTATGGGCATCATCCTAAGGCCAATTCTTTTGACCCCCTGGACTCCACGCCTGGTGGTTCCTCTGTGGTTTCGGTCCTTAGAGGTATTTGGCGGAAAGTGAAGAAAGCCCTTGTGTCTGTGTCATTAGTGACCAAAAGGATTTTTGATAAGCGGAAAAGACCCTGCAGCTTCAAATTAGGAGACTTCGTCTGGTTGTCTACCAAGAATTTGAAGTTGAGACAGCCATCTCATAAGTTAGGGCCCCGGTTCATCGGCCCTTATAAGATCACCAGGGTTATCAATCCGGTGGCATTTCAGTTAGATCTGCCCCGTTCTTTGGGTATCAATAAAACATTTCATTGTTCCCTTTTAAAACGGGCGATTAGTAATCCTTCTTCCAGTGGAAGACCTTCCCCTCTTCTGATACGTGGCCAGAGGGAGTTTGTTGTTGAAAGGATTCTTGACTCCAAGGTGGTTCGGGGTCGGCTGTCATTTTTGGTGCACTGGAAGGGGTATGGCCCGGAGGAGCGGTCGTGGGTGCACAGTTGTGATCTTCATGCCCCCAGACTGATGCGCTCTTTCTTCTCGCAGTTCCCCGATAAACCCGGTGGTAGGGGTTCTTTGACCCCTCGTCAGAGGGGGGTACTGTTAGGGTCTCCTGCCCTGTGCTGCCACGTCGTCATGGCAACCGGGAGACAAGTGCTAGTGGAGTAACCTGAGCGCAGCTGATACTCCGGTTCGGGTCTTTTGCTGTGCAGTGGTTATAGGCTCTGTGCACGGCAGGGGATCCGGTGCTGGTTTTTGTGCTCACAGTCTGTGAGGTCTGAGTGGGGCGTGGACAGCACCTGCTTTATAAGGCCTCTTTTCAGGGTAAGCAGATGCTGCTGAATCTTTGTTGGTTAGTCAGTTCATGAAAGTTAGCCAGTACTGTGTAGCTTTGTATTTGTTTGTTGCTTACTGCAAATAGGCCTGGGGATTTGGTATTACACTCTGCCAATCCAGACCTAGCAGTAAGACTGGAGTCAGTCGTTTAGCTTGCTGGGGTTCTGTTACTACTCTGTGAATTTAGCAAGTTTGCGGCTGTATTCTAAGACTTGCCTGTCTAATCCTGTCTCACTGTGCTAGGTGTCAGGGGTCAGTTTAGTGGCAGTAAGCTAAAACCTGTGCACTGCAAGTGAGAATTAGGATTGTGGAGATTCTCCTTGTGTCTATCATTCCATCTCTGACCAAGGAGTTTACTGCCACACCCGTTGGTAACCCTTTAGGGTTTTGCTGTTGCCCTTAGCAACAGCATTTCGGGTTCTCTACATATTAAAACACAACATCTTGCTTTTCCATCTGAGCAGTTCTAATACAAGGGAGATACCCAGTTCCTTAGCCTCTGGGCTTCTCTGTTCACTTTGTGTGTATTTTGTTACCCTATCACCTTCTGTGTACGTTATGTCATATCCCCCAGTTTGTCTGTGAGTCCATCTGTTTTGCATAACAGTTCAAACACCAGTACATTCCTGCAGACACTGGAGTGCATAACAGTTCTGACACCAGTACTTTCCTGCAGGCACTGGTGTGCATAACATAAACCCTGTAGTAAGGAGAAAATGGAAGAATGTGACAGCAACACCTCTGGTAGCACTGAGGTACTGCAGGCTAGATACAAAATAAGGACTGAGGGGCAGATGTATTAAGCCTGGAGAAGTGATTAAGCAATGATAAGTGCAGGGTGATAACTCACCAGCCAATCAGCTTCATAATGTAAATTGACAGTTAGGAGCTGACTGGCTGGTGCGTTATCACCTTCCACTTATCACTGCTTTATCACTTCTCCAGGTTTAATACATCTGCCCCTGAGTCCTAACAGCAAGTGAATATATGCATCTAGAGGCATGCGACACAGACTTCTTATTAATAAATTAGTGCCCGGTATTCCAGTTTTTTCTCCATCTCACATCGCTGTGTAACAACCATGTAAAAATTGCTATGGCTATTCATAGTGTTTTTCAACTGAGAGTGATAGGGAGTGATCAAACTATGGGGGGGATTCAGATCTGATCGCTGAGCTGCTAACTTTGCTGTCCTGCATTCAGCTAGTAGCTGCCCCAAGGGGGAGTGTAAATTCGTTGTGCAAGTGTTCGACTCTTGTGTACACCGAGCTGCAAAAATCCACTGTGTGCAGTCTCTGCGCAGTCCAGGACTTACTCCTCCAGTGCAAACAGGCTGATCGGGGTCGGAACTGACATCAGACACCCTCCCTGAAAATGATTGGGAACACCTGCGTTTTCCCTGACTCGCCCAGTAAACGGTCAGTTACCACCCACAAACGGCCTCTTCCTGTCAATCACCTCTCAACACCTGTCAATCGGATTTTTCGCACCATCCTGTCGCTGACCGGTGATGCACATTGTTGTCTGACACGCATGCGCATTGGTGTGCATATGCATACGTAGTTATGACCTGATCGGCCGCTGTGCGAAAACGCACAGCAGCGATGAGGTGTGAATCACCCCGCATGTTCTTCTCCTGCTGGTTCTTCCGAGTGGGCCTCTTCGTAAAGTTATTTCTCTCACCAAACAGCAGAGAGGTGGGGTTCTGGACCCCAGATACAGTAAATGAAACAGAAAGGAAAGGTCAACTTTATTTTTATTGCAGTTTGTATGAAATTGGGAAGTCAGCCTTTAAATTTGGCAACTCATCCAAGAAATACAGTTATATTGCCATATAGCAAGATCAAACACTTACAACGTAACATCTACCCAGAGACATTTCTCAGTGTACATCAATTTCAGTTAACCAGTCTACCACTGATATATTTGGAGTTATTTTATGCAGAGAACATTTTATTGCAGCTATACTATCCTTATCCTACAACCAGTCAAGTGAATAACTAGTTGTTTTTTTTAATTTAAAACAATTTGCATTAAAGGATTGAGAATCAGCTATACTCACTAATTATTAAAGCCCCTTACTTTAAACTTCCAGCTAATAAAACATATGTGTATACACTACAGCAGTGATTTTCAACCTTTTTTTACTCGCGGCACACCGAACAATATTTTAAAATTGCCAAGGCACACCATCAGTTCCCCACAGAAAAAAACAAAACACACACATTGGCCCTCGCAGTAAAAAAAAAAAAAAAAAAAAATCCACACATACATTGGCCTATACAGAAAAAACAATCACATTGCTCCCTACATCAGTGATTTTCAACCTTTTTTTACTCGCGGCACACCGAACAATATTTTAAAATTGCGAAGGCACACCATCAGTTCCCCACAGAAATGAAACAAAACACACACATTGGCCCTCACAGTAAAAAAAAAAAAAATCCACACATACATTGGCCTATACAGAAAAAACAATCACATTGCTCCCTACATAAATCATATTGCTCCACACATAAATAAATCACATTTCTCCCCACATAAAATCCTATTGCTCCTCACATGAATTATTCACATTGTTCTCCCCATAAATTCTTATTCTCCCCACATAAATCCTATTGAAATCCTATTGTTCCCCACAGGAGAAATAACATAACAAATTGTATTATGAGCTGTCCTCCTCCGTGTCCCTCAGTGGCGGGGGTTGTTCATAGTGGAGTGCTGCGAATACTGAGCAGTGGGCGGTCGGGCAGGTGTGGATGTGGGTGGGCAAGGAAAGCTGTGGATGCAGGCGGGAAGTGGAAGATGTGTATGCAGGCGGGTGGGCTGGCTGGGTGGTGAGAAGCGGTGGCTGTGACCTATGATATCACACCGTTTTCAAGGCATAGGTCTCGATCGGTGCACGACTGATCCTCTAAGAAGAGCCCGGGCCAACAGTTCACCCTGAAGGTGCTGGAAGCTGCTCTGACTCCGCGGCACACCTTGCAACTGGTCGCGGCACACTAGTGTGCCACGGCACACTGGTTGAAAAAGCCTGCACTACAGTATGTAAGGGGACCCCTAAGGGGTCTATTCATGAAGCAGTAAAAAGTGTGGAGAACTGAGCCAGTGCTGAAGTTGCCCATGGCAACCAATCAGCTGCACTGTATAATTGTATAGTATGCAAATTATAAATGTTACTTCAATGCTGATTGGTTGCCATGGGCAACTTCTCCTCTTGCTCACTTCTCCACACTTTTTACTGCTTCATGAATAGACCCGAGTATGATGGAGACAGAAGCGCCTACCAGTGCAGGTCAGCCTATCACACAGCCCTAACTGCCCAGACCAACTGATGCTCCAGCTGTCCCTGGCGTTACCGCCTGACACTGCTCATGTGACATGCTCTTTTCCACCCGAGCAGCTGCAGAGGCTGCTGATAATTGTCGTCTGCCTGTGTTATGACCTGTGTTATGTGTTATTCATTTCAGATGTAATACCTCGCATAGCAGCGTATTACAGCTGCCCCCTCATCGACCTATCACATCTCTGTCCCCCTCAACCCAGTGACGTGCGTTGGGGGGAGGCAGAGCCTTTCCTATCATACTAACGTGTGCACCAGAGTTTTTACTGTATAAAGTATCTGTAAAATACAAATAATATGTTTGAAATTTCTTTTTTGTATTATTCTAATCATTTTAATGGCCAAATCCCTGCAGTAAAAAGTCTATGGCAGGTGAGGCAGTGCCTCACCTTGCAATCTTTTCCGTACCTCTCAGATCAAAACTCACAAAATGTCCAGGATTTATACTGCTGCACCTGTGTACAATGCCCAGATGTACCCTTTGGCAAATATATTGCGTTTAAATCTGTCTCTGGTGCTAGCTAGTGCCTCCTGAGCCATTTAGCTCACCACACGTCCCTGCGGCTCAACCGCAACTCTCATCGCTGTCCCCCTAACTCACCTTCTCCCAGTCTGAGATCTCTATCATCTCCCCCCATCCTCAACTCATCTTTTTTTCCCCTACATCACTACCTGTGACATTTTCCCCTATGCGCGATGATAACTGCAGATTCCACCAATGTGATGTCACAATTCACGAGGGGTTTCCCCTGATCGAACATGCTTAGCAGGGGACAATACTAATACTGCAGTTGTCAGTGAATAGTAGTGTTTATTGTTACACTGGGAACCTGGGCTGGCACCCCAACGCCACCTCTTCACTTCTGCATGAGACATGCTTAGATGAAATGTCCTGGACAGACAGAGTTTGTTGCTCCTACAGTTCCAATGTTCTGCTTTCTGTGCATTGCAACTGTGTCAACCAATCAGAGCGCAGGATTCCTTTGAATGGCACCTTCCTTCCCCAACCCGTTGGTTGTGCTGCTGTTAAAGGAAGGAGCTCTTATTATATAGAGAATTTGCCAATATCTATGTGCTGATGTGGTGGGACATTTGATTATAAATGTAATCTGCTAATATAATAATTAAATTAGTTGCAAATGACCTCATAAATACCTACTGAGTACAATAAATTAGCTTTCTTCTTTCCATCTTTGTTTTTAACACAGTATTTTTATCATACATAGTTGCTTTTTTTTTTTTTTTTTTACTGCCCTTACGTTTGACCTATATAAAGTATGCTACAGTATGTGTCCTGGACATCACAGTATACACATAACAGATATCTGCTCCGAACAGTACGAGTCCCCTATAACCCTCCGAGCCATCAGCTGTGCAAATAAGAAAATCAATCTTGTAGCATAGTAACTATCTTGGCTCAGACAGTCAATAACAATGATACGTCAAATCTGACATGTCTCCCTGCAACCTATGATTAAACCCTTCCAGGCAAACCATGCCAGATTTGAAATATAGTTGCCGTGCCACAAGAAATGATTGCTGTTACTAGTATTGTATCTGGCATGGAGTTATTTTGAGCACTATTCATTTATATTGAAAGCTCATTTGCAACTGCGGGGATCCTCCTCTTCTACCCTGGCTATGTCCAGTCTCAGAGCATCCATCTTTGTTGATTCACTACCGCTCTCACATTGCAAACCCAGGTCAAACCAAGCAGGCTCTGACCCTTTTACATTGCAGTTTCGACCCGGGTTATTCCCAGGTTATTCCCAGGTTATTCCCGGGTTGGTGCCTTTCACACTGAACCCGGGTCACCCATGTTGAACACTGTGATGCTTTTATAGCTCACACTGATGAGGTTCCAAAGGAAATAAAAGGAGTTTCTGGGGACTGCTCTGATCAGATACATAAAGAGCCAATCAGCACCTTTTTCTGAGACCCGCGTTGAATATCCCAGGTCAGAGGCTTTCACACTGCACAGCGTCCCGGGTCCGACCTGTGTTTAAACCTTCTTTTAACCTGGGTTCAAATGCAGGGTTGCTGGACTCAGGTTATTTGCTTTGGCGCTTTCACACTGCACCTCGACCTGGGTTGAGCATGCAACAACCCGGGAATAACCCAGGTTATTACAGGGGTAGACAATCAAATAAGGAGGAATCAAGAAACATGGAGGTCAAAGAAAAGGGCAGGGGCAAACGCAGGATTTACTGTGGGGGAGGGGTTATATATATATATATATATCCTATATATTAGCCCAGATCTGTGACTTTGTTCCTCATTTGCTAACGCTGGGTGGAGTCACATTGCTGGGCGGAGTTAGTCAAATGAGTCACAGATCTGGGCAAATCTATAGGAGACTAGGAGCAGAAGCAGATGGTACGGGCATGGCACAGGCAGGGGTGTGTGAGGGGGTATGCCATACAGACAGACGGGCAGCGTCTCGCTGTGTGCTTGACCCCCACATCAGCATACTCAGCAGGGGCTCTCTGGAGCGGAGGAGCGTCGCTTTCTGGCACACTCCACTCTTCTAAGCTGCAGTTTTGTGGGGCACCTGCCGCTGTGCAGGTTCCATACCGCCTCTGTTATCTCCAGCCCCGGCAACTCCACCGCTAGCTGCTGCGCTGCCGCCCGCAGTGAGGTGCGCCCAGACCCTTCTCACACTTTAGCCGTCGGGCAGCGCTGCAAAAGTCCGTGCTGCTTGCAGGCTCCGACCCCCTCCTCCCTCCAGCCGCAGCGTCTCCTCGGGGCTAGCCAGTGACTCCCAGTCTCCCCTTACCACAGTGCCCGGCAGCCGCGAGGTCCGCGCCGCTTTCGTGCACGCTGCTTGCAGGCTCCCACCCCCTCCTCCCTCCGGCCACAGCATCTCCTGGGGGCTTACCAGTCACTCCCAGTCTCCCCTTACCACAGTGCCCAGCAGCCGCGCGAGGTCCGCGGTGTGACTGAGGAGTGGGGCGGAGGGATGTGGGCGGGCAGAGGAAGCAGGACTCCAGCATGAGAGAGTCAGCCATGCCAAGTCTCCAGCAGCAGCAGATCCCAACAGGTTGGAGTGGAACAGCAGCAGCCAGCAGCAGTGACTCCAGTAAGACACATCTGTCTGTCACTGTCCCACGGCCTGTGTTCTGTCATGTACCTGTCACCCCTAGCCTTGCCCTGTCACCCTTATCCTGGCCCTGTCACCCTTACCCTGGCCCTGTCACCCCTATCCTGGCCCTGTCACCCCTATCCTGGCCCTGTCACCCCTATCCTGGCCCTGTCAATCCTATCCTGGCCCTGTCACCCCTGTCCTGGTCCTGCCGCCCCTACCCTGGCCCTGTCACCCCTATCCTGTCCCTGTCATTTCTGTCCTGGCCCCGTCACCCCTGTCCTGGCACCGTCGCCCCTGTCCTTGCCCCGTCACCCCTGTCCTGGCCCCGCCACCCCTGTTCTGACCCTGTCACCCCTGTCATGGCCCTGTTACTGCATACCCTCCAACTACCTTTTTGGCAGGTACAGTACCCGCAGCGCCTCCAGACCCCTCCCCAATTCACCACACTTCCGCACCTTCCCCTCCACCACATGTGGCACCCCACCACTCCCCCACACGCTGTGCCTCCAGACCCCCTACCCCACCCGTGGCTCCCACTCCCCCACCCCTCCACCACCCACAGCACCTCCAGGCCCCCTCCACCATCCACCCCCCAAAATATGTCTCGCCCCACACCTGCCCCCTCTCCACCCGCAGCATCTGCAGACACCCTCCCCCACCCACGGCACCCACACACCCGCCCCTCCACCACCTGCAGCGCCTCTGGACCCCCTTGCCAATCCACCACACCACCCGCACCTGCCCCTCCCCCACCCACGGCGCCTGCGGACCCCCTACCCCTCCCCTGGTACCCCCTTCCCTTCCTGCAGCACCTCTGGAACCCTTCACCCATCCGCAACATCCCCGCACCTGCCCCTCCCCCACCCGCGGCACACCTGCCCCTTCCACACCTGCAGTGTCTCCAGCCCCCTCCCCCATCTGCAGCCCCCACTCCTCTGCCCCTCCCCCACCCGCAGCACCTCCCGACCCTTCCCCATCCGGGCCCCCCCACATCCACCCCCTCCACCCGCAGCATCTACAGACACCCTCCCACTTCTGCAGTCCCCCCGCACCCGCTACATTCTGTACTTCGTGCCCTGCAGACGCTGTTCACATCGTCGCTGCGCCTCCTTCACCATTGCACACCCTTTCATTGTGCAATATTTAACCACTAACAAAGGAATGTAGGTAATACTCCATATAATACAAATATTGAACCCCAGAAAGGCGTGCAACGGTGTGAAGAGCGCCCGTAGGGCGCGATGAAGCACCTAGTATATATATATATATATATATATACACACATACATATTATATATACATATATATATGTATATATACATACATATATATAAAAAGATTCACAAACACAGACTGCACATACATAACACAACACATTTTAAAACAAACAAATACAGTGCACTGCTAAGTGCACACATATCCGGAAGCTGCAGAGGACACACTGCCAGTCACAGCACAGTGAGGAGGACATATGGAGTTGCTATGCATGAGCAGCAGCTCCCACTCACTGACAGACGCTGCAGGGAGACTGCTGGCAAGAGCTCCCTGCAGCGGTAGCTGCGTTTACGAAAGCGATCGCGGTCGCGGCTGTCCTTGAGACGGAGACACAGCTGTCTCTGTCTCTAAAAAGCAAATTCGGTCCATCACTTCCTTACGCCTTATCCAGGTTAATACATCTGCCCCATTAGAACAAACAAGTTGAGTGGACAAACAAAGCTGAAGTACTTCCAATTGTGCCCTACAACAGCCAATGCAAAATATAATTTTATTTAATATATGTAAGTGCAACATTTAGGGGGTGATTCCCACATCATTGACTAGATACAGTGGTGGTCATATAATAATATTACAGTACCAGTTTCTACATGCTCACTTATTGCAGTACTCTCTTTCAAATATCAATTATACTATACTATTGTTTAGAGATGAGCGGTTTCGGTTTTCTGAGAGCCTCACCGATGTCTCCTTTAAAATGAGGTTATATAAAACCTAAAATCCTTAACTATAATCCTTAAAAGTAATGCGGTGGTTGCATGCGTTACAATTCCCTTGGAGCGCACTGCACTTCAACCGGACTTCCGATCATGCTCCAATCATGAGGGGCGCTTCATACCCCCGCTGGACATCACATGGTTATGTGCGTCCTGGGGGTCAAACAGCGCCTATGCTGTAATGCGTTCCATTCAATGTGGAACGCATGAGACCTTACTTCCCTACGTGTCACTTCCTGTCCCGCTAGTGCCTCCTCAATGCATTCCACTTTAATCGGAGCGTTAGGGAGACAAACCTCTAAATATATAAACTAAATAGAGTCAATACTGTATATAAAAGTGAACAATGTTATAATACATATAAAATAGATCAAAACAATTAGGACATATGGGGATTATATATTATTAAATTGGATAATGAAAAATATGTTTCGTAACAGTTGGATTATATCTTGACATATCCATTATGAATTCCTTCTTTCATACTTAAAAACTTTCCATAACTTGCAGACGTAGAAAGTAAATCGAGAAACATGAATCTATTGGGTCAAAATTACTATTTGTTGACATCCCATGGAATATCAATCCTTCATACACATATTGCCTAAGTATAGATGGTTTTTATATTGTATGTGCATTATATTCATCATTAAGTTTCAGCGAAGGTATTAAATAATAATAATAATAATAATAATAATAAAAATAATAGTAACTACGGTTACTAGTGATCCCCTATATGTTAATTTAGTTATAGATGGAGAGTATATTTTGAACTTTTGATATGGTCCATCAGAAAAACCACTTTGTCTCAAAGTCCAAATTGAAACCTGTGGGGTTCAAAGTACCTAACTCAAAGATTCTTCGCATCTCTTTTTTTTAGCTAATTCTTCCTTTATGTTGTTATTCCTCCAATTTAATTTTATAATATGGATTCCACAGAAAGAGATGAGGTCTGTCAGCTTAAATAGATGTATGTCCTTAAAGTGTACAGATACCCCATGAGTGCTGACTCATTTCTTGATGTTTCGTACATGTTCGGCCAGTCTGTCCTTTAGTTTTCTAGTTGTCCTTCCAATATACTGTTTTTTGCATGAGCATGTTAGTAAATATACAACATTGTTACTATTACATGTAGTAAATTGTTTAATTTGTCTAGTTTTATCAGTGGCAGTAGATATATACTCAGTAATCTTAGATACTGGGCTCCTACAATGTTTGCACATACTACAAGTGCCGCATCTATGGAAACCCTTGATGGTAGTGGTCTTTCTCTTTTCTTGTACCACACTTTTGACCAGATGGTTCTTCAAATTGTCTGCTCTTCTGTATATAAATTTGGGTCTTTCCTCTAGGGTTTCTTTTAATATAGGGTCATGTAATAGTATACCCCAATGTTTCTTGATGATAGACTCCACTTTCTTGTGTTGACTACTGAACTTAGTGATAAATGGTATACTCAAATCTCCAAAATTTTCCTCACCCCCTCTCTTAAACTTCAGGAGGTCCTCTCTGTTACTCTTCTCGTTTTTTTGAAAGGGGATATCCACTTTATCCGCTGCATAGCCCTTTGATAAAAATTGCTTTTTAAGTTCCAAACCTTGTGCTCGATAATCTTCCAGTTTTGAACAGTTCTTTCTAATTTGGTGAAACTGACTATTAGGTACTGATGTTAGCCAGTTGGAATGAGGATTACTATAAGATGGAATGAATGAATTGCAGTCTGTTGATTTTGTGTAGGTGCGCGTATGTAATACTCCTTCCGCAAATATATCTAAATCCAAAAGGTTAACAGATGTTTTAGGTGAGGACAATGTCCTTGTTGTTGTTATTCAAGAATTGGCAAAACTCCAGCAATGATGTATCTGTATTCTTCCATATGAAGAATATGTCATCAATATAACAGACCCAAGTAACCAGGTCTGCCCCTTCACCACCTAAACCATCCATGGTTTCCTGCTCCCATTTGGCCAGGAGCAAGTTGGCATAGCTTGGGGCGAACCTGGTCCCCATTGCTGTACCATTAAGTTGAAGATAGTATGTTTCGTTGTAGAAGAAGAAATTATTCTTTAGAATCAACTCAATTCCTTCAATGAGGAAATCCTGTAATGTACTCAAATCATTATCCTTCAACACAAAATATGCTACTGACTCTAAACCGTCCGTTTGGTTGATGATGGTATATAGGGATGAAACATCCGCTGTAACTAAGTGATAGTCTGGTTCCCATTCAATTGTTCTCAACTTCCTTATTAGGTCTGTGGAATCCTTCAAATATGATGGTACATTCATGACTAACGGTTGTAGTTTATAATCAATAAACTGTGATAAGTTAGACATGAGAGATTCAGTACCAGCCACTATCGGTCTCACGGGTGGTTTCGCCAAGCTTTTGTGGATTTTGGGTAAAATGTAAAATACAGGTATAGATGGATTTTGGATCAACATATACTTATAATTCTTATCCGTGATGGTATTCCGGTGTTTATATTTGTCCAGAAAGGTTGTTAATTTCTTCTTTACCTGTTCCGATGCGTTCCCTCTAAGTTTCTTGTACGTATGTTCATCCCCCAACTGTCTTATAACCTCTTCCTCATAGTCAGTCAAATTAAAAATGACTATGCCCCCCCCCTTATCGGTGGGTTTGATGACAATAGTGGTTTGCTCCTTTAAGTTCTTCAATGCATCTCTCTCTTTTTTTGTTCAAATTCCGTGATTCTTTATTTCAGGAAATTTCATGCTCCAAGTCTTCTTTGACCGCCTTCTCAAAAGTTTCTACAAAGCACCCCTTCTTATGTAGCGGATAAAAGATGGATTTTGGTTTAAAAATATTCCATTCTTCTTCTTCTTGTATGGGTTGAACTTTAAAAAAAAATTTGAGAGCAAGTTTCCTTACAAAACATTTTAAGTCCACATATACTTCAAAGTTATCTATCCTTGATGAAGGGGCAAATTTTAGTCCTCTTGCCAGGACATTTTCCTCAACTTCTGAGAGTTGGTGATTACTCAGATTAAAGATCTTAACACATTTCTATTCCTCTCTCCCTTTTTCAATCTGTTTGAAGATATAGTGGAGCAGTTAGAAATAGCCGTTTCATCTAGTTTTTCACATGCTCTTTTCTTTCTCTTTTTTCTCCCTTTTGTGGATGATCTTTTTCTATTAACTTTCCTCTTCCCACCCCTTTTTCCTCTGCTGGTTTTCTGGGTAGGTTTTACACTAAAAAAAACTTCCTCTGCTGTATCCTCATATTGATTTTCAAATCGATGAGATACTCGATTACGATATCTTTGCCTGTTGGAATTCCAGGATCGCCAGGGTTCCCTTTCTTCATAATTTCTAAAGTTCCTGGATCGCCTGGGTTCACGTTCTACATAATTTCTGACATGCTCTTTTTTCCTTTGTTGATCTCCTTCCAACTCTATAACTATTTCTCTGAGTGATAGAGGTTCTTGTTCTCCATGAATTCCTTCTTTCATCTCTATGTCTGTCTCCTTGGAAGGAACTAGGTTCTTCCCATCGATTTGAATGTATCCTCCTATATTCTGATCCTCTCCTCTCCTCCTCCTTTGGTACTCTCTATTTTCTTTAACCGGATGTTTATCATCAAATCTGACTCTATTTTCAAGAGTCCTGGGTAGGATCTTTTGAAGTCCGAAAAAGTTCCTCTCCTTTTTGGCAATGAGGTGTTTGTTGCTTCCCCTCTTTAAAATCCGTTACATCTCGCATATATTTTTTCTGATTTTTCTGCATCAGTTCCCTCTCATTATGTACTACCTTTTCAACAATATCTTCATCCATTTCTTTGTAGTCGGGTAGATTTTTGAATGGCTCTACTAATGTCTTTAGGGAATCGATTTCAGTTTCTAGTTCCTTTAATTCTTTTGTTCTTTCTCGTACTGAGTCTCATGAGAGATAATGAACAGGAATCCAAAATCCTCATCCATTCTACTTCGAATGGTGAGGACCTATACTGGAATGAAGGAAGCTTATCTATTCTAAGGCCGCTAGGAATAATTTCCTCTGCTATATATATCTCCAAAGAGATCAGCTCCCACCAAATTTTTCCCTCTTTAATTAAAGCATTTTGTAGTTTTTCCATCATACTTTCTAGATCTCCGTCTACACAGTGAGAGGAATCTGCACGATCAAGGAAAATTTTCCTCTAACTTTTCCCTCCTAACATCTCTATGTGCAAACATTTCTGAAGTGCAGCTGGTAAATATCTTAGGTGAAAAACTGGAATCCAAAAATAGAGGTTCAAGATATCCCCCTGCGCACTCTCAATGCAGCCAAACACAAGATTATTTCCTAATGTGTCACCACACACATCAAAAGACATACATATAAAAAAGAATTGGACGGAATCCTATAGTGGCGCAAATTAACAGAATAATTCTAATATTACCCGATAGGGTTAAAGTCCATCAGTATTCTCGAGAAATAGTTCGTACGTAGATTCAATTCCAATGGTAGATATGTGGAAAAAACACAATATATATACCAATGTTCAATATGAGTCCTTCATAAATTACTTCAGTGTGTAATTTCCACCTGGGATCCTTCAATACCAATCTATTTGCGGTGTGAAATAGCTATTCGTACAGGTTCACCTTTTGTGTTGACGAAAAAGTGGCGCTTACATGCGTGCTTACTTTCAAACACTCCGGACTAAGCCTATAAAGGTTTCTTTCGCCCTTATATACTTCCAATTCATATGGTGCCAAGCATACACACTGAACTTCCCTTATGATTGGTGCTCACATTTAAGGTTATTTCAAAAGATGCTGATCTTTCACATAAAGGTTTCTTTCAGTATGTAGATGTGTCGTCTTCATTCATTCCATAAAATTGCTTTATGCTCTGTATTAAGCAAAAAAACCGAAGGAATATATGAAGATTCTTATAAATGTATTATTAAAAATGACTATGTTTTGACAAAAATCAGTGAACAAGATGTTCAATGGTACAGCAAAAAAAAAAGTTAGTGTACAGATGGAAAACCCTGGATGTCTCACCGTTTTGCTGAACACTGATGACGATATCCTTTGGTTCTCACATGCTCCACAAATGTGTTTCAACTTACAAATAAGTCTTTGTCAAGGTGCATGTGAGGGAACATTTGACTCCCTTTTATACTACAAGGTATAAGCCCGCCCCTTCCTGGGTGGGATCTCGTTAGTTAAACAATGATAACAAACATAATACTATTGTGGTGGGCCTCTAGTCTAAGCCTCAGCGATGTATCCTTTAAAATGAGCTTATATAAAACCTAAAATCCTTAACTATAATCCTTAAAAGTAATACGGTGGTTGCATGCGTTCCAATTCCCTTTGAACGCACCGCACTTCCGCCGGACTTCCGATCACGCTCCAATCACCGAGGGGCGCGTCATACCCCCACCGGACATCACATGGTTATGTGCGTTCTGGGGATGGACATGTCCGTGTCAGTACTGCGTGGCGTGGTGTACAGTGGGTGGGGGTGCCCTGTGTGCTGTATCTGAAAAAGGGGTACTCTGTCTGCTGCATTTGAAAGGGGTGCTCTCTCTGTCAGCTGTATATGGAAGGGGTGCTCTCTCTGTCAGCTGTATCTGAAAAAGGGGTGCTCTCTCTGTCAGCTGTATCTGAAAAAAGGGTTATTCTGCTGTATCTGAAAAAAGGGGTACTCTGCTGTACCTGAAAAAGGGTGCTCTCTCTGTCAGTTGTATCTGAAAACGGGGTGCTCACTCTCAGTCAGCTGTTTCTAAATAAAAAAGGGATGCTCTATCTCTCTGTCAGCTATATCTGAAAAAGGGGTGCTCTCTGTCTGCTGTATTTGAAAGGGGTGCTCTCTCTGTCAGCTGTATCTGAAAAAGGGGTGCTCTCTCTGTCAGATGTATCTAAAAAAGGGGTGCTCTCTCTCTCTGTCAGCTGTATCTGAAAAAGGGGCACTCTGTCTGCTGTATCTGAATGTCGTGATCTGTCTGTCCATGCATGGGGCTCTGCCCCAGTGTAAAATTAAAATAATCAGAATCAGCTTTATTGGGCAGGTATACTCATGCACACTAGGAATATTTTGTGGTACTATGCATTGCCAAGCAGCAACATGAAGGGGCGGTACATAGCATAAGAAGGGGGAAAAACGTAGCATACATTACAAAAATTACACGTATGAGTTCATACTGCACATTGCAACTGAACGATAGACTCGACATATTAGACATATTATACATGTAAAACTAAAAAAGAGGGCTAATAAAAAATTATAAATAAAAAAATACAGTATATATATTTTTTTGTGCTGTACCCAAGTGTACTATACAATTTTTATTTTATTTTCATAAGTGCTGTGACACTGCCAATCAGACCACAGTATATTACTTCCTACTCATACACATATTGTGTGATGCTGTCAGTGAAGCAACCACAGTGTTTAATTATTATATACATTTCTGACTCATTTGTGTGACACTGTCAGTGAAGTCAACCGCAGTGTGTAATTATTATTATATACATTTCTGACCCATTTGTGCGACGCTGTCATGAAGTCAACCGCAGTGTGTCATTATTTATTATATACATTTCTAACTCATTTGTGCGACGCTGTCGGTGAAGGTCAACCCCACTTTGTGTTGATAGAAATGAAGGCTACTACTAGTGCTGAAGCTGCTGCCACTAGTCATAAAATTGACAATGCAAGTCGATCAACGTCATCTGCTAGGGCAGATGCCATGGGGCATACAGATCTTAAGTCAGGGTATGTAAAATCATTTAATTTTAGAGTGGTAAAGAAAAAAAAATCAAAAGGAAAATTAGCTGCAGAGGTAGTAATACAGACTGTGCATTCAGAATCTAAAACCATCACATTCTTGAGAAACGTTTAGGGGTATCCACGTCAACTATGTGCGAGTCTGACATTTCTCACACTGTCCTCATAGAGAAGCCTCTTTCACCTCCTTCCACCATTTCTGAACTATCTGCACATGTGGAGTGCAGTGGAAGTAAAGATGGTGATAAATCTGATGAGGAGGGTGATGAATCTGATGAGGAGGACATAATACAAATTGAGGATTTGTGTATGGAAATGGGACTGGATGAGGGGCATATGTGTGTACTATGTGACAGTGAGTATGTTGATAATGATCATGGTGATGATGTTGTTTGTGTAAGTCAGCCACCGGTGGCTACAGTTGTTGACCGTGATCTAAAGAAAGCCATTGCAATGCCTGGGCATAAGACCAAAAAAGCCACCTCTGGGATTATTTTTACCTCAATCCTGACAATGTTTATGAAAGCATCTGCTTCATTTGTGAGGCCAATTTAGTAGAGGTAGGAACGTTAACCATCTAAACACCTTCTCCATGTTACGTCATTTGCGGCGCAGACATGAAATTTATTTTACAAGATTATAATGTATTAAACACCTCATCATCAACATCCTCAGAGTAATTACTTAACAGAAGAAGTCCTTCTAAAAAGTTGTTTTGTGAGGGCCCAAACAAACCAATCATTTCAGCCACAAGTGAAGGGCCCTGTTGCTGATATGATTGGTTTGTTAAACTGTACATGTCCTGTTTAATATACTGTATACAACATAAGTTTGGGCCCAAGGACAATTCCATCTTGCACCTTACTTATTTACGTTATGTGCTCTTTGGAGTATTTTTGGGGCATACTGTAGTTTATAAAACTGCCATCCTGTCTGCCTCTGCAGTGCCAATCCTAGATGTGCCAGGTGTTTGTGCCACCCACTTCTGTCGCTCAGCTTAGTCATCCAGCTACCTCAGTGCAACCTTTTGGTCTAAACTGGATAAAACAATAATGTGAGCTGTTCAAAATAGACTGGAAATGAGTACAAATGAACAGGGTTGGACTGGCCCAGAGGGGAACAGGGGAAACTCCCGGTGTCCCCACTGCTGGGGGTGGGGGTGGGATGGGGGGCATACCTCCTCTTCTAGAGATCAGGTTCCAGACTACGCACTTGAATTGTACATTATACATATGTTACCTTATACTGCACAGGACTATGGTGTATTTTCTACAGTGCATTGCTGCTATTAATCTGATACATTATCATGCATGCACTACAAGTATTTACTATATATGTTTTTTTAAGGGGCCCAGACCATGCACTCTCTAATGGTTAGCCAAGCCTCTATGGCAGCTAGCCACATCCCCTCAGACTAGCCACACCACTAAACACTGGCCCCACCACCATATTTCCCCAGTGGGCCCTTCATGCCTCAGTCTGACTCTGAAATTAATGTTATTGAAGTTAACAATACTGTAGGAACAAAAACACATCCAAATTATTGTAATTTTAGCTGTTTTTATGATAAAAAAAAAAATAGAACAAAACCAAAACACTCAAGGGCGGTTTTGGCAAAACCAATCCAAAACCAAAACATGCAGAAGAAAAAGAATGAAAAATGTCCAGGCGCACATCTCTACTATTGTAATCCATTATTCGATCTCTTTCTAAAGGTTGGAACATTCAAAAGAGGATAGTCCGTACTTGCCTACTTGACCCTCTCCATGAGGGAGAAAATGCTCTGTTCCTGGACTTTCCTGGTAATGTATGATTGCCATCACCTGTGGTGATCTAGTTAATAGATAATAAAGGGAGTAAAGGGCCCTACACAATTAAAGACGCGCTGCCGAGCTGCCCGCTGGCGGATACGGCCGACGGGCGATCCGGTGGCGGGGGGCGACGGCTCCATAGAAGTGCAGGCAAATATGGACGAGATCGTCCATATTGGCCTGCATGCACAGCCGAAGGGGCACCAGTGATGAACGAGCGCAGGGCCGCGCATCGTTCTTCGCTGGTGCCTCCACGCTCAAAGATATGAATGGTATCTCGTTCATTAATGAACAAGATCGTTCATATCTTTGACTGATATCGCCCAGTGTGTAGGGCCTATTAGATTTGGGTGGGGTGTGTTTAAACTGCAATCTAAATTGCTGTGTAAAAAATAAAGCAGCCAGTATTTACTAGAGATGTGCACCGGAAATTTTTCGGGTTTTGTGTTTTGGTTTTGGGTTCGGTTCCGCGGCCGTGTTTTGGGTTCGAACGCGTTTTGGCAAAACCTCACCGAATTTTTTTTGTCGGATTCGGGTGTGTTTTGGATTCGGGTGTTTTTTTCAAAAAACCCTAAAAAACAGCTTAAATCATAGAATTTGGGGGTCATTTTGATCCCAAAGTATTATTAACCTCAAAAACCATAATTTCCACTCATTTTCAGTCTATTCTGAATACCTCACACCTCACAATATTATTTTTAGTCCTAAAATTTGCACCGAGGTCGCTGGATGACTAAGCTCAGCGACCCAAGTGGCCGACACAAACACCTGGCCCATCTAGGAGTGGCACTGCAGTGTCACGCAGGATGGCCCTTCCAAAAAACCCTCCCCAAACAGCACATGACGCAAAGAAAAAAAGAGGCGCAATGAGGTAGCTGTGTGACTAAGCTCAGCGACCCAAGTGGCCGACACAAACACCTGGCCCATCTAGGAGTGGCACTGCAGTGTCAGGCAGGATGGCCCTTCCAAAAAATACTCCCCAAACAGCACATGACGCAAAGAAGAAAAAAAAGAGGCGCAATGAGGTAGCTGTGTGAGTAAGCTAAGCGACCCTAGTGGCCGACACAAACACCTGGCCCATCTAGGAGTGGCACTGCAGTGTCACGCAGGATGGCCCTTCCAAAAAACACTCCCCAAACAGCACATGACGCAAAGAAAAAAAGAGGCGCAATGAGGTAGCTGTGTGACTAAGCTCAGCGACCCAAGTGGCCGACACAAACACCTGGCCCATCTAGGAGTGGCACTGCAGTGTCAGGCAGGATGGCCCTTCCAAAAAATACTCCCCAAACAGCACATGACGCAAAGAAAAAAAGAGGCGCAATGAGGTAGCTGTGTGAGTAAGCTAAGCGACCCTAGTGGCCGACACAAACACCTGGCCCATCTAGGAGTGGCACTGCAGTGTCACGCAGGCTGGCCCTTCCAAAAAACACTCCCCAAACAGCACATGACGCAAAGAAAAATGAAAGAAAAAAGAGGTGCAAGATGGAATTGTCCTTGGGCCCTCCCACCCACCCTTATGTTGTATAAACAGGACATGCACACTTTAACCAACCCATCATTTCAGTGACAGAGTCAGCCACACGACTGTGACTGAAATGACGGGTTGGTTTGGACCCCCACCAAAAAAGAAGCAATTAATCTCTCCTTGCACAAACTGGCTCTACAGAGGCAAGATGTCCACCTCATCATCATCCTCCGATATATCACCGTGTACATCCCCCTCCTCACAGATTATCAATTCGTCCCCACTGGAATCCACCATCTCAGCTCCCTGTGTACTTTGTGGAGGCAATTGCTGCTGGTGAATGTCTCCACGGAGGAATTGATTATAATTCATTTTAATGAACATCATCTTCTCCACATTTTCTGGATGTAACCTCGTACGCCAATTGCTGACAAGGTGAGCGGCGGCACTAAACACTCTTTCGGAGTACACACTTGTGGGAGGGCAACTTAGGTAGAATAAAGCCAGTTTGTGCAAGGGCCTCCAAATTGCTTCTTTTCCCTGCCAGTATAAGTACGGACTGTCTGACGTGCCTACTTGGATGCGGTCACTCATATAATCCTCCACCATTCTTTCAATGGGGAGAGAATCATATGCAGTGACAGTAGACGACATGTCCGTAATCGTTGTCAGGTCCTTCAGTCCGGACCAGATGTCAGCATCAGCAGTCGCTCCAGACTGCCTGCATCACCGCCAGCGGGTGGGCTCGGAATTCTGAGCCTTTTCCTCGCACCCCCAATTGCGGGAGAATGTGAAGGAGGAGATGTTGACAGGTCGCGTTCCGCTTGACTTGACAATTTTCTCTCCAGCAGTTCTTTGAACCCCTGCAGACTTGTGTCTGCCGGAAAGAGAGATCCAAGGTAGGTTTTAAATCTAGGATCGAGCACGGTGGCCAAAATGTAGTGCTCTGATTTCAACAGATTGACCACCCGTGAATCCTTGTTAAGCGAATTAAGGGCTCCATCCACAAGTCCCACATGCCTAGCGGAATCGCTCTGTGTTAGCTCCTCCTTCAATGTCTCCAGCTTCTTCTGCAAAAGCCTGATGAGGGGAATGACCTGACTCAGGCTGGCAGTGTCTGAACTGACTTCACGTGTGGCAAGTTCAAAAGGTTGCAGAACCTTGCACAACGTTGAAATCATTCTCCACTGCGCTTGAGACAGGTGCATTCCACCTCCTATATCGTGCTCAGTTGTATAGGCTTGAATGGCCTTTTGCTGCTCCTTCAACCTCTGAAGCATATAGAGGGTTGAATTCCACCTCGTTACCACTTCTTGCTTCAGATGATGGCAGGGCAGGTTCAGGCGTTTTTGGTGTTGCTCCAGTCTTCTGTACGTGGTGCCTGTACGCCGAAAGTGTCCCGCAATTCTTCTGGCCACCGACAGCATCTCTTGCACGCCCCTCTCGTTTTTTAAATAATTCTGCACCACCAAATTCAAGGTATGTGCAAAACATGGGACGTGCTGTAATTTGCCCAGATTTAATGCACACACAATATTGCTGGCGTTGTCCGATGCCACAAATCCACAGGAGAGTCCAATTGGGGTAAGCCATTCTGCGATGATCTTCCTCAGTTGCCGTAAGAGGTTTTTAGCTGTGTGCGTATTCGGGAAAGCGGTGATACAAAGCGTAGCCTGCCTAGGAAAGAGTTGGCATTTGCGAGATGCTGCTACTGGTGCCGCCGCTGCTGTTCTTGCGGCGGGAGTCCATACATCTACCCAGTGGGCTGTCACAGTCATATAGTCCTGAGTCTGCCCTGCTCCACTTGTCCACATGTCCGTGGTTAAGTGGACATTGGGTACAACTGCATTTTTTAGGACACTGGTGAGTCTTTTTCTGAGGTCTGTGTACATTTTCGGTATCGCCTGCCTAGAGAAATGGAACCTAGATGGTATTTGGTACCGGGGACACAGTACCTCCAACAAGTCTCTAGTTGCCTCTGCAGTAATGATGGATACCGGAACCACATTTCTCACCGCCCAGGATGCCAAGGCCTCAGTTATCCGCTTTGCAGCAGGATGACTGCTGTGATATTTCATCTTCCTCGCAAAGGACTGTTGGACAGTCAATTGCTTGGTGGAAGTAGTAAAAGAGGTCTTACGACTTCCCCTCTGGGATGACCATCGACTCCCAGCAGCAACAACAGCAGCGCCAGCAGCAGTAGGCGTTACACGCAAGGATGCATCGGAGGAATCCCAGGCAGGAGAGGACTCGTCAGAATTGCCAGTGACATGGCCTGCAGGACTATTGGCATTCCTGGGGAAGGAGGAAATTGACACTGAGGGAGTTGGTGGGGTGGTTTGCGTGAGCTTGGTTACAAGAGGAAGGGATTTACTGGTCAGTGGACTACTTCCGCTGTCGCCCAAAGTTTTTGAACTTGTCACTGACTTATGATGAATGCGCTGCAGGTGACGTATAAGGGAGGATGTTCCGAGGTGGTTAACGTCCTTACCCCTACTTATTACAGCTTGACAAAGGCAACACACGGCTTGACAAATGTTGTCCGCATTTCTGTTGAAATACTTCCACACTGAAGAGCTGATTTTTTTGGTATTTTCACCAGGCATGTCAATGGCCATATTCCTCCCACAGACAACAGGTGTCTCCCCGGGTGCCTGACTTAAACAAACCACCTCACCATCAGAATCCTCCTGGTCAATTTCCTCCCCAGCGCCAGCAACACCCATATCCTCCTCATCCTGGTGTACTTCAACACTGACATCTTCAATCTGACTATCAGGAACTGGACTGCGGGTGCTCCTTCCAGCACTTGCAGGGGGCGTGCAAATGGTGGAAGGCGCATGCTCTTCACGTCCAGTGTTGGGAAGGTCAGGCATCGCAACCGACACAATTGGACTCTCCTTGTGGATTTGTGATTTCGAAGAACGCACAGTTCTTTGCTGTGCTTTTGCCAGCTTAAGTCTTTTACATTTTTCTAGCAAGAGGCTGAGTGCTTCCATCCTCATGTGAAGCTGAACCACTAGCCATGAACATAGGCCAGGGCCTCAGCCGTTCCTTGCCACTCCGTGTGGTAAATGGCATATTGGCAAGTTTATACTACTCCTCCGACGATTTTATTTTAGATTTTTGAGTCCTTTTTTTTACTGATATTTTGTGTTTTGGATTTTACATGCTCTGTACTATGACATTGGGCATCGGCCTTGGCAGACGACGTTGATGGCATTTCATCGTCTCGGCCATGACTAGTGGCAGCAGCTTCAGCACGAGGTGGAAGTGGATCTTGATCTTTCCCTATTTTTGGAACCTCAACATTTTTGTTCTCCATATTTTAATAGGCACAACTAAAAGGCACCTCAGGTAAACAATGGAGATGGATGGATACTAGTATACTTATGGATGACGAGCGACTGCCGACACAGAGGTAGCTACAGCCGTGGACTACCGTACTGCGTCTGCTAGTATAGACTGGATGATAATGATATAAAAAAAATATATATATCACTACTGCAGGACAGGTATATATTGTATAATGACGGACCTGCTGGACACTGTCAGCACTGCAGACTCCTAAACTACTAGTATGAAGAAGATAGAAAAAAAAAACCCCACCACAGGTAGGTATACAATTATGGACGAGCGACTGCCGACACAGAGGTAGCTACAGCCGTGGACTACCGTACTGCGTCTGCTAGTATAGACTGGATGATAATGATATAAAAAATATATATATATCACTACTGCAGGACAGGTATATATTGTATAATGACGGACCTGCTGGACACTGTCAGCACTGCAGACTCCTAAACTACTAGTATGAAGAAGATGGAAAAAAAAAACCCACCACAGGTAGGTATACAATTATGGACGAGCGACTGCCGACACAGAGGTAGCTACAGCCGTGGACTACCGTACTGTGTCTGCTAGTATAGACTGGATGATAATGATATAAAAAAATATATATATATATATCACTACTGCAGGACAGGTATATATTGTATAATGACGGACCTGCTGGACACTGTCAGCACTGCAGACTCCTAAACTACTAGTATGAAGAAGATAGAAAAAAAAAACCACCACAGGTAGGTATACAATTATGGATGAGCGACTGCCGACACAGAGGTAGCTACAGCCGTGGACTACCGTACTGCGTCTGCTAGTATAGACTGGATGATAATGATATAAAAAAAATATATATATCACTACTGCAGGACAGGTATATATTGTATAATGACGGACCTGCTGGACACTGTCAGCACTGCAGACACCTAAACTACTAGTATGAAGAAGATGGAAAAAACAAAAAACCACCACAGGTAGGTATACAATTATGGACGAGCGACTGCCGACACAGAGGTAGCTACAGCCGTGGACTACCGTACTGCGTCTGCTAGTATAAACTGGATGATAATGATATAAAAAATATATATATATAACTACTGCAGGAAAGGTATATATTGTATAATGACGGACCTGCTGGACACTGTCAGCACTGCAGACTCCTAAACTACTAGTATGAAGAAGATGGAAAAAAAAAAAACCACCACAGGTAGGTATACAATTATGGATGAGCGACTGCCGACACAGAGGTAGCTACAGCCGTGGACTACCGTACTGCGTCTGCTAGTATAGACTGGATGATAATGATATAAAAAATATATATATATCACTACTGCAGGACAGGTATATATTGTATAATGACGGACCTGCTGGACACTGTCAGCACTGCAGACTCCTAAACTACTAGTATGAAGAAGATGGAAAAAAAAAAAACCACCACAGGTAGGTATACAATTATGGACGAGCGACTGCCGACACAGAGGTAGCTACAGCCGTGGACTACCGTACTGCGTCTGCTAGTATAGACTGGATGATAATGATATAAAAAATATATATATATATCACTACTGCAGGAAAGGTATATATTGTATAATGACGGACCTGCTGGACACTGTCAGCACTGCAGACTCCTAAACTACTAGTATGAAGAAGATGGGAAAAAAAAAAACCACCACAGGTAGGTATACAATTATGGACGAGCGACTGCCGACACAGAGGTAGCTACAGCCGTGGACTACCGTACTGCATTTGCTAGTATAGACTGGATGATAATGATATAAAAAATATATATATATCACTACTGCAGGACAGGTATATATTGTATAATGACGGACCTGCTGGACACTGTCAGCACTGCAGACTCCTAAACTACTAGTATGAAGAAGATAGAAAAAAAAACCCACCACAGGTGGGTATACAATTATGGACGAGCGACTGCCGACACAGAGGTAGCTACAGCCGTGGACTACCGTACTGCGTCTGCTAGTATAGACTGGATGATAATGATATAAAAAATATATATATATATCACTACTGCAGGACAGGTATATATTGTATAATGACGGACCTGCTGGACACTGTCAGCACTGCAGACTCCTAAACTACTAGTATGAAGAAGATAGAAAAAAAAAAAACCACCACAGGTAGGTATACAATTATGGACGAGCGACTGCCGACACAGAGGTAGCTACAGCCGTGGACTACCGTACTGCGTCTGCTAGTATAGACTGGATGATAATGATATAAAAAATATATATATATCACTACTGCAGGACAGGTATATATTGTATAATGACGGACCTGCTGGACACTGTCAGCACTGCAGACTCCTAAATTACTAGTGTGAAGAAGATAGAAATATAATGAATGACGGACCTGCTGGACACTGTCAGCAGAATGCGTTTATAGAATAAATAAAAAAAACACCACACGAGTGTTTAACTTTTTCAGGCAGACAATATACTGGTGGTCACTGCTGGTCAGTCACACTGGCACTCTGGCAGCAAAAGTGTGCACTGTTAAATATGTACTCCTGCTATAACTGCTCCCCAGTCTCCCCCACAATTAAGCTGTGTGAGCAGTGAGCACTACTCAGCACAGTCAGATATACATAGATGATATTATCATGCAGCACACTGAGGCTGAGCACAGATATGGTATGTGACTGTGTATCGTTTTTTTTCAGGCAGAGAACGGATTATATTAAATAATAAATAAAACTGGTGGTCACCACTAGTATAACTATCAGCAAAACTCTGCACTCTCTGAGTACTCCTAATGCTCCAGTAAATCAAGTGTCTCACTCTCTATCTAAACGGAGAGGACGCCAGCCACGTCCTCTCCCTATCAATCTCAATGCACGTGTGAAAATGGCGGCGACGCGCGGCTCCTTATATAGAATCCGAGTCTCGCGATAGAATACGAGCCTCGCGAGAATCCGACAGCGGGATGATGACGTTCGGGCGCGCTCGGGTTAGCCGAGCAAGGCGGGAAGATCCGAGTCTGCCTCGGACCCGTGTAAAAAGCTTGAAGTTCGGGGGGGTTCGGATTCCGAGGAACCGAACCCGCTCATCTCTAGTATTTACCCTGCACAGAAACAATATAATCCACCCAAATCTAACTCTCTCTGCAAATGTTATATCTGGCCTACCTGCAGTGCACATGGTTTTGCCCAACTGCTAACAAATTTGCTTCTGCAATCAACTCTGAATTACCCCCCATGTACAATTGCTGTATGTCACTGGCTTCAGACTACTACAAACCATGGGCCCTCATTCCGAGTTGATCAGTCGCAAGGCGATTTTAGCAGAGTTACACACGCTAAGCCGCCGCCTACTGGGAGTGAATCTTAGCTTCTTAAAATTGCGACCGATGTATTCGCAATAATGCGATTACTAACTACTTAGCAGTTTCAGAGTAGCTCCAGACTTACTCTGCCTGTGCGATCATTTCAGTGCTTGTCGTTCCTGGTTGACGTCACAAACACACCCAGCGTTCGCCCAGGCACTCCCACCGTTTCTCCGGCCACTCCTGCGTTTTTTCCGGAAACGGTAGCGTTTTCAGCCACACGCCCCTGAAACGCCGTGTTTCCGCCCAGTAACACCCATTTCCTGTCAATCACATTACGATCGCCGGAGCGAAGAAAAAGCCGTGAGTAAAAATACTTTCTTCATAGTAAAGTTACTTGGCGCAGTCGCAGTGCGAACATTGCGCATGCGTACTAAGCGGATTTTCACTGCGATGCGATGAAAAATACCGAGCGAACAACTCGGAATGAGGGCCCTGGTTCTGATCTATGACAGAGCCATCGCAAGGACTCCATGTTTCTTCCTTCAGTTTGGCTTCAAACTGCTGAGTGTACTTTCCTGGCTCAGTTGTAGGTGACCGGTACTGCTATGTCTACAGAGTTACTGCATCACCTACCAGGGACGTGCGGTGAGGTAAATGGCTCAGGAGGCACTCACTAGCACCAGATCCAGATTTACATGCAATATATGAGCCTAAGGGTACATCTGGGCATTATACACAGGTGCAGCAGAACATACAGCTGAAAGTTTGGTGAGGTTTGATCAGAGATATGGGGAAAAGATAGGTGGGGGGGGGGGGGGGGGGCACTGCCTGAACCTGTCACAGACTTTTTACTCCAGAGCTTTGACTATAAAAATGATTAGACTACTACAAAGAAGATATTTCTCATGTATTCTTTATATTCTATTGGCTGACTTCCGGTCATAGCCCTGTGCTCAGTTGGGATGGTATTGGGATCCCGGTAGTCAGAATACCAACAGCGGCATCCCGATGGAAAGAATCCCGACACCTAGTTGGTAGGTTTTCCAAACTTTTCCCCCTAACTCTCCCTGCTTAGTGCCTAACCCTGGGAAATTAGACAATTCTCTCCAGGAGGTGTTGCAGTAGCATGACCAGGGCTGCCAAGAGAGGGGGAGTGGGTACTAATGGCCAGATTTATCAAGCCTTGGAGACTGATAAATTGTATGGTGATAAAATACCAACCAATCAGCTCCTGACATTTTTTAAACATAGCCTGTAACATGGCAGTTAGGAGCTGATTGGCTGGTACTTTACCATTGTGCTTTTTATCTCTCTGAGTTTGCCCCTTGCTGTGGGGCTCATGGCGTCCCCTGTTCAACGGGTATTGAAAATACTTTATTTTAATTTTTTCATAGAGGGCATGGCTACACCTCCTGTGATTAGGCAATGCCCCCTGCTTTACCCGGACCTGTCCAAGCTCTCTACAGCCCTAAGAAAGACCACACATACCCAGAAGTAAACAATTCCAGGAGCCTGTGGGAAGCAGTTCTCAGTGATGGTGTAGGAGGCTAGTGGTGACATTGAGCTACCCACCCATGATGCAGTAGGAAAAGCCAGTAACAGGCGGTTACTGATGGCGAGAAGAAATCCCTATAACCAAGGAGTGTAAAAGTAACCCCATTCAGGTTGTTCAGGAATGGATTCAATACCATACAATCCAGAGGAGTAAAGGCCCCATAAATCAGCAAACACACGGAAAAAAAAAAAAAGCACAGATTCTGAGATTTTTTTCCCAGACTTAAAGACTCCCGAATCTGTGCCAATACATTACAGATATAGGCCCTCATTCCGAGTTGATCGCACCAAGCAACTTTTTGCTGCTGGAGCGATCAACTAAGCTCCGCCTATGGGGGAGTGTATTTTAGCATAGCGCGAGCTGTGATCGCTTATGCAGCCCTGCTATGCTAAAAAAGTTTCACACAAAACAAGACCAGCCCTGGACATACTTACCCTGTGCGACGGATCCAGCGATGATCGGCCCGGCTTTGACGTCAGACATCCGCCCTCCGTTCGCCTGGACACGCCTGCGTTTTTCTTACCACTTCCCTGAAAATGGCCTCCAATGGTCAGTTGACGCCCCGGAACGCCTTCCTGCAGTCAATCTTCTTGCGGCCACCGCTGCGACCGCTTTCTCCACTGTCGGTGTCGTCGCCTGGTGACGGTTGTCGCCGGGCAATGACTTGCGTGCGCAATACGCATTCCAGACCCGATTGCACCACTGCGATGAAGGGCAGCGTGCGATTGGGTTGGAATGACGGCCATATTTCAGTGATTTGCAGATCATTTGCAGCAAATACGGGTCTGCCAATCTTGAAAGACTCAGGGGCCCATGTACACCATTATAAATCCTCCAGTCAGAAGATATATACTTTCTGACAGGCAAAATATGTATTAGTTCTTGTTCCTTAAGAATACAGCTCTTCATGTAGTGGGGATGTGTGACATTGGCCATATTTTACTTGGAGTCTTCAGCAATAAAAAAAAAATTGCTGAGTTTTTGTTTTTTTTCATGAGCAATTTTCCAACAAAGTTCCTGCTGCTGAAAATCACGGCTCTAAATAAGGTGAGTTTTTATGGCGATTTGACATGCGTGCAATACAGAAGCCAAGAACTGTTGCTTAATAGCAGCGAATACGCTCTGGGTGGCAGGTAATTGTCAGATACGATTGATTCCAATTGAGCTGCATTCTGCAGTAACGGTTTACTTGCTGGGCTAAATCACTGTCAGCAGCAAGTGCTGTGACATCCTCACATAACATTTAATGAATGTCTCTGGGAACATACAGTATTTGCTGTAGTCTGCAGATGTGTGTAATTTCTGCAGAGCTATCACCAGTGTGACACTGGCCTAACACAAGAGAGTCACACAAATCATCTGCAGAAGTATCTTGAGCTGGGTACAGGGCCGGTGCAAGGTTTCTCAGCACCCTAGGCAAATCGTCAGCACTCCCCCCCACACACACACACACCAAAACACTGAGCCCCTCAGGGTAAAAGTGCAGACACAGCATCTTGTAAGTTCCACAGCCACCGCCTGATAATTTAGTGGTTAGGGTATCAGGGTTTAAGTCCAACTGGATTCCGGCAGAACTTGATTATAACCCCAACCTGGGACTGTTGTTGGATGGAACTTAGGTCGCCGGATATTGCACTCAGCCGAGTGTTAACCTGGAAGACACCCTCTCACCAGAGCAGACACCCAAAACACGGCACCAAATGCCTTTTATTAATAGACTATCAGAAATGTATTTGTTCGCGACATTCAACATAAAATGTAGAGGTTTGATCTTACATCGTATACAAAAGATGTTGTGAAAAGAGCCCGTTAAAAAGGTTGCCACCTTTCTCCTACATTTCTTGGTTCCCACTAACAGGGGTTCTACAGTGAGGTACTGCTCTTTGAAGCACGTGAAAAGTGTTTTGTTCTATCTATCTATCTATCTATCTATCTATCTATCTATCTATCTATCTATCTATCTATCTATCTATCTATCTAGTCATTTGGACCCATCCGACACTGCTACACTGGTTCCCCCAAGCCACACTGTGCAAAATGGAGACGCACAGACTATACAGCATTTTATACGCACACAATAGGGTCATTTTATTTTTATTTATTTTTATTGTTGGGAGCCAATATATTTTTGGATTGTGGTGGGAAATCGGGGTACCCGGAGGAGATCCACACAAGCACAGGGAGAATATACAAACTCCACACAATTAGGGCCATGGTGAGAACTGAACCCATGACCTCAGTGATGTATAGCAGTAATGCTAACCATTACATCGTCCGTGCAGTCCCCACAGTGCAAACAAATACAGTACATCAAAGCCCATGTCTGCAGAAAATATAGGAGATGCATACGATGTTGGCATGGGTGATAAATTAACAGGTATGGCTTGCTCTCACCCCCATATTGCCTATGCCCCTTGCACATGATATACTTTGCAGCACTTTCAATGCACCTGACAGAGGTGTGCTATTACTTTTCGAAGCCAATTGCGTTGACTCGTCTCAGCGAGAATTGGAGCTTGTCCAAGGGGATGAGAGAGTAGACTACATGAATGTGTGTAATATTTTTAACACACTGAAAACATGCAAATTGGATAGAATGTATTGACTTCTCTATGAATGAATAGAGCCCTGTGGTTCCCGGTTATAGGTTGATGCTGTGTGACTTTGGGGCTGTGCCTCACACTTCTGTAGTGTACATTGCTCCCAGCCTCACCACACAACTAGAGATGAGCGCCGGAAATTTTTCGGGTTTTGTGTTTTGGTTTTGGGTTCGGTTCCGCGGCCGTGTTTTGGGTTCGACCGCGTTTTGGCAAAACCTAACCGAATTTTTTTTGTCGGATTCGGGTGTGTTTTGGATTCGGGTGTTTTTTTCCAAAAAACCTAAAAAACAGCTTAAATCATAGAATTTGGGGGTCATTTTGATCCCAAAGTATTATTAACCTCAAAAACCATCATTTCCACTCATTTTCAGTCTATTCTGAATACCTCACACCTCACAATATTATTTTTAGTCCTAAAATTTGCACCGAGGTCGCTGGATGACTAAGCTAAGCGACCCTAGTGGCCGACACAAACACCTGGCCCATCTAGGAGTGGCACTGCAGTGTCACGCAGGATGTCCCTTCCAAAAAAACCTCCCCAAACAGCACATGACGCAAAGAAAAAAAGAGGCGCAATGAGGTAGCTGTGTGAGTAAGATAAGCGACCCAAGTGGCCGACACAAACACCGGGCCCATCTAGGAGTGTCACTGCAGTGTCACGCAGGATGTCCCTTCCAAAAAACCCTCCCCAAACAGCACATGACGCAAAGAAAAAAAGAGGCGCAATGAGGTAGCTGTGTGAGTAAGATAAGCGACCCTAGTGGCCGACACAAACACCGGGCCCATCTAGGAGTGGCACTGCAGTGTCACGCAGGATGTCCCTTCCAAAAAACCCTCCCCAAACAGCACATAACGCAAAAAAAAAAAGAGGCGCAATGAGGTAGCTGTGTGAGTAAGATAAGCGACCCTAGTGGCCGACACAAACACCGGGCCCATCTAGGAGTGTCACTGCAGTGTCACGCAGGATGTCCCTTCCAAAAAACCCTCCCCAAACAGCACATGACGCAAAGAAAAAAAGAGGCGCAATGAGGTAGCTGTGTGAGTAAGATAAGCGACCCTAGTGGCCGACACAAACACCGGGCCCATCTAGGAGTGTCACTGCAGTGTCACGCAGGATGTCCCTTCCAAAAAACCCTCCCCAAACAGCACATGACGCAAAGAAAAAAAGAGGCGCAATGAGGTAGCTGTGTGAGTAAGATAAGCGACCCTAGTGGCCGACACAAACACCGGGCCCATCTAGGAGTGGCACTGCAGTGTCACGCAGGATGTCCCTTCCAAAAAACCCTCCCCAAACAGCACATGACGCAAAGAAAAAAAGAGGCGCAATGAGGTAGCTGTGTGAGTAAGATAAGCGACCCTAGTGGCCGACACAAACACCGGGCCCATCTAGGAGTGTCACTGCAGTGTCACGCAGGATGTCCCTTCCAAAAAACCCTCCCCAAACAGCACATGACGCAAAGAAAAATTAAAGAAAAAAGAGGTGCAAGATGGAATTGTCCTTGGGCCCTCCCACCCACCCTTATGTTGTATAAACAGGACATGCACACTTTAACCAACCCATCATTTCAGTGACAGGGTCTGCCACACGACTGTGACTGATATGACGGGTTGGTTTGGACCCCCACCAAAAAAGAAGCAATTAATCTCTCCTTGCACAAACTGGCTCTACAGAGGCAAGATGTCCACCTCATCATCATCCTCCGATATATCACCGTGTACATCCCCCTCCTCACAGATTATCAATTCGTCCCCACTGGAATCCACCATCTCAGCTCCCTGTGTACTTTGTGGAGGCAATTGCTGCTGGTCAATGTCTCCGCGGAGGAATTGATTATAATTCATTTTAATGAACATCATCTTCTCCACATTTTCTGGATGTAACCTCGTACGCCGATTGCTGACAAGGTGAGCGGCGGCACTAAACACTCTTTCGGAGTACACACTTGTGGGAGGGCAACTTAGGTAGAATAAAGCCAGTTTGTGCAAGGGCCTCCAAATTGCCTCTTTTTCCTGCCAGTATAAGTACGGACTGTGTGACGTGCCTACTTGGATGCGGTCACTCATATAATCCTCCACCATTCTTTCAATGTTGAGAGAATCATATGCAGTGACAGTAGACGACATGTCCGTAATCGTTGTCAGGTCCTTCAGTCCGGACCAGATGTCAGCATCAGCAGTCGCTCCAGACTGCCTGCATCACCGCCAGCGGGTGGGCTCGGAATTCTGAGCCTTTTCCTCGCACCCCCAGTTGCGGGAGAATGTGAAGGAGGAGATGTTGACAGGTCGCGTTCCGCTTGACTTGACAATTTTCTCACCAGCAGGTCTTTCAACCCCAGCAGACTTGTGTCTGCCGGAAAGAGAGATCCAAGGTAGGCTTTAAATCAAGGATCGAGCACGGTGGCCAAAATGTAGTGCTCTGATTTCAACAGATTGACCACCCGTGAATCCTTGTTAAGCGAATTAAGGGCTCCATCCACAAGTCCCACATGCCTAGCGGAATCGCTCCGTGTTAGCTCCTCCTTCAATGTCTCCAGCTTCTTCTGCAAAAGCCTGATGAGGGGAATGACCTGACTCAGGCTGGCAGTGTCTGAACTGACTTCACGTGTGGCAAGTTCAAAGGGCATCAGAACCTTGCACAACGTTGAAATCATTCTCCACTGCGCTTGAGACAGGTGCATTCCACCTCCTATATCGTGCTCAATTATATAGGCTTGAATGGCCTTTTGCTGCTCCTCCAACCTCTGAAGCATATAGAGGGTTGAATTCCACCTCGTTACCACTTCTTGCTTCAGATGATGGAAGGGCAGGTTCAGTAGTTTTTGGTGGTGCTCCAGTCTTCTGTAAGTGGTGCCTGTATGCCGAAAGTGTCCCGCAATTCTTCTGGCCACCGACAGCATCTCTTGCACGCCCCTGTCGTTTTTTAAAAAATTCTGCACCACCAAATTCAAGGTATGTGCAAAACATGGGACGTGCTGGAATTTGCCCATATTTAATGCACACACAATATTGCTGGCGTTGTCCGATGCCACAAATCCACAGGAGAGTCCAATTGGGGTAAGCCATTCCGCGATGATCTTCCTCAGTTGCCGTAAGAGGTTTTCAGCTGTGTGCGTATTCTGGAAAGCGGTGATACAAAGCGTAGCCTGCCTAGGAAAGAGTTGGCGTTTGCGAGATGCTGCTACTGGTGCCGCCGCTGCTGTTCTTGCGGCGGGAGTCCATACATCTACCCAGTGGGCTGTCACAGTCATATAGTCCTGACCCTGCCCTGCTCCACTTGTCCACATGTCCGTGGTTAAGTGGACATTGGGTACAACTGCATTTTTTAGGACACTGGTGAGTCTTTTTCTGACGTCCGTGTACATTCTCGGTATCGCCTGCCTAGAGAAGTGGAACCTAGATGGTATTTGGTAACGGGGGCACACTGCCTCAATAAATTGTCTAGTTCCCTGTGAACTAACGGCGGATACCGGACGCACGTCTAACACCAACATAGTTGTCAAGGCCTCAGTTATCCGCTTTGCAGCAGGATGACTGCTGTGATATTTCATCTTCCTCGCAAAGGACTGTTGAACAGTCAATTGCTTACTGGAAGTAGTACAAGTGGGCTTACGACTTCCCCTCTGGGATGACCATCGACTCCCAGCAGCAACAACAGCAGCGCCAGCAGCAGTAGGCGTTACACGCAAGGATGCATCGGAGGAATCCCAGGCAGGAGAGGACTCGTCAGAATTGCCAGTGACATGGCCTGCAGGACTATTGGCATTCCTGGGGAAGGAGGAAATTGACACTGAGGGAGTTGGTGGGGTGGTTTGCGTGAGCTTGGTTACAAGAGGAAGGGATTTACTGGTCAGTGGACTGCTTCCGCTGTCGCCCAAAGTTTTTGAACTTGTCACTGACTTATTATGAATGCGCTGCAGGTGACGTATAAGGGAGGATGTTCCGAGGTGGTTAACGTCCTTACCCCTACTTATTACAGCTTGACAAAGGCAACACACGGCTTGACACCTGTTGTCCGCATTTCTGTTGAAATACTTCCACACCGAAGAGCTGATTTTTTTGGTATTTTCACCAGGCATGTCAGTGGCCATATTCCTCCCACGGACAACAGGTGTCTCCCCGGGTGCCTGACTTAAACAAACCACCTCACCATCAGAATCCTCCTGGTCAATTTCCTCCCCAGCGCCAGCAACACCCATATCCTCCTCATCCTGGTGTACTTCAACACTGACATCTTCAATCTGACTATCAGGAACTGGACTGCGGGTGCTCCTTCCAGCACTTGCAGGGGGCGTGCAAATGGTGGAAGGCGCATGCTCTTCACGTCCAGTGTTGGGAAGGTCAGGCATCGCAACCGACACAATTGGACTCTCCTTGTGGATTTGGGATTTCGAAGAACGCACAGTTCTTTGCGGTGCTTTTGCCAGCTTGAGTCTTTTCAGTTTTCTAGCGAGAGGCTGAGTGCTTCCATCCTCATGTGAAGCTGAACCACTAGCCATGAACATAGGCCAGGGCCTCAGCCGTTCCTTGCCACTCCGTGTGGTAAATGGCATATTGGCAAGTTTACGCTTCTCCTCCGACAATTTTATTTTAGGTTTTGGAGTCCTTTTTTTACTGATATTTGGTGTTTTGGATTTGACATGCTCTGTACTATGACATTGGGCATCGGCCTTGGCAGACGACGTTGCTGGCATTTCATCGTCTCGGCCATGACTAGTGGCAGCAGCTTCAGCACGAGGTGGAAGTGGATCTTGATCTTTCCCTAATTTTGGAACCTCAACATTTTTGTTCTCCATATTTTAATAGGCACAACTAAAAGGCACCTCAGGTAAACAATGGAGATGGATGGATACTAGTATACAATTATGGATGGACTGCCGAGTGCCGACACAGAGGTAGCTACAGCCGTGGACTACCGTACTGTACTGTGTCTGCTGCTAATATAGACTGGTTGATAATGAGATGTAGTATGTATAAAGAAGAAAGAAAAAAAAAACCACGGGTAGGTGGTATACAATTATGGATGGACTGCCGAGTGCCGACACAGAGGTAGCTACAGCCGTGGACTACCGTACTGTACTGTGTCTGCTGCTAATATAGACTGGATGATAATGAGATGTAGTATGTATAAAGAAGAAAGAAAAAAAAACCACGGGTAGGACTAGGTGGTATACAATTATGGATGGACTGCCGAGTGCCGACACAGAGGTAGCTACAGCCGTGGACTACCGTACTGTACTGTGTCTGCTGCTAATATAGACTGGTTGATAATGAGATGTAGTATGTATAAAGAAGAAAGAAAAAAAAAACCACGGGTAGGTGGTATACAATTATGGATGGACTGCCGAGTGCCGACACAGAGGTAGCTACAGCCGTGGACTACCGTACTGTACTGTGTCTGCTGCTAATATAGACTGGATGATAATGAGATGTAGTATGTATAAAGAAGAAAGAAAAAAAAACCACGGGTAGGTGGTATACAATTATGGATGGACTGCCGAGTGCCGACACAGAGGTAGCTACAGCCGTGGACTACCGTACTGTACTGTGTCTGCTGCTAATATAGACTGGATGATAATGAGATGTAGTATGTATAAAGAAGAAAGAAAAAAAAACCACGGGTAGGTGGTATACAATTATGGATGGACTGCCGAGTGCCGACACAGAGGTAGCTACAGCCGTGGACTACCGTACTGTACTGTGTCTGCTGCTAATATAGACTGGTTGATAATGAGATGTAGTATGTATAAAGAAGAAAGAAGAAAAAAACCACGGGTAGGTGATATACAATTATGGATGGACTGCCGAGTGCCGACACAGAGGTAGCTACAGCCGTGGACTACCGTACTGTACTGTGTCTGCTGCTAATATAGACTGGATGATAATGAGATGTAGTATGTATAAAGAAGAAAGAAAAAAAAACCACGGGTAGGTGGTATACAATTATGGATGGACTGCCGAGTGCCGACACAGAGGTAGCTACAGCCGTGGACTACCGTACTGTACTGTGTCTGCTGCTAATATAGACTGGATGATAATGAGATGTAGTATGTATAAAGAAGAAAGAAGAAAAAAACCACGGGTAGGTGGTATACAATTATGGATGGACTGCCGAGTGCCGACACAGAGGTAGCTACAGCCGTGAACTACCGTACTGTGTCTGCTGCTAATATAGACTGGTTGATAATGAGATGTAGTATGTATAAAGAAGAAAGAAAGAAAAAACCACGGGTAGGTGGTATACAATTATGGATGGACTGCCGAGTGCCGACACAGAGGTAGCTACAGCCGTGGACTACCGTACTGTACTGTGTCTGCTGCTAATATAGACTGGATGATAATGAGATGTAGTATGTATAAAGAAGAAAGAAAAAAAAAACCACGGGTAGGTGGTATACAATTATGGATGGACTGCCGAGTGCCGACACAGAGGTAGCTACAGCCGTGAACTACCGTACTGTGTCTGCTGCTAGTATAGACTGGATGATAAATAATGATATAAAAAATATATATATATATCACTACTGCAGCCGGACAGGTATATATTATATAATGACGGACCTGCTGGACACTGTCTGTCAGCAGAATGAGTTTTTTAATTTTTATAGAATAAAAAAACACCACACAAGTCACACGACGAGTGTACTTTTTCAGGCAGACATTCAATCACAATATACTATACTGGTGGTCAGTGTGGTCAGGTCACTGGTCACAGTGGTCAGTGGTCAGTCACACTGGCAGTGGCACTCTGGCAGCAAAAGTGTGCACTGTTTAATATGTACTCCTGGCTCCTGCTATAACCTATAACTGCTCCCCAGTCTCCCCCACAATTAAGCTGTGTGAGCACAGTCAGATATTATACATAGATGATGCAGCACACTGGGCTGAGCACAGATATGGTATGTGAGTGTGACTGAGTCACTGTGTATCGTTTTTTTCAGGCAGAGAACAAGAACAGAACGGATTATTAAATAATAATAAATTATAAAACTGCACTGGTGGTCAGGTCACTGGTCATCAGTCACTAGTATAACTCCTCCTAAGCTCCAGTAAGTAAATGAAGTGTCTCACTCTCACTCTCCTATCTATTTTAATTTCTAAACGGAGAGGACGCCAGCCACGTCCTCTCCCAATCAATCTCAATGCACGTGTGAAAATGGCCGCGACGCGCGGTTCCTTATATAGAATCCGAGTCTCGCGATAGAATCCGAGCCTCGCGAGAATCCGACAGCGTGATGATGACGTTCGGGCGCGCTCGGGTTAACCGAGCAAGGCGGGAAGATCCGAGTCGCTCGGACCCGTGTAAAAAAACATGAAGTTCGGGCGGGTTCGGATTCAGAGAAACCGAACCCGCTCATCTCTACACACAACCACATAAAACCCCCCTGTGTGACCACAGCACCGGTGAGAGGGGCAAACTGTCGGGATAACAGTCCCACACAGCGGAGGATGTGGCTCACTCCCGGCTGCACGGAGCACACAATGGCAGGGAGAGCTGACGCTGGCTGCTGCTCAGGAGCCATGTATTGCACTGCGCTGTCTGTCAGTGTGCTACTCACCCCTTCTTCTCTGGGCTGAGCAGGATGAGGGTGAGTTACGAGGCGGGGTCACGCTCGGGACGGTACGGAGGGGGGGGGGGGTGTTTGGGATAGCAGCTCAGGCTCCCGGTGGAGGCAAACGTAAGTGTCAGAAATGACAGGGGTAGACGGGCCGACAGTGGGAGGGACAGAACAGCCGTGGGTTGGGGAAGCCCTTTCCGCCCTGGTAAAGGTGCAGCTGCCAGACTCGGGCCCCAGCAGCTCCATGGCCTCCTCGCATGGTTTGTGGTCCCGGCGCCTACTCCTGATAATTATCAACAGAATTGGGATCCTGAACGTAAGTATACCCAGGAGGATTAGGCTTCGGGGGGAAAGTTAGGGTTATGCTGCGGGGAGGAAGGGTTAGGGTTAAGCTACGGGGAGGAAGTGTTAGGGTTAGGCTGCGGGAAGGAAGGGTTAGGGTTAGGCTGCGGGGAGGGAGGATTAGGCTGCGGGGAGGAAGGGTTAGGGTTAGGCTGCGGGGAGGAAGGGTTAGGGTTAGGCTGAAGGGTTAGGGTTAGGCTGCGGGGAGGAAGGGTTAGGGTTAGGCTGTGGGGAGGAAGGGTTAGGGTTAGGCTGCGGGGAGGGTTAGGTTTAGGCTGCGGGAAGGAAGAGTTAGGGTTAGGCTGAGGGGGAGGGTTAGGGTTAGCCTGCGGGGACCGAGGGTTAGGGAGAGGGTCCGTGATCTACTGCACTACTCCCATAGGGAACCATGCTTACATAATAGTACGTGGTGTATGCCGTATCACCTACATGTGGGAGTCTGCAATCGCGTTGGGGGGGGGTGACAACAAACCCGAGTCTGCAATTGGCGGAGGCAGAAACATCCCAGAATGCAATCACGCGCGCGGAGTGTGTGTGTGTTGGGGGCTATGCAGACGCCATGCCCTAGTCTGCAATTGCGGGGGGGCTACATGCCTGAGTCTGAAATTGCGGGAAGGGGGGTGTGCAAAATGCGGCAGTCTGCAATCGGGGGTCGGCAACAAGCGGGAGTCCACAATCGCAGGGGGGGAGGGAGTGCGTGCGTCATGCCTTAGTCCACATTCGCTAGGGGGAGGGGGGAGGGGATCTTGCCCAATTTTGCAAACATGGTGAGAGGGGGTGCGGGCATTATGCCCAAGTCTGCAATCGTGGAGGGGGGGGGGGGGGCTGTGTGCGGGTATCATGCCCAAGTCCGCAATTGTGGGGGGAGGGAGTGCGGGCTTCATGCCATAGTCCGCAATCGCTAGGGCTGGGGGGTATAGACATCATGCCTGAGTCCACAATCACAGTCCGCAAACATGGGTAGAGGGGGTGCGGGCATCATGCCCGAGTCTGCAAATGTGTAGGGGGGGGAGAAAAAGGGGGCCGAGTCTGCAATCGCGGGTGGGGGGATGCGGGCATCATGCCCGTGTCCGCGATCGCGGGAGGGGGGGTGCGCGGGCATCATGCCTGTGTCCGCGATCGCGGGAGGAGGGTGCGGGCATCATGCCCGTGTCCGCGATCGCGGGTTAGAGGGGGTGCCGGTGCGGGCATCATGCCTGAGTACGCGATTGCGGAAGGGGGGTGCGGGCATGATGCCCATGTCCGTGATCGCGGGAGTGGGGTACGGGTCAAATGCCCGTGTCCGCGATCGCGGGAGGAGGGTGCGGGCATCATGCCAGTGTCCGCGATCGCGGGTTAGAGGAGCTGCCGGTGCGGGCATTATGCCTGAGTACGCGATCGCGGGAGGGGGGTGTGGGCATTATGCCCGTGTCCGCGATCGCGGGTTAGAGGAGGTGCCGAGTCCACGGGTAAGGGGTACGGACTCCAGAGTGTTGTCATGGAGCGGGGCAGGAATATGCAAGTTGGGGGGGGGGGGGGGGGGCGGACAGATTTCAGAGAGTCTGAGAGGAACTTCCAGTCAGTCAGACAGTGCTATAAAAACTATATAAAAAGAGCAGGCTTATCACCCGATGGGTCACACAGTCACTCACGTTATACAAAGTGGAGTGGCGGCTCAGCTGATAACAATTGGGCGGCCATCTCTTAAGGAAGAGGTCGGGAGGAGCTCGTAACCGAGGGAATAATAAAGAAAGCATTTTCTCATTGGCACTGCAGCGTGTGTGGTACCGCCCTCCAGTGGCCTACGCCCATAGGCAGCAGCCTAAAGCTGCCTAATGGTAGCGCCGGCCCTGGCTGGGTACACACTACACTTTGTGTGTATCCAGCGGCATTGCTGAAGATTGGACCCGGCCAGGTATGCACTTGCCGATACCAGTAGCGATGGCGGGGGCCATGTCGCATACGGAAGCATGACCTCACTAGTGATGTCTTCTGTCGGCCCTGCATTCAGGGCCAAAGAAGGATGTCGCTGACGACGCACGGGAGCGCGCATCATCAGCGACATAGAGGGTACACACTAGACAATGTACCCGATATGTTGATCCAATCCGCTGGGTGTGGGGCCATGGCTGCTTGCTGTGCCACCCCAGCAGGTGAATCCAATAGGCATGCAAGTTTTAAGTGTGAAATCCAACAGGTATGGAGCTGCTGCAGTCACCAGGAGCCAATAGTGATGATATGTCAACATTCTAACATGTCGACATTTTGTCATTGCCCACATGATGAATGTTGACATAGTCAACGTCAACATTAAAACTATGTCATGTCGACACAATGAATGTTGACATTACGATTGTAGACATAAAGCGGTACCAGGGTCAGTATCACCCTGTGCAATATATAGTCCTCCTCGCCAAAAAAAGCTGACGTGGCCTCACGTGAAGCCAGCATTCACTTAAATCCAGTGGCATGGCCTCACAGGAAGCCCCACAATTACATCACTCTGGGAGTGTGCCCAGCATTACTGGGCTGCACCTGGAGACTCTTGCTGCACAGTCGGCTCCTTTCAGTGACAGGAGCTGGGTGCTGCACGAGAATGTCACAGTGCATCTTCCGAATACCTATCACCAGAGGTTAAAGTGAGCCAGAACGGGGTGGAACTGCCTTCCGTCAGTTCCATTTGGAGACGGAACTAGTTCTGCCTCCTCCAGCTCACCTAACCCAGGTGGGAGATGTCGGGTGCCCGCTGAGATTGTGCTACCAGCGAGTGCCCAGCTCCTTCCCCACAGTGGCTGCCGGAGGCCAGAGCTCAATCCTGAGATCCGGTTTCCGGCTCAGGCAGTGTATGGCTGGGGGGTGCTATGGGAGAGAAGATATGAAAGCTCTCCCAAAGTTCCAAGGAGCGGGCGGCAAGACGGAGGGCAGCGCGGTCCGGAAGCAGGAGCGTGGCTGAGGAGTATAGTGTTTTTGTTTTTTTTGTGTGTGTGTATGGCTAAGCAGCGCTACTATGGGGCACATCTGTTGGGGGTATAACTACAGGGGCATATCTGCTGGGGGCATAACTAATGGGGGCACATCTGCTGGGGGCATAACTAATGTGGGCACATCTGCTGGGGGCATAACTAATGGAGGCACATCTGATGGAGGCACATCTGCTGGGGGCATAACTCTTGGGGGCACATCTGCTGGGGGCATAACTAATGTGGGCACATCTGCCGGGGGCATAACTAATGAGGGCACATCTACTGGGGCATAACTACAGGGGGCACATTTACTGGGGCACTTCTGACTGGGGGCATAACTACTGGGGGCAAATCTACTGGGAGCATAACTACGGGGGCATTACTACTGGGTGCAATACTACATGGGGGCATTACCACTGGGACATTACTACTGGAGCCATTACTAATGAGAGCATTGCACAGGGGGCACTTAATAAGGGACATAAGGGGCACTACTACTGGGGCACTGTGTAAGGGGCACCAATACTATGGGCACTACCACTACAGTGGACATTGCATAAGGAGCACTACTACTGAGGGCATTGTATAAAGGGCACTACTGCTGTGGGCATTATGTGTATTTGGGGTGCTACTGCTGTGGGCTTTGTATATAAGGGGTACTAATGTGTGTCATAACAAGAATAAGGGACACTACTATGTGGTGTTATGTGAATAAGATTGTGCTACTGTGCGGTGTAAATTGAATTGGGGATACTATTAGGTGGCCACAACCCTTATGTTTTGAGACCACGCCCCTTTGGTTTCGAGTCCACGCCCCTTTTATGCGGTGCACACGCCTGCGGCACGCGCACTCCCTTTATTTCACAGGTGCTTGGGGGTGAGTACCACCACCTCTCTAGAACCACTTTAAGCACTGCCTGTCACTGTGGAGTGGCCAGCAATTTGGTGTCACTCCCTGGATGGTGACACACAGTTGCGGTCTGCCCCCCACCCTCCCATGTGACACCTGTAGACATATCATATCCAACCCTATATTAGAATATATTCGCTTTCAAAGAGCTATAAATAATTTGCTACCATACGCTAGAGAAACTTTATACAGTATTATTGTGCCTTAAGAAGTCACATTTATTTCTGTTAGTCACTACGCACACTATTTAGAATGCTTTGAACATTATATTCTATTATTGGCCCTCATTCCGAGTTGATCGCTCAGTTTTTCGTTCGCACAACATATTTGCAAAGTTGCGTTAGTGTAGTAAATTTGCGAACATCCGCCCCCAACGTATTTTTGCTCTTTCGTACGCAGTATTACACAAAGTGGGCGTACGCCAAATGACATCGCAGCAATGCGAAAACATCGCAGCAATGCGAAACCATCGCATTAACACATACTTCATCGTAAAAATACTAAGTTGTAGTATATTTACACATTTATCATTAAAAGTGCTCACTTTTGCGGGCAAACGCACCACAATGGGTTTTTTTTACTATTAAGTGGAATAACACCTTCCAATTAAAAGTCCACAAGCCCTCCTCAATTACAAATCCAATTAGTGAAATGAATTGTAATGTTCATGATCAATTAAGTCTTTTTAAAATACCTGAAGAACACTTTGTAGCCATAATTGTACCTAAATTTTTTTAGAATTTTAATATAAATATAGATGTTTGCAATGTGCTTGGTCTAATGTTGTTATTTTTATTTTTTAAGTAGAGTTTTAGTATGTGAATGAAGGTGTTTGCATGTTTATTTAGACAATAACAACATATGTCTTTTTTACATTTTAAACAAACTTACGTTAGATGTATGAAATGTTTAAGGTAATAAATGTCTGTTCGTCATTCTGCAGTTCCTTCATTGCATTAATAAATAATAAACACCCGCTTAACTTGAAAAAAAAAAATTTTTTTTGTTTTTTTTTGGTTTTTTTATAATATAAACATATTTTTTTTTTAAACAAAAATTAAAACAACGTTTGCATTTGGTCAACAAGACCCAGCAAGGCCTGGAGATGTATCCTCATGTTGCCAATAATGGCCGCAAAAGATGTGGGATCTCCAACGGCAACATCTGAAATTAAGAGATAACATAAACATTAATAACTTACTCACATTACTTATTATACAAGCAAGGCACAAAGCACACTTTAATGCAGGCATGTCCAAACTGCATCCCTCAAGCTGGTGTGAAACTACATATACCAGCATGCCTTGACTCAGTTTTGGGGCCAGGGAAAGCCAAAGCTGTGTCAGGGCATGCTGGGATGTGTAGTTTCTCAACAGTTGGAGGTCCGCAGTTTGGACTGGCCTGCTTAATGGCAAAGTTACTACATCATGGCTGTTTTATGGTACAATCATTAGCAGAAAAACACACAAGCCTGCTCAGGGTTTTTTTATAAAATTTTTACCGTTTACGAGACCATGGGGTACATTTACTACTATGTGAGTTATATTTAAGATGGAGCGTTGCTCATAGCAAACAAGGAAAAATAAGAATATTATCTTGTAGAAGTGGTTCCCCAATTGTAAAGTATAATCTTATTGGTTGCTATGGGCGACATCCCATGTTAAAGATAACTACCATCTTCGTCAATGTTACACCATGTTGGCATTCATTTACATCTGGAGTGTATTTTTGTTTTTTTTTATGGGTTTGGTCCTGCATCATCACACTGCATATCAACATCTTCAGAAGGACAACAGATCCTAGCATGCCCACACTCCCTGAAAGCTGACCTTACTAAATAAGGTCAAACAGGTTTGACTTTAGCCAATAATCATTTTGTGAGTGTAACTTTCACACCACAAATCAGTGTGTCATTAGGCTGCATAACAAAGTGAAGCATGTGATTTGTAAGTGCAAATATTAAGACTACACAGGCACAAGTGTAAAAGACCAACAACATACTAAACTCCACTCAGGTCTAACTGTTTCCCTGAAAACCTAACACATATAAACCCTGTTGTCCTGGCAACCCTGTCGACCTAATGAGTGTCGACCTAGAGTGGACACACAAAACATTGCACACATAAACACTGTACATATAATGACACTCACAAAAATGTAAATACAACATGTAGACCATGAAGAATAACACAAATATTTGTCCTTGGTACAAGAATTCCAACAGTACAACACTGCATGTTTTGGCATTGTAAGTGTAAGTAGGTAATCATTTGTGGAGAACATGTTAAAACACTTACTTTCCTCTGCAACATGATGGTTGACAGTTAATTCAGCAGGGGCTTCTTCTGCCCACTCACTGGGTGGGGAATGCGGCTGGATGGGGGAAGGCGGCTGGATGGGGGAAGGAGGAGGGATTGGGGAAGGAGGAGGGATTGGGGAAGGAGGAGGGATGGGGGAAGGAGGCTGGATGGGGGAAGGAGGCTGGATTGGGGATGTAATTTCAGAGGGTGGGTCTGATTGAGAGGGCGAGGGGGGCGGAGAGAAAGTTAAGCCAATAGAGGGTGAGGGGGGCTGAGAAGGTGAGTTTGAAGTTGAAGGAGAAGGGGTATGGGAAGGAGGAGAAGGGGTTACAGAAAGAGATAGAGAGGTGGTGTGAGAAGGGGAGTGGAAAGTGGAGTGGGCCTGGGAAGCTGAGGGGGACTGGGAAGCTGAGGGGGACTGGGAAGCTGAGGGGGACTGGGTAGCTGAGGGGGACTGGGAAGCTGAGGAGGACTGCGAAGGGGAGGGGGAGTGAGAAGGGGAGGGGGAGTGAGAAGGGGAGGGGGACTGGGAAGGGGAAGGGGGCTGAGAGGTCTGCCGTTGTTCTCGTCCTATAATGATATTTTTGGAAAAATTTATTTTGCATGTTAAATTACATACTAAACAATTTGAAAAATCACTGTTCTGTTCCATGTAAAAGACTGTGGTTTGTTTTTCTTAAAAATACACATTTTAAAAACATCATCATGTTGCCCACAGCAAACAAAATGAGTCAAAACTTTTACTTTGAAGCTCATTCCTTAATCTATTCCATTGAGTCATATTGATTGGTCTAGGCAACATCACCAGATAACTATTCAAGGCACCTTATTATATAGACAGCACTGATCAAGTATTTGGGTACAGTTTCCTGCCTGGTTATTAATTCTGGAAAACATGCACTTGTTTGGTGACACTTTGCTACAGTCAGTACTGTTTGCCCTAACCACACACACTGTCCTATGTTATAAAAATGGACAACCAGCGTTGCAATTAGCCTACCACTTAGTGTAAATTTCTTAAATTTTTGCTAAGAATCTTATGTAATGTAACTTACTGCGTGCATGCATAGCCCGTATTTGCTGGCGGATCTCCGCCAACAGCTCTGGCGTCCTCCTGCGGAGATCACTCCATCTCCTCTCTAGTTGGATGATTGTCCGCCTGCTGCGGACGCGAGTCCGCAGCAGGCGGCGGACCTCCACGTAGGCCTCGCGCTTAACCCGATTTGGGATGAAGCGCCCAACGCGGCCTACGTGGCGGTCCATCACCGCAACCAGGACGCGGAGCTCCCGCCTGGTGAAAGGTGCAGCACGCATCATGGCAATGCCGTTTTCCTTATTTGGGCATATATTTATAGTGTCTGTTAGCATGTGATTGGTCAAAAATCTATGTTGTCATTTCTAATAACTTTATTGATCTTTGCAATGCTGTGAAGAGCAGAGTGTTATTTCGCACGAGCGGAAATACGCATTCGCATTAGCAAAATTTTTAGCAAAAAAAAAAAACACAAACACAGACACAGAGACACACAGTTTTGAAAAAATTCCTACAAATATCTGTGTACTCACCACAGTTTGTGTGATCATTCAGCTGGACAGTCACAAAGTGGGCAACATTCAATTTCATTTGTTTGTGTGTTTGTTTAAATAATCAGGATTTTAGGATATAAAACAAATAAGGACACTATTTAGCATCATCACATTTTTTACATTTCAAATCTAAAATTGAAAGCTTAACGTGTTAACGGATTTTTAGTATAAAAAATATTACACATTCCAACACACCAAAAGCATTACACAATGACCTTACAATATCAAACAAAATGTCAACATTACAAATAATACATAAGCATACTGTGATTTTAATTTGGATAAAAAAGATAATATAAAAACACTATACCTGAAATATTCAGCAACAATGCTTGCCCTGACTTGGCTCCCCCTCCGTGTAACACTCCCCCCACCGAAGTGTCGAACAACCCCTGGCTCCTCATCAGGCAATTCCTCTGTCTGAGGAAGCTCTACGCTACTCCTTACCGCGATATTGTGTAGTATTGCGCACAGAACCACTAGTTTACTTGCCATCTCCGGCGAATACATGATGTCGCCACCAGTGCGGTGGAGCACACGAAACCGCCCTTTAAGGACCCCAATTGTGCGCTCCACCAGCTGCCTAGTGGCAGTAAGCGCGGAGTTAAATGCCGTCTGTGGTCCTGGCCTGGGATTACGGTAAGGAGTCATGAGCCAGGGGGTGCAAGGATATCCACGGTCTCCTGTTTGAGGAAAAACCAAAATTAGAAATAGTAAATTTTGAAAAATATAAAAAATTTTGAAAGAAATATGTGCTACAACTCACCCAATAACCACATGTCTGCTCGTTGACTTGATCTTAATCTGTGCCATATCCCTGATTGTCTAATGACATACGCATCATGGGAACTTCCAGTAAACTTTGCGTTCAGGGAAAGGATCTGGAGGGATGGCCCACAAACAACCATTACATTCAGAGAATGAAACAGTTTCCTGTTTCTATAAATTTCTTCATTATGTTTTGGTGGCTGAATAGCTACATGTGTGCCATCCACAACCCCAATAACATGTGGGAAGCGACTACCACCTTCCGCAAATTGCCGCTTCACCACATCTAGGGCACCAACATCCAAAGGCAGAGCAATAAATTGCTTCACACGCTTGAGGAAAGCCTGGCAGACACGCCGCAGGACCTTACTGAACTGGCCCTGCGACATGCCAACCAGGTCTCCAACCACATGCTGGTAAGACCCTGTTGCCAAAAAATGTAACACAGCAAGGAATTGTGTCAATGGTGGTATTGCTGTAGGATACCGACTTTCAGACTCCAGATCACTCTCTATTATGGAGAGAGTGTCTAGGATTAGATGTGGTGGCAGCCTGTATCTACGTACAACCACATCATCTGGCATCCCAAAAAGTAGGACACGGGGTCGGAAAATTGGTGGCCTAGCACGCCTCCGTTGCCTTGGTTGATGAGGAGCCGGTTGTGGTTGTGGGGCTGGCAGTTGGGGTGGGAGTGCTGGCGTGGGTTGGGGAGGTAGGGCTTCTGCTGCGATAAATATAGACATCACACACTTTTATAAAAAAAAAAAAAAATGTTGAATAAGACAAAAACAAAGTCCAAAAAATATGCAAACAAAAAATTTGTAAAAAAAAGGGGGTGTCAACTTACTGCAGGAGCGTAAGACATTTTTTCTGGGTTCAATTCAGGACCAAAAAGAATATTATCACAAAAAAGAAAAACAACATTATTTTTATAATGAAAGCTACATATGTTAAATTGTAATTGTTAAAAATACTATTATTTAAAAAAACAGAACATCAAACACATCACAAACACCTACTACAAAATTATGAATAATTGGTTAAAAACATTTAAATAAAACAAACAAAAAGTTAGCCCTTTAGTAGCTAGTCCAGCCAAGAACAACACTACTTTGCTGATCAATCCAGGTAAAAAACATAATATTTATTATCAAGATGGAAAACAAACATAATCAAAACACTTTGAACAAACACAAACAGGCACCAACACAGGCCCAGGGAACTTACCTGATCCAAAATAAAGAAAGGAACTATTTGTGTTATATAGCACACAAAATAAACAAAATAGACTAGGGTTACGTCACCCAAAACAATCCTCCTACAAGAGAGCAAATATGACAGTCAAAAACAACATACAGACCAATAAACCAAACAGGCACCAACACAGGCCAAGGGAACTTACCTGATCCAAAATAAAGAAAGGAACTATTTGTGTTATATAGCACACAAAATAAACAAAATAGACTAGGGTTACGTCACCCAAAACAATTCTCCTACAAGAGAGCCAATATGACAGTCAAAAACAACATACAGACCAATAAACCAAACAGGCACCAACACAGGCCAAGGGAACTTACCTGATCCAAAATAAAGAAAGGAACTATTTGTGTTATATAGCACACAAAATAAAATATAGACTAGGGTTACGTCACCCAAAACAATTCTCCTACAAGAGAACAAAAATGTCAGTAAAAGCAATGAAGCACAGGTTTATTTGCAAAAATGGACTAGCAAAATATATATGTGTAAAAAAGAATAACAAACAATCAACATAAAATAAACACTTTTAAATCAAAAAATGAACAACAAGACGAATTCCAGAATACTCACAAACGAAAATTCGCAGACAAAATGCTACACTGACTATATTCTAAACGCAAACGAAAGGACAAATGTATGCTTGACAATTACTCACTCTGAAAATTCCTATAGCACCTTCACGCACAAGCCAACAAACTCAAGTGAAAGAAACTCCAAACTACCTACACTCACAGCGTGCAAAGTAGGCCCTTAAATAAGCAGTGCAATCATTAACCAGATTAACAGTGTACACCTGTGTGAATTAACGCTACGCACGTAGGTATATAAGCACACACCTCGGCGTACACACGTCATCACAAACATGGCTTCTCGTGAGCAAATCGCAGCAGAGATGGACCGCATTGCAGAGCAGCAGATGGCATTGCAGAAAAAACGCCTAGATTGCCAAAGGCGCATGTTGGAATACGCCTCTGCGGATGTTGAAGAGGCAGGACCTAGTACTCTGCAAATGTCTGCTTCTGAACCACAACAATTGAGTGGGGATACCCTGCCACACACACATAGTGACCAAACTGAGGGAGAATTGGCTTTAGCCACACAAACACAACAGACAGAAGCTGCTAGTGAGGAGGAAGATGGTGATGACCAACAAGAAGAAACCTCACAGGCTACCTCCAGACGGAAGAAAAGACAGCCAGCATTCACTAAGAGGGAGTTGCGTGTCTTGGTCACGCAGGCCATGTCCAAAATCCATAGAGGGCCAAAAAACATGGGGGCTGCTTCAAAAGATCGCATCTGGAGAGACATCACAAAATCTGTGAATGAAGTTGGCTCTGTCGTCAGAACATCACAGGAAGTGAGACGACGGTAAGTGCATCTTGACAGTCATTTTTCTGTGATAAGTTGACTAAAAAATGTAGTTACATGTGATGTTATGTCTAGCAAACACAAGCAGAACACGTGTCCTATATATTAGCTTAGACAAATAATAAGACTCTACTTTGTCCCTCTTTCACAATACATATGTAGGTGGGCCGACTTCAAATCCCGCCTGAAGGCAAAGAGGGCTGCGGAGTGGAATGCCTCAAGGGCTACAGGTGGAGGAGCACCTGTCGCTGTGGAGTATACTGACTTGGAGGAGATGGCGATGCCCTGTGTCAGTTATGAGGAGGGCCAAGGGGTGTCTCATATGGACACGGACCTGCCTGAGATCCTGACGGGACATGACTTGGAAGGTAAGTTTACACATTTAGTTGTCTGTAATTTTGACAGTATTTATAATAATAAACTAATTTTGTATCCAACTTTTTCCCCACACATTCTTCTATTTGCTTGCCACAAAACACAGCACAGGGGGGTGATCCGTTTGAGTCACAGGACGGTTATGTGGTTGAGGCTGAGGTGGAGGGACCTAGTGAGTCTGGCAGTGTGGGCCAACAAATCCCACCTCTGCAGGTTCCTACTGGCCCCCCCACCCAACCCTCTGCTATCCCGGAGATCCTGCTTGAAATCGCTAGGTATGGTGAGAGCCTAAATCGGTTTCAAGACGGGGTCATCCGGGAGGTAAGCCAGATAGCTGTCCGGCTCACTGAGCACCGAACCTGTGTTGAGCAAGGTGTTGCTCAACTCTGCCAACGTCTGGCAGAGATCAGGCAGGGCCAAGAACAACTTGCCTCCTCATTCCAAAGCCTTGCAAATAACATCTTGCAAGGGCTCCAGGCCATCGCTGTCTCCCTTGCCCACAGTGGCAGAGAGCCACCCACATCGGCTCCCTCCCCTGCCCCTGCCCAGGAAGAACAGCCCACTGGGCAGGCCCAACGAAGGTCGCTCCGCAGACCTTCCAAAGAAGAACAGCCTCAGGCGGGGAGAAAAAGAAGAAAATGATGTCTCTCCAGATGGGCAGCACCCATGTTTTTGATGTTGCCTCTATGTATTTTTGGAGTTGGCTTGTGTGGCCAGAATGGATAACTCCCTCTTAGTGAAATGTATTCTTTCTGTTTGGATGTATTGTAGCCTGTGAGTTTATGTGTATAAACACCAGAGCCATCTTCCTCTTACTAGTGTGCTATGTATTGTTGTGTTTGTGTGGTGGATCCTAATTCTTTCTCATTTGGTTTAAAATTTGTGTGTGGCAGGGTGTGTCATGTTTTATTTATGCTTAAAAAATATACTTTTGTCAGAAGCAGAATTTTGCAGAGTACTGAGTTCTGCTATCTAATGATTGTCAGTGCCATCTGCTTGCTGCTTGGTCCATCTCTGCCTGTGCGACTCACGTGGAGCCATGTTGTTTAAATGTTGTGAAATATTATTATAGTAATAAAAAAGATATTTAAAAAATTTGAGCAGTTTCTTCAAGGTAATGCAGTTCCAGAAAGATTAGGTCAGCATATAGACACTTGTAGACCAATCTGCAAATTCTCCTTAAAAATTGCAAAAAACACAAAAAAAAGATATGCTTTGCACCACACTTTAATGTCCATATTAAGTAAACAGACACAACGCTTTTTATAAATATCTATGGTCAACAGGACATCATTTCAAACATTGTCAGATATTATAATCAAATATTATTGTGACTTTTAAGACTAAATTAAAGTGTATGCTGCATTATGTGGGTGTTGGTTTATTTGTCAAAAAAGTTGCAGATTTCAAACACTTTCACAAATATTTTCACTTGTTTGTATTTGGGAGTCTTACACACATTAAAACAAGTTTAAAAAATGCTTACACAACAACTTCAACAAAAATCACACCCTTATTTGGCAGTGTGTGAGATTTATATGTTAGTAGAATAAACATGTAATGTGTGTTCAGACAATTGCTGGTTGGTAACTTTCATCTGCTCATTAATTAACAAGTAATTGGACATCAGATGAATGTGCTATCCAATTAACTGCTAATTACTGCATACACACTTGTACCAGTACTTCGCAAATGTAGAGTAACTGCAGACCTACTCGGCTGCTGCGTGAATGTTGCTACGGTTTCCTATGTTAGTTTTAACAGCGACAATGTTTATTTGCGAAAAACACGCCCATTGCGAGTTGCATACTCCCACACTGTACGCCCACTTTCACGCCCATGTCGGAGCATTGCGAAGTCTCGCCTCCGCCACGCCCACGCCACTCCTCGTTTTCGTTTGCCAGTTACGGCTTTTTTTTTTCTGAGTAATTTTGCACAGTTGTCGTACGTATGTACTCGCGCATGCGTAATCACGCATTTGCGCATGCGCAGATACTTACATTTCGTACATTTGCGTTGCGAAGACTCTTAGCGACCAACTCGGAATGAGGGCCCTTGTTTCTACTATACAGTACATATTACAGGATTCATAAATATATTTAGTATACCAAGACTGGTCTCATAAATTTTGTTGTCTTTTTGAGGGGATCTGGTCAGGATCTTGGAGTTCCGGATCCCGGCAGTTAAAATACAAACGCCGGAATCCTGACACTGCTCAGAATGCCAATACTGGTATCCCAACATGATTTGAGATGCCGTCGCCAGGATCCCAAACGCTGGAATCCCGATCGAGTTTTAACGGGATTCCGCATCCCGTAAGCCGTGGGGAGGGGGGGAGGTTAGGCTTATGTTGCAGGTGGATGGTTAAGGTTAGGCAGCTGGAGGGAAGGGGGGGGGGGTTAGGGTTAGGCTGCGGGAAGGGAGGGTTAGGTACTCCAACCTGAGTGTCAGGATGCCGTTTTCGGTATATTAACTGTCGGCCTCCCAAGCGCCGGGATCCCGATACCATCCCTTTTTGAGTACTGTATAAGCAGTTTTTATTATCTGTCTCTAGAAATTCTACATAAATGTGGGGCCCCATACTTTGCTATATCAGTGGAAATATATTGGAAGACCTGAGTATCTTCAAGCTAGAAGGTGTATAATGCTGTGATATACAGTATGTAATATTGCCTATAAGAGTAGCCCTTTTATACGTAAAGAAAAAATCTTTATCCATTAGCAGTTTTATTACTTCAGTTTTTATTAGTGAAAATGACTGTACTTTTTTGATCCATATAATTAATATGTAAAAAAGTGCTTAACTTGAATTTCACATTAGGAAGGCTGAATTTTATACAAATGTAAGGTTATATAATACTTGCAGTCATGTATTGTTGTCTCTGATTGGTTTTATAAGGTATAAATCATAGTTTAAATTACACATAATAAGTCTTTTATTGAACCTGAAAGCACTGACTTCAGATGTGAAACATAATTCTGCAATCATCCTGTACATTCTCGCTGCTTGTTTGAAGTGCGTTTTTGTTCTGGCCATTTGATCATAGAAGGGAGCTTTGAATACCGACAATAGCTAGTTTGATAATCACTTAGATATTCTCTTTTCTCTGCAGGTAAAATATAATCCCCATAAATTTCTTTGTAGTGCAATTGCCTTAGGAAATGATTGTATAACAATTAACACTGTGCTCTTAAGAGAGATATTCTGTTTAATCATTGTTAATAATTGTTTGCTTTAAGTAGGACCTGTGTTTAATACTTAACTACATTTATACTAAAATGAATGGCATGAATAGAAAAAATGGGCCCAACGTGGAGGCACAGATGGCTTTCAGTGTTTTATGAATGGTAATTAATCCGGTTAATATAATGGAGGCCATTTTCAAAGTGCAAAACTGCCAAGTCATAGCGGAAAGTCGGCTTTGGTCCTATCATTAACCTCAATTTGTGCAAATGAGCATAGATTTCTCAAACAGCATGTGGCTCAGTGCAGTAAAATATCTGTTCTTGTAGAGGCACAAGCTATGTGGAGAATTTGGTCAGAATGAGTATATTTCTTAAAATGCAAACTTCTTGATTGCAGATAGAACTCCAAAGGGAAGGGGGGTAATAATTATTGTGTTACATCACATAAACTGAGTGCCAATATGGAAACACTGGTCACAAAGCGATTACTTAACCTTGCTTACCCTACCCTTCGCTGCTGATTCACATGCTTGCGCAGGTCAGCTAGTCAGTCAGGTTTCACCGTCTTGCCTAAAGAGCTGCCATCTTGCCTAAGGTCATCTGAGCCATCCAAGCCCTACACAGTGTTACTACGCTCACATGACTCACACAATCTTTCTGTAGCTCCCTATTTAAACTGCTTCTGGCCACCTGTACCTTGCCAGTACAATAAGTCTCCTAGGACTCCTGGACCCCTGAGCCCCAGCTTCCAGAGTCCAGAGTCTATTACTGACTGTCCAAGTTATCCAGCTGCTTCTGCAGATACACAGTCAATAGTGTGCTCACAGCCCGGTCCGGCAGTACACTCACACGTACTAAGGAATTAGGTATTGCTACCACTGTCAAGTAACATACTGTTTAACCCTAGATTTACTCTTTTCTCTTGCAAATCCATATTGGTTACTTTATGAGAAGTAACCTTGCTTCATTCATCATTGCCCTAGCCAGTCCTGCCTTGTGACCCCAGCAACGGGTATGATACAAACTCAGAACCTGACACATGGTTTGTGCACTGTTGGGCTTTATAAAGTATCTTCAATGCAGTGGTGGGGGAAACAAAAGTGGCCCAGACCAAAATTCTTAAAGTGGCCTCAAGTAGAAGGAACCAAAGTAAATGTAGGCAGGTCCCAAAGATGAGGTGAGTCGCAGGTCAGAGGCAAATGTAAAAGGGGTACAGGGAAAGTGTTTGGAGATTACATTTGAGATGTATGGGTGGAGTGTTTTGTAGTTAATTGTGACTGAAACGGACAGGATACTGGAGGACATAGGGATCCTTTTAGGGATTTGTAAAGTGTTTTAGCAGATATGGAGCAATGAGAGAAGAAGATCAGGCTTGCTGCAACATCTAAGATGGACTGAAGTTGGGATAGATGATTGAGGGGAATGCCAGATAGGAAAAGTTTGCAGTAGTCAAGGTAAGAGATGATGAAAGAATAAATTACAGTTTGGGTTGTTTCTTGAGCAAGAAAAGGTAAAATTTTGACCGTATTTCAAAGCTGGAGGTTACAGGACACAGAGTTTATATGAGATAAAAAAGGTAAATGGGGAACAAGTGAGACACCAAGATAGTGGGCTTGAGAGACTATGGAAATAGTGGAGTTATTGATGATGAGGGTATTTTTAGGGGAGATGATGACTATGAAAAGGGGGAAGATGTTATGCTTTCTTGTGTACACTGTAGTGAGATTTAGGTGGCATTCGGGTATCCAGGAGCTGGTTTGACATTTAAGCCTGGGAAGCAGACACATTTATGTGGCCCTGGATTTTCTACCAGCACTTTGCAATAGAAAAAATGGCTTGAAAGAGCCCTGCAGGCATAGTTTGTCTAATGTGAGAGTGGTTTAATGAAATATACAGTATGAACAATTGTTCTAATAAACATACCAGCACATCTAATAAAGCAGAGACCATTCTTGGAACTGACATACAATACAGGGACCATTCTAGTGACCAATCTACAATACAGGGGTCATTCTTGCCACCAACATACAATACAGGGACCATTCTAGTGACTGTAATACAGTACAGGGCCATTCAAATAACTATAGTAAATCATAAAGTAAGTGTGATTAATACATTTACTTTGTACAATTCCACTATATAATAGTGATCACCTAATATAGATAAAATAAGTGTAACAAATGAGACCCCCAGATCTGTCGCCCCCCCCGTATCAAATCAGAGTCCAGATTTGACACTCACTCATTAACCACTTAACTGACATTTTTTTTCCCACGAAACCTCTCAGAAATTGTCTAGTCTTTGTTATTACAAAGTAAAGTTTAAAAAGTATTTCTAATTTAATCTCCCAGCCAGGAAGAGAAACACATGGCACTGCGGGATTTAGAAAAGCCAAATTTTACTTCAACATTTCGGGACTCTAAGTCCCATCATCAGAAACAGCATTCATGACCACGGGACAATTCCTACAAGGGCACACAGGTACATTCAGGGCCGAATTAAGCCTTGAGAGTGCACAGGGCACTTGACACCGGGGGGCCCCAATGGAAGGTGGAGGATGTATATTAAATTGTGCAATCCACCCAACATGTCCCATTCCAGGAGGGACAAAATGCTCTCTACCTGGACTTCCCACTTAATATATGACTGGCTTCACTTGTGTTGAACTATATAATTGATAAGAAAGGTACTTCAACACAGGTGATTGCAATCATAAATTAAGAAGGAAGTCCAGGTAGAGAGCATTTTGTCTCTCCTGGACTGGGTCATGGTGGGAGGTATAGATTGTGTATACAGTGGCGTAAGTTCGTCCCAGTTGCCCGGAGGCAAGATGAATATTGGTGCCCCCCTATTTCCTATATCAAGATAAGTGTGTGTGTGTGTGTGTGTGTGTGTGTGTGTGTGTGTGTGTGTGTGTGTGTGTGCGCGTGTGTGGTGTTCTGAAAAAATGTATATACTTTATTTATACATTTAATTGTCTCTTATTTTAAATCACACAGTTCTTAGCAGTCATACCCAGGATTAGAACTCATGACCTGTTACACTAACAGCAGACACTTTACTGATGGAGCTATTTGCTCCTGTAGAGGAAGCATGAGAATTCTAACTATATGAAGTTACATGTAATTGTCAGAGAAGTGACTTCATATAGTTAAAATTCTCATATTTCCTATCCAAGAGCAAACAGCTTCATCAGTAAGGTGTCGCTTCCAGTGTAATAGGTCGTGGTTTCTAATCCTGGGTGTGACACTTGTAAAATGTGTATAATAAAGAGGGTGTGATTTGTAAGGTGCAGGGATCAGTGAGGAAGTCGGCCACTGAAAAGACGGTGTCAGTTATCAATTAACTTAATTCAATGGTGTCACAGAATGGGAGGAGAGGTGCCCCCCTTCAGAGCAGGAGCCTGGCGGCAGATGACTCCGTTGCCTCCCAGAGTTCTGCCTCTGTGTGTATATTAAATTCAAACCAATGGTGTATATTAGTTTTAACTAATAGCTTAATCATGCCTGGGTACTGTTTATAGCTCCACCTAATTGAAAGTCAACTATTTTTTTTATAAAGTTTTCTTGTAGTGGAACAAAGACAACTTAACCTTCAAATACACATAGAAAAATGTAATAATTTATCTTGTCACATGCAAGAATAGCAGCATCCTCTGTACAACTTACACACTGGGACAGGACTCAGGAGGACTCTCTGTGTATTTATCTTTCTCTAGACCCAAATGGATTAGTTGTATAACAGTTTACACAGGACTCAGACACCCAGGCGGGGAAGAGGAGAATCTGGGATCCCTGTGTCACTTGCCGCTCTCTCCATCCTCCTATCTCTCCTCTGGTCAGAAAGCTCAGTCGGCAGCTCATGAAACATGATATTTCTGTGTCTCTGTCTGCACTGCATACTGTCCTGCTTGCATTCTAGCTGCTTGTTCTGCTGCAGCTTAAGAGAGAAAGCTAGTGATGTCAGTGTGCTCTGGCTAGGGGGCCCCCTGACAAAGGGAGACCCGGGGTACATTATGCCCTGCATTCCCCCTTAATCTGGCTATGGGTACATTACTATACATTTTACGATTCCCCATCCAGCTGTTTCTCTTCTCTCTCTCTCTCTCTCTCTCTCTCTCTCTCTCTCTCTCTTTCTCTCTCTCTATATATACATATATATATATATATATTTTTTAGGTGGTGTTTTGCACCTGCTGCATTCCCCCCATGTCCATAGGCCCCGATTATACAATAACTTCCCACCCCCCAATGGCAATAGAGCCCTTAAAATACATGTTTTCTACACCAACCTCCCCTTTTCAAAATCCTCCTACACTGTGACCAATCATTTAAAAAAAAAATTTTTTTTACCCCCCCCCCCCCCCTCCCCCCTAGAGAATAATTTCGCTGTATTTTACCCCTTCCCCAGGCCCAGTTGATTACATTACCATGGGCATATACCCTCCCCCGCCCCTTCATGCAAATCACAGAGCAGCCTGTGTTAGGAGGGACTGATGTTCATATTAGGTGCATGTGGAAAGGTCTGGCTGCATAAAAGCATTAGAGAGGTCTCAGGCCACAGAAGGGACATTTGGATGAGTATGATAACATAAAAAGGACATGTGGAGAGGTCTCAGGGCATAAAAGAGGCATATGGAGATGTTTGGTGGCATAAACATTTTATGTAGGCATAATATAGGCATGCTGATGAGTCTGACTGCTCGCACTCGGGTGGCGTATATCATCTCTCTGCTCTCCGGCCAAGCACAGGACTGGGCCTCACCACTTTGGGAGAGATCTGATCCCATCCTCTCCAATTATCTGGAATTTGTGTCCACGTTCAGAAGAATCCTTGATGAGCCTGGTCGTCCAGTTTCTGCTTCCTCCGATATCCTCCGCCTACGGCAGGGAGCCAGACAAGTTAGTCAGTATGTTATCCAATTTCTCACTCTGGCGTCCGAGTTGGATTGGAACAATGACACTTTAGTAGCCGCCTTCATGAACGGGCTTTCTGACAAAATTAAGGATGGAATCAAGGGGTTTGCGTGGAGCGCACAGTGTGTGTATCTTGTTTAAGGGGGCTGCTGGTATCTGAAGAGTTGTCCAGACTCTAAGGCTAGTGTTATTGTACAGGTTTTGGATGCCTGCGCTCACCCTCTATTTGGTGTTTGTATTTGAGAAATAATGTATCTCTATGATCTGTAAATACCTTTATAAGTCACAATGCTTAGTATAACAGATGGTACAATAATTCATATATAATTGATGATATTGTGATTACACATAAATGCCCTTATTTGCAATAGTAACATGCATATTGTGTGAACATCCGATGTATAGGGAAAATAAACACAAGATGAAATAAAATATGGTATTGGCGCGTGATGAATATCCTAAAGAAAAGTCTTGTGAGAAAAGGAATATCTTTGTTCCAGATATATAAGAGTCAGTCTTTATCTGAAGGGATTTCCTTTCCCCTCAGTGTGAGTCTAAGCAGTGTGCCCAGAGGCGGTTCTTTGTCAATAATTTATCGTAGGTGGAGGTCGTGTTCTGGGAGGCCGGTGTCCCGGCCTGCCAGGTGCAACTTACCCTCACAATGTGATGTTTAGTTCTCTTTGTTCACTCTGTGGTGAGTGATGATGTGGCCGCTTGCGCTGTTTCCGCTGTATCCGTCCCCGGTGGTGCTCCTCAGCAGACAGAGCTGGAAGCCTTCCTGGCTCTGCTGCTAGGCTGCCGGGTCCCGCCGGAAGCCGCACTGAACAACCGGAAGTTGCGTTGCCGCAACGCTCCGCTTCTTCCTATGTCCTGTGCGGTCTCAACGGCCGCTCCACTCGCCGGACGGCGAGAAGTCTTGTGGATGTAGTTTGCGGTGATGTGCTGGCAGGTGTTTGTATGGATCTGTTTCCAACGCGTTTCGGCCGCAAATGGCCTTCTGCAAGGATTCAGAGTGCTGTCCCATGGGGTTCTTTTATTGGTCTTTCTGACCAATCGGATGCGGTGGGTGTGGTTCCAAATGGGTGATTGATGTTGTGGTGGGTGTGGTTCCAAATGGGTGATTGATGTTTCCATGGAAATGCTTCACTTAGTGCATCTGTTCATTTCAAACAGTAGTGTGCCAGACTTTTTTACTTTTATGGTATGGTGTTTGATGACAACGTGTATGTCCCATATATAGATAGTGGTTTCTTGGTCATATGTATCAACATACATGAATAGTAGTTCTACGGTTAAGTAAAGATATCATTTTCTACAAACATATCACATTTGCATATGTATTCATGTCTATGTATAAGTGGATATGGGTATCTGGTTTTCCAATGTCCGATAGTGTGCTCCAACCAGTAGTAATTATTTGGCTAGTATGCTGTTATTAAAGTCAATGTTGAGACCTTTCGGTGCCATGGTTTTCAGATTAAAGATCCATTTTCATTCGTTCCTATCCAATGTTTTATTGAAATTCCCACCTCTCCAATTTCTGGGTGGTTTCTCTATTGCTATGAAGAACAAAGTGGTGGGATTTGCCTCATGTACTTCTTTGTAATGTTTTGATACACTGTGGTTCTCATATCCAATTTTGATGTTTTTTATATGTTCATATATCCTATTTTTTAAAGGTCTGATGGTTCTGCCTATATATTCTAGCCCACACGGGCATCTCAGTAGGTATATCACCCCCTTACTTTCACATGAGACTTCATGTTTGATTTTGAATGACTCATTTATCGTGGAGGAGTGGAATTCCTCTATTCTCTTTGTGGTGGTCTTGTGTGTGATCTTGCAGCCTGAGCATTTGCCACAATAGTGAAAGCCCATATGGTGTTCTGTGTACGATAACGTAGTTTTTACCTTTGCTGATGGTTTGAGATGGTTCCTTACCAATTTCTGCTTAATGTTAGGGGCTTTCCTGTAGTGATGTGCACCGGAAATTTTTCGGGTTTTGTGTTTTGGTTTTGGGTTCGGTTCCGCGGCCGTGTTTTGGATTCGGACGCGTTTTGGCAAAACCTTACCGAAATTTTTTTGTCGGATTCGGGTGTGTTTTGGATTCAGGTGTTTTTTTCAAAAAACCCTCAAAAACAGCTTAAATCATAGAATTTGGGGGTCATTTAGATCCCGTAGTATTATTAACCTCAATAACCATAATTTCCACTCATTTTCAGTCTATTCTGAACACCTCACAATATTATTTTTAGTCCTAAAATTTGCCCCGAGGTCGCTGGATGGCTAAGCTAAGCGACCCAAGTGGCCGACACAAACACCTGGCCCATCTAGGAGTGGCACTGCAGTGTCAATCAAGACAGGATGGCCCTTCCAAAAAATACTCCCCAAACAGCACATGATGCAAAGAAAAAAAAGAGGCGCACCAAGGTCGCTGTGTGACTAAGCTAAGCGACCCAAGTGGCCGACACAAACACCTGGCCCATCTAGGAGTGGCACTGCAGTGTCAGACAGGATGGCACTTCAAAAAAATAGTCCCCAAACAGCACATGATGCAAAGAAAAAAAGAGGCCCAATGAGGTAGCTGTGTGACTAAGCTAAGCGACCCAAGTGGCCGACACAAACACCTGGCCCATCTAGGTGTGGCACTGCAGTGTCAGACAGGATGGCTCTTCCAAAAAATACTCCCCAAACAGCACATGATGCAAAGAAAAAAAGAGACGCACCAAGGTGGCTGTGTGACTAAGCTAAGCGACACAAGTGGCCGACACAAACACCTGGCCCATCTAGGAGTGGCACTGCAGTGTCAGGCAGGATGGCCCTTCAAAAAAATACTCCCCAAACAGCACATGATGCAAAGAAAAAAAGAGGCGCACCAAGGTGGCTGTGTGACTAAGCTAAGCGACACAAGTGGCCGACACAAACACCTGGCCCATCTAGGAGTGGCACTGCAGTGTCAGGCAGGATGGCCCTTCAAAAAAATACTCTCCAAACAGCACATGATGCAAAGAAAAAAAGAGGCGCACCAAGGTAGCTGTGTGACTAAGCTAAGCGACACAAGTGGCCGACACAAACACCTGGCCCATCTAGGAGTGGCACTGCAGTGTCAGGCAGGATGGCCCTTCAAAAAAATACTCCCCAAACAGCACATGATGCAAAGAAAAAAAAGAGGCGCACCAAGGTCGCTGTGTGACTAAGCTAAGCGACCCAAGTGGCCGACACAAACACCTGGCCCATCTAGGAGTGGCACTGCAGTGTCAGACAGGATGGCACTTCAAAAAAATAGTCCCCAAACAGCACATGATGCAAAGAAAAAAAGAGGCGCACCAAGGTGGCTGTGTGACTAAGCAAAGCGACACAAGTGGCCGACACAAACACCTGGCCCATCTAGGAGTGGCACTGCAGTGTCAGACAGGATGGCCCTTCCAAAAAATAGTCCCCAAACAGCACATGACGCACAGAAAAAAAGAGGCGCACCAAGGTGGCTGTGTGACTAAGCTAAGCGACACAAGTGGCCGACACAAACACCTGGCCCATCTAGGAGTGGCACTGCAGTGTCAGGCAGGATGGCCCTTCAAAAAAGTACTCCCCAAACAGCACATGATGCAAAGAAAAAAAGAGGCGCACCAAGGTGGCTGTGTGACTAAGCTAAGTGACACAAGTGGCCGACACAAACACCTGGCCCATCTAGGAGTGGCACTGCAGTGTCAGACAGGATGGCCCTTCAAAAAAATACTCCCCAAACAGCACATGATGCAAAGAAAAAAAAGAGGCGCACCAAGGTCGCTGTGTGACTAAGCTAAGCGACCCAAGTGGCCGACACAAACACCTGGCCCATCTAGGAGTGGCACTGCAGTGTCAGACAGGATGGCACTTCAAAAAAATATTTCCCAAACAGCACATGATGCAAAGAAAAAAAGAGGCGCACCAAGGTGGCTGTGTGACTAAGCTAAGCGACACAAGTGGCCGACACAAACACCTGGCCCATCTAGGAGTGGCACTGCAGTGTCAGGCAGGATGGCCCTTCAAAAAAGTACTCCCCAAACAGCACATGATGCAAAGAAAAAAAGAGGCGCACAAAGGTGGCTGTGTGACTAAGCTAAGCGACACAAGTGGCCGACACAAACACCTGGCCCATCTAGGAGTGGCACTGCAGTGTCAGACAGGATGGCCCTTCCAAAAAATAGTCCCCAAACAGCACATGATGCAAAGAAAAAAAGAGGCGCACCAAGGTGGCTGTGTGACTAAGCTAAGCGACACAAGTGGCCGACACAAACACCTGGCCCATCTAGGAGTGGCACTGCAGTGTCAATCAAGACTGGATGGCCCTTCCAAAAAATACTCCCCAAACAGCACATGATGCAAAGAAAAAAAGAGGCGCACCAAGGTGGCTGTGTGACTAAGCTAAGCGACAAAAGTGGCCGACACAAACACCTGGCCCATCTAGGAGTGGCACTGCAGTGTCAGGCAGGATGGCCCTTCAAAAAAATACTCCCCAAACAGCACATGATGCAAAGAAAAAAAGAGGCGCACCAAGGTGGCTGTGTGACTAAGCTTAGCGACACAAGTGGCCGACACAAACACCTGGCCCATTTCGGAGTGGCACTGCAGTGTCAATCAAGACAGGATGGCCCTTCCAAAAAATTGTCCCCAAACAGCACATGATGCAAAGAAAAATGAAAGAAAAAAGAGGTGCAAGATGGAATTGTCCTTGGGCCCTCCCACCCACCCTTATGTTGTATAAACAGGACATGCACACTTTAACGAACCCATCATTTCAGCGACAGGGTCTGCCACACGACTGTGACTGAAATGACTGGTTGGTTTGGGCCCCCACCAAAAAAGAAGCAATCAATCTCTCCTTGCACAAACTGGCTCTACAGAGGCAAGATGTCCACCTCATCATCATCCTCCAATTCCTCACCCCTTTCACTGTGTACATCCCCCTCCTCACAGATTATTAATTCGTCCCCACTGGAATCCACCATCTCAGGTCCCCGTGTACTTTCTGGAGGCAATTGCTGCTGGTGAATGTCTCCACGGAGGAATTGATTATAATTCATTTTAATGAACATCATCTTCTCCACATTTTCTGGAAGTAACCTCGTACGCCGATTGCTGACAAGGTGAGCGGCTGCACTAAACACTCTTTCGGAGTACACACTGGAGGGAGGGCAACTTAGGTAGAATAAAGCCAGTTTCTGCAAGGGCCTCCAAATTGCCTCTTTTTCCTGCCAGTATACGTACGGACTGTCTGACGTGCCTACTTGGATGCGGTCACTCATATAATCCTCCACCATTCTTTCAATGGTGAGAGAATCATATGCAGTGACAGTAGACGACATGTCAGTAATCGTTGGCAGGTCCTTCAGTCCGGACCAGATGTCAGCACTCGCTCCAGACTGCCCTGCATCACCGCCAGCGGGTGGGCTCGGAATTCTTAGCCTTTTCCTCGCACCCCCAGTTGCGGGAGAATGTGAAGGAGGAGCTGTTGACGGGTCACGTTCCGCTTGACTTGACAATTTTCTCACCAGCAGGTCTTTGAACCTCTGCAGACTTGTGTCTGCCAGAAAGAGAGATACAACGTAGGTTTTAAATCTAGGATCGAGCACGGTGGCCACAATGTAGTGCTCTGATTTCAACAGATTGACCACCCGTGAATCCTGGTTAAGCGAATTAAGGGCTCCATCCACAAGTCCCACATGCCTAGCGGAATCGCTCTGTTTTAGCTCCTCCTTCAATGTTTCCAGCTTCTTCTGCAAAAGCCCGATGAGGGGAATGACCTGACTCAGGCTGGCAGTGTCTGAATTGACTTCACGTGTGGCTAGTTCAAAGGGTTGCAGAACCTTGCACAACGTTGAAATCATTCTCCACTGCGCTTGAGTCAGGTGCATTCCACCTCATTTGCCTATATCGTGGGCAGATGTATAGGCTTGAATGGCCTTTTGCTGCTCCTCCATCCTCTAAAGCATATAGAGGGTTGAATTCCACCTCGTTACCACCTCTTGCTTCAGATGATGGCAGGGCAGGTTCAGGAATGTTTGGTGGCGCTCCAGTCTTCGGTACGCGGTGCCTGAACGCCGAAAGTGGCCCGCAATTCTTCGGGCCACCGACAGCATCTCTTGCACGCCCCTGTCGTTTTTTAAATAATTCTGCACCACCAAATTCAAGGTATGTGCAAAACATGGGACGTGATGGAATTTGCCCAGATGTAATGCACGCACAATATTGCTGGCGTTGTCCGATGTCACAAATCCCCAGGAGAGTCCAATTGGGGTAAGCCATTCTGCGATGATCTTCCTCAGTTGCCGTAAGAGGTTTTCAGCTGTGTGGCAATTCTGGAAAGCGGTGATACAAAGCGTAGCCTGCCTAGGAACGAGTTGGCGTTTGCGAGATGCTGCTACTGGTGCCGCCGCTGCTGTTCTTGCTGCGGGAGGCAATACATCTACCCAGTGGGCTGTCACAGTCATATAGTCCTGAGTCTGCCCTGCTCCACTTGTCCACATGTCCGTGGTTAAGTGGACATTGGGTACAACTGCATTTTTTAGGACACTGGTGAGTCTTTTTCTGAGGTCTGTGTACATTTTCGGTATCGCCTGCATAGAGAAATGGAACCTAGATGGTATTTGGTACCGGGGACACAGTACCTCAATCAAGTCTCTAGTTGGCTCTGAATTAACGATGGATACCGGAACCACGTTTCTCACCGCCCAGGCTGCCAAGGCCTCAGTTATCCGCTTTGAAGCAGGATGACTGCTGTGATATTTCATCTTCCTCGCAAAGGACTGTTGGACAGTCAATTGCTTACTGGAAGTAGTACAAGTGGTCTTCCGACTTCCCCTCTGGGATGACGATCGACTCCCAGCAGCAACAACAGCAGCGCCAGCAGCAGTAGGCGTTACACTCAAGGATGCATCGGAGGAATCCCAGGCAGGAGAGGACTCGTCAGACTTGACAGTGACATGGCCTGCAGGACTATTGGCTTTCCTGGGTAAGGAGGAAATTGACACTGAGGGAGTTGGTGGTGTGGTTTGCAGGAGCTTGGTTACAAGAGGAAGGGATTTAGTGGTCAGTGGACTGCTTCCGCTGTCACCCATAGTTTTTGAACTTGTCACTGACTTATGATGAATGCACTGCAGGTGACGTATAAGGAAGGATGTTCCGAGGTGGTTAACGTCCTTACCCCTACTTATTACAGCTTGACAAAGGCAACACACGGCTTGACACCTGTTGTCCGCATTTGTGTTGAAATAATTCCACACCGAAGAGCTGATTTTTTTAGTATTTTGACCAGGCATGTCAATGGCCATATTCGTCCCACGGACAACAGGTGTCTCCCCGGGTGCCTGACTTAAACAAACCACCTCACCATCAGAATCCTCCGTGTCAATTTCCTCCCCAGTGCCAGCAACACCCATATCCTCATCCTGGTGTACTTCAACAGTGACATCTTCAATTTGACTATCAGGAACTGGACTGCGGGTGCTCCTTCCAGCACTTGCAGGGGGCGTGCAAATGGTGGAAGGCGCAAGATCTTCCCGTCCAGGGTTGGGAAGGTCAGGCATCGCAACCGACACAATTGGACTCTCCTTGGGGATTTGTGATTTTGAAGAACGCACAGTTCTTTGCTGTGCTTTTGCCAGCTTAAGTCTTTTCTTTTTTCTAGCGAGAGGATGAGTGCTTCCATCCTCGTTTGAAACTGAACCACTAGCCATGAACATAGGCCAGGGCCTCAGCCGTTCCTTGCCACTCCGTGTCGTAAATGGCATATTGGCAAGTTTACGCTTCTCCTCAGACGCTTTTAATTTTGATTTTTGGGTCATTTTACTGAACTTTTGTGTTTTGGATTTTACATGCTCTCTACTATGACATTGGGCATCAGCCTTGGCAGACGACGTTGATGGCATTTCATCGTCTCGGCCATGACTAGTGGCAGCAGCTTCAGCACGAGGTGGAAGTGGATCTTGATCTTTCCCTTTAACCTCCACATTTTTGTTCTCCATTTTTTAATGTGTGGAATTATATGCCAGTATCAATAGCAATGGCCTACTACTATATTTACTGCGCACAACTAAAAGGCACCACAGGTATACAATGTAGATGGATGGATAGTATACTTAATGGATGACGAGTGACGACACAGAGGTAGGTACACAGCAGTGGCCTACCGTACTGCTATATACAGTATACTGGACCTGGTGGACACTGTCAGCAAACTGCTAAACTAGTCTAAAAAAAAGGCACCACAGGTATACAATGTAGATGGATGGATAGTATACTTAATAGATGACGAGTGACTACACAGAGGTAGGTACAGCAGTGGCCTACCGGTCTGCTATATACAGTATACTGGACCTGGTGGTCACTGTCAGCAAACTGCTAAACTAGTCTAAAAAAAAGGCACCACAGGTATACAATGTAGATGGATGGATAGTATACTTAATGGATGACGAGTGATGACACAGAGGTAGGTACAGCAGTGGCCTACCGTACTGCTATATACAGTATACTGGACCTGGTGGACACTGTCAGCAAACTGCTAAACTAGTCTAAAAAAAGGCACCACAGGTATACAATGTAGATGGATGAATAGTATACTTAATGGATGACGAGTGACGACACAGAGGTAGGTACAGCAGTGGCCTACCGTACTGCTATATATAGTATACTGGACCTGGTGGACACTGTCAGCAAACTGCTAAACTAAAATGCACCACAGGTATAGGAATGTAGATGGATAGTATACTTAATGGATGACGACACAGAGGTAGGTACAGCAGTGCACTCTGCACTGTACTCCTCCTATATAATATTAATTATACTGGTGGTCCCCAGTCCCCACAATAAAGCAGCACACTGTGAGCACAGATATGGAGTGTTTTTCAGGCAGACAAACGTATACTGGTGGTCACTGTCAGCAAAACTCTGCACTGTACTCCTGCTATAGCTGCTCCCCAGTCCCCACAATTAAGCAGTGTGAGCACTCAGCACAGATATATCATGCAGCACACTGAGCACAGATATGGTATGGAGCGTTTTTTTAAGGCAGAGAACGGATAAAAACTAAACTCTGCACTGTACTCCTCCTAACAGCTGCTCCCCAATCCTCCCCACAATTATAGTAATAAACAAGCACAAGCAATCAAATCAACTGTCTTCTACTAAACGGAGAGGACGCCAGCCACGTCCTCTCCCTATCATCTCCAATGCATGTGTGAAAATGGCGGCAACGCGCGGCTGCTTATAGAATCCGAATCTCGCGAGAATCCGACAGCGGGATGATGACGTTCGGGGGCGCTCGGGTTAACCGAGCCATACAGGAGAATCCGAGTATGGCTCGGACCCGTGTAAAAAAGGTAAAGCTCGGGGGGGTTCGGTTTCTCGGAAACCGAACCCGCTCATCACTACTTTCCTGTAGACTATGTGTGGTCTGTCATCCAAGATTTTATTGAGGTCCTCATCTTTCCTTAGTATACTCCAATGTGTTTGCAATGTCTTCTCTATTTGTTTGGCTGCTCTGTTATATTGAGTTATGAAGTAGGTCCTCTCTCCTGGGGAATTCCGTGTTTTGGTTTTGTCCTGTAGCAGTGTTTGTCTGTCTAAGTGTAATGTTTCTGCAAATGCTTTGTCTACCTGTATTGGTGTAACGTTTCTGCAAATGCTTTGTCTACCAATTCGGGGGCGTATTTCTTTTCCAAGAATTGGTCCCCCAGCTGTTTCCCTTGTGTCTTAAAATCACCCACATCTGAGCAATTTCTCCTAATTCTCATGAATTGCTCCTTAGGTATGTTTTGAAGCCATGTGTTGTGGTGTCCACTGGTGGATGTCAACAGTTACATCCTAGCAACCAGTGGACACCACAACACATGGCAAAAGGGAAACAGCTGGGGGACCAATTCTTGGAAAAGAAATACGCCCCCGAATTGGTAGACAAAGCATTTGCAGAAACATTACACTTAGACAGACAAACACTGCTACAGGACAAAACCAAAACACGGAATTCCCCAGGAGAGAGGACCTACTTCATAATCCAATATAACAGAGCAGCCAAACAAATAGAGAAGACATTGCAAACACATTGGAGTATACTAAGGAAAGATGAGGACCTCAATAAAATCTTGGATGACAGACCACACATAGTCTACAGTAAAGCCCCTGACATTAAGCAGAAATTGGTAAGGAACCATCTCAAACCATCAGCAAAGGTACAAACTATGTTACCGTACACAGAACACCATACGGGCTTTCACTATTGTGGCAAATGCTCAGGCTGCAAGATCACACACAAGACCACCACAAAGAGAATAGAGGAATTCCACTCCTCCACGATAAATGAGTCATTCAAAATCAAACATGAAGTCTCATGTGAAAGTAAGGGGGTGATATACCTACTGAGATGCCCGTGTGGGCTAGAATATATAGGCAGAACCATCAGACCTTCAAAAAATAGGCTATATGAACATATAAGAAACATCAAAATTGGATATGAGAACCACAGCGTATCAAAACATTACAAAGAAGTACATAAGGCAAATCCCACCACTTTGATCTTCATAGCAATAGAGAAACCACCCAGAAATTGGAGAGGTGGGGATTTCAATAAAACATTGGATAGGAAGGAATTAAAATGGATCTTTAATCTCAAAACCATGGCACCGAAAGGTCTCAATATTGACTTTAATAACAGCATACTAGCCAAATAATTACTATAGGTTGGAGCACACTATCGGACATTGGAAAACCAGATACCCATATCCACTTATACATAGACATGAATACATATGCAAATGTGATATGTTTGTAGAAAATGATATCTTTACTTAACCGTAGAACTACTATTCATGTATGTTGATACATATGACCAAGAAACCACTATCTATATATGGGACATACATGTTGTCATCAAACACCATACCATAAAAGTAAAAAAGTCTGGCACACTACTGTTTGAAATGAACAGATGCACTAAGTGAAGCATTTCCATGGAAACATCAATCACCCATTTGGAACCACACCCACCACAACATCAATTACCTATTTGGAACCACACTCACCGCATCCGATTGGTCAGAAAGAACAATAAAAGAACCCCATGGGACAGCACTCTGAATCCTTGAAGAAGGCCATTTGCGGCCGAAACGCGTTGGAAACAGATCCATACAAACACCTCAAGCCTGCCAGCACATCACCGCAAACTACATCCACAAGACTCCTCACCGGGCGGCGAGTGGAGCGGCTGTTGAGACTGCACAGGACATAGGAAGACGCAACGCAACTTCCGGCTGTTCAGTGCGGCTTCCGGCGGGACCCGGCAGCCTAGCAGCAGAGCCAGGAAGGCTTCCAGCTCTGTCTGCTGAGGAGCACCATCGGGGACGGATACAGCGGAAATAGCGCAAGCGGCCACATCATCACTCACCACAGAGTGAACAAAGAGAACTAAACATCACATCGTGAGGGTAAGTTGCACCTGGCAGTCCGGGACGCCGGCCTCCCAGAACACGACCTCCACCTACGATCAATTATTGACAAAGAACCGCCTCTGGGCACACTGCTTAGACTCACACTGAGGGGAAAGGAAATCCCTTCAGATAAAGTCTGACTCTTATATATCTGGAACAAAGATATTCCTTTTCTCACAAGACTTTTCTTTAGGATATTCATCACGCGGCAATACCATATTTTATTTCATCTTGTGTTTATTTTCCCTATACATCGGATGTTCACACAATATGCGTGTTACTATTGCAAATAAGGGCATTTATGTGTAATCACAATATCATCGATTATATATGAATTATTGTACCATCTGTTATACTAAGCATTGTGACTTATAAAGGTATTTACAGATCATAGAATTACAATATTTCTCACATACAAACACCAAATAGAGGGTGAGCGCAGGTATCCAAAACCTGTACAATAAAATTAAGGATGATCTCATGTCCAAAGATCCACCCACTATCTTGGATGAGCTAATTTCTTTATGCAACAAGATCGACCTCTGTCATAGAGTGCGCACGGCTGAACGAACTCGGAGTGATCATCCCAGACCTCATTTCATCTCTCAGCAAACCACTCCCTCATCTTCCGATGTTGAACCGATGCAACTCAGTCGAGCCTGTCTCACTCCCAAAGAATGTGCCATAAAACGCAAAAATAATTTATGCTTGTATTGTGGGTCTTCTGATCATTTATTAAAGAATTGTTCCATCCTTCTGGGAAACGCAATCCTTGAACATCTAGGATTTTCTAGAGTTGCTTCAGCACTTGTGGATTCTGGAGCTGCCGAAAGTTTTATTACCTCTTGGTATGTTCTCCAACATGGTATTCCTACAATTTCACTACAAAGAATTGTAACCTTAATGGCTGTTGACGGTAGCCAAATTCCACATGATACCATCACTCATCGTACTGTACCACTTTTACTGAAAATTGGTGTGCTGCACTCAGAGTTGATTTCTTTCATGGTGATCTCCAAAGCCTCTCATCCTCTAGTTCTTGGACTTCAATGGTTACAGGAACATCAACCTCAAATTGACTGGTTCACACTACAAATTACAGCCTGGAGTTCCTACTGTAGGAGGAATTGTCTCCAAATGGTGGTTCCTGTTCAAGCTTCCTCCTCTGAATCCGCCGTAGTCCTTCCCACTAAATATCAAGACTTTCGGGACGTATTTAGCAAACAGGGTGCAGATGCCTTACCACCACACAGAGCGTGGGGTTGTCCTATTGACCTCCTGCTGGGTAAGAGATTGCCCAGAGGTCGAACCTATCCCTTATCTCTTCCTGAGACTTTGGCCATGTCTGAGTGTATCACAGAGAACCTGGCTAAGGAGTTCATCTGTCCCACCATCACTTTCCTAGGTTACATTATCTCAGGTACCGAGATGTAGATGGATCCAGGGAAATTACAAGCCATCCATAATTGGGCTGTTCCAACTACCCTAAAGGCGATCCACTGATTCCTGGGGTTCACTAATTATTATCTGAAATTTATACAGGGCTTTTCCACTATCACCAACCTTACCCGAAAGGGAGCGAACCCAAAAATTTGGACGCCAGAGGCGGATAAAGCTTTCTCACTTCTAAAGAAGGCTTTTACTACTGCACCTGTTTACTACTTTTACTACTGCACCTAAAACAACCGAATGTATCCCTTTATACTGGAAGTTGATGCATCCACCGTCAGTGTTGGGTGGTTCTTTCCCAGCATTTTGAGGATGAAAAGATCCATCCCTGCGGGTTCTTCTCTCGGAAATTTCTCCTTGCTGAAAGAAATTATTCTGTTGGTGACCAAGAACTCCTAGCCATCAAACTAGCTCTGGAAGAGTGGCAAGATCTCCTTGAAGGAGCAGCATTTCCAGTCACCTCCTTTACTTAAAAATGGCCCGATGCTTAAATCCTCGACAGGACTGATGGGCAATGTTCTTTTTGAGGTTCAATTTCAAGCTGAACTTCCAACCTGGAACCCTCAACCAGAGGGCAGATGCCTTTTCCAGGTCCTTGTTACGATCCTGATGCTCAGGACAGGGGAGATCTTATGTAGTGAGTCCTGAGCACCAAGACGGAATGCTGGGATTGAGAGATGGGAAGGAAATAGCCCCTAGCACCCTACCTCCGTTGTCTTACCCGTGTTATCAATTCACGCCTGAACGACTATGGATTCTTGGGCCCATGGCAGCCGCGTTTGAAGGGCGGATTAGGTCTGCCCAACTCCGATGCCCCCTCAGGTCTTAAAGAGAGACAAGGCGTGAACTGAGACAGGGTAATAACAAGGGGACCTCTAACTGAAACAACCACGCCAGGGGCTATAAACTACCTAAAAACTAAACGTATGTGCGGCCCGCCGCCAAAGGAAAAGAACTACAAAGAAACCACTGTCCACTCCCCTACACGGCACCGCCGAGTTCCGGGGAGGACAGTGAAAGCGGAAACCTCCGCAAATGCACCAATTCACAGTAAAGTAAACACTAAGCGGCATAGGCCGCAACACGCGGCAGAAGCCGCTACTCACGAAACCGGTCGAGAACCCCAGATGACAAACAGGTTCGCAAGGACTTAGAAGGATTCCCAGGACCGGCTTCGGACCTCCAAAGTACCAAAGGGCAGGGAGCAAGATCCACCAAACACGGCTGACAGAAACAGAGTTCTGCAAGGCAGGAACAGCATACAAGAAGCTATCACCGGCGGGGCTGCAGTGTGCTGGCTCACATAAAAAGGCCCTGCTGGCCAATAACAGGAGGGCCAGCAGGACCAGCCCCCAGACCCTAATTACTAGTTGCCGTGCAGCTGCCCTGCTGCACGAGCAACCTAATTAACTATTCTTGGCAACGGGGAACGCGGTCCACCTGTGCCGTCCCCGTTGCTATGCACCCGGCGGCCCTGCACGCACGGCGTCCTGCATTGCCAGGGACCCGGCGGCTATCGTGCGCACGGCGTCCTGGCGTTGCTAGGCGCCGTGCGGGGGACAGGGAAGGAGAGAGGCGCAGCGGGCGTGACCGCTGCTCAGTCAGGGCACGGCCGAAGACCGCCGCGCCTAACAGTACCCCCTCTTGAGGAGGGGTTAAAGAACCCCTAGAGCCAGGTTTCTGAGGAAACTCCTGAAAGAAAATCCTCTTCAGCTTGGGAGCATGTAAATCTTTATCCAACACCCAAGATCTTTCTTCAGGGCCATAACCTTTCCAGTGGACCAAAAAATAGAGCTGACCCCGAGAAAGCTTAGAATCTAAAACCTTCTCCACCAAGAACTCTTGTTGCCCCTGAACATCCACCGGAGATCTACCCTGTGAAGTCCTCCCAGGAAATCTCCTGGAAGAAAAATACTGTTTCAAAAGAGAACAGTGAAAAGTATTGCCAATTTTGAGAGATCTCGGCAAGCGTAGCCGAAAAGCAACTGGGTTGACCTTCTTAATGATAAGGAATGGTCCAATAAATTTGGGTCCCAATCTAGCTGAAGGTTGTCGGAGCTTGATGTTGCGAGTTGACAACCATACCTTATCTCCCACCTTAAAAGTGCAAGGACGTCGGAGCCTATCAGAAAATTTATTTTCTCGGAAGGCAGCTTTTCTCAAGGCAAGGTGCACCTTTCTCCAAATTGTTCTGAGATGGGAGGTTAAGGTCAACGAGGAGACTGGAGAATGAGGGGAAAAAAAAGAGTTGGCTCTAGGATGAAAGCCAAAGACTGAAAAGAATGGGGACTCCTTGGTGGAAGAATGACAAGAGTTATTATAAGCAAATTCGGCTAACGGAAGAAATTCAGACCAATCATTCTGGAGTTTGGCCGAATACAACCGTAAATACTGTTTTAATGACTGGTTAACTCGTTCGGTTTGTCTGTTAGATTGTGGCTGGTACCCAGATGGTAAAGAGAGTTTCATATTTAATGAGGCACAAAAACGTTTCCAGAAACGAGCAATGAATTGCGGATCCCGATCAGAGACAATATCCCAGGGCAACCCATGGAGCCTGAACACATGACTGAGAAACAAGACTGCCAACCCTTGAGCAGAGGGTAATCGGGGAAGAGCAATGAAATGAGCTATCTTACTAAAACGATCTACTACCACCCAAATGACTCGAAATCCGGCTGAAAGAGGAAGGTCCACCACGAAACCCATGGATATATGTGACCATGGCCTGAGAGGAACGGCTAAAGGTACGAGTTGCCCGATCGGCAATGAACGAGGAACCTTATGCCGTGCACAAACCTGACAGGAATGGACAAATTCCCTTACATCTTTAGAAAGACTAGGCCACCACACCGAGCGAGAGACTAACTCCAAGGTCTTAGTGATACCTGGATGACCAGAGACTTTGTTGTCATGAAACTCAGCTAAAACAGTGCCTCTCAGAAATTCAGGGACAAAGAGACGATCAGCAGGAGTCGGTTTAGGAGCCTGCTGTTGAAGCTGGACTAACTGAGTAAATAAATCCTGTGTGAGGCCTGCCCGGATGACAGATGATGGAACTATGGGGGTAGTAGCAGGATGGTTATTGTGAACCGGAAGAAAACAACGTGACAGGGCATCAGCTTTAGTATTTTTGGAACCGGGCCTGAAGGTGATAATAAACCTGAAACGAGTAAAAAACAATGCCCAACGTGCCTGCCGAGCATTAAGCCGTTTAGCTGACTCAATATACTGCAGGTTCTTATGGTCAGTAAACACTGCAATAGTATGCCTAGCTCCCTCCAGCCAATGCCTCCACTCCTCGAAAGCCCATTTAACTGCCAGCAATTCTCGATTACCAACGTCATAGTTGGATTCTGCGGAGGAGAATTTCCTGGACATGAAGGCACAAGGGTGTAATTCCTGAGACTCCGGATCTTCCTGAGATAGGATAGCCCCCACTCCAACCTCTGAGGCATCAACCTCGACTATAAAGGGGAGCTCCGGGTTAGGGTGCCTGAGAACAGGAGCCGAGACAAAGGCCTGCTTTAAGGCCCGAAAGGCAGACTCGGCTGCAGGCGACCAATTGGAAGGGTCCGCTCCTTTTTTAGTCAATGCTACTATAGGAGCGACCAAATCAGAAAAGGTATGAATGAACCGCCTATAATAGTTTGCAAACCCTAAAAAGCGCTGAATTGCTTTTAAATTTGTGGGTTGCGCCCAATTAAGGATGGCCTGGAGTTTTTTCGGTTCCATGAAAAATCCCTGGGGAGAAATAATATACCCCAAGAAGGACACTTCCGTGATGTGAAAATCACATTTCTCTAGTTTTGCGTATAAATGATTCTCCCGTAGTTTTTGAAGAACCAGACGCACATGGGTAATATGTTGTTCCATAGACTCAGAATAAATCAAAATGTCGTCTAAATAAACGACAACGAACTTTCCAAGAAAGTCACGAAGAACATCATTGATGAGGTCTTGAAATACCGCAGGAGCATTTGACAGCCCAAAGGGCATCACCAGGTATTCATAATGACCCGACTGTGTGCTGAAAGCCGTCTTCCACTCATCCCCAGATCTTATTCGGATGAGATTGTAAGCTCCTCTAAGATCGATTTTTGAGAAGATAACGGCAGAGCGTAACTGATCAAAAAGTACTGAAATCAAAGGCAAAGGGTAGGTGTTTTTAACAGAAATTTTATTCAGAGCCCGAAAATCAATACATGGTCTGAGCGACCCATCTTTTTTCTCAACAAAAAAGAATCCTGCACTCAAAGGAGATTTCGAAGGCCTATGAAGCCTTTTTTCAGGCTTTCAAGGATATAATTATCCATAGCCGTGGTTTCTGGCCCGGAGAGGGCATATAATCTCCCCTTAGGTAAAGTGGCCCCGGGAACTAAATCTATAGCGCAGTCATAGGACTGATGGGGAGGCAGAACGTCCGCATTACCCTTGGAGAACACATCAGAAAAATCCTGATATTCCAGAGGAATAAGTTCTGGGGTAACTGCCGCAACCCGGACAGGATTGGAAATACACTCCTTAACACAAAAAGGACCCCATTGGGAAATCTCCCCAGACCGCCAATCTATGGTGGGATTATGAAAGGCAAGCCAGGGGTGACCCAAAACTACTGGAACTGCCGGACAATGTGTAAGGTAAAATTCTATTTCTTCTGAATGTAGGGCCCCCACTGTCAGCAATACTGGAGGTGTGCGGTGAGTAATAACCCCATTGGAAAGCGGACCCCCATCCAAGCCGTGCATGGTGATACGTCTATCTAAGGGTATCAGTGGAACGCCTAAAGCCTTAGCCCAAGCTAAATCCATAAAATTTCCTGCAGCTCCACTGTCGACGAAGGCCGACACCAACGAACTGAGGCTGCCAAAGGAAATCTTTACCGGAACTAATAGAGAGTTATTAGAGGAGATTAACTGCAGACCCAAGTGAACCCCCTCACAATTCACTTGGTCAGAGCGTTTCCCGGCTTGTTCGGGCAGTTACGTGCGATATGTCCCTTACCACCACAATATAAACAAAGACCAGAACTTAACCTTCTGGTTCTTTAATCTCGGGACAGCCGGGAGAGACCCATTTGCATGGGCTCCTCGACGTCCTCAGGAAAAGTATATACACATGGATTAGGCCTAAAAGTTGTTCCTCTTTCAGCCCTCCGCTCTCGGAGACGACGATCAATTTTAATAGCGAGCTCCATGAGTTTGTCTAGAGTCTCAGGAGCGGGGTACTGAAGGAGACTGTCTTTAATCACTTCCGACAGACCGAGGCAAAACTGACTACGCAGGGCCGGGTCATTCCAGCCACAGTCGTTCGACCAACGGCGAAATTCGGTACAATACACCTCTGCTGGATTTTTGCCTTGCTTAAGGGCACGCAGGTGACTCTCAGCTGATGCTTCTCTATCTGGGTCGTCATATAAGAGGCCTAATGATTTAAAAAAGGCGTCTACTGATAACAAAGCAGCATCATCCGCTCTTAGCCCAAACGCCCAGGTCTGTGGATCACCCTGAAGTAGAGACATCACAATCCCGACCCGCTGAGACTCAGTACCAGAGGAACGGGGCCTTAAACGAAAATAAAGCTTACAAGCTTCCTTAAAATTAAAAAAATCCTTTCGGTTACCCGAAAAACGGTCAGGTAAATGCATCTTTGGTTCTGGAACCATACTCGGGGAGGCTCGCAAAAGATCTTCCTGCGATCTCACCCGAAGAGTAAGGTCCTGAACCATCTGAGTTAATTCCTGTATTTGGTTAACCAAAAGCTGACTGGGGTTTGGCCCTAAACCTGCCGGATTCATGAGGCCGAATTTCTAGGCCCACCAATACAACGGAAAAAATTAAACCCCCTTTTTTTTTTTATGTGGGCCGGTGATAATGTTACGATCCTGATGCTCAGGACAGGGGAGATCTTATGTAGTGAGTCCTGAGCACCAAGACGGAATGCTGGGATTGGGAGATGGGAAGGAAATAGCCCCTAGCACCCTACCTCCGTTGTCTTACCCGTGTTATCAATTCACGCCTGAACGACTATGGTTTCTTGGGCCCATGGCAGCCGCGTTTGAAGGGCGGATTAGGTCTGCCCAACTCCGATGCCCCCTCAGGTCTTAAAGAGAGACAAGGCGTGAACTGAGACAGGGTAATAACAAGGGGACCTCTAACTAAAACAACCCCGCCAGGGGCTATAAACTACCTAAAAACTAAACGTATGTGCGGCACGCCGCCAAAGGAAAAGAACTACAAAGAAACCACTGTCCACTCCCATACACGGCACTGCCGAGTTCCGGGGAGGACAGTGAAAGCGGAAACCTCCGCAAATGCACCAATTCACAGTAAAGTAAACACTAAGCGGCATAGGCCGCAACACGCGGCAGAAGCCGCTACTCACGAAACCGGTCGAGAACCCCAGATGACAAACAGGTTCGCAAGGACTTAGAAGGATTCCCAGGACCGGCTTCGGACCTCCAAAGTACCAAAGGGCAGGGAGCAAGATCCACCAAACACGGCTGACAGGAACAGAGTTCTGCAAGGCAGGAACAGCATACAAGAAGCTATCACCGGCGGGGCTGCAGTGTGCTGGCTCACATAAAAAGGCCCTGCTGGCCAATAACAGGAGGGCCAGCAGGACCAGCCCCCAGACCCTAATTACTAGTTGCCGTGCAGCTGCCCTGCTGCACGAGCAACCTAATTAACTATTCTTAGCAACGGGGAATGCGGTCCACCTGTGGCGTCCCAGTTGCTATGCACCCGGCGGCCCTGCACGCATAACGTCCTGCGTTGCCAGGGACCCGGCGGCTATTGTGCGCATGGCGTCCTGGCGTTGCTAGGCACCGTGCGGGGGACAGGGAAGGAGAGAGGCGCGGCGGGCGCGGCGGCCGTGACCGCTGCTCAGTCAGGGCACGGCCGAAGACCGCCGCGCCTAACAGTCCTGGAACCTCGAAGACTCCAGCTCCGAAGATCATTGCCATCCAATCCTGAATCCCACTTCCTTTTCCGCCATCCAAACAACCACTGCTCCACCCTCTGGAAAATCTTTTGTGGAACCTCATCTTCGAAGACCACTACTTCATTGGGCTCATGCCTCCAAGTTCTCTGGCCATATTGGAGTCCAAAAAACTTTTGAGTTCCTTAGACGCAATTACTGGTGGCCTTCTATGAAAAAGGATATTCGGACATTCATAGCCTCCTGTATTGTCTGTGCTCAAAATAAAGTGTCTTGGGGTTTACCTGCTGGTCCTCTACAACCACTTTCCATTCCCAGGTTTCCATGGACCCACAGATCAATGGACTTTGTAACAGATGTACCTGCCTCTAAGAATAACACCATTATTTGGGTGGTAGTGGATCATTTTTCAAAGATGGCTCATTTCGTCCCTCTGTCGGGACTTCCTTCTGCACCACGTTTGGCACAATTATTCATACAAGATATTTTCAGACTCCATGGGCTGCCCAAGGAGATTGTGTCCAACAGAGGAATCCAATTTGTACCAAGATTCTGGAGGTCACTCTGTTCAGCTCGGGGGATCAAGCTAAACTATTCCTCCGCTCATCATTCTTAGTCAAACGGTCAAACCGAGAGGGTTAATCAAGATCTGGAATTGTTTCTCCGTTGTTACATTTCTTCTGCTCAAGATGACTTTTCCCTTGGGATGAATTTGGCCACAACTATAATTTCCATTTCTCAACTCATACCACTCCGTTTCAAGTTAACTATGGACTTCATCCAAGAGTTCCCGAATTATAGACCCTTCCTAATCCCTGCATTCCAGTGGTTGATCTTTCTTTACAACGCTTCTCCAAGATTTGGAATAAGGTTCGGACAGCCCTCCTAAAAACTTCTTCTAGATATAAGATCCATGCCAATCACAAATGACGAACCGTTCCCAAGCTTTCCCGGGGAACATGGTTTGGCTATCTACCTGTAATCTCAGACTGAAAGTTCCTTCGATGAAGTTTGCACCTCACTACATTGGACCTTCCCCGTGGTACAAATCATCAACCCTGTGGCCTATGAATTGAAGCTATCATCTTCTCTATGAATATCAACCTCCTTCCACATCTCCCTCTTAAAGCCATTAATCCTGAATCATTTCCAAGCCTCCTTAACCAGACCACCCAAAGTTCAGTCTCAGCACGAAGAGGAGTTCGAGGTAAACAAGATTCTGGACTCTCGCTGGCGGTATGGTCAACTCCAGTATCTTCTGGATTGGAAAAGATATGGGGGATCATTCCAAATTGATCACTCACTAGCAACTTTTTGCAGCACTGCGATCAGGTTAAATCTCGGCAAAACTGAGCATGCGTATGCACCGCAATGTGCAGGCGCATCGTACGGGTACAAAGAGGATCAGTGCTGGGCGATGGATTTAATGAAGAATCCATTCGCACAGCCGATCGCAAGGTGATTGACAGAAAGAGGGCATTTGTGGGTGTCAACTGTAGTTTTCTGGGAGTGTTTGCAAAAACGCAGGCGTGTCCAAGCATGTGTAGGTGTCCGACGTCAATTCCGGACCAAAAAGACTGAAGTGATCACAGCAGCTGAGTAAGTCCAGAGCTACTCAGAAACTGCAAAAACTTTTTTGTGCCGTCGGCTGCAACAGCGTTCGCACACTTGCAAAGTGAAAATACACTCCGCCCATAGGCGGCGACTATCTGATCACAGCGCTGCTAAAAGTTGTTAGCGAGCGATCAACTCAGAATGACCCCCATGGTCCAGAGGAAAGGACTTGGGTTAGTTCCAGAGATGTACACGCTCCTCGTTTGATCCAGTCCTTCCATCGCAAATATCCTGAGAAGATTTGTAGGTGTCCGGTGGCCACCCGTAAGAGGGGGTGTACTGTTGCGGTCTCCAGCCGCGACTTAAACCCCGTACCCAATCCTTTACCTTCCTGGCCACTTCGCTGTTTCAGTCACTGCTTGCCGCTCTCCAGAAGTCACAGGATGGCGTATTGCGCAGTGCCTCCTGTATCTGAGTCTCCGGCTGAAGATGATCCTCTGTGTCTGGAATGGCTGCAGCCTTCAAACGGGAACCTCTTGCAGTTACAGACACCATCTTCTTCCTGCTTCTTCTATGCTGTTACTGGTAGAGATGAGCGGGTTCGGTTTCTCGGAAACCGAACCCCCCCGAACTTCAGCCTTTTTACACGGGTCCGAGGCAGACTCGGATCTTCCCGCCTTGCTCGGCTAACCCGAGCGCGCCCGAACGTCATCATCCCGCTGTCGGATTCTCGCGAGGCTCGTATTCTATCGCGAGACTCGGATTCTATATAAGGAGCCGCGCGTCGCCGCCATTTTCACACGTGCATTGAGATTGATAGGGAGAGGACGTGGCTGGCGTCCTCTCCGTTTAGAGTAGAGTAGAGAGTAGAGAGTCTAGAGACACTTGATTTACTAATTTTGGGGAGCATATTAGGACGGAGTACTACTTGCTGATAGTGTGACCAGTGACCACCAGTTTAATTAATCCGTTCTCTGCCTGAAAAAAAACGATACACAGTGTGACAGTCACATACCATATCTGTGCTCAGCCTCAGTGTGCCCTCAGTGTGCTGCATCATCTATGTAATACTGTATATCTGACTGTGCTGAGTGCTCACTGCTCACACAGCTTAATTGTGGGGGAGACTGGGGAGCAGTTATAGCAGGAGTACATATTTTAACAGTGCACACTTTTGCTGCCAGAGTGCCACTGCCAGTGCCAGTGTGACTGACCAGTGACCACTACTACTTGCTGATAGTGTGACCAGTGACCACCAGTTTAATTAATCCGTTCTCTGCCTGAAAAAAAACGATACACAGTGTGACACAGTCACATACCATATCTGTGCTCAGCCTCAGTGTGCCCTCAGTGTGCTGCATCATCTATGTAATACTGTATATCTGACTGTGCTGAGTGCTCACTGCTCACACAGCTTAATTGTGGGGGAGACTGGGGAGCAGTTATAGCAGGAGTACATATTTTAACAGTGCACACTTTTGCTGCCAGAGTGCCACTGCCAGTGCCAGTGTGACTGACCAGTGACCACTGACCACCAGTATATTGTGATTGTCTGCCTGAAAAAGTTAAACACTCGTCGTGTGGTGTTTTTATTCTATAAACGCATTCTGCTGACAGTGTCCAGCAGGTCCGTCATTATATAATATATACCTGTCCGGCTGCAGTAGTGATATATATATTTTTTTTTATATCATTATCATCCAGTCTATATTAGCAGCAGACGCAGTACGGTAGTCCACGGCTGTAGCTACCTCTGTGTCGGCAGTCGCTCGTCCATCCATAATTGTATACCACCTACCCGTGGTGTTTTTTTTTTTTCTATCTTCTTGATACTAGTAGCTTACTTTAGGAGTCTGCAGTGCTGAGCTGACAGTGTCCAGCAGGTCCGTCATTATATAATATATACCTGTCCGGCTGCAGTAGTGATATATATATATTTTTTTTTTATATCATTATCATCCAGTCTATATTAGCAGCAGACGCAGTACGGTAGTCCACGGCTGTAGCTACCTCTGTGTCGGCAGTCGCTCGTCCATCCATAATTGTATACCACCTACCCGTGGTTTTTTTTTTTTTTTCTATTTTCTTGATACTAGTAGCTTACTTTAGGAGTCTGCAGTGCTGAGCTGACAGTGTCCAGCAGGTCCGTCATTATATAATATATACCTGTCCGGCTGCAGTAGTGATATATATATATATTTTTTATATCATTATCATCCAGTCTATATTAACAGCAGACGCAGTACGGTAGTCCACGGCTGTAGCTACCTCTGTGTCGGCAGTCGCTCGTCCATCCATAATTGTATACCACCTACCCGTGGTGTTTTTTTTTTCTATCTTTTTGATACTAGTAGCTTACTTTAGGAGTCTGCAGTGCTGAGCTGACAGTGTCCAGCAGGTCCGTCATTATATAATATATACCTGTCCGGCTGCAGTAGTGATATATATATATATATTTTATATCATTATCATCCAGTCTATATTAGCAGCAGACGCAGTACGGTAGTCCACGGCTGTAGCTACCTCTGTGTCGGCAGTCGCTAGTCCATCCATAATTGTATACCACCTACCCGTGGTGTTTTTTTTTTTCTATCTTCTTGATACTACTAGTAGCTTACTTTAGGAGTCTGCAGTGCTGAGCTGACAGTGTCCAGCAGGTCCGTCATTATATAATATATACCTGACCTGCTGCAGTAGTGATATATATATATATTTTTTATATCATTATCATCCAGTCTATATTAGCAGCAGACGCAGTACGGTAGTCCACGGCTGTAGCTACCTCTGTGTCGGCAGTCGCTCGTCCATCCATAATTGTATACCACCTACCCGTGGTGTTTTTTTTTTTTCTATCTTCTTGATACTAGTAGCTTACTTTAGGAGTCTGCAGTGCTGAGCTGACAGTGTCCAGCAGGTCCGTCATTATATAATATATACCTGTCCGGCTACAGTAGTGATATATATATATATATATTTTTATATCATTATCATCCAGTCTATATTAGCAGCAGACGCAGTACGGTAGTCCACGGCTGTAGCTACCTCTGTGTCGGCAGTCGCTCGTCCATCCATAATTGTATACCACCTATCCGTGGTGTTTTTTTTTTCTATCTTCTTGATACTAGTAGCTTACTTTAGGAGTCTGCAGTGCTGAGCTGACAGTGTCCAGCAGGTCCGTCATTATATAATATATACCTGTCCGGCTGCAGTAGTGATATATATATATATATATTTTATATCATTATCATCCAGTCTATATTAGCAGCAGACGCAGTACGGTAGTCCACGGCTGTAGCTACCTCTGTGTCGGCAGTCGCTAGTCCATCCATAATTGTATACCACCTACCCGTGGTGTTTTTTTTTTTTTCTATCTTCTTGATACTACTAGTAGCTTACTTTAGGAGTCTGCAGTGCTGAGCTGACAGTGTCCAGCAGGTCCGTCATTATATAATATATACCTGTCCTGCTGCAGTAGTGATATATATATATATTTTTTATATCATTATCATCCAGTCTATATTAGCAGCAGACGCAGTACGGTAGTCCACGGCTGTAGCTACCTCTGTGTCGGCAGTCGCTCGTCCATCCATAATTGTATACCACCTACCCGTGGTGTTTTTTTTTTTCTATCTTCTTGATACTAGTAGCTTACTTTAGGAGTCTGCAGTGCTGAGCTGACAGTGTCCAGCAGGTCCGTCATTATATAATATATACCTGTCCGGCTGCAGTAGTGATATATATATATATTTTTTATATCATTATCATCCAGTCTATATTAGCAGCAGACGCAGTACGGTAGTCCACGGCTGTAGCTACCTCAGTGTCGGCAGTCGCTCGTCAATCCATAAGTATACTAGTATCCATCCATCTCCATTGTTTACCTGAGGTGCCTTTTAGTTGTGCCTATTAAAATATGGAGAACAAAAATGTTGAGGTTCCAAAAATAGGGAAAGATCAAGATCGACTTCCACCTCGTGCTGAAGCTGCTGCCACTAGTCATGGCCGAGACGATGAAATGCCAGCAACGTCGTCTGCCAAGGCCGATGCCCAATGTCATAGTACAGAGCATGTAAAATCCAAAACACCAAATATCAGTAAAAAAAGGACTCAAAAATCTAAAATAAAATTGTCGGAGGAGAAGCGTAAACTTGCCAATATGCCATTTACCACACGGAGTGGCAAGGAACGGCTGAGGCCCTGGCCTATGTTCATGGCTAGTGGTTCAGCTTCACATGAGGATGGAAGCACTCAGCCTCTCGCTAGAAAAATGAAAAGACTCAAGCTGGCAAAAGCACAGCAAAGAACTGTGCGTTCTTCGAAATCACAAATCCACAAGGAGTGTCCAATTGTGTCGTTTGCGATGCCTGACCTTCCCAACACTGGACGTGAAGAGCATGCGCCTTCCACCATTTGCACGCCCCCTGCAAGTGCTGGAAGGAGCACCCACAGTCCAGTTCCTGATAGTCGGATTGAAGATGTCAGTGTTGAAGTACACCAGGATGAGGAGGATATGGGTGTTGCTGGCGCTGGGGAGGAAATTGACCAGGAGGATTCTGATGGTGAGGTGGTTTGTTTAAGTCAGGCACCCGGGGAGACACCTGTTGTCCGTGGGAGGAATAGGGCCATTGACATGCCTGGTGAAAATACCAAAAAAATCAGCTCTTCGGTGTGGAAGTATTTCAACAGAAATGCGGATAACATTTGTCAAGCCGTGTGTTGCCTTTGTCAAGCTGTAATAAGTAGGGGTAAGGACGTTAACCACCTCGGAACATTCTCCCTTATACGTCACCTGCAGCGCATTCATCATAAGTCAGTGACAAGTTCAAAAACTTTGGGCGACAGCGGAAGCAGTCCACTGACCAGTAAATCCCTTCCTCTTGTAACCAAGCTCACGCAAACCACCCCACCAACTCCCTCAGTGTCAATTTCCTCCTTCCCCAGGAATGCCAATAGTCCTGCAGGCCATGTCACTGGCAATTCTGACGAGTCCTCTCCTGCCTGGGATTCCTCCGATGCATCCTTGCGTGTAACGCCTACTGCTGCTGGCGCTGCTGTTGTTGCTGCTGGGAGTCGATGGTCATCCCAGAGGGGAAGTCGTACTCGTAAGACCACTTTTACTACTTCCACTAAGCAATTGACTGTCCAACAGTCCTTTGCGAGGAAGATGAAATATCACAGCAGTCATCCTGCTGCAAAGCGGATAACTGAGGCCTTGGCATCCTGGGCGGTGAGAAACGTGGTTCCGGTATCCATCATTACTGCAGAGGCAACTAGAGACTTGTTGGAGGTACTGTGTCCCCGGTACCAAATACCATCTAGGTTCCATTTCTCTAGGCAGGCGATACCGAAAATGTACACAGACCTCAGAAAAAGACTCACCAGTGTCCTAAAAAATGCAGTTGTACCCAATGTCCACTTAACCACGGACATGTGGACAAGTGGAGCAGGGAAGGCTCAGGACTATATGACTGTGACAGCCCACTGGGTAGATGTATGGACTCCCGCCGCAAGAACAGCAGCGGCGGCACCAGTAGCAGCATCTCGCAAACGCCAACTCTTTCCTAGGCAGGCTACGCTTTGTATCACCGCTTTCCAGAATACGCACACAGCTAAAAACCTCTTACGGCAACTGAGGAAGATCATCGCAGAATGGCTTACCCCAATTGGACTCTCCTGTGGATTTGTGGCATCGGACAACGCCAGCAATATTGTGTGTGCATTAAATATGGGCAAATTCCAGCACGTCCCATGTTTTGCACATACCTTGAATTTGGTGGTGCAGAATTATTTAAAAAACGAGAGGGACGTGCAAGAGATGCTGTCGGTGGCCAGAAGAATTGCGGGACACTTTTGGCGTACAGGCACCACGTACAGAAGACTGGAGCAACACCAAAAATGCCTGAACCTGCCCTGCCATCATCTGAAGCAAGAAGTGGTAACGAGGTGGAATTCAACCCTCTATATGCTTCAGAGGTTGGAGGAGCAGCAAAAGGCCATTCAAGCCTATACAACTGAGCACGATATAGGAGGTGGAATGCACCTGTCTCAAGCGCAGTGGAGAATGATTTCAACGTTGTGCAAGGTTCTGCAACCTTTTGAACTTGCCACACGTGAAGTCAGTTCAGACACTGCCAGCCTGAGTCAGGTCATTCCCCTCATCAGGCTTTTGCAGAAGAAGCTGGAGACATTGAAGGAGGAGCTAACACAGAGCGATTCCGCTAGGCATGTGGGACTTGTGGATGGAGCCCTTAATTTGCTTAACAAGGATTCACGGGAGGTCAATCTGTTGAAATCAGAGCACTACATTTTGGCCACCGTGCTCGATCCTAGATTTAAAACCTACCTTGGATCTCTCTTTCCGGCAGACACAAGTCTGCTGGGGTTCAAAGAACTGCTGGTGACAAAATTGTCAAGTCAAGCGGAACGCGACCTGTCAACATCTCCTCCTTCACATTCTCCCGCAACTGGGGGTGCGAGGAAAAGGCTCAGAATTCCGAGCCCACCCGCTGGCGGTGATGCAGGGCAGTCTGGAGCGACTGCTGATGCTGACATCTGGTCCGGACTGAAGGACCTGACAACGATTACGGACATGTCGTCTACTGTCACTGCATATGATTCTCTCCCCATTGAAAGAATGGTGGAGGATTATATGAGTGACCGCATCCAAGTAGGCACGTCAGACAGTCCGTACTTATACTGGCAGAAAAAAGAGGCAATTTGGAGGCCCTTGCACAAACTGGCTTTATTCTACCTAAGTTGCCCTCCCACAAGTGTGTACTCCGAAAGAGTGTTTAGTGCCGCCGCTCACCTTGTCAGCAATCGGCGTACGAGGTTACATCCAGAAAATGTGGAGAAGATGATGTTCATTAAAATTAATTATAATCAATTCCTCCGTGGAGACATTGACCAGCAGCAATTGCCTCCACAAAGTAGTACACAGGGAGCTGAGATGGTGGATTCCAGTTGGGATGAATTGATAATCTGTGAGGAGGAGGATGTACACGGTGATATATCGGAGGATGATGATGAGGTGGACATCTTGCCTCTGTAGAGCCAGTTTGTGCAAGGAGAGATTAATTGCTTCTTTTTTGGTGGGGGTCCAAACCAACCCGTCATTTCAGTCACAGTCGTGTGGCAGACCCTGTCACTGAAATGATGGGTTGGTTAAAGTGTGCATGTCCTGTTTATACAACATAAGGGTGGGTGGGAGGGCCCAAGGACAATTCCATCTAGCACCTCTTTTTTCTTTTATTTTTCTTTGCGTCATGTGCTGTTTGGGGGGTGTTTTTTGGAAGGGCCATCCTGCGTGACACTGCAGTGCCACTCCTAGATGGGCCAGGTGTTTGTGTCGGCCACTAGGGTCGCTTAGCTTACTCACACAGCTACCTCATTGCGCCTCTTTTTTTCTTTGCGTCATGTGCTGTTTGGGGACTGTTTTTTGGAAGGGCCATCCTGCGTGACACTGCAGTGCCACTCCTAGATGGGCCAGGTGTTTGTGTCGGCCACTAGGGTCGCTTAGCTTACTCACACAGCTACCTCATTGCGCCTCTTTTTTTCTTTGCGTCATGTGCTGTTTGGGGACTGTTTTTTGGAAGGGCCATCCTGCGTGACACTGCAGTGCCACTCCTAGATGGGCCAGGTGTTTGTGTCGGCCACTTGGGTCGCTTAGCTAAGCCATCCAGCGACCTCGGTGCAAATTTAATATTGTGAGGTGTGAGGTGTTCAGAATAGACTGAAAATGAGTGGAAATTATGGTTATTGAGGTTAATAATACTTTGGGATCAAAATGACCCCCAAATTCTATGATTTAAGCTGTTTTTTAGGGTTTTTTGAAAAAAACACCCGAATCCGACAAAAAAAATTCGGTGAGGTTTTGCCAAAACGCGTTCGAACCCAAAACACGGCCGCGGAACCGAACCCAAAACCAAAACACAAAACCCGAAAAATTTCCGGTGCTCATCTCTAGTTACTGGACACTTCCTCTCCAGCAGTGATCACCTGACTCCAGCCTCCAGTCACTGACCTCCTCAGGGTATAAAGCCCACAGGACTTTGTTGTTCAAATTGCCAGAACTTTGAGTCATTCCTCTGGACTAGTACTCTTAGTGCATGTACTCCTGCCTGCTCCTGGTTTTCCAGCTCAGTGCATTACACGGTTCCACCTGGTTCTGCTGCTCCAGTTTCAGCCCGGATTATTACCCCGGTTTCAATCAGTTCTGCACCAGCCAGTTCCAGCCTGGATCATCCTGCTAGTTCCAGTCTGGTTCCCATCTGGTTCCAGTCCGGTTCCCATCCATTTTCAGCCCAGTCGTCATCCGGTTCCAGTCCGGCCGCCATCTGGTTCCAGTCCGGCCACCATCCGGTTCTAGTCCGATCATCATCCAGTTCCAGTGCGACCACCATCCGGTTCCAGTCCGGCCACCTGTCGGTTCCAGTCCGATCACCAACCGGTTCCAGTCCGGTCACCTGTTTCAGCTGGGTTCGTGACAGTAACAGGGGCAATGTGGATGCAGACTACTTTCATCTCCAAGTGCAAGAGGTGAGATGGCAACTTATGGATAACTGTAACTTACAGGTGTCTTTACTAAGCATGTGTGGCCAGTAAAACAAGCCTATTTCTCCGAGTGCAAGTTGACCATACTCCCAACTCTAAATGAGGAACATAATGTGTTTTGTAACCATGGTGTTGACTGATAATAATATACACTTAATTGCCAACATAATATATTTATAATGGAGTATAATTCTAAAAGTACACACCTGGGAAAGAGCTACAGTGCCCGTGAATGCCAAATGTACAACAGACTAAAGAAATGGAACTTGAACTGAAGCCTAATCCACCTACTCCACAAAACTCTGCACCAGATTTTCTGCTAATAATAACTCAGTTACTTCTTTACTGTGATCACTTTCCAGTTGCAGACTGTAGGAACATTTCATATAAAGGAGGCTTTTTACATTGTGCAGGGACAACACTTCACTAGTACGGTACATAAATTCTTTCCTAAATGAACAAAAGGAAAATGGTTTAAAAAGGCTTTTAGCGAGACCCATTAAAGACAGAAATAAATGTAAATGTAAATAATGTACTGCCACCTCAATTCATGTTTTTTTCCCCTTTATCAACATTGCAGACTCTTATGAGTGTCAGGAAAACACAGACGCACCTGCAATTCAGCTTTTTGTATAAGGAAGTGTACAGCGGCATGCTTGGTGACCTATTCATCATGCCTCATTATTAGGGGTCCTGTGTGGTTGTCTAGTATTCAACAATCTCCAACAACTGAAGGTATTCAGAGTTTTCCTGCAGAAACCAACGCCATGGTTTGGTTCAGGGAGCTCCACTCCTTCTTATGGGAAGACGGTGAGGGGTTGCAAAGAGGTACCCAATCGGATCCCTCCACCGCCTCCGCACTGTATTTCCTGTTGTCATGCACATGCGTGAACTCAGGTCATGCATGAGCAGCAGAGGCGGAACTATCATTGGTGCAGCAGGTGCATTGCACTGGGGTCCAGAGGATCCTCTGACGAAACCGCTCTTGGATAACAGCGGAGAAACGCGTAAGGAAGGTGACTACCGGACACTCTGATTGCTGAGGTTATAAGCCTGTTCATGAACAAGCTACATTACGGCGGACGTCTGATGCAAAGACAGCGGTGAAGGGGAAAAGCAATTTGAGACCGAGCAAAAGGAGGTCTCTACCCCACGGCAGGGAGGAATATCCCGACCGCGAGTGCCAATAAGATCCAGCCACGGTTAACGGGGGTCGTAGCATACCGCTGTGTTTCAACAACCATCACAGCGTTCTCCCCCTGTTTTCCTTCAATACTCACTTGAGTTACATATGAACTTTAACTGCAGAAAAAGTTAATAAGAGGCGTTGGTTACAACTGTTGCTGTTCATCCACAAGAAAGAATTTAAAGTATCAATTACAATTGGAAAGTAACGATTAAATTACAACAGCTGTATCCAGGAGGATTTTTTGGACATTTTAATAGACATTCCGTTGTCATCAAGGGCAATATGAAATAGATACTGATTACATATAGATATGGATAGTGGTGCCTATGTATGTTGACTCCATTGTATTTTATTGATTGTGGTTTTTTCTGTCTATATATTTTTTAAAAATAAAGAGCTTGTATATTTTATTATTTTTTGCGCTCCCTTGATAACAAGTGTGATTATCTTTAAAAATTTAGCAATGAGTTATCCCCTGCCTCCCCCACAGACCATTTTGAACAATGTCAGATGAATAGCCCAGTGCAGAGAGCAGGGTGGGCCCCACTGCCTGAGGGACCTGCCCTGCCACCCACTGCCCCCCCACATGTCACCCTCTGCCTCCCCCTATTTTCCACTGTCACCCTTTGCCTCCCCTACCTTCCGCTGTCACCCTCTGCCTCTCTATATGAACCTCTGCCTCCCCATGTCTTACACTGTCAACCACTGCTGTGTGGTATATTGTGAACTTGGGTTGGGGTGGAGTATGGGGGCCCAAATGATATTTTCACACCTGTGGCCACAACTCAGAAGTTCCGCCACTGTGGGGACAGCTGTTTTTCAGAGCAGCAGTCCCCACACTGCAGCAATACTGAACTGCCCTGATAGTTAAGTATCCACTGCCACGGCCTGGTGCCAGAAAATGAACAGGACCTTTTGTCTGGAATATACCAATGGTAACCCAACGGGGCCCTGCTGATATTTCTGTGTATCCCTTAGTAGTGAGGCGATCAGTCTCCTATTACCTGTTTGCTCTTTGTCTGGTATGTTTGTCTTCAACAATATCTTTTGCAATGTGTTTCATGGTATTCTAAATATTTATGTATTAAATAACCATGGTTATCTAGTTACGTAGTCATAAACTGACAGTTATACATGTTGCAAATGTGCATTTTGTATTTGTATGCTGCCTTGGTTGCTACATGGTTGCTGATGTGGTCTTACTGTAGATGTGTCTTGCTAAACTAATGTGTGCAAACTGTGTTACATTGTTCTTATTCAGAAGCAAGGAGTGAAAAGTGTGTATTTTAAAGACTTTCCAATAAACAAAACCATCATTTCTATAAAGCACATTCTTGCCAATGTTTCAGAGCTGCCATCTGGGAGACATGAAGTTGGGGACAGGAATTAATGATTAATGTGCCCCATCATGATTTACCCGCCATGGTATGATGATAAAAATCGTTTCATCTGAGTATATTGGGCAGGGGATGAAAAACGTTCTCACTCTTGTGTTCTGAGACAGTATTGGGTACATTACCAGTCTCTCTCTCTCTCTCTCTCTCTCTCTCTCTCTCTCTCTAGAGCTTGGAAGATCACCCAATATCTTGGGAGTCTCCCAAATATGCTTGGAGAGTCAGCAAATCTGTTTAATCATCTGTTTCATATGGTCACCTGTTCTTAAAGGTCATGGGGGGTAATTCAGAGTTGATCGTAGCAGCAAATTTGTTAGCAGTTGGGCAAAACCATGTGCACTGCAGGGGGGGCAGATATAACATGTGCAGAGAGAGTTAGATTTGGGTGGGGTGTGTTCAAACTGAAATCTAAATTGCAGTGTAAAAATAAAGCAGCCAGTATTTACCCTGCACAGTAACAAAATAACCCACCCAAATCTAACTCTCTCTGCCCATGTTACATCTGCCCCACCCGCAGTGCCATGGGGCCTAATTCAGACCTGATCGTAGATGTGCTAAATTTAGCACATCTACGATCAGTCACACAGACATGCGGGTGGACGTCCAGCACAGGGCTAGACCGCCCCGCATGTCAGGACCGACCCATCCGCAGAAGTACAAAAGCATCACACAGCGGCGATGCTTTTGTACTTTAGGAGTAGCTCCCTACCAGCGCAGCTCCTGCACGCTGGCAGGAGCTACTCATCACTGTGAGGGTCGCAGCAGCTGCACGTGCCTGCGTTGCCCGGACCGCGCCCCCCCTAACTGGCGGACAAACGCCTCCGGCCCACCCCCTCTTGCCCTGCCACCTCCTCTATCAATCAGGCAGAGGCGATCGCAGGGCTGAGACAGCCGTCGGCTGTCTGGCATGTATCGGTGCACTGGGGCACATGCGCAGTTCAGACCTGATTGGCGAAAACGCACAGCAGCGATCAGGTCTGAATTAGGCTCAATGTTTTGCCCAACTGCTAACAAATTTGCCTCTACGATCAGGTCTGAACTACCCCCATTATTATGATCTCTTTAAGCCACACTTGCCTTCACTCCTGGAATTCCTGGGTGATTCCTGAATATTGGGCAGCTCTCCTGGGCTCCTAAGAGAGTATGTCAGACTCCCAGATCCCACGACCTCCACAGTGAAGGTAGGGATTGATGATGTGATTCACTGTGATTTATGCCATTGTGGCCCAGAGGTGTTTTAAAAGTGCTTTCATCCAACTGTAAACTTTCCATTACAGATGGTGCTTAATTATATGTGTATTTTGTTTGTTTAGTAGTCATAACCTACAGTACATTGGGGGTAATTCCAAGTTGATCGCAGCAGGAATTTAGTAGGCAATTGGGCAAAACCATGTGCACTGCAGGGGGGACAGATATAACATGTACAGAGAGAGTTAGATTTGGGTGTGGTGTGTTCAATCTGCAATCTAAATTGCAGTGTAAAAATAAAGCAGCCAGTACAGCACAGAAACAAAATAACCCACCCAAATCTAACTCTCTCTGCACATGTTACATATGCCTCCCCTGCAGTGCACATGGTTTTGCCCAATTGCTAACTAAATTCCTGCTGCGATCATCTTGGAATTACCCCCATTGAGTATTATTGACATGCTAAAATTGCACATATACCATCATTTAAATAGATAGAAATATAAATAGGTTGTGGGCGAGGGAGGGCGGTTAGGGTTATGCATTGGGGAGGGAGGGTTAGGGTGGTTGGTGGGGAAGGTAAGTACAGTATACTGACCAGACGTCTGCTGGGATCTTCTCCATCAGGATGCCAATGTCGGTCATATGACTGATGGAATCCCGAACGCTGGTAAAAAGTATCACACCCCCTACCAACCCTATGGTCACACAGAATGGCTATAGGAATCGAAATGCTATTGCCATGTTTTAGTATGGGATTGCAGTTGTAGACTGAGACATGCCTCAAAAATTATCTTGGCACGCCTGTATTTTTGTTGTCGCTCTTTACCTTCTCCAAATGCACCCTGACTTTCAATCATTTTGCAAATAAATCCTTTCAGAGAGCAACATCTCTAAGGTATTCTGGTGCATGCACAGTCGGCCAATAATCTCACAATTCTGTAAATATTGGCATTGCATGCATCTCTGAATAAAAATCTAAATCCATTTAAGTTGCAAGAGCAATATTGAATGACAGCCTGATCTCAAGTCTGGATCACTTTGCAGATTTATGCTACTTGGAATCATATCTGCAAAGTTTGAGGTTGCTGTTTGAACCAATAATAGTTCATAGGAGTGTTGTCCTCATTCTAAATACAAAATGGTTATGATACGTCAAGCTAAGGAGTATCAGGTGATAGGTTGCAATGTTCCTGTCATTATATATAGAAATAAGGTGACACTATAAGGGGGACATTTACTAAGCAGTGATAAGAGCGGAGAAGTGAGCCAGTGGAGAAATTGCCCCATCAACCAATCAGCGGCTCTGTATAATTTTATAGTATGTACATTATTATGTTACTTCAGTGCTGATTGGTTGCCATGGGCTCGCTTTTATCACTGTTTAGTAAATGTCCCCCTAAGACTTGTATGGACTACACATTGGCTGGAACAGTTCACTGTCCAAGGAACGCCATGCTTAGAAAACAGAAAATAATAACACTTATACTAAAGCCATACTCCCAACGCATCTCACTGTCCCATGCTTTGTATTATTTTATACTGTATATTAACATTTTATTACATTCTTTATGTTCCTTCTGCTTAAAGAACTATCACTAGGCTTTGATCACCGCCCGAACTTCAGGTTTTTTTACACGGGGCCGAGCGACTCGGATCTTCCCGCCTTGCTCGGTTAACCCGAGCGCGCCCGAACGTCATCATCCCGCTGTCGGATTCTCGCGAGGCTCGTATTCTATCGCGAGACTCGGATTCTATATAAGGAGCCGCGCGTCGCCGCCATTTTCACACGTGCATTGAGATTGATAGGGAGAGGACGTGGCTGGCGTCCTCTCCGTTTAGACTAGGGTACTAGAGAGAGACACATATTTTGGGGAGCATATTATTAGGAGGAGTACTACTTGCTGCTGATAGTGTGACCAGTGACCACCAGTTTAATTAATCCGTTCTCTGCCTGATAAAAAACGATACACAGTGTGACACAGTCACATACCATATCTGTGCTCAGCCCAGTGTGCTGCATCATATGTAATACTGTATATCATTATCTGACTGTGCTGAGTGCTCACTGCTCACACAGCTTAATTGTGGGGGAGACTGGGGAGCAGTTATAGCAGGAGTACATATTTTAAGTACAGTGCACACTTTTGCTGCCAGAGTGCCACTGCCAGTGTGACTGACCAGTGACCACTGACCACAAGTATTGTGATTGTCTGCTGACCACCAGTATAATTGTGATTGTCTGCCTGAAAAAGTTAAACACTCGTCGTGTGGTGTTTTTATAAACGCATTCTGCAGACAGTGTCCAGCAGGTCCGTCATTACATAATATATACCTGTCCGGCTGCAGTACTAGTGTGATATATATATATTTTAATTTTATCTCATTATCATCCAGTCTATATTAGCAGCAGACACAGTACGGTGGTCCACAGCTGTAGCTACCTCTGTGTCGGCAGTCGTTCGTCCATCCATAATTGTATACCACCTACCCGTGGTTTTTTTTTTCTATCTTCTTGATACTAGTAGCTTACTTTAGGAGTCTGCAGTGCTGACAGACAGTGTCCAGCAGGTCCGTCATTACATAATATATACCTGTCCGGCTGCAGTACTAGTGTGATATATATATATATTTTAATTTTATTTCATTATCATCCAGTCTATATTAGCAGCAGACACAGTACGGTAGTCCACGGCTGTAGCTACCTCTGTGTCGGCAGTCGCTCGTCCATCCATAATTGTATACCACCTACCCGTGGTTTTTTTTTTTTCTATCTTCTTGATACTAGTAGCTTACTTTAGGAGTCTGCAGTGCTGACAGACAGTGTCCAGCAGATCCGTCATTACATAATATATACCTGTCCGGCTGCAGTACTAGTGTGATATATATATATATATTTTAATTTTATCTCATTATCATCCAGTCTATATTAGCAGCAGACACAGTACGGTAGTCCACGGCTGTAGCTACCTCTGTGTCGGTAGTCGCTCGTCCATCCATAATTGTATACCACCTACCCGTGTTTTTTTTTTTTTCTATCTTCTTGATACTAGTAGCTTACTTTAGGAGTCTGCAGTGCTGACAGACAGTGTCCAGCAGGTCCGTCATTACATAATATATACCTGTCCGGCTGCAGTACTAGTGTGATATATATATATATTTTAATTTTATCTCATTATCATCCAGTCTATATTAGCAGCAGACACAGTACAGTAGTCCACGGCTGTAGCTACCTCTGTGTCGGCAGTCGCTCGTCCATCCATAATTGTATACCACCTACCCGTGTTTTTTTTTTTTTTTCTATCTTCTTGATACTAGTAGCTTACTTTAGGAGTCTGCAGTGCTGACAGACAGTGTCCAGCAGGTCCGTCATTACATAATATATACCTGTCCGGCTGCAGTACTAGTGTGATATATATATATATTTTAATTTTATCTCATTATCATCCAGTCTATATTAGCAGCAGACACAGTACGGTAGTCCACGGCTGTAGCTACCTCTGTGTCGGCAGTCGCTCGTCCATCCATAATTGTATACCACCTACCCGTGGTTTTTTTTTTTTCTATATTCTTGATACTAGTAGCTTACTTTAGGAGTCTGCAGTGCTGACAGACAGTGTCCAGCAGGTCCGTCATTACATAATATATACCTGTCCGGCTGCAGTACTAGTGTGATATATATATATATTTAAATTTTATCTCATTATCATCCAGTCTATATTAGCAGCAGACACAGTACGGTAGTCCACGGCTGTAGCTACCTCTGTGTCGGCAGTCGCTCGTCCATCCATAATTGTATACCACCTACCCGTGGTTTTTTTTTTTTCTATCTTCTTGATACTAGTAGCTTACTTTAAGAGTCTGCAGTGCTGACAGACAGTGTCCAGCAGGTCCGTCATTACATAATATATACCTGTCCGGCTGCAGTACTAGTGTGATATATATATATATTTTAATTTTATCTCATTATCATCCAGTCTATATTAGCAGCAGACACAGTACGGTAGTCCACGGCTGTAGCTACCTCTGTGTCGGCAGTCGCTCGTCCATCCATAATTGTATACCACCTACCCGTGGTTTTTTTTTTTTCTATCTTCTTGATACTAGTAGCTTACTTTAGGAGTCTGCATCTTGCACCTCTTTTTTCTTTCATTTTTCTTTGCGTCATGTGCTGTTTGGGGAGTATTTTTTTGAAGGGCCATCCTGCGTGACACTGCAGTGCCACTCCTAGATGGGCCAGGTGTTTGTGTCGGCCACTAGGGTCGCTTATCTTACTCACACAGCTACCTCATTGCGCCTCTTTTTTTCTTTGCGTCATGTGCTGTTTGGGGAGTGTTTTTTGGAAGGGCCATCCTGCGTGACACTGCAGTGCCACTCCTAGATGGGCCAGGTGTTTGTGTCGGCCACTAGGGTCGCTTATCTTACTCACACAGCTACCTCATTGCGCCTCTTTTTTTCTTTGCGTCATGTGCTGTTTGGGGAGTGTTTTTTGGAAGGGCCATCCTGCGTGACACTGCAGTGCCACTCCTAGATGGGCCAGGTGTTTGTGTCGGCCACTAGGGTCGCTTAGCTTACTCACACAGCTACCTCATTGCGCCTCTTTTTTTCTTTGCGTCATGTGCTGTTTGGGGAGTGTTTTTTGGAAGGGCCATCCTGCGTGACACTGCAGTGCCACTCCTAGATGGGCCAGGTGTTTGTGTCGGCCACTAGGGTCGCTTGGCTTACTCACACAGCTACTTCATTGCGCCTCTTTTTTTCTTTGCGTCATGTGCTGTTTGGGGAGTGTTTTTTGGAAGGGCCATCCTGCGTGACACTGCAGTGCCACTCCTAGATGGGCCAGGTGTTTGTGTCGGCCACTAGGGTCGCTTAGCTTACTCACACAGCTACCTCATTGCGCCTCTTTTTTTCTTTGCGTCATGTGCTGTTTGGGGAGTGTTTTTTGGAAGGGCCATCCTGCGTGACACTGCAGTGCCACTCCTAGATGGGCCAGGTGTTTGTGTCGGCCACTAGGGTCGCTTAGCTTAGTCATCCAGCGACCTCGGTGCAAATTTTAGGACTAAAAATAATATTGTGAGGTGTGAGGTGTTCAGAATAGACTGAAAATGAGTGGAAATTATGGTTTTTGAGGTTAATAATACTTTGGGATCAAAATGACCCCTAAATTCTATGATTTAAGCTGTTTTTTAGTGTTTTTTGAAAAAAACACCCGAATCCAAAACACACCCGAATCCGACAAAAAAAATTTGGTGAGGTTTTGCCAAAACGCGGTCGAACCCAAAACACGGCCGCGGAACCGAACACAAAACCAAAACACAAAACCCGAAAAATTTCAAGTGCACATCTCTACTTTGGGGGACACCTAAAGGTGGGTACACACTAGCCGATATATCGGCTGTTCTATTGAACGGCCGATATATCGCGGGTACGTCGGCCAGTGTGTATGGGCGATATGTCTGTGAACTCCGTCGTTCACAGACATATTGCGTCGGCCCCGCAGCACAGCTGACGGCCAATATATCTACCGTGTAAAGTTTGATACCTAATAACACTGTGGTTCGGGCCGCTGCTGCCGCTACACATAAACAATAACCACTAAGATGTGTATGCACGTTGCGTATACACGACGACACGCTGTGCGCACAATGCAGCGACAGGTACACCTTAATACACCTTATATCCCAAACAAGAATGGAATACAACACCAGTAGTTAAATGTAATGTTGTGGTCCAATGCATCAACAATATTTACTCAAAAGATACAAGTCAAAGATACAACAATATTACAGAGAAGAGCTACAACCAATAGCACATACGTTTGTTCGCGAGCGCTCCCGGATCCAGGCCTCAGTCAGTCTTAGCATGATGACCTTCAGAGAATAGACTAGTGCCTGGTCAGGGAGCCTTTCTTTTATACAATGGGTCCAAATAGGAAATGTAAGCTCTTCTTCCACAGGTCAAGGGGCAGGTCATTTACACTACATGAGGGGTCATAGGTTGGTTTGAATGAGTGGGCGATGCTTGGTCCAGGTGTGCTTGCACGTCTCCGCCACCGGGTTCCCGCCGAATATCCTGAGTTCAGTATTTCCAATATTTGTGAATATAATTCTGTGCATATCTATGCACAGAAGCATGCGATTAACTGCACATAACAACCGGAACGTAGATCTCAAAATACTGCACATCTGGATACCAAACACTAAGTCCTAACCTTGCTCTGTCCCCTCACATACTGTAAAGCTGGATAACTCTATTGTCTACCCTTTGAGTAAATGTAACTTGTTGGCAATGTGCATGGAGACTATGTGTAAATTGTGCACTATATGAATTGAATATTGAATATGTCTTTGTAGCTTTTCTGAGCGAATGCGTATGCTACCATATATACTCATACCACGCGCCAATTTGCAAGGCTCGTGAACCAGTGTACATAGCGTGCGTGTATGCATACGCACGTCGCACGTCGATTACCCGCACGCACAGAGGCCACTCTGTGTGGTGTTTGCACGTGGTGTGTGTGTGTAATATTTTCGACTTTGACAACCGTTATATTGGCGCATCGCTGTGTGTGTACGGGTGACCAGCCGGCCGCCCATACACATGCCGGCGGTGATTGACAGCTGAACTGGGCGGTCGTGTGTACATGCCCGCCCATTTCATGACATCAGTCCCCGATGGATCGGGCAGTGTGTATGCTCAACACACTACCCGATCTGTCCATAGATATATCTGCCGATCAATTGATCTGCAGATAATCTATCAGTGTATACCCACCTTTACTTAACGTCTACTCACCATCTATGCCCTGTTCACTAAGTCTACCAGGATCCCTAATGGGGCAACATTTACCAACCATCTCTTTATTATCCTCTCAGCCTGTTTAATACAAGCTAATGAGTGCCAATGTCCTCTCTGGGTATAGCAGGAGAGGACATTGTGAGACTCAATGAGCAGGAACCCTGGTAGATCTGGCAAATGAATTATTGGTGGTACAGGTAAGTAAGATACTTTTTGTTTATTTTGCAGCTAAGAAAAGCTACAATACTGTATGATTTTCCCTTTACAGTATATCATCCTTGGAGTAAAAATGGATATGTAACAGTATAAATGTATTTGCCGAAGACTGATGAGCACATAACATAGAAAAATGCAACCACTGTTCATAAAAAAGAAAACCATTGATTCCAACTTGGTAATAATATATCAATATCGACTGAGCTGTTGTAAAAATCCATTTGTGATATAAAAAAAGCAGAAGAAGCAAGTAACTTTATATCTAGAACAAACTAGGTGTTTTTTGGGAATACATACGATTTGCTGGTGGTCAGGGTTCTGACGGTCACATGATTGACCACAGCATCCTGACACTAAAGGTGGGTACACACTATTAGATATATCTGCAGATCAATTGATCTGCAGATATATCTATGTACGGATCGGGCAGTGTGCTGTGCATACACACAGCCCGATCCGTCGGGGGACTGACGTCATGAACTGGGCAGGCGGGCGCTCGCGCCCGCCCAGTTCACCTGTCAATCACCGCCGGCCTCCGCAGCATGTGTACGGGCGGTCGGACGACCGCCCCGTACACACACAGCGACGCGCCAATATATCGTTAGATATATTGGCTGTCGGCTGTGCTGCGCGGCCGACGCAATACATCTGTGAACGACGGAGTTCACAGACGTATCGCCCGTACACACTGGCCGACGGTCCCGCGATGTATCGGCCGTTCAAGAGAACGGCCGATACATCGACCAGTGTGTACGGGCCTTAAGAGAGGAGGAGGCCCGTGTGCAGCCTCCTACGTACGGGCCCCCCTCCTCTCTGCAGGAGCGCTGTAGAGTCTGAGCTTTAGAGGGCTCAGACTCTAGTTCGCATGCGCAGATCTCTGGGAAAATGGTGCGGCGTCCATTTTCCCAGAGATTTCTCTGCTGCGCATGCACAGAACTCGGTAAAAATGGCCGCTGCGCCTTTTTCACTGAGTTTTAACAGCACCGGTGATGTCGGCGCGGGACTCCGGAGAGGTGAGTATTAAAAAAATGGGTGCAGTGTGTGCGTTGTGGGCCCCCTCTGGACTCAGGGGCCCGTGTGCACCACACACACTTCACCCATTATAGATACGCCAATGTCTGGAACACAATAGGCGATTAATTTAGCTCTTTAGTATGTTCCCTGCAAGTCTAGAATACATTTTAGTAAACATTTGGGAAGTATGGGAAGCAGTTGATTGCAGGGAGATAACTCAGCACTCAGAGCACGTACTGTAAACACATATCTTGGTTGATTTGCTGTAATTGATTCTTACGAAAATCGAACCTTGGATTTTGCAAGTATGTTTGCTTTCTGCACTGTGTATTGTCAGCATTTCATTGTGGGTTCACTAAAAGAGACATCTGTGCAGATTATTTAGTGGTAAGATTTATAGTGCATAGCTCGTTTTGTCTTTTGGGCTAAAGTGATCCTTCTATGCCCTCTTTGCCTCCACAGATGCTAGCATTTGAATTTGGTTTCCAATTCTAGGCGGGATGAAGTCTGAGCTCGATATCAGCAAACTGTGCGTGCGCAACGGCCGCATTGCGGCTGTGCGGGCATACACATTCTGGTCGCACCCTCGATATATGCGACCGCAGTGTGATTGACAGCGGTGGGCATTTTCAGTGGTCCGAACGTGGGTGGGCTGCGACCGTTTATAGGACGGCTGCGTGATGCCACACGCAGCTGCTCCGATAAAAAACTTGGCCGCTGACCATCTGGCAGCGCAGTCAGGCTGCACTGCCAGGGGTCAAGCCCAGATCCGATGCATCCACAATTAGATTGCGGACTCATCAGGAGGCAGCCCCACAGATGCTGGGCAGCCTTGTCCTCTGCTGGGCAGGCCCTCAACATGTGCAGAGATGAACGCAGATCCATCTATGCAGCGTGTATGTAGCGATCTGTGTTCACCTCTGAATAAACCCCTATGTATTTATTTTTGCTATGTGTATATACAGTATGCAGGTCATAGAAGGCACACTGTAAAGGCAGCATATAAAGTACTGTACACCTGAATATGAATTTCACAATTTCTGGCAAATTTTGAGTCTCTCGGATTGTTTTCTGGCCAGGAACATGGTATTTGTATAGCAACAGAAATTATCTGTACAGGTAAATCACAAAAACTAAGAAGATTTATCCTGTAAATGACTCTAATTGCCATGTATGGGACAAGAAAATATTCTCCTTTCAGCCTGGGAGGTTTACTTGGTAGGTGCCTTGCTGTGGGTTTCGTTTTGACTTCCTCGGTTCCAACACTGTGGTCCCTGGGGTAGGTGGGTAATAAAGAAAACAAAACAAAAAGATTCAAGTACTTTTGTTGAACTTCAATGAATCCTTGGTAATCATTGACTACTTGAGTTTAGCTTCAGATTTCCAAGTGCCAGTATGTTTATGGTAAGCCAAAGTCTTCTAGAGCTTGCTGGAGCTAGTGGAACAACAAGCAACACTATGATTTTACAGCCAGGGCTTGATGTTCCACAAAAATAACTAATATTGTAGTTTAAAAAAGACCATAAACACTGACTGTTGAAATACCCAAATCCTTTGCATACCACTAAAATATGCACCTGAATCCCTGGGGAACTCTATTCATGTCTGAAATAGACCAACTGGAAATAAAAAGTAAAAGAACAATGGAATTGCCTTTAGTGAAACTGAACAAATAAAAAAGTGGCCATTACTCTGAAAGCTAATCAGGGTGGATTCTATCTGGGATTCCCAACTGCCTGCGGCAACTCACGGTTTCACTTCAATCTGGGATCATCTCATTTCATTCTTCCATTGCACATAAGAAGTTCCACCTGGAACTTTGAAGCAGAACCCGATAGTTAATCTATACTTGCAACTTCATCACTGGCTTTTGTGCAAATGCTGCTGCACAAAAGAGAATAGAATCTTCTTCTCTATGGCAATTACCATATACTGTAGGCACTATCAACTTCCTCCGTATACTGGCCATCATTCCGAGTTGTTCGCTCGCTAGCAGATTTTAGCAGCGTTTTTCCGCACACTCCCAGAAAAAGCTCAGTTACCACCCAGAAACACCCACTTCCTGTCAATCACACTACGATCACTTCAACGATGAAAATTCTTCGTTCGGGCGTGAGTAAATCTACTAAGTTGTGTGCTAAAATACTTAATCGATCCGTTGCGAAAATCGGCATCGAGCGAACAACTCAGAATGACCCCCACTGTACACACCGTCACTGCTGCTAATCTGAGAGACACTTTCCCATCTAGAACAGAGAGTCAGATCACATCACTTCTCTGGTAGGACATTATAACTATGAAAGTTCGGTGGTCCTGCTGTAGCTTAACACCAAAGCAATGACTAGAACAGAGTACAATCATTCATAATGCATCTTGAATACACGTGTGCTACATAAACCTCTTATATTTCATACTGTTCTTGGTATATAGGGGCTAATTCAGACCTGAGCGCTAGGCTGCGTTTTCGTACAGCCTGTAATCAGGTCTGAACTGCGCAAGCGTATGCACTGCAATGCGCAGGAACGTTGAGGGGGAGCGGCGGGCAGCAATGGGATGTGCGAGAAAATCCATCGCATGGGCGATCGCAAGGAGACTGAAAGGAAGAGGGTGTTTGTTGGTGGCAACTGACCGTTTTTAAGGAGTGTCCAGAGAAACGCAGGAGGGACCAGGCGTTTGAATGGAGGATTTCTGTCGTCAGCTCCGGCCCCGATCATCGCACTGGAAGAGTAAGTCCTGGGCTGTGCAGAGACTGCACAAACTTTTGTTTGTGCAGCTCACTGCACATTCGATCGCACCCCTGCACAGCGATTACCCCTCCCCCTGTAGGCGGCGACTACCTGATCGCAGGGATGCAAAAAACGCACCCTAGCGATCAGGTCTGAATTAGGCCCATAATACAAATGTGTTAATTGAACTCCCATACAAAGGGGTTCCAGTCAGCGGATAGAGAGTGTCTAGGTAGACAGTCAATAAGTCGACCTTATATGATTGCCATGCAATACAGTGCCATGCCAAAATGTCGACATGATGAAAATGTCAACAGGTAACAGGTCAACTGTGTCTAATGTCGACTGGTGCAAAAGATCGACAAGCTCAAAAGTTCGAGATGACAATGGTCAACGGTCACAAAGTTTTGGGGTTTTATCAAATTTTTTACTTTTGCTTGATTTACCATCCACGTGGACTACAAACTGTGCCAAGTGCAGCAGTAGCGGAGCAGTGTGATAAGCCTGCGAAGGTATACATTTACATTAATTGTGGTCACAGGTGAAAAACAAACAAAAGGAAAGCCAAAAAATGCTTAAAAAACCCTCCAAAACTTATTTATACATTTTTTGTGTTGGCCATTTCTAGGGCCAGGCCAGCAGGGCAATGGCACGGAGTGCCAGCCCGTGGGCACTGTTTGCACATACTGCTGCACTATTCTATGCGGCCTGGCTGGCAGCATAGAATTCTGTGCAAATGTTCCTCCAAAAATGGGCACCATCTGAAAGAGGACAATTTTTAAGGATGCTGGAGGCGGAGGTGGACATTTTTTGGGAGGGACATTTAATAGATGGTGCCCAGAGGGAGGAGGCAGAAAACGGCACTGCAGTGGATGCGGTGGCGCCATTGGCAGAGGAGGGAGCAGGCTAGCAGGCCAGCAGCATGAAACAACCCCTTGATAATGAGTAGGTACAGAGCCAATCTTAAGGGGCATTATAACTAAGTGAGGCATGGTGCTAGGGGTATTACTGTTTGGGACATACTAAGGTGCAATGCACATTACCCTATGGGTCTTATTATGGTGCAAGGGGCATTACTGTTTGGGGCATAATTTGGTGCTTGGGGCATTATTGTGTGGAGCATAATATGGTGCTAGGGGTATTACTGTTTAGGGCAGAATATGGTGTAAGGTAGTATTTTCCTTCAGGATCACATCACTTTTGCTGGGACACTAGGAGCCAAATTGTCTAGACACAGCCCTGTTCATGTTGACATTTGACCCTGTTGACCTTTTGTACATGTCAACCTTTTCTACTGTCCATCTTTCCCATGTTGACCTTTTGACCCTGTAGACCTTTTGTACCTGTTGACCTATTGCATGTCGACCCTCACCTTTTGAACAGCCGTGCAACCAAATTTTCGCACCATCCTGTCGCTGTTTGGCAACGCGCATGCGCATTGCAGTGCATACACATGCGCAATAGTTAGATAATCTCCTGCTGTGCGAAAATGCACAACAGCGATCAGGTCTGAATGGGGCCCATAGTCACAGTCTTCTTGATTTCCTACAGTATATCATAGAGTAATGCTGGGTATACACACTAACGTCAGCTGACCCGATAAATGGAGACATGATTGGATCGGTGTGCAGCAGGACACAGTGAGCAATGTCAAGCTCAGAACCTGATTCAGAGATGGAGCCAGTCTTAGTACGCTGCAGCTGTGATAACATATGCAGAAGCCACAGGAGGCGTCTTGAGTTAATAGATGCCCACTGGTTTCAGGACACTCAGGAAATGGGGCAGACACGCCCATGTTTTGTGGAACACTGCCTGTTTCACTTTCTACCCAAAGCCAACAGCCTGTCAGTCATGTCATGGGGATTGGGGCACAGTGACCCACATCGAAATCCCAAATCTGCATGCGCACAGAGTGGCTTCCTGCATGCGCATATCTAATAACATTGGAGATGTGCATAGACATTGGGTTTACATACGTCTCTGAATTAGGCCCTCAGTGTGTACTTCCTTCAAGTCTCTTCAGTGGGATCGGGAGGTTGGGAACTAGGTACTATAGCATGTTCAGTAAACCAGATCCCGAGCTCTTGAATGTTGCAGGACTGTTTTAAGCCATTTCATGGTCAACACTCCTGCATACATATACTATCAAATTATCAGGCTGATCATACAATTATCAGATCATTGGCTTCAGCATTGGATAGTGTGTACCGAACTGAAGTGCAATACATGATACAGCGTGATGCATTCAGCATCACGGCTGTCGGGATGCCGGCAGTCATGTTACCGACACATGAATCCTGACACCATTCAGGAGACCAGTGCCGAATCACCGACAGCTGACATCCCGAAGGTGAGTATCGGAGTTCAGAGTTCAGGATTAGGGTTAGAACCTGGGGTAGAGGGTTAGGCAATGGGGGGATAGGCACTGGAGGAGAGGGGGGGGGGGGTTAGCCCTAGCCCCAGATGGTTAGCCTTAGCTGCCACCCACAACTGGGGGGGGTTATAAATACTTACCACCTGGTATCTTCAACGTCGGGACGCGGTGGTCAGTCATGTGATATGTCAGACATGTTAATATGTATTCTGGTACAGCTTATCTGGTACTAGCGCTGTTATTGTGTGTATATTTCTTATGGATAGACCTGCGGGAAAGGTGTGTGCCCAATATGCCCAGTGTTAATTAAATAGTATGAACAATGCAGTTTGATATATAAACTGGGACTTGTGTTCAGGGGTGTATCTACCCATTGGCCAGGATGGCACTCGCCAGGGGCGCCAGGCAAGGAGGGGGCGCCGCCTGGTGGTGCCACCCGCGGCCAAATGGTAGAAGAGTAGTACTGTCAGATTGTACCTGGTGAGAGTCTGTTACTGCTGGCATGGCGGACCACACTGCACTAGTGATCAGACTAGTGTCCGGCAGCGCCGCACTTGTAATCAGACTCAAAATAAACTACAGCTCCCAGCAGCCCTTGCTGACGGACACAGGCAGTAACACACTCTCACCCAGAGCTCTCCCTAGCCAATAGGCATTATATGCAAATGTCTAGGGCATCTGGAATGCCCAGGGGCATCTGTTCCCAAGGCTAGGGCCAGCTCTGTTATCGCAGTCAGGCAGGAGGAGAGAGGAAAGTTAAGGGCCCCATACACTTATACGACATGACGGTCCGTCATTTCGTCTAGGATTTCCCTTCAACCTCCCGGCAGTCTCCCGGGCAGCAGGACAGTAAAAGTTACATCGTATGTGGTCCTTTTGCATAGGATGTATCTTTTACTATCCCAGCCATTCCTGCGGGATCCGACATATCACGAGTGCAGTACTCGTGATATGTCTGATCTAGGGTGATCCGATCCGATGCTCATGGGAACGCGCATCGGATCGGGTCGGGTCAGGTGTAAAGCACAATGAAAATGACCAATTTCACCCAATATATCGTCCCGAATGCCCGAATTGGGGTGAAATAGGGCATTATCTAGTGTATGGGGCCCTTTAGGACGGACGCTGCAGCAGCACAGAGCTGTATCTCTGCTCACACAGGTAGGAAGTGACTTTACTTTCACTTTCTGCCTGCCCTGTGGCTGAGCACAGATGGCAGTGGCAGAGGAAGCCAGGCACTGAGCCTGCGGAGCCAGAACCCTGCCCCAGCACTGCAGCATCACAGCACAAAGGTAAGATATGGATGGGGTAACGGGGGAATTATGGGGAGAGGAAGGTGGCTAATAACATGGTAATGGGGGGGTGAGACCTATGAGGAGTGGGGGAAGGGGGGTAATGACACTGCTATATGGGAGTGGGAGACCAGAGGGGAGTGGGGGAAGGGGGGTAATGACACTGCTATGGGGGGAGACCTATGAGGAGTGGGGGAAGGGGGGTAATGACACTGCTGTGTGGGAGTGGGAGACCTATGGGGAGTGGGGGAAGGGGGGTAATGACACTGCTGTGTGAGAGTGGGAGACCTATGGGGAGTGGGGGAAGGGGGGTAATGACACTGCTGTGTGGGAGTGGGAGACCTATGGGGAGTGGGGGAAGGGGGGTAATGACACTGCTATTGGGGTGACCTATGAGGAGTGGGGGAAGGGGGGTAATGACACTGCTGTGTGGGAGTGGGAGACCTATGGGGAGTGGGGGAAGGGGGGTAATGACACTGCTGTGTGGGAGTGGGAGACCTATGGGGAGTGGGGGAAGGGGGGTAATGACACTGCTATTGGGGTGACCTATGAGGAGTGGGGGAAGGGGGGTAATGACACTGCTGTGTGGGAGTGGGAGACCTATGGGGAGTGGGGGAAGGGGGGTTGTGACAACACAGCCGGCGCGTTGTGTCACACAGTGGTAAAAGACACGCAACTACTTCCCTAGCCCTGGTCTTACCCATGGACTACACTGATTGTTGATCTGGGCATGTGAAAGTAGGTTTGCTCTGAAACTGTTCTGGGGGTGTCGCCTTATGGTAGGAAAGACAAAGGTTTTGATAATAGCAAACGGGAGGTGAGAGAGAAGGTCAGAGAGTGGCAGGAGACTGGCTAAGAAGTAATGTTCTGTCAGGAGTTCAAGGAGGGAATTGTCATGTAGAATTGGATCACAGAAGTGTGCTGAGCTGTTTATAACCCATTCTGTTCAATAAACCACTGTTGGTTTTTCATCTACCACCATGACTGAGTGATTTTGAACCCAGTATCCTCACAGGGGGTAATGACACTGCTGTGTGGGAGTAGGAGACCTATGGGGAGTGGGGGAAGGGGGTAATGACACTGCTATGGGGGGAGACCTATGGGGAGTGGGGAAGGGGGTAATGACACTGCTATGAGGGGGAGAACTATGGAAAGTGGGGGCACAGGGGAATATACAGTTATTGGGGGGAGACATGGGGTGTAGGAGCAGCTGATAACACTGCTGTGTGGGAGTAGGGCATGAGGCAGAGACACATGGGGAGTGGGGGCTCGGGGGGCTAATTGCTCTGCTATGGGGAGGGGGCATAGGCATGCACACGGTGGGTGGCATGTGTGCACAGGCACACCCTGATGTTGAGCACCCCCAAAATATTTAATATAGAACCAGCCCTGGCCAGCACTTGCTGACTAATTACACATAATACACACTATGCAGTCACAATGTGCGGGTACCATCTCTTCCCAGCTCCCATTGTGACACTGTCCGCCATGATTCCTAACTTGCCAATGGAGCGGACACCACATACCAGATGAAGGTTCTGTGTGTGAGCTGTACTGGCTGATAAGGGGAGATCCGTCTCAGGGGGATGGGGGAATCTTCTATATTGGGAGGAGGGGTCTATTCTGTGCTAAGGGAGATAATGTGTCTGAGAGGAAGCGGGATCCCTGTACTAGGGGGTAATAATCTGAGGAAGCAAGGTTCAGGTGTGAGAGATGCAAAGTGGGACTGAGGTGCAGGGGAGATGGAAGCTGGGACCAAGGTACAGGTGTGAGACATGGAAGGTGGGAGTTAAGTGCAGGTGTGGGGAATAGAAGGTGAGCGCAAGGTACAGGTGTGAGACATGGAAGGTGGGAGTTAGGTGTAGGGGAGATAGAAGGCAGGACCAAGGTACAGGTGTGGTAGATGGAAGGTGGGAGTGAGGTGTAGGGGATATAGAAGGTGGGACCAAGGTACAGGTGTGGGAGATGGAAAGTAGGAGTGAGGTACAGGGGAGATGGAAGGTGGGAGTGAAGAAGAGGTGTGAGAGATGGAAGGTGGGAGCGTGGTGCAGGGTAGATGGAAGGTGGGAGCGAGGTGCAGGAGAGACGGAAGGTGGGAGTGAAGAAGAGGTGTGAGAGATGGAAGGTGGGTGCGAGGTGCAGGGTAGATGGAAGGTGGGAGCGAGGTGCATGGGAGATGGAAGGTGGGAGTGAATAAGAGGTGTGGGAGATGGAAGGTGGGAGTGAGGTACAGGTGTGATGTGAGAGATGGAAGGAGGGAGTGAGGTACATGGGTGATGGAGGGAGTGAGAGGTGCAGGGGTGAGACTGAGATGGAATGAAGGACTGAAAACTACAGGGCTAAAGAGGAACAGGGGGCATGAGAAGTGCAAGGGGATAAGGGAAGGAGGAAGTTCAGGCAGGGGTGACATATGAGACATTAAGGCGTTTGGCATCCTGGTGGTCGGAAAGCTGATGCCAGCATCCCGAAACTGCTCGGAATGCTGATGCTGGCATCCCAACATAGATAGCGATGCAGAAAGCCAAAATCCGGATCAAGTTGTTGCCAAATTCTTCACCGGCAAGCTGTGTCGGAGGGTTAGGTTTAGGCTGCGAGGGTGGGAGGGTTAGGGTTAGGCTGCAGGGAGGGAGATTAGAAAGGGTGGGTTAGGGTTAGGCACCACTGAAGAGGCTGGGGGGGGGTAGGGTCAGGCTGGGGAAAGGTGGGTTAGGGTTAGGCACCACTGAAGAGGCTGGGGAGAGGGTTAGGGTCAGGCTGTGGGAAAGGTGGGTTAGGGTTAGGGGGAGGGGTGGTGTAATGTGAATACGAGACACTACTGTGCAGTGTAATGTGAATAAGGGACACTACTGTGTGGCATAATTTGAATTGGAAGTACTATTGTGTACATGTCGTTCCCCCACAAGACCATGCCCCATTTCCAGTACTCACACCCTAATTCAAATGTGTGTAGGGGCGCCTGCCCCTTACTTTGCCAGGGGCGCTCGAACCCCTAGATACACCCCTGCTTGTGTTATTACTAAAGCAAATCAAATGTCACGCCTGTTTCACCAGATTTGCTGATGTTTTATTGATTCACCCAAGAGATACAATTAGAAATGTAATATCTCTAAAATAAGAAACCATTACCACATTCTATATAAGCTAGAATTGTTGCTATTGTCTCTGGTGTCTGCCTCATCAAACTACTGTATCATTTTAATAAGGAGAGAACAGTATTTTAGCAGAATACTAACAATGATGCCTGCCTCCCTTGTGCTAATGCGGAGCATGTACAAATTTAGAAGTTTGTCTGCTATATTGAACTCCCCACAGTTACCGCTTAATACGGTGGGATCATGGGTTGCTGTAGGATAAAACTATGCAAACTTCCCCCCATAATCTGGAATATTATTTAGATACAGTTATACAATCAGAAAACAGAATGGTTAGGGACAGTGTATTTTCTCTTGGTTACACTAAGGGGTCAATTCAATTAGAGGGCATGATACTGGCAATGTGAGGGGTGCAAGTCTATTTAACATATACGGTGCCTCCAGAATCGCAGCAATATCGCAGAATATTGGGGGTCATTCCGAGTTGTTCGCTCGGTTAATTTCTTCGCATCGCAGCGATTTTCCGCTTAGTGCGCATGCGCAATGTTCGCACTGCGACTGCGCCAAGTAAATTTGCTATGCAGTTAGGAATTTTACTCACGGTTTTTTCATCGTTCTGGTGATCGTAATGTGATTGACAGGAAGTGGGTGTTTCTGGGCGGAAACTGGCCGTTTTATGGGTGTGTGTGAAAAAACGCTACCGTTTCTGGGGAAAACGCGGGAGTGGGTGGAGAAACGGAGGAGTGTCTGGGCGAACGCTGGGTGTGTTTGTGACGTCAAACCAGGAACGACAAGCACTGAACTGATCGCAGATGCCGAGTAAGTTTGAAGCTACTCAGAACTGCTAAGAGGTGTGTAATCGCAATTTTGAGAATCTTTCGTTCGCAATTTTAAGATGCTAAGATTCACTCCCAGTAGGCGGCGGCTTAGCGTGTGTAAAGCTGCTAAAAACAGTTTGCGAGCAAACAACTCGGAATGACCCCCATTGTGTGCACCCTTATGAGTAAAAATACAATTCTGCATGTACAGGTAGGTGCAGTGAAGAATCAAATTCAAGAACTTGATCCGCACCTACTGTAGGTTGCGTAGCAGTTGTGAACTTGCATCCAGAATCCATAAACGGCAGTGGAAAGTTGGACGGGTCCCTTTAAGGGTGGATATTCGGCCGGTATATTAGTTGCCAACAAGTCCTGCTGGATTAGAACAGCATTAAGTTTTTGGAACAAGTTAAAGTCTCACCCCAGAATAAGGGAGTATGGTTATTTTGGGGCTACAGCAGCAACTACCTTACATATTTGATCTTATATTGTAAGTGGTAGACAAACTTGCTCATGTTTCTCTGTAGTTCCATAAATGCATAACACTTTCACCATAGGCAGAGCCGGATTAAGGGAGGTGCCAAGGGGACACAGTACCCCAGGCAGTGGCGTAACTAGAAATTTTTCTCCCCGAAGCCAAAAAATTCTTTGGCGCCCCCATCCTCCATCCCCCATCCCCCATAATTGGTACTAGCAAAGGGACAAACAAAAGGGAGTGTGGCTTCGTTGAAATGGGCATGGCTTTGCATAAAGGGGCATGGCATTGCAGGACAAGACTACCTTATACCCCAGTATTGCAACCTGCACGCCCAGACGTTAGCCACCACAGGAAAGAAAAATAATCCTGATTCATGCCCCTTACATTATTTGTCATTTTTCCTCCTTATAGTAATGCCCAGTATACATTATGCCACATACTGCAATGGCCCTAAGACATTATGCCACACACAATAATGCACATGACACAATATGCACACACCATAATGCCCCCGACACATTATGACACACACCGTAATGCCTGTGACACATTATGACAGGAATCGCAATGCCCGTTATACATTATGCTACACACTGCAATGCCCCTGATACATTATAGCATATACAATGTCTGTGACACATTATGACACACACCGCAATGTCCGTGATACATTATGCCACACACTGCAATCCCCCTGAGACATTATACCACATACCACAATGCCCGTGATATAGTATACAACACACCGTAATGCCTAACACATTATGACACACACCGCAATGTCCGTGATACATTATGCCACACACTGCAATGACCCTGAGACATTATACCACATATCACAAAGCCTGTGATATAGTATACCATACACCGTAATGCCTGTGACACAGACCGCAATGCCCGTTATACCCTATGCCACCCACCGCAATGCCCGTTATACATTATGCCACACTGCAATGCCCCTGAGACATTATACAACATACCACAATGCCCGTGATATAGTATGCCACACACCGTAATGCCTGTGACACATTATGACACACACCGCAATGTCTGTGATACATTATGCCATACACCGTAATGCCCATTACACATTAAGTCCTACAGTAAGGCTTCTAATTACTTTTAAATTACCTGCTCGTTGCCAGGGGTTTCATGCTCTTGGTTCCATGCACGGTGCCAGGGGTTTACATGCTCAGGGTGTCATGCTCGTTGCCAGGGGTTTCATGCACTGGGTGTCATGCTTGTTGCCAGGGGTTTCATGCACTGGGTGTCATGCTCGTTGCTAGGGGGTAATGCTTGTTGCTAGGGCTGAGCTCCCAGTGCCACACATGCCCCCATTGCCAGATATTCACCCTCAGTGCCAGGTACTCACATGCCCCCAGTGCCAAATATAGCCCCCCCCCATGTGTCAGGTACACATATACCCCCTCAGTGCCACGTATGCCCCCAGTGCCAGATATTCCCCCACAGTGCCAGGTACTCACATGCCCCCAGTGCCAAATATAGCCCCCCCCATGTGCCAGGTACACATATACCCCCCCAGTGCCACATATGCCCCCAGTGCCAGATATTCCCCCACAGTGCCAAGTACTCACATGCCCCAGTGCCAAATATAGCCCCCCCATGTGCCAGGTACACATATACCCACCCCAGTGCCACATATGCCCCCTCAGTGCCACATATGTCTCCCTACCACTGTGCCGCATATGCTCCCCCAGTGCCCCCCCCTGGGCGCTCCCCCACTGTTTTGTGATGGAGGGACACGGAGGGCACAGCGCGCGCCTCTCCTGTGTCCCTCCTGGGTCTCCGGCGGGTCTGTTAAAGGAAGTGTTGGTTCGTGAGCCAATCAGAGCTCACGAACGGCACTTCATTTATTAGACCCGCCGGAGACCCAGGAGGGACAAAGGAGAGGCGCGCGCTGTGCCCTCCGTGTCCCTCCTTACAGCAGCGGAGGGTTAGTGAGAGCAGATTGACATGCGGACGCTCGTCCGCATGTCAATCTGCGCTAAATCAGTGGTGGCGCCCCCGCAGCCCCTCGACCCCAAACCACCGCGAGGGCTGCAGGGGCAGTAGTTACGCCACTGACCCCAGGCCCCCCTTATAAGGGGGCCCCCTGCCTGCCATCAAGCACTGGACGTTTACATGATTTTTTGATTTTTGTTTTATAAAGTTCTGCCATTGGTGGCAGTGGTGCAGAACGCCCCTACCCCCAACCCTCTCCCGCACGGATCAAATTTGTTTTCCAGAGATGGAGACAGCCCTGTCTCCATCTCAGCACTGGCCGGTCACACCTGCAGTCACAATCAGAGCCGACGGGCAAACACGCATGGCTGCTCCTCACAGAGAGCTCTGATCAGCAGAGCTCTCTGCAGTGCTGGATACATTGCAGGCAGCAGAGGGAGCTACTGAGTATGTGCAGCAGGAGCACCGCTCACAATCACATGGACTCTGGCAGTGACAATCTCCTCCAGCTCCTCTTCTCTCTTGGTATGGTTAGTGCTTAATGGTGTGTGTGTGTGTGTGTGTGTGTGTGTGTGTGTGTGTGTGTGTGTGTGTGTGTGTGTGTGTGTGTTTGTTTGTTTACTTTGTATGTATGTATGTATGGGATGCGGTCGAAATACCAACGCCGGAATCCCGACCGCCACAATCCCGACATATTCTCCCTCCGTGGGTGTCCACGACATCCATAGAGTGAGAATATAATAGTGTGCCGAGCATAGCGAGGCACCGTGCCCGCAGCATGGCGAGCAAAGCGAGCCCGCAAGGGGCTGCGTTCCGCTCGCCACCCCTGTCGGGATTGTGTGGTCGGAATTCCGGCATCGGTATTTCGACCGCCGGGATCCCGTCCAGCGGGATTACGTACTGATCCCGTATGTATGTATGTATGTATGTATGTATGTATGTATGTATGCTGTGTGTGTTGTGTGTAAGTATGCTACAGTATGTATGTGTGTTTGTATGTATGTATGTATGTATGCTGTGTGTGTGTGTGTGTGTATGTATGTATGTATGCTGTTTGTATGTGTATGTATGCTATGTGTATGTATTGTGTATATTTACAGTATGTATGGTGTGTGTGTGTGTGTGTGTGTGTGTGTGTGTGTGTGTGTGTGTGTGTGTGTGTGTATTTGTAGCCAAGCTGTGTGTGTGGGGTGTATGTACAGTATGTATGCTGTGTGTTGTGTGCATGTATGCTATGTGTGTGTTTGTAGGTATGCTGTGCGTGTATTAGGTTTTCGTCTTGAAGTAGGGCTGCCAGAAAATTTATTTTGTGACAGGCAGATTATACAGACCTGTACTATTGTAACCAGCAGCTTGCGTGCCCTTAGATGCTAGAAGAAGCATTCCCCAGCATCATACTATACCACCTACCATGTGACAGAGTAATATCGTTTTTGTTTTTCTACATTGGATAAATGTGATTTCTATATTTTTGTTCAGTAATATTTACTGTACTGCCTCTAACAGCTCTCTGCTTATATGTGAGATATATATACAGGTTGAGTATCCCATATCCAAAATGCTTGGGAACAGAGGTATTTTGTAGAGATGAGCGGGTTCGGTTCCTCGGAATCCGAACCCGCCCGAACTTCATGTTTTTTTACACGGGTCCGAGCGACTCGGATCTTCCCGCCTTGCTCGGTTAACCCGAGCGCGCCCGAACGTCATCATCACGCTGTCGGATTCTCGCGAGGCTCGGATTCTATCGCGAGACTCTGATTCTATATAAGGAGCCGCGCGTCGCCGCCATTTTTCACACGTGCATTGAGATTCATAGGGAGAGGACGTGTCTGGCGTCCTCTCCGTTTATAGAGATTCGAGAAGAGAGTGAGACAGAGAGAGACACAGTAGTAATTTGGGGAGCATTAGGAGGAGTACTACTACTAATAGTACTTGCTGAAGTGATAGAGAGAGATAGTGTGACTGTATTATCTGACTTGTGGGGGAGACACTGACAGTGGGGAGCAGTTAGAGTCTGAGAGCAGGACTCAGGACTCAGGAGTACATATAACGTACAGTGCACACTTTTGCTGCCAGAGTGCCAGCCACACTGCCATTGTTTGTGACCACACTGACCACCAGTATAATATATATTGTGATTGTCTGCTTAGGACTCAGGAGTACTACTTGCAAGTTGCTGATAGTGTGACCAGTGACCTGACCACCAGTTTAATAAATCACCACCAGTTTATGAGTTTAATATATATTATATATATATATATAATTGTATATAATATATATATAATATTGTATACCACCTAGCACCTACCCGTGTTTTTTTTTTTTTCTTTCTTCTTTATACATACTACTATAGTAGCTTACTGTAGCAGTCTGCGGTGCTGCTGAGCTGACAGTGTCCAGCAGGTCCGTCATCAGTCATTACATAATTAATATATAATATATACCTGTCCGGCTGCAGTACTAGTGATATTATATATACATATATATTGATTTCATCTCATTATCATCCAGTCTATATTAGCAGCAGACACAGTACGTTAGTCCACGGCTGTAGCTACCTCTGTGTCGGCACTCGGCAGTCCATCCATAATTGTATACCACCTACCCGTGGTTGTTGTTTTTTTCTTTCTTCTTTATACATACTACTATAGTAGCTTACTGTAGCAGTCTGCGGTGCTGCTGAGCTGACAGTGTCCAGCAGGTCCGTCATCAGTCATTACATAATAAATATATAATATATACCTGTCCGGCTGCAGTACTAGTGATATTATATATACATATATATTGATTTCATCTCATTATCATCCAGTCTATATTAGCAGCAGACACAGTACGTTAGTCCACGGCTGTAGCTACCTCTGTGTCGGCACTCGGCAGTCCATCCATAATTGTATACCACCTACCCGTGGTTGTTGTTTTTTTCTTTCTTCTTTATACATACTACTATAGTAGCTTACTGTAGCAGTCTGCGGTGCTGCTGAGCTGACAGTGTCCAGCAGGTCCGTCATCAGTCATTACATAATAAATATATAATATATACCTGTCCGGCTGCAGTACTAGTGATATTATATATACATATATATTGATTTCATCTCATTATCATCCAGTCTATATTAGCAGCAGACACAGTACGTTAGTCCACGGCTGTAGCTACCTCTGTGTCGGCACTCGGCAGTCCATCCATAATTGTATACCACCTACCCGTGGTTGTTGTTTTTTTCTTTCTTCTTTATACATACTACTATAGTAGCTTACTGTAGCAGTCTGCGGTGCTGCTGAGCTGACAGTGTCCAGCAGGTCCATCATCAGTCATTACATAATAAATATATAATATATACCTGTCCGGCTGCAGTACTAGTGATATTATATATATATATATATATTGATTTCATCTCATTATCATCCAGTCTATATTAGCAGCAGACACAGTACGTTAGTCCACGGCTGTAGCTACCTCTGTGTCGGCACTCGGCAGTCCATCCATAATTGTATACCACCTACCCGTGGTTGTTGTTTTTTTCTTTCTTCTTTATACATACTACTATAGTAGCTTACTGTAGCAGTCTGCGGTGCTGCTGAGCTGACAGTGTCCAGCAGGTCCGTCATCAGTCATTACATAATAAATATATAATATATACCTGTCCGGCTGCAGTACTAGTGATATTATATATACATATATATTGATTTCATCTCATTATCATCCAGTCTATATTAGCAGCAGACACAGTACGTTAGTCCACGGCTGTAGCTACCTCTGTGTCGGCACTCGGCAGTCCATCCATAATTGTATACCACCTACCCGTGGTTGTTGTTTTTTTCTTTCTTCTTTATACATACTACTATAGTAGCTTACTGTAGCAGTCTGCGGTGCTGCTGAGCTTCCAGTGTCCAGCAGGTCCGTCATCAGTCATTACATAATAAATATATAATATATACCTGTCCGGCTGCAGTACTAGTGATATTATATATACATATATATATTGATTTCATCTCATTATCATCCAGTCTATATTAGCAGCAGACACAGTACGTTAGTCCACGGCTGTAGCTACCTCTGTGTCGGCACTCGGCAGTCCATCCATAATTGTATACCACCTACCCGTGGTTGTTTTTTTTTTCTTTCTTCTTTATACATACTACTATAGTAGCTTACTTTAGCAGTCTGCGGTGCTGCTGAGCTGACAGTGTCCAGCAGGTCCGTCATCAGTCATTACATAATAAATATATAATATATACCTGTCCGGCTGCAGTACTAGTGATATTATATATACATATATATTGATTTCATCTCATTATCATCCAGTCTATATTAGCAGCAGACACAGTACGGTAGTCCACGGCTGTAGCTACCTCTGTGTCGGCACTCGGCAGTCCATCCATAATTGTATACCACCTACCCGTGGTTGTTGTTTTTTTCTTTCTTCTTTATACATACTACTATAGTAGCTTACTGTAGCAGTCTGCGGTGCTGCTGAGCTGACAGTGTCCAGCAGGTCCGTCATCAGTCATTACATAATAAATATATAATATATACCTGTCCGGCTGCAGTACTAGTGATATTATATATACATATATATTGATTTCATCTCATTATCATCCAGTCTATATTAGCAGCAGACACAGTACGGTAGTCCACGGCTGTAGCTACCTCTGTGTCGGCACTCGGCAGTCCATCCATAATTGTATACCACCTACCCGTGGTTGTTGTTTTTTTCTTTCTTCTTTATACATACTACTATAGTAGCTTACTGTAGCAGTCTGCGGTGCTGCTGAGCTGACAGTGTCCAGCAGGTCCGTCATCAGTCATTACATAATAAATATATAATATATACCTGTCCGGCTGCAGTACTAGTGATATTATATATACATATATATTGATTTCATCTCATTATCATCCAGTCTATATTAGCAGCAGACACAGTACGGTAGTCCACGGCTGTAGCTACCTCTGTGTCGGCACTCGGCAGTCCATCCATAAGTATACTAGTATCCATCCATCTCCATTGTTTACCTGAGGTGCCTTTTAGTTGTCCCTATTAAATTATGGAGAACAAAAATGTTGAGGTTCCAAAATTAGGGAAAGATCAAGATCCACTACCATCTCGTGCTGAAGCTGCTGCCACTAGACATGGCCGAGACGATGAAATGCCAGCAACGTCGTCTGCCAAGGCCGATGCCCAATGTCATAGTACAGAGCATGTAAAATCCAAAACACCAAATATCAGTAAAAAAAGGACTCCAAAACCTAAAATAAAATTGTCGGAGGAGAAGCGTAAACTTGCCAATATGCCATTTACCACACGGAGTGGCAAGGAACGGCTGAGGCCCTGGCCTATGTTCATGGCTAGTGGTTCAGCTTCACATGAGGATGGAAGCACTCAGCCTCTCGCTAGAAAAATGAAAAGACTCAAGCTGGCAAAAGCACCGCAAAGAACTGTGCGTTCTTCGAAATCCCAAATCCACAAGGAGTGTCCAATTGTGTCGGTTGCGATGCCTGACCTTCCCAACACTGGACGTGAAGAGCATGCGCCTTCCACCATTTGCACGCCCCCTGCAAGTGCTGGAAGGAGCACCCGCAGTCCAGTTCCTGATAGTCAGATTGAAGATGTCAGTGTTGAAGTACACCAGGATGAGGAGGATATGGGTGTTGCTGGCGCTGGGGAGGAAATTGACCAGGAGGATTCTGATGGTGAGGTGGTTTGTTTAAGTCAGGCACCCGGGGAGACACCTGTTGTCCGTGGGAGGAATATGGCCATTGACATGCCTGGTGAAAATACCAAAAAAATCAGCTCTTCGGTGTGGAAGTATTTCACCAGAAATGCGGACAACAGGTGTCAAGCCGTGTGTTGCCTTTGTCAAGCTGTAATAAGTAGGGGTAAGGACGTTAACCACCTCGGAACATCCTCCCTTATACGTCACCTGCAGCGCATTCATAATAAGTCAGTGACAAGTTCAAAAACTTTGGGTGACAGCGGAAGCAGTCCACTGACCAGTAAATCCCTTCCTCTTGTAACCAAGCTCACGCAAACCACCCCACCAACTCCCTCAGTGTCAATTTCCTCCTTACCCATTAATGCCAATAGTCCTGCAGGCCATGTCACTGGCAATTCTGACGAGTCCTCTCCTGCCTGGGATTCCTCCGATGCATCCTTGAGTGTAATGCCTACTGCTGCTGGCGCTGCTGTTGTTGCTGCTGGGAGTCGATCGTCATCCCAGAGGGGAAGTCGGAAGACCACTTGTACTACTTCCAGTAAGCAATTGACTGTCCAACAGTCCTTTGCTAGGAAGATGAAATATCACAGCAGTCATCCTGCTGCAAAGCGGATAACTGAGGCCTTGACAACTATGTTGGTGTTAGACGTGCGTCCGGTATCCGCCGTTAGTTCACAGAGAACTAGACAATTTATTGAGGCAGTGTGCCCCCGTTACCAAATACCATCTAGGTTCCACTTCTCTAGGCAGGCCATACCGAGAATGTACACGGACGTCAGAAAAAGACTCACCAGTGTCCTAAAAAATGCAGTTGTACCCAATGTCCACTTAACCACGGACATGTGGACAAGTGGAGCAGGGCAGGGTCAGGACTATATGACTGTGACAGCCCACTTGGTAGATGTATGGACTCCCGCCGCAAGAACAGCAGCGGCGGCACCAGTAGCAGCATCTCGCAAACACCAACTCTTTCCTAGGCAGGCTACGCTTTGTATCACCGCTTTCCAGAATACGCACACAGCTGAAAACCTCTTACGGCAACTGAGGAAGATCATCGCGGAATGGCTTACCCCAATTGGACTCTCCTGTAGATTTGTGGCATCGGACAACGCCAGCAATATTGTGTGTGCATTAAATATGGGCAAATTCCAGCACGTCCCATGTTTTGCACATACCTTGAATTTGGTGGTGCAGAATTTTTTAAAAAACGACAGAGATGCTGTCGGTGGCCAGAAGAATTGCGGGACACTTTCGGCGTACAGGCACCACGTACAGAAGACTGGAGCACCACCAAAAACAACTGAACCTGCCCTGCCATCATCTGAAGCAAGAAGTGGTAACGAGGTGGAATTCAACCCTCTATATGCTTCAGAGGTTGGAGGAGCAGCAAAAGGCCATTCAAGCCTATACAATTCAGCACGATATAGGAGGTGGAATGCACCTGTCTCAAGCGCAGTGGAGAATGATTTCAACGTTGTGCAAGGTTCTGATGCCCTTTGAACTGGCCACACGTGAAGTCAGTTCAGACACTGCCAGCCTGAGTCAGGTTATTCCCCTCATCAGGCTTTTGCAGAAGAAGCTGGAGACATTGAAGGAGGAGCTAACACAGAGCGATTCCGCTAGGCATGTGGGACTTGTGGATGGAGCCCTTAATTCGCTTAACAAGGATTCACGGGTGGTCAATCTGTTGAAATCAGAGCACTACATTTTGGCCACCATGCTCGATCCTAGATTTAAAGCCTACCTTGGATCTCTCTTTCCGGCAGACACAAGTCTGCTGGGGTTCAAAGACCTGCTGGTGAGAAAATTGTCAAGTCAAGCGGAACGCGACCTGTCAACATCTCCTCCTTCACATTATCCCGCAACTGGGGGTGTGAGGAAAAGGCTCAGAATTCCGAGCCCACCCGCTGGCGGTGATGCAGGGCAGTCTGGAGCGACTGCTGATGCTGACATCTGGTCCGGACTGAAGGACCTGACAACGATTACGGACATGTCGTCTACTGTCACTGCATATGATTCTCTCACCATTGAAAGAATGGTGGAGGATTATATGAGTGACCGCATCCAAGTAGGCACGTCACACAGTCCGTACTTATACTGGCAGGAAAAAGAGGCAATTTGGAGGCCCTTACACAAACTGGCTTTATTCTACCTACGTTGCCCTCCCACAAGTGTGTACTCCGAAAGAGTGTTTAGTGCCGCCGCTCACCTTGTCAGCAATCGGTGTACGAGGTTACATCCAGAAAATGTGGAGAAGATGATGTTCATTAAAATGAATTATAATCAATTCCTCCGTGGAGACATTGACCAGCAGCAATTGCCTCCACAAAGTACACAGGGAGCTGAGATGGTGGATTCCAGTGGGGACGAATTGATAATCTGTGAGGAGGGGGATGTACACGGTGATATATCGGAGGATGATGATGATGAGGTGGACATCTTGCCTCTGTAGAGCCAGTTTGTGCAAGGAGAGATTAATTGCTTCTTTTTAGGTGGGGGTCCAAACCAACCCGTCATTTCAGTCACAGTCGTGTGGCAGACCCTGTCACTGAAATGATGGGTTGGTTAAAGTGTGCATGTCCTGTTTATACAACATAAGGGTGGGTGGGAGGGCCCAAGGACAATTCCATCTTGCACCTCTTTTTTCTTTCATTTTTATTTGCGTCATGTGCTGTTTGGGGAGTGTTTTTTGGAAGGGCCATCCTGCGTAACACTGCAGTGCCACTCCTAGATGGGCCCGGTGTTTGTGTCGGCCACTAGGGTCGCTAAGCTTAGTCACACAGCTACCTCATTGCGCCTCTTTTTTTCTTTGCGTCATGTGCTGTTTGGGGAGGGTTTTTTGGAAGGGACATCCTGCGTGACACTGCAGTGCCACTCCTAGATGGGCCCGGTGTTTGTGTCGGCCACTAGGGTCGCTTATCTTACTCACACAGCTACCTCATTGCGCCTCTTTTTTTCTTTGCATCATGTGCTGTTTGGGGAGGGTTTTTTGGAAGGGACATCCTGCGTGACACTGCAGTGCCACTCCTGGATGGGCCAGGTGTTTGTGTCGGCCACTAGGGTCGCTTAGCTTACTCACACAGCTACCTCATTGCGCCTCTTTTTTTCCTCTTTGCGTCATGTGCTGTTTGGGGAGTGTTATTTGGAAGGGCCATCCTGCGTGACACTGCAGTGCCACTCCTAGATGGGCCCGGTGTTTGTGTCGGCCACTAGGGTCGCTAAGCTTAGTCACACAGCTACCTCATTGCGCCTCTTTTTTTCTTTGCGTCATGTGCTGTTTGGGGAGTGTTTTTTGGAAGGGACATCCTGCGTGACACTGCAGTGCCACTCCTAGATGGGCCAGGTGTTTGTGTCGGCCACTAGGGTCGCTTAGCTTACTCACACAGCTACCTCATTGCGCCTCTTTTTTTCTTCTTTGCGTCATGTGCTGTTTGGGGAGTGTTTTTTGGAAGGGCCATCCTGCGTGACACTGCAGTGCCACTCCTAGATGGGCCCGGTGTTTGTGTCGGCCACTAGGGTCGCTAAGCTTAGTCACACAGCTACCTCATTGCGCCTCTTTTTTTCTTTGCGTCATATGCTGTTTGGGGAGGGTTTTTTGGAAGGGACATCCTGCGTGACACTGCAGTGCCACTCCTAGATGGGCCCGGTGTTTGTGTCGGCCACTAGGGTCGCTTATCTTACTCACACAGCTACCTCATTGCGCCTCTTTTTTTCTTTGCGTCATGTGCTGTTTGGGGAGGGTTTTTTGGAAGGGACATCCTGCGTGACACTGCAGTGCCACTCCTAGATGGGCCCGGTGTTTGTGTCGGCCACTAGGGTCGCTTAGCTTACTCACACAGCTACCTCATTGCGCCTCTTTTTTTCTTTGCGTCATGTGCTGTTTGGGGAGGGTTTTTTGGAAGGGACATCCTGCGTGACACTGCAGTGCCACTCCTAGATGGGCCAGGTGTTTGTGTCGGCCACTAGGGTCGCTTATCTTACTCACACAGCTACCTCATTGCGCCTCTTTTTTTCTTTGCGTCATGTGCTGTTTGGGGAGGGTTTTTTGGAAGGGACATCCTGCGTGAGACACTGCAGTGCCACTCCTAGATGGGCCCGGTGTTTGTGTCGGCCACTAGGGTCGCTTATCTTACTCACACAGCTACCTCATTGCGCCTCTTTTTTTCTTTGCGTCATGTGCTGTTTGGGGAGGGTTTTTTGGAAGGGACATCCTGCGTGACACTGCAGTGCCACTCCTAGATGGGCCAGGTGTTTGTGTCGGCCACTAGGGTCGCTTAGCTTACTCACACAGCTACCTCATTGCACCTCTTTTTTTCTTCTTTGCGTCATGTGCTGTTTGGGGAGTGTTTTTTGGAAGGGACATCCTGCGTGACACTGCAGTGCCACTCCTAGAAGGGCCAGGTGTTTGTGTCGGCCACTAGGGTCGCTTAGCTTACTCACACAGCTACCTCATTGCGCCTCTTTTTTTCTTCTTTGCGTCATGTGCTGTTTGGGGAGTGTTTTTTGGAAGGGACATCTTGCGTGACACTGCAGTGCCACTCCTTGATGGGCCAGGTGTTTGTGTCGGCCACTAGGGTCGCTTAGCTTACTCACACAGCTACCTCATTGCGCCTCTTTTTTTCTTCTTTGCGTCATGTGCTGTTTGGGGAGTGTTTTTTGGAAGGGACATCCTGCGTGACACTGCAGTGCCACTCCTAGATGGGCCAGGTGTTTGTGTCGGCCACTAGGGTCGCTTAGCTTAGTCATCCAGCGACCTTGGTGCAAATTTTAGGACTAAAAATAATATTGTGAGGTGTGAGGTATTCAGAATAGACTGAAAATGAGTGGAAATTATGGTTTTTGAGGTTAATAATACTTTGGGATCAAAATGACCCCCAAATTCTATGATTTAAGCTGTTTTTTAGTGTTTTTTGAAAAAAACACCCGAATCCAAAACACACCCGAATCCGACAAAAAAAATTCGGTGAGGTTTTGCCAAAACGCGGTCGAACCCAAAACACGGCCGCGGAACCGAACCCAAAACCAAAACACTTAACCCGAAAAATTTCAAGTGCACATCTCTAGTATTTTGGATATAGGATTATTCCGTATTTTGGAATAATTGCATTCCATTAGAGATGAGCGGGTTCGGTTTCTTTGAATCCGAACCCGCACGAACTTCACTTTTTTTTTCACGGGTCCGAGCGACTCGGATCTTCCCGCCTTGCTCGGTTAACCCGAGCGCGCCCGAACGTCATCATGACGCTGTCGGATTCTCGCGAGACTCGGATTCTATATAAGGAGCCGCGCGTCGCCGCCATTTTCACACGTGCATTGAGATTGATAGGGAGAGGACGTGGCTGGCGTCCTCTCCATTTAGATTAGATTTAGAAGAGAGAGAGAGAGAGAGAGATTGCTGTGATACTGTAGATTAGAAGAGAGTGCAGAGTGCAGACAGAGTTTAGTGACTGACGACCACAGTGACCAGTGACCACCAGAGACAGTGCAGTTGTTTGTTTTATTTAATATATCCGTTCTCTGCCTGAAAAAAACGATACACAGTCACACAGTGACTCAGTCTGTGTGCACTGCTCAGCCCAGTGTGCTGCACATCAATGTATTGTATATAAAGCTTATAATTGTGGGGGAGACTGGGGAGCACTGCAGGTTGTTATAGCAGGAGCCAGGAGTACATGATAAATAATATTATATTAAAATTAAACAGTGCACACTTTTGCTGCAGGAGTGCCACTGCCAGTGTGACTAGTGGTGACCAGTGCCTGACCACCAGTATATTAGTAGTATTGTATACTATCTCTTTATCAACCAGTCTATATTAGCAGCAGACACAGTACAGTGCGGTAGTTCACGGCTGTGGCTACCTCTGTGTCGGCACTCGGCAGGCAGTCCGTCCATCCATAATTGTATTATATACCACCTAACCGTGGTTTTTTTTTTCTTTCTTTATACCGTCGTCATAGTCATACTAGTTGTTACGAGTATACTACTATCTCTTTATCAACCAGTGTACAGTGCGGTAGTTCACGGCTGTGGCTACCTCTGTGTCGGAACTCGGCAGGCAGTCCGTCCATCCATAATTGTATTATAATATATACCACCTAACCGTGGTTTTTTTTTCGTTCTTTATACCGTCGTCATACTAGTTGTTACGAGTATACTACTATCTCTTTATCAACCAGTGTACAGTGCGGTAGTTCACGGCTGTGGCTACCTCTGTGTCGGCACTCGGCAGGCAGTCCGTCCAACCATAATTGTATTATATACCACCTAACCGTGGTTTTTTTTTTCATTCTTTATACCGTCGTCATACTAGTTGTTACGAGTATACTACTATCTCTTTATCAACCAGTGTACAGTGCGGTAGTTCACGGCTGTGGCTACCTCTGTGTCGGCACTCGGCAGGCAGTCCGTCCAACCATAATTGTATTATATACCACCTAACCGTGGTTTTTTTTTCATTCTTTATACCGTCGTCATACTAGTTGTTACGAGTATACTACTATCTCTTTATCAACCAGTGTACAGTGCGGTAGTTCACGGCTGTGGCTACCTCTGTGTCGGCACTCGGCAGCCCGTCCATAATTGTATATACCAGTGACCTAACCGTGGTTTTTTTTTCTTTCTTAATACATACATACTAGTTACGAGTATACTATCTCTTTATCAACCAGTCTATATATTAGCAGCAGACACAGTACAGTGCGGTAGTTCACGGCTGTGGCTACCTCTGTGTCGGCACTCGGCAGCCCGTCCATAATTGTATATACCACCTAACCGTGGTTTTTTTTTCTTTCTTTATACATACATACTAGTTACGAGTATACTATCTCTTTATCAACCAGTCTATATATTAGCAGCAGACACAGTACAGTGCGGTAGTTCACGGCTGTGGCTACCTCTGTGTCGGCACTCCGCAGCCCGTCCATAATTGTATATACCAGTGACCTAACCGTGTTTTTTTTTTCTTTCTTTATACATACATACTAGTTACGAGTATACTATCTCTTTATCAACCAGTCTATATATTAGCAGCAGACACAGTACAGTGCGGTAGTTCACGGCTGTGGCTACCTCTGTGTCGGCACTCGGCAGCCCGTCCATAATTGTATATACCAGTGACCTAACCGTGGTTTTTTTTTCTTTCTTTATACATACATACTAGTTACGAGTATACTATCTCTTTATCAACCAGTCTATATATTAGCAGCAGACACAGTACAGTGCGGTAGTTCACGGCTGTGGCTACCTCTGTGTCGGCACTCGGCAGCCCGTCCATAATTGTATACTAGTATCCAATCCATCCATCTGCATTGTTTACCTGAGGTGCCTTTTAGTTGTGCCTATTAAAATATGGAGAACAAAAATGTTGAGGTTCCAAAATTAGGGAAAGATCAAGATCCACTTCCACCTCGTGCTGAAGCTGCTGCCACTAGTCATGGCCGAGACGATGAAATGCCAGCAACGTCGTCTGCCAAGGCCGATGCCCAATGGCATAGTACAGAGCATGTCAAAACCAAAACACCAAATATCAGTAAAAAAAGGACTCCAAAACCTAAAATAAAATTGTCGGAGGAGAAGCGTAAACTTGCCAATATGCCATTTACCACACGGAGTGGCAAGGAACGGCTGAGGCCCTGGCCTATGTTCATGGCTAGTGGTTCAGCTTCACATGAGGATGGAAGCACTCAGCCTCTCGCTAGAAAACTGAAAAGACTCAAGCTGGCAAAAGCACCGCAAAGAACTGTGCGTTCTTTGAAATCCCAAATCCACAAGGAGAGTCCAATTGTGTCGGTTGCGATGCCTGACCTTCCCAACACTGGACGTGAAGAGCATGCGCCTTCCACCATTTGCACGCCCCCTGCAAGTGCTGGAAGGAGCACCCGCAGTCCAGTTCCTGATAGTCAGATTGAAGATGTCAGTGTTGAAGTACACCAGGATGAGGAGGATATGGGTGTTGCTGGCGCTGGGGAGGAAATTGACCAGGAGGATTCTGATGGTGAGGTGGTTTGTTTAAGTCAGGCACCCGGGGAGACACCTGTTGTCCGTGGGAGGAATATGGCCGTTGACATGCCAGGTGAAAATACCAAAAAAATCAGCTCTTCGGTGTGGAGGTATTTCACCAGAAATGCGGACAACAGGTGTCAAGCCGTGTGTTCCCTTTGTCAAGCTGTAATAAGTAGGGGTAAGGACGTTAACCACCTCGGAACATCCTCCCTTATACGTCACCTGCAGCGCATTCATAATAAGTCAGTGACACACAAGTTCAAAAACTTTGGGTGACAGCGGAAGCAGTCCACTGACCAGTAAATCCCTTCCTCTTGTAACCAAGCTCACGCAAACCACCCCACCAACTCCCTCAGTGTCAATTTCCTCCTTCCCCAGGAATGCCAATAGTCCTGCAGGCCATGTCACTGGCAAGTCTGACGAGTCCTCTCCTGCCTGGGATTCCTCCGATGCATCCTTGCGTGTAACGCCTACTGCTGCTGGCGCTGCTGTTGTTGCCGCTGGGAGTCGATGGTCATCCCAGAGGGGAAGTCGTAAGCCCACTTGTACTACTTCCAGTAAGCAATTGACTGTTCAACAGTCCTTTGCGAGGAAGATGAAATATCACAGCAGTCATCCTACTGCAAAGCGGATAACTGAGTCCTTGACAACTATGTTGGTGTTAGACGTGCGTCCGGTATCCGCCGTTAGTTCACAGGGAACTAGACAATTTATTGAGGCAGTGTGCCCCCGTTACCAAATACCATCTAGGTTCCACTTCTCTAGGCAGGCGATACCGAGAATGTACACGGACGTCAGAAAAAGACTCACCAGTCTCCTAAAAAATGCAGTTGTACCCAATGTCCACTTAACCACGGACATGTGGACAAGTGGAGCAGGGCAGGGTCAGGACTATATGACTGTGACAGCCCACTGGGTAGATGTATGGACTCCCGCCGCAAGAACAGCAGCGGCGGCACCAGTAGCAGCATCTCGCAAACGCCAACTCTTTCCTAGGCAGGCTACGCTTTGTATCACCGCTTTCCAGAATACGCACACAGCTGAAAACCTCTTACGGCAACTGAGGAAGATCATCGCGGAATGGCTTACCCCAATTGGACTCTCCTGTGGATTTGTGGCATCGGACAACGCCAGCAATATTGTGTGTGCATTAAATATGGGCAAATTCCAGCACGTCCCATGTTTTGCACATACCTTGAATTTGGTGGTGCAGAATTTTTTAAAAAACGACAGGGGCGTGCAAGAGATGCTGTCGGTGGCCAGAAAAATTGCGGGACACTTTCGGCGTACAGGCACCACGTACAGAAGACTGGAGCGCCACCAAAAACTACTGAACCTGCCCTGCCATCATCTGAAGCAAGAAGTGGTAACGAGGTGGAATTCAACCCTCTATATGCTTCAGAGGTTGGAGGAGCAGCAAAAGGCCATTCAAGCCTATACAATTGAGCACGATATAGGAGATGGAATGCACCTGTCTCAAGTGCAGTGGAGAATGATTTCAACGTTGTGCAAGGTTCTGATGCCCTTTGAACTTGCCACACGTGAAGTCAGTTCAGACACTGCCAGCCTGAGTCAGGTCATTCCCCTCATCAGGCTTTTGCAGAAGAAGCTGGAGGCATTGAAGAAGGAGCTAAAAGGGAGCGATTCCGCTAGGCATGTGGGACTTGTGGATGGAGCCCTTAATTCGCTTAACAAGGATTCACGGGTGGTCAATCTGTTGAAATCAGAGCACTACATTTTGGCCACCGTGCTCGATCCTAGATTTAAAGCCTACCTTGGATCTCTCTTTCCGGCAGACACAGGTCTGCTGGGGTTGAAAGACCTGCTGGTGACAAAATTGTCAAGTCAAGCGGAACGCGACCTGTCAACATCTCCTCCTTCACATTCTCCCGCAACTGGGGGTGCGAGGAAAAGGCTCAGAATTCCGAGCCCACCCGCTGGCGGTGATGCAGGGCAGTCTGGAGCGACTGCTGATGCTGACATCTGGTCCGGACTGAAGGACCTGACAACGATTACGGACATGTCGTCTACTGTCACTGCATATGATTCTCTCAACATTGATAGAATGGTGGAGGATTATATGAGTGACCGCATCCAAGTAGGCACGTCACACAGTCCGTACTTATACTGGCAGGAAAAAGAGGCAATTTGGAGGCCCTTGCACAAACTGGCTTTATTCTACCTAAGTTGCCCTCCCACAAGTGTGTACTCCGAAAGAGTGTTTAGTGCCGCCGCTCACCTTGTCAGCAATCGGCGTACGAGGTTACATCCAGAAAATGTGGAGAAGATGATGTTCATTAAAATGAATTATAATCAATTCCTCCGCGGAGACATTGACCAGCAGCAATTGCCTCCACAAAGTACACAGGGAGCTGAGATGGTGGATTCCAGTGGGGACGAATTGATAATCTGTGAGGAGGGGGATGTACACGGTGATATATCGGAGGGTGAAGATGAGGTGGACATCTTGCCTCTGTAGAGCCAGTTTGTGCAAGGAGAGATTAATTGCTTCTTTTTTGGGGGGGGGTCCAAACCAACCCGTCATATCAGTCACAGTCGTGTGGCAGACCCTGTCACTGAAATGATGGGTTGGTTAAAGTGTGCATGTCCTGTTTTGTTTATACAACATAAGGGTGGGTGGGAGGGCCCAAGGATAATTCCATCTTGTACCTCTTTTTTCTTTTCTTTTTCTTTGCATCATGTGCTGATTGGGGAGGGTTTTTTGGAAGGGACATCCTGCGTGACACTGCAGTGCCACTCCTAAATGGGCCCGGTGTTTGTGTCGGCCACTAGGGTCGCTAATCTTACTCACACAGTCAGCTACCTCATTGCGCCTCTTTTTTTCTTTGCGTCATGTGCTGTTTGGGGAGGGTTTTTTGGAAGGGACATCCTGCGTGACACTGCAGTGCCACTCCTAGATGGGCCCGGTGTTTGTGTCGGCCACTAGGGTCGCTAATCTTACTCACACAGCTACCTCATTGCGCCTCTTTTTTTCTTTGCGTCATGTGCTGTTTGGGGAGGGTTTTTTGGAAGGGACATCCTGCGTGACACTGCAGTGCCACTCCTAGATGGGCCCGGTGTTTGTGTCGGCCACTAGGGTCGCTAATCTTACTCACACAGTCAGCTACCTCATTGCGCCTCTTTTTTTCTTTGCGTCATGTGCTGTTTGGGGAGGGTTTTTTGGAAGGGCCATCCTGCGTGACACTGCAGTGCCACTCCTAGATGGGCCCGGTGTTTGTGTCGGCCACTAGGGTCGCTAATCTTACTCACACAGTCAGCTACCTCATTGCGCCTCTTTTTTTCTTTGCGTCATGTGCTGTTTGGGGAGGGTTTTTTGGAAGGGCCATCCTGCGTGACACTGCAGTGCCACTCCTAGATGGGCCCGGTGTTTGTGTCGGCCACTAGGGTCGCTAATCTTACTCACACAGCTACCTCATTGCGCCTCTTTTTTTCTTTGCGTCATGTGCTGTTTGGGGAGGGTTTTTTGGAAGGGACATCCTGCGTGACACTGCAGTGCCACTCCTAGATGGGCCCAGTGTTTGTGTCGGCCACTAGGGTCGCTTATCTTACTCACACAGCGACCTCGGTGCAAATTTTAGGACTAAAAATAATATTGTGAGGTGTGAGGTATTCAGAATAGACTGAAAATGAGTGTAAATTATGGTTTTTGAGGTTAATAATACTTTGGGATCAAAATGACCCCCAAATTCTATGATTTAAGCTGTTTTTTAGTGTTTTTGGAAAAAAACACCCGAATCCAAAACACACCCGAATCCGACAAAAATAATTCGGTGAGGTTTTGCCAAAACGCGTTCGAACCCAAAACACGGCCGCGGAACCGAACCCAAAACCAAAACACAAAACCCGAAAAATTTCAGGCGCTCATCTCTACATTCCATAATGAGATATCATGGTGATGGGACCCAAGTCTAAGCACAGAATGCATTTATGGTTCATATACACCTTATACACACAGCCTGAAGGTCATTTTAGCCAATATTTTTAATAATTTTGTGCATTAAACAAAGTGTGTGTACATTCACACAATAAATTTATGTTTCATATACACCTTATACACACAGCTTGAAGGTCATTTAATACAATAATTTTAATAATTTTGTGCATTAAACAAGGTTTGAGTACATTGAGCCATCAGAAAACAAAGGTTTCACTATCTCAGTCTCACTCAAAAAATTCTGTATTTCGGAATATTCCGTATTTCGGAATATTTGGATATGGGATACTCAACCTGTGTATATATATCTCCTATATAATAGCCCTATTCTGTGACCTTGTGATTCATTTGCTAACGCTGGGCGGAGTCACAACAGTGGGCAGAGTTATTCAAATGAGTCACAGAGATCTGGCCAAATCTACAGGAGACTAGGAGCAGAAGCAGATAGCATGGACATTGGGCATGTCACAGACAGGGCTGCATACCTCCCAGCTTTCTGCAGGAGCTTTCTCCAGGCAGAAGGAGGGAAACACTCGGCGAAAGGGGGCGTGGCTTCACGGGAGGGTCCCCGTTTTCGTCAGTGAGGGGGCATGCCCAGCGCTCTGTGAGCTGCTGGCATGCCCCCAGGGGCTGATTATGAGTCCGGGGGGCCCAGGGCAGGGAGCCCTATCTCATTGCTGTGCCTGCTGGGGGTTGGGGCGTGGCCTAATCGCGGACCGCGCGGCCACGCCCCCTTATGCAAATTCCGATTTTTGTTTTTATTTTTTTTATGGGATTTTGGCCCCTCAGCTAGGGCTAAATCCAGAGGAGGTGGTCGCTCCCCCCTACACACCCGCACAGGGAGAAGAAAGCAGGGAGACTGCTGCCTCCCTGCAACACCACAGACCTGCCAATGTGCAGCAGCGTGTGCTGACTGTAGCACAATGCTGCCACTGTTGCTGGCAGGACAGGGGGGGGGAGCTTCTGAGCTGGGACAGAGCTACTCCAGCCGGGGGGGCCTCTAAAACTGTGGGGCCAACGGTACGTATCCCCTGCCCCCCCCCCCCCCTTAATCTGGCTCTGCTGCTGGAACCCCCCCATTAATCCGTACCCCCTGATGCCCCCTCTCCCTCTGTCTCCACTATTCACCGCTGCTCTGCTAAGCAGAACAGCGAGTACAGGAGCTTTCCAACTGCCCCCCCCCACCGCAGGACACTGCGACCCGCGGGTTGGACAGCGGGACAGACCCCAAAAAATGGGACTGTCCCGCGAAAATCGGGACATTTGGGAGGTATGGGGGTGTGTGAGGGGTATGTCATACAGACAAACGGGCACCGGCTCACTGTGTGCTTGACCCCCCACATCGGCATACTCAGCAGGGTCTCTCTGGTGCGGAGGAGCGTCACTTTCTGACACACTCCACGCTTCTTAGCTGCAGTTTAGTGAGGCACCTGCCGCTGTGCAGGTTCCATACTGCCTCTGTTATCTCCAGCCCCGGCAACCCCACCGCTAGCTGCAGCGCTGCCACCCGCAGTGGAGTGTGCCCAGCTCATTCACACACTTTAGCTGGCGGGTAGCGCTGCAGAAATCCGAGCTGCTTGCAGGCTCTGACCCACTCCTCCCTCCAGCCGCAGCGTCTCCTGGGAGCTAACCAGTCACTCCCAGTCTCCCCTTACCACAGTGCCCGGAAGCCGTGAGGTCCGCGCCACGTGCATGCTATGACCCCCTCCTCCCTCCAGCCGCAGCATCTCCTGGGGGCTAACCAGTCATTTCCAGTCTCACCTTACCACAGTGCCCGGCAGCTGCGCGAGGTCTGCGGTGTGTGACGAAGGGGGGGGGGGGCAGGGATGCGGACTGGCAGAGAAAGCAGGACTCCAGCCTGAGAGAGTCAGCCATGCCAAGTCTCCAGCAGCAGCAGATCCCAACAGGTTGGAATGGAACAGCAGCAGCCAGCAGCAGTGACTCCGGTAAGACACATCTGTCTGTCACCACTGTTTTGTCCCTAATACCAATCTCTCCCGTGCCCTGTGTTCTGTCATGTCCCTGGCCTTGCCCTGCCACCCTTATTCTGGCCCTTTCACCCTTATCCTGGCCCTGTCACCCTTATGCTGGCCCTGTTACCCCTATCCTGGCCCTGTCACCCCTGTGCTTGCCCTGTGAACCCTATACTGGCCCCGTCACCCCTGTCCTGGTCCTGCCGCCCCTACCCTGGCCCTGTCACCCCTATCCTGTCCCTATCATTTCTGTCCTGGCCCTGTCACCCCTGTCCTGGCCCCATCACCCCTGTCCTGGCCCCGTCACCCCTGTCCTGGCCCCGTCACCACTGTCCTGGCCCCGTCAACCCTGTACTGACCCTGTCACCCCTGTCCTGGCCCTGTTACTGCATACCCTCCAACTACCTTTTATGGCATGCACAGTACCCGCAGCGCCTCCAGACCTCTCCCCAATGCACCACACCTCCGCACCTTCCCCTCCACCACATGCGGCACTCCACCCCTCCCCCACATGCTGTGCCTCCAGACCCCCTACACCACCCGTGGCTCCCACTCCTCCACCCCTTCACCACCCACAGCACCTCCAGGCCCCTTCCACCATTCACCCCCCTTATACGTCTCCCCCCACACCTGCCCCCCTCCACCCGCAGCATCTGCAGACACCCTCCCACATCAGCAGTCCCCCCCTCACCCACCCCTCCCCCACCAATGGCACCCCTGCACCTGCCCCTCCACCACCAGCAGCACCTCCGGACCTCCTTTCCCATCCACCGCAACACCCGTACCTGCCCCTACCCTACCCAGGGTGCCTGCGGTCCCCTACCCAACCCCCGGCACACCCGTCCCTTCCCATCCCACAGCACCTCCGGAACCCTTCACCCATCCACAACATCCCCACACCTGCCCCTCTCCCACCCGTGGCACCCCTGCCCCTCCCCCACCTGCGGTGCCTCCGGACCCCTCCCCCATCTGCATCCCCCACTCCTCTGCCCCTCCCCCACACGCAGCACCTCCCGAACCTTCCCCATCCGGGCCCCACCCCCACTTCTGCCTCCCCTCCACCCGCAGCATCTACAGACACCATCCGCAGTCCCCCCCGCACCCGCTGCATTCTGTACATCGTGCCCTGCAGGTGCTGTTCACGCCGTCGCAAGGGGCTACGCCTCCTTCACCATCGCACGCCCTTTCATTGTGCAATATTTAACCACTAACAAAGGAATGCAGGTAATACTCCATATAATACAAATATTAAACCCCAGAAAGGCATGCAAGGGTTAAGGGGGCGTAGCCCCTTGCGACGGTGTGAAGAGCGCCCGTAGGGCGCGATGAAGCACCTAGTATATATATATATATAGATCAAAAATGAGGCGGCACTCAGAGATTTGTTGAAAAGCAAACAGGTGTGTATTCAAATCATCACATCACATCAACGTTTCGGGGAACAAATCCCCTTCATCAGGATGAACAAACAGTGCAGAAAATGAAATATATAAACAAACTCACCCAAGGAGACTTCCCACTGCACATCATCGCAGTGATGTGATGTGATGTGATGATTTGAATACACACCTGTTTGCTTTTCAACTAATCTCTGAGTGCAGCCTCATTTTTGACCTACATATGGGGGTTGCCAAACCCAGATGGAGGGCACCAGAGTAAGCAAGCCCTAGGGGGCATCCAGAGTGCCGGCGTTACGCTGTATGGATATATATGTATATATATATATATATATATATATAACCCCCCCTATATGCACTATATATAGCACTTAGGGGGCCTCCTTGTATTAAGTACCCCGGGCCCCGTGGAGCCTTAATCCGGCCCTGACCATAGGGAAGCTTGCCAACATTCTATTTGGAACGACAGTACTAGTGACTAATGTCAGCTCGTTCCCAGAGTTTAGCAGGGCTAACACAACTTGTTGGTTTATTTGAATAGTCGCCGAAAAAGCAATGGGCTCCCTGTAGAATGGACAGCAATTAGGAAAGGAGGAACCAAGATGTGTAACTATACAGTTACAAATGTCCAGGGGTCCAGCTCTGTCAGTGTGGGACGTCATGACGTCTCTCCCATAGTGCCGAGGAGCGGACGCCAGAAGGACCACAGCGGACGGATGCGGGAGCGGGGATTGGTGAGTATTGTGTTTTATTTATTTTTTCATATGTGTGAGTGTATTAGCGGAGCTTCTACTGGGAGCAAACTACATGGGGGCTAACTACTGGAGGCATAACTACAGGGGCTAAACTACTTGGGGTGTTACTACTGAGGGCTCTAAACTACAGGGGGGCTAAACTACAGGGGCATTACTACTGGGGGGCTAAACTACTGGGGGCTAAACTACTGGAGTCATAACTGCAGGGGATATAACTACAGGGGCTAGTCTACAGGTGGCATTACCACTGGGGGCTAAACTACATGGGGCAAACTACATGAGGGCTAAACTACAGGGAGGCTAAACTACTGGGGGCATAACTATAGGGGCTTAACTACTGGGGGCATTACCACTGGGAGGCTAAACTAAAGGAGGGGTGAAATGCTTGGGTCATAACTGCAGGGGCATTACCACTTGGGGCTAAACTACTGGGGGCATAACTACTGGAGCTAAACTACAGGGGGCTAAATGACTGGGGGCATTTCTACAGGCGACATTATTACTGGGGGCAATACTACACAGGGGCATTACCATTAAGGGCATTACTACTGGGGGCACTACTAATGAGGGCATTGTAAAGGGTGCACTTCTTAACGGGCATCATTCCTAGGGACATAAGGGGCACTACTACTGTGAGCATTGCTTAAGTGGCACCACTACTATGGGCTCTATATAAGGGGCACTACCAGTACAGTGGACCTTGCATAAGGGGTACTACTACTGTGGGCATTGTATAAGGGGCGCTACTGCTGTGGGCTTTATGTGTATTACGGGGTGCTACTACTGTGGGCATTATGTGTACTAGGGGTGCTACTACTGTGGGCTGTGTGTATAAGGGGCACTAATGTGTGTCATAACATGAATAAGGGACACTAATATGTGGTGCAATGTGAATAAGATTGCGCTACTCTGTGGCATAATTTTAATTGGGGATACTATTAAGTGACCACGCCCCTTTTTGGGGCACGTGCCTACAGCATGCACAATACCTTTGTTACATGGGTGCTGGCCTGGGGTAGAGGGGGTGAGTTCCATCACTTCTCTAGGACCACTTTAAGCACTGCAAATGACCATTCATATTTCTCCATCGACGTGTTTCAGTCCACCAGAGACCTTTATCAATACCCAAGAATGCAAAACAAAACTATCCTCTACTAAAAAACATATTGTATATAATTGATTCAGTTTTTTGCTCAGTGAGAAAGGACACATCTGTATACATATACTTGGGAGATCTAGTCCAATAATTAAAATATATGGATCGTTAAGACATTAAATATTGGCCCTCATTCCGAGTTGTTCGCTCGCTAGCTGCTTTTAGCAGCAGTGCAAACGCTAAGCCGCCGCCCTCTTGGAGTGTAACTTAGCTTAGCAGAAGTGCGAACGAAAGATTAGCAGAACTGACACTGAAAAAAAAATTCATGCCATTTCAGAGTAGCTCCAAATCTACTCCTACCTTGCGATCACTGCAGACTGTGTAGTTCCTGTTTTGACGTCACATACACGCCCTGCGTTCGGCCAGCCACTCCCCCGTTTCCTCAGGCATGCCTGCATTTTAACCTGACACGCCTGCATTTTTTAGCACACTCCCGGAAAACGCACAGTTACCTCCCAGAAACACCCCTTTCCTGTCAATCACTCACCAATCAGCCGTGCAACTGAAATGAGTCACTCGACCTTGTGTAAAACAGCATAGTTTTGTGTGAAAGTACTTGGCGCATGCGCACGGTGTACCGTACGCATGCGCAGAAGTCCGCTTTTTTACCTAATCGCTGCGCTGTGACCGAAAGGAGCTAGCGATCAACTCGGAATGAGGGCCATTGTTCCGTTCATGAAAGGTGGGGACAAACTTATCATGAAGTGGTTAATTGAGATTCATTAACATTACATCTGAATAAATAACACACACCACTTTTAACATAAATACTATTGATCATTTGGCAGGTGCCCCCCTTCCCACTGAAGCAATGGAAATTACTTAAACTTGGACAGCACAATAGAAATTATTGATGATATTTTCCAATAAATGTACTTTGTTTTGCTTTTCCATCTCTAGCAAGGACGTCAGCCTCTTGATTAGTCACAGAGAAAAAAACATTAAGGTCTGATCTATAACCTGTATTTTAAAAGGCTATATCAGTGATAACACTGTCCAATGTCTTGTACTTACTATATGTACTGTATAACAAGCCAAATTGTTTCAAAACTGTTTACCATTCCCTAAACAATCCTTATAGATGTTTTACATTATGTTCTGGTAAAATACTTTCCAGCGTGACATAGGCACCACAAAATACCTTCCCTTTTATTATACAGTCACAGCTTAGGGATCATTTAGCAATGAAAGTACTTTTTATTTAGCATAAAATACACAGGTGAACCAGTGCTTATGGGGGTAATTCTGAGTTGATCACAGCAGGAACTTTGTTAGCAGTTGGGCAAAACCATGTGCACTGCAGGGGGGTATACTATAGCATGTAAAGTTTACATTGTAAACCCATTAACATGGGCCCTCATTCCGAGTTGATCGGTCGCAAGGCGAATTTAGCAGAGTTACACACGCTAAGCCGCCGCCTACTGGGAGTGAATCTTAGCTTCTTAAAAGTGCGACCGATGTATTCGCAATATTGCGATTACTAACTACTTAGCAGTTTCAGAGTAGCTCCAGACTTACTCTGCCTGTGCGATCATTTCAGTGCTTGTCGTTCCTGGTTGACGTCACAAACACACCCAGCGTTCGCCCAGGCACTCCCACCGTTTCTCCGGCCACTCCTGCGTTTTTTCCGGAAACGGTAGCGTTTTCAGCCACACGCCCCTGAAACGCCGTGTTTCCGCCCAGTAACACCCATTTCCTGTCAATCACATTACGAACGCCGGAGCGAAGAAAAAGCCGTGAGTAAAAATACTTTCTTCATAGTAAAGTTACTTGGCGCAGTCGCAGTGCGAACATTGCGCATGCGTACTAAGCGGATTTTCACTGCGATGCGATGAAAAATACCGAGCGAACAACTCGGAATGAGGGCCATTATCCCTCATTCCAAAATCACTGCACACAGCATCAATAAGAAATGTTAAATATTCTGGAAATTATTATTTTTTTGTATAATCTGTTTTTATTGAAAACAATACAGACATATAGCAATATGTAAACACATGGGAACACATTAACGGACACTTAGAAAGCGGCTAAATACAGCGGTGTACAGTAGTATAAACGAAATTGCAGCAGTGTGTTCGATATATCCAAAGTCTGCATTAACATTTTTTAAAACAGGAAACTTAAAAGAAGACAGGCAAAGGAGGGAAAAAAGAAAATAACAAAGAAAGAGGTGACCGAGCCGAGAATGCAAAGAAGGGAAGGAAAGGCAGTGTGAAAGAAACTGACGTATTCAAATATGCCTACCCGGGACAAATGATAAATGAGCCCCCATCTCATTTCAGGGAAGAAATATGGGTTTTGTATGACTCAGAGGTTTTATATTCTATCCAAGGCAGCCATGTAGCTATAAACTCAGTCCGTCTATCCCCAGTGCTCAGTAAAATATCTTCCATATTCATATAATAATCCAGTCTGGAGTACCAGGTATGCCACATAGGAGGATTGGAGGACCTCCACAGAGTTGGAATTACTGCCCGGGCGGCATTGCCAAGGTGTCGTAATAGTGATCTCTTATAGGTAGAAAGTGGGGTAGTGGAGTGGTTTAACAACCAAAAGGCCGGGTCGGATGGGATAGGAGCATGAAGGATAACACCGGAAATGGAGATTACATCCCCCAAAAAAGTTTTAATAAGGGGGCAAGTCCACCAAATGTGTAGCAAAGAGCCTAAATCTTTATGGCACCTCCAACAGGCAGGGGAGATAGATGGAGAAATGGCGTGTAGGAGGGTAGGGTGTCTGTACCATCTCATCAATATCTTATATTGTGTTTCTCTTACTTGTATGCATATGGAACTCCTATGGGCTTTAAGAAAAATAGATTCCCATTCTCTATCTGAAAATGAGAGGTTCAGGTCTCTTTCCCATTTCTGGGTGAAAGGAGGAGGGGTCAAGGAGTCAGATGTAAACAGGAGTCTGTACAGGGTGGATACCGTGTGTACGGGGTTCGGGGCGCAACACACATCCTTTCAAATGGAGTCAGCTCCCGGGCCGCTTGCCAGTATATATTGTCCGTATACAGGAAGTGTCGAACCTGTAAAAACTTCCAGAAATCAGCCTGTGGGATCTCCCATTTTGCTCGAATATCTGAAAATTGCTTAACCCCGGATGGCTGAACTAGCTGACCTACTCTGAAAAGTCCCTCCAGGGCCCAGTTTTGGTAGTAGACAAGGGAGAGGCCAGGTGGGAAAGCAGGGTTATTTTAAAAAAGTAGTAAGGGGGCCAAAGACCAAGGAGAGGGACGGTCGTCGTCTTATCCCTTTCCAGAAGGAGAGCGTAGGAGAAATAGTCAGGTGGGGTTGCGGAAGTTTGGGTAGTGTCGGGAGCCAAGGGAAAATTTCAGGGCATAGCTGAACATATAGGCCTTCTAAGACCACCCATTGTTTAACCTCCCGACTCCTAGTCCAATCCAAGACCCTGTTCAAGAGGATTGCATGGTAGTAGTTTTTAATATCTGGGAGTTGAAATCCACCTTTTGTAGGCGGGCGAGTCAGGACGGATCTACCAATTCTGGGCCTCTTACGACGCCAAATAAATTGTTGAATCAGGGATTTTATGGTCCGGAACCAGGAATCTGGGATTCGGATTGGCAAGGTTTGAAGGCGATAGAGCAATTTGGGTAAGGTGTTCATCTTTACAACATTAATTCTGCCTAGCCAAGAAAGATTATGGTGTTGCCATCTGCAGTAGTCATTTCTAACGGCTTGGAGTATAGGGTAGAAGTTCAGGGACAGCAGGCGCGATAAATCGCTAGGAAGTTGGACTCCTAGGTACGTGATATGGGAATCTCTCCATATAAATGGGAAAGTAGATTTAAAAAAAGTTAAAGTCGTGTGGGGGATTGAAATATTGAGGGCATAGGATTTGGACGTGTTGACTTTAAAACCGGAAAGTGAACTGAAGATGTCCAATTCACACATGAGGTGAGGAAGTGAGTGGATGGGTTGTGTAACGACTGTCAGCAGATCATCTGCAAACAAAGCGAGTTTGTAGTCCGTATCACCTACTTGAAGCCCCTTAATGTGGTCATTTGCTCTAATAGCCCTGGCCAAGGCTTCAATACAAAGGACGAATATCAGGGGGTACAAGGGGCAACCCTGTCTCGTTCCATTGCTAATAGAAAAATTGTCAGCAAGAATCCCATTAACCCGCACTTGAGCCGATGGCCGTGTATAGTGGGATAATATTCTGTGGGGAGCTTGTGGACCCAACCCAATGTGCTCCAACACAGCCCTCATATAGTCCCAATTGACTCTGTCAAAGGCCTTTTCGGCGTCTGTAGACAGCAACACAGTAGGTGTCCTGCTGTTAGAGGCCTGATGTATAAGGTTGAGGATCTTTGTCGTATTATCTTTTGCCTCGCGGCCCGGGACAAAGCCCACTTGATCACTATGAATAAGTGATGGGAGAAACTTGTTTAATCTAAGAGCCATCAATTTCGCAAAAAGTTTGAGATCCACATTAAGCAAAGAAATGGGTCTGTAACTGGAGCACACTGAGGGGTCCTTCCCTTGTTTAGGAATCACAGTAATATGGGCCTCCAGGGACTGACCAGAGAAATGCGTATCAGCCGAGATAGAGTTAAAGGCCTGTAATAATCTGGGGGCAAGAGTCTCTCTAAACGTCTTATAGTAAATGGCGGTAAAACCGTCCGGGCCCGGGCTTTTACGTAAGGGCGTGGAGGATATAACTTGTTCAACCTCAGTAAAGGTGAAGGGTGCTTCCAAGGAGTCACGGTCTGAGAGTGACAATTGAGGGAAAGCCACTTTAGCTAAGTATTTCCGAGATCCCAACATATTGGAAAGGGGATCGTGGGCCGGAGAGGGATCATCTAAATTATATAAGGTATTATAATAATCTTTAAAGCACGCTGCTATCTCAGGCGTTTTAAAGCATACGGAGCCCGCGCTATTTTTCATAGAGGGGATAAAAGAGGCCAGTCTCTGGGATCTAAGTGCCTGTGCTAACAAACGTCCTGACTTATTTCCCCATCGATAGTATTTGCTGTTACATTTACGCAGAGAGGCTTGGGTTTTATTATTGAGGATTTTCAGTAGGTGCGTCTGGGCTTCAGACAGGTCCACCAAATCGGAGGGAGACAGGGAGGATTTATGGCGGGTCTCCAAGGAATGGATTTTATGCAATAATGTAGTGGTTAGGGCCAGCCTATTTTTCTTCACAAAAGAGCCTAATTGAATCAATTTACCCCGTATAACACATTTGTGGGCCTCCCAAACCGTAATTTTGGATAAGTCCCCCGTATCGTTAATGGAAAAATAATCAGATAACGCCTTATCTAGTTCAGTTTTGCAAAACTCATCATATAGGAGGGATTCATTAAGGCGCCAGGTCCAGGGGCCGGGGGTTCGGGATGGGACTGAGAGGGACAGGAATACCGGGGCATGGTCTGACCAAGTAATGGAGCCAATGGAGGCATCCACTAATAAGGGGAGGTGTCTATGGCTCAGAAACAGGTAGTCTAAACGTGAATACACCTGGTGTGGGTGCGAAAAGAATGAGAAGTCTCTTTCAGAGGGGTGTGTGACCCTCCAAGAGTCAGCAAGCTGAAATTCGTGGAAGACCTTCCTAACCTGTCTGTGTTTTTGTTCAGAGAATTTAGGGGCTGGAGGGGAAGTGTCAATGGAAGGGTCCATAGACCAGTTTAAATCGCCCCCCAAAATAACAATACCCGTCATGAGGGCTTCAAGCCGGGGAAGTTGAGAGCGAAAAAAGGACGGTTGGCCCTGATTTGGAGCATAGAGGGCTATGAGAGTGTACGCTTGTGAGAATATATTGCATTGCACCACCAACAATCTACCCGGGACTAGTTTGTGAACTGAGACATCAGTCACTTGTAGGGCTTTAGAGAAAAGTATAGCAACCCCCTTGGATTTACTTTCAGGGTTATTGGAGTAGAAAGCAAGGGGGAATCTATGGTTTACCAAAGAGGGCCTGCGGGCAGAGATCTTAAAGTGTGTCTCCTGTATTAGAGCAACATCTACTCCGTCCGATCGCAGTGTCCGAAATAAATGGGACCTCTTCTCAGGGATGTTAAGACCTTTGGCGTTAATTGAGGCAAATTTAAGTGTACCCGGGGCAGACATCAGATCGTATAACAGTACCAGGTAGTAGGAGACTCGGACAGGTCACTAAAGAAAATGAGAAACAATATAGAGGGGAAAGAAAGGAAAAAGAGCAGATCACAGAAAATAGGAACATCAAGAACAAAAAAAACACCCGCAATGGGAAAGCTGGTAAGTATGTATACCAGAAACCCCATAGGGCACAGCGGCCGTGTGCGGGAACGGGGCAAGGGAGTCACCCCCCATAGGCACCATATCTACTATGAACAATTAAGAACAAGAAAAAGAAAAAAAAAGGCAAAACATTAACATTGACCGGCAGTAACAACTAACTGTCTAATAATATAGTCTCAATACTAAGCTCCAGGTTTAAAGGTGAAACCGATGAGAACACTGTGAAATGGAGCAGTAGTGGCACGAGGCCGCATAGGATGTATCTCACCCGGCATGCCACATCTGGAGCGTTCAACCCTCCTGCAGGAAACAAGAAGGTCCAGTTTGCAGGGCAGTAGAGAAGAATGTCGTCAGGTAGCGGAGGAGTCCTGGCAAGCGGAGAGAGTTTTTGAAGCTTTCTTCTGAGAACTACGTACAACTTGCCATGATGCACCGCCCCACGCAGGTTGGGGCGGGAGCAGATCAGGGAGGGTGAAGTCCCAATCCAGAATCTTCAGGGGTGGGAGACCGAGACTGGTGCAGAAAGTGGGAAAGTCGGAGGGAGTATGCAGGGTGTGGACCTTTCCTGAGGCGGAGACCTGCAGGTTGAAAGGGAAACCCCATCGGTATGTCAGTTGTCGTTTGCGGAGTTCCTCCGTAAGGGGTCGGAGGGTCTTTCTTTGTTGAAGCGTATGCCAGGAGAGATCCTGGAAGATGGAAATTGGGTCGCCATTAAAGTCCAGGCCATCCAGGCGGCGCGCTTTACTCATAATTTCCTCTTTCTGAGAGTAGTAATGCAATCGACATATGACGTCCCAAGGTCGGTCGGAGGAGAGCCCTCTCGGTTTAAGGGCACGGTGAGCTCTATCAAAGGTTATGGTGTTAGCCGGGTCCTTACCCAGAACTGCGTTGAATATTTTCATCAGGGCATCCACTAAGCCTGTCTGGGGGACGTCCTCGGGAATACCTCTCACGCGGACATAGTTTCTCCTACCTCTATTGTCCAAATCCAACACACGGGACCACAGCGACCGGATTTCCTCTGATTGAGCCTTGATAACATCCGTTAGGGACCCCATAAAGACATCTGCAGAGTCACGATGGTCCTCCAGTGCGGTCACCCTATCAGAGAGCCGCGAGATATCATGTTTGATAGATGCCAACTCCCTGCGCATGGTGTCCTGGAGATCCTGCTTCGTTGGAAGCGTTTTCATAAACTTCAAGATGTCTTGAAGAGCAGTATCGTTGTGAGCGTGTGGGGCGGGTTGCTCCATCGCTAATGGAGAGGCCGGAGAGGCGGAATGGCAGGAAGAGAGATCTCCAGAAGGCGTTGCGGGAGTGGGTTGTAGGAATGATCTCATTCCCGGCTGGTCCCTAGAGTGCGTAGTATTACTTTTCTTTTTCCCGGATCTGACCATGCTGAGAGGAGGACAGATGATTAAACGATAGCATGTGATACAGAGACTTTATGCAAAGGTACTGCTCGATACGCTGTGAAGTGCCTACAGCATGGTGACTCCCAGTGGAATGGCACTAGCACGCCATTAATCAAATTTCATCCACTAAGGCAACAAGCACACAATGGGCATCGTTTTCCGCATCCCCGGAGAGGAGAGGGCGGGCGTTGGACATCCGTGCTGCCGGCTCCCAATAGGCGTCCCGAGACAATTTGCAAATTCTTTCAGGCAGGTATAAAGGCAATATAATCACAGATATAAGTCCATGTATTTGGAAGAGCCACTAGGGGGAGCTCCAACCCAGTACATATACTTCATAAGGCAACTCCACTGTGTAATGGGGGCATAATCAGCAGTAAATATTAAATGCACAAGAACAAGAACTGTACCAGACTCACTGATGATAAATGTGATATATAGCCCTCCAATATCCCCTCCCCAAACAGCAATGCAGAATGAAGAGGGAGTATCAGCAGTAGAGGGGGCAATGGAGAGGGCTCACCCAGTCACCAGCCTGGCTCCAGGCTGCAGCAAGCGTCCTCCATGTGCAGAGGGAAGATGGCCGTCCAGGGTGAGATCTGAGGAGGGAGGCTAAAGCAGGCAACGTCCCCCGCGCCTCTGTGCACCCCAGGAGCAGGTAGGCCTTAGGTAACACTCAGGGACAGCCCCAGGGTCGTGCGCCGGGATCCTCTGCCGGGTGCTGCAGCGGCGTCACGTGACGCGTCCGGAGCTCGGAGCCACGGCCGCCGCCGCCGGATGAGGCCGTGCAGGCAGGACGAGGAGACGGTGAGCGGCAGCCAAGACGCTGCAGAGGACGGTCCCCCATCGGTTGCGGTAGCGGTAGGCTGCGGGAAGGGGTCCGGGGCGGGGGGAAGTGCCCGGCCCCACCGAGGGTGGCTCCAGCGGGATAGAGGGGGAAATTGAGTCCCCGGCCTCCAGACAGGGAACAGGCCGCAACCTGCAGAGGGGTAGGAGACCCCCCCCGGCTCCGCGAACCCAGATTCCGTGACAGGGGAAGACTCCAGGCACCAAGTAGGGTGAATTTGGCTGTGGAAAGTAGGTCTTGAGCCATTTTAAAGGGGTCTGCAAGGCAGGTTTGGTGGGAGCTCTCCCAAAGCCTGTGTGCTCTCAATGGCAGCCAAGCCACGCCCCATTCTGGAAATTTATAACAGTCCATTACATAGACCCCTTAAAAATGTGCCTGTTTTTGCATTTTCCATATGACTATATCACATTTCATCATCAGATTCAACTTCTAGAACTGATACAATAGAAGCCACGGTTGTGATACAGAAGACGGACATTAAAAAGATAGTCATTAGGTCGTCAGTAAAAGGTCTGCAGTCAAAAGTTGACAGGGTCAAAAGGTCGACACGCAAAAAAATTGGGTGTTGTTTTGTGTTTTACATTTTTTACCCGAATTTGTTGAAATGCGGCCTCTCGCGGGGTCGCTTCGCTCGCCATGCTTCGGGCAAGGTTACTAAAGATAATAGTTTGTGACAATATAGTAAATGCAGCAAAAGTTGTAAAAATTTTATTTAAAAAAAAATTGTGTCAGCCATACGTCCACCTTTTGACCCTGTAGACCTTTTGACCCTGTCAATCTTTTGATTGTTGACCTTTTGTCCCTGTCGACCTAATGCATGTAGACCATTAGTGGTCAACCTATGGACTGTAGACCTTTTTAGTGTATATCTACAGTATAGACCGGATACCTAGTAGCCACAGTGCATTTACACCTACTGTAGTTTTTAGCTTAGCATCTTGCCTCTCTGACCACCAATCTAGTAACTCTATGGTGGTCATTCCGAGTTGATAGCTAGCTGCTTTCGTTCGCTGTGCAGCGATGAGGCAAAAACCAGCACTTTTGTGCATGCGTATGCGGTGCAATGCGCACGCACGAAGTAATATTACAACGACCGATGTAGTTTCACACAAGGTCTAGCGAAGCTTTTCAGTCGCACTGGTGTCCGCAGAGTGATTGACATGAAGTGGGCGTTTCTGGGTGTCAACTGTCCGTTTTCAGGGAGTGTTCGTATAAACGCAGGTGTGCCAGGAAAAAGGCAGGCATAGCTGGGCGACCGCAGGGCGTGTTTGTGACGTCAAAACAGGAACTGAACAGTCTGAAGTGATCGCAAGCGCTGAGTAGGTTTTGAGCTACTCTAAAACTGCACCCTAATCATAGCCCCTCCCACTTAGTAATGCCCTTCCCGTTCGCTTCTAAAATTTCCTATTGTTGCCATTACTAATAAAATGTTGCCAGTTAGTGGAGAGAACCATGCGCACTGGTGATACAGACTGGCGAATCGCCATTCCTTCCATCAGGGGTGGTAGAGGCTAAGACAGTAGGGCAATTTAAACATGCATGGGATAGACATAAGGATATTCTTACAAAGAAATAAGGATCAGATAAGGTTAGAGATAAAAATAATGTAAAAAAAAAAGGGGCAGACTAGATGGGCCAAGTGGTTCTTATCTGCCGACAAATTCTGTTTCTACAGCACACAGAATGAGCCGAAATTCACATTGTAGCACACCGTATGATCCGAAATTCACATTATAGCACACTGAATGAGCTGAAATTCACATTGTAGCACACTGAATGAGCCAAAATTCACATTATAGCACACTGAATGAGCCGAAATTCACATTGTAGCACACTGAATGAGCTGAAATTCACATTATAGCACGCAGAATGAGCTGAAATTCACATTATAGCACGTAGAATGAGCCAAAATTCACATTATAGCACGCAGAATGAGCCAAAATTCACGTTATAGCACGCAGAATGAGCCGAAATTCACATCATAGCACACTGTATGAGCCGAAATTCACATTACAGCAAGTAGAATGAGCCGAAATTCACATTACAGTACACTGAATGAGCCAAAATAAAGCAGGCACTGGGGGCAAGGGGAATCCTACCCCTAATTAACTTACACTGGGGCAGCGAGGGAAAAAAACACAGGGGAGCCTGACCCCTTCTTTACTCAGAGTATTGCAGCGTAAGGGCTTAAACAGTATCTCACCCCAAGCTGCAGGCCTGCGGATCTTTGTCCCATGTCTCACTGTCTGAGGTCTGCTTCTGAACTGGAGGTCCTCTGCCAGATCAGTCATGTGTCCCGCCACTCCACTCAAATGGCCATCGAGCTGTCCCTGTCTTGGAGAGACATGGCACACCGACACTTTAGCTAGGAGGGGAGAGGGGGAGACGTGGCACACACACACTTTAGCTAGGAGGAGGGGGGGGCGTGGCACACGCACACTTTAGCTAGGAGAAGAGGGGGGGGGGCATGGCACACCGACACTTTAGCTAGGAGGGGAGGGGGGGAGACGTGGCACACACACACTTTAGCTAGGAGGAGGGGGGTATCTGTAGGGGGGGCGTTCGCCCTAATCGCCCCCCGCTAAATCCGCCACTGCTTGAATGGACAGTGTCTCTGTCCGTGTACACGGACAGAGACGCTCTGAATGAGAGCATCTCTGTGCAATCCCAGCGTGTCTAGGCTGACGAACCGCCAAGTCACGCTGCGAGTGCTCGTTTGCGATGGAGCCGTCTGAGATGAGCGCGGCTCCATCTATACTGTCCAAATTTCAAGTTCCTAGTCCTTATGGTTCAAGAGGTTTTGTGATGAGTCAGTGGTATTTGCCTTTTATATATATATATATATATATATATATATATAGATTGGTATTACTGCAAGAGTAAACAGGACACTAACCAGGTATAATAATACCCTAATTGAACTAGGCAATATAATATGATATGTGTGTATGTGATATGAAATATAAGTATACACCATTCTAGTATAACCTGAAGGGTACTTCTCCAATAGTATATCGTGGGATCTGCATGAGGGCAATAGCAAATTACTTTTAAAGACAGATCTTCTTTCAAGTCTGAACCAGCCCCAGTGCAATTATATTGCTCAGTATGTAAGAGCTTGTAGGGCAAATGTATCAAAACTTGAAGAGAGATATATTGCAGAGAGATAAAGTACCAGCCAATCAGCTCATAACTGTCAGCTAGGATCTACCTGGCTGATACTTTATCTCTCTCCACTTTATCTCTCTCTAAGCTTTGATACATATGCCCCACTGTGTGAGCAGTGGTTCTAAGAGAAATTGCAAAGTAATTGAGGGAATAAATTACAATATATGGTGTAAAGACTGATACAAAAGAGTGTTCCAAAGATAATTAACAATGGTCAAGGCAAGCAACAAACAATCATAATTAAGAATGAAAGCCAAGGTCAATTGAATGAGCAGTATATGGAACAAGGGGGCAGATGTATTAAGCCTGGAGACGGCATAAGGAAGGGATAAACCAATGATAAGGTCAAGGTGATAAACGTACCAGCCAATCAGCTCCAATATGTAAATTAACAGGAGCTGACTGGCTGGTGTGTTTATCACTTTGCACTTGTCACTGGTTTATCACTTCCTTATGCCTTCTCCAGGTTAATACATCTGCCCCTAGAATCCAGAAACAAAGGTAATAACCACAGTAGCAGAAACTATCACCAGCAAGTATACTAATCCATCCTTGCCTTTTAAATTCCAAGGGCCCATTGGCCAAACTAGATGAGCCAAGTACATTTCAATGGTTCTATGGCCCAGACTTATCAAGCTTTGGAGAGTGATAAATTGCACTGTGATAAAGTACCAACCAATCAGCTCCTGTTATTTTTCAAACACACCATGTAACATGACAGTTAGGGGCTAATTAGTTGGTACTTTATCACCGTGCAAGTTATCACTCTCCAAGACTTGATAAATCTGAGCCCATGTTTCTAACATGTACCCCAACAGGTGTGTTCTGCCAGGCAGGCAGAAATATGGTCATGTGACTGATGCAGTGCCCTGTCCTTACCCGTTAGTAGATCAAGATGCGGAAGTGAATTATAGCAGCTCTCCGATTGTGAATTGTCATGCACTAACAATTTGTAAACTTATACAGTACACATTCTGGATTTGTCAAACTACCTCACAGTAAATCAATTTATGTAGAGCAGACATTTTAGTAAGAGACAAAAAAATGCTTGTGTTTAGAACACAGGGGGTCATTCCGAGTTGTTCGCTCGTTATTTTTTTTCGCAACGGAGCGATTAGTCGCGAATGCGCATGCGCAATGTCCGCAGTGCGACTGCGCCAAGTAAATTTGCTATGCAGTTAGGAATTTTACTCACGGTTTTTTCTTCGTTCTGGTGATCGTAATGTGATTGACAGGAAGTGGGTGTTTCTGGGCGGAAACTGGCCGTTTTATGGGTGTGTGCGAAAAAACGCTACCGTTTCTGGGAAAAACGCGGGAGTGGCTGAAGAAACGGAGGAGTGTCTGGGCGAACGCTGGGTGTGTTTGTGACGTCAAACCAGGAACGAAACTGACTGAACTGATCGCAGTTGCCGAGTAAGTCTGGAGCTACTCAGAAACTGCTAAGAAGTGTCTATTCACAATTCTGCTAATCTTTCGTTCGCAATTTTACTATGCTAAGATTCACTCCCAGTAGGCGGCGGCTTAGCGTGTGCAATGCTGCTAAAAGCAGCTTGCGAGCGAACAACTCAGAATAACCCCCACAATTAGCAATTGAATGCAAGGACATAAGAATATGATATTGAATAATATGCTAAAACTAAGTATTGTTAACAGAAAATTAAAAACACTCACAAAACAGGCACATTTTCAGATTTAAATAAAGAAAGAATGAAACAGTGGTATGAAAAGATTTCAAAATTATTATGCAGCCCAAAAAATCTGATCAATTAAAAACTAAGAGGCACTGTATTAATAAAGAAACAGTAAGTGCTGAAGTTCAGGAGATTAAGTACAGTGGAGTCTATTAGGAGGAAAGTGTGTCCTCATTCGGTAAATTATGCACACATAGGATAATTGCTGATGTAATTCCAATGCTTATGAATAAATTAAATGGACAGCTATAGATGTCAGTGAGCAGTAAATCCAGTGAGTATAGTATACTTCTATGAGTCAGAGTATTATAAACTGGTCCTGATTCAGAAGTGGATGCAATGTTTTGTGCAGTTGAGTGAGTATTTTGTACTGCGCATGTGCCACAGTCACGCTGTGCTCATGCAGCGATTGGTTAGCGACGGCGGATGCAGTGAGGATTTATTTGCAAAGCAAGTGACATGTAGGGAACATTTGTGAGAGGTATTGGGGGGAAGTGAGCTGGCAATGCCGGCAGCTGGAAAACTGGCGCAACAGTGCTATGCCCACTCATGGGTGTCCAAGACACCCATAGACTGGGAATAGAACCTGTGGCGTGCATTTATTGTGCTCACCTCGCTGTCAGCATATTGGCGGCCAGGATGCCGCCATCGGTATGTTGATGGCCGGCATAACGGCCGCCAGTAAATTATACTGAACCCCTGAAATTATATATTCAGCTGTAATACCCCCAATAATTTAATTATTACAGCTGCTGTACAACATCATGCCTTTCTGCACATGTACAAGTAGAGAGGAGCCTTGTCATAGGTCGTCTGAAAGGTTGGGGACAGCTGATAAAAGAGAAAAGACAGTTTGTGAGTGGCAGTTGTCGAGTGGCAGTTGGTCTGAGGAAACTGTGAAGAGAGCAGTAGTGATGGCCATCTTGTGAGGTTGGAAATACTGTATGTGTGTACAGGTTGAGTTATTGGATACACCAGTGGATGCCCTGAGACAACAAACATCCAAATTCTTAACCAGTGGAGTTGTTTGTTGATGTTGAATGAGGTACTCACCATTGTACACACTGGTTTCAAGGAGCGGAGCTTGAGTAGAGCAGTATCATACAGTGTATCAGGTGCCATAGTGGTGCAGAATCACTGGAAACACGTTGGAAAGCTGGTAATGTCAGGTCTCTCAAGAGCTTAGTGCATCTCCCACTGTGGTGCTCTAACACAGTAAACAAGATTGCATCATGATGTGTAGTACTAGCCTACGTGGCCACCTTGGTAAAGGGAGTGAAGCCTCGCTGTAGGAGCAACATGGAGTCTATGCTATAGCGCTCTCCATCTAAAGACAGTGAGTGACAGGGATTGGAGTGACAGAGACTTTCATTAAAGCCCTGGAGTATCAGTGGGAAGCAGATCTGAGAGAATAGAAAAAGCAATGTTCAGACATCAAGACTTCCACCCATCATCACTGCTGTGACTGCATTTGGAGGAAAGAGTTGGACCCAGAGGCGCAAATGATTTGGGTGAGAACATTTCGGCTGTGAAATACACGGGGGTTTATTTACTAATATTCATGTTTTTGCCGTTTTTAAGGGTGTTTGAACTCGAATGGTATCGGGTGCATTTTACTGCAACTTTTTGAATCCTGATACGATCATTCACTAAGCTGCCGAGTTTTGCACATTCGTTTTTTCCGATGTCGATGTGATTCGTAATGTCAGGCAGTGTTTTACGGGAGTGATGAGTAAAACACTGCCTGACAAAACACAAGGAATCCCGGCCGGATCTGTGAGATCCATGCTGGGCTTCATTGTGTACCCTAAAAAGGTGTTTTATTTGTTTTTAATTCTGAAAAAAATTGCGTGGGGTCCCCCCTCCTAAGCCAAACCAGCCTCGGGCTCTTTGAGCCGGTCCTGGTTGAAAAAATATGGGAAAAAATTGACAGGGGTTCCCCCAAATTTGATTAACCAGCACCGGGCTCTGCGCCTGGTCCTGGTGCAAAAAATACGGGGGACAAAAAGCGTAGGGGTCCCCCGTATTTTTTGAACCAGCACTGGGCTCCACTAGTCAGAGAGATAATGCCACAGCCGGGGGACACTTTTATATAGGTCCCTGCGGCCCTGGCATTAAATCACTAACTAGTCACCCCTGGCCGGGGTACCCTGGAGGAGTGGGGACCCCTTAAATCAAGGGGTCCCCCCCCTCCAGCCACCCAAGGGCCAGGGGTGAAGCCCGAGGCTGTCCCTCCCATTCAAGGGCGGAGGATGGGGGGCTGATAGCCTTGTGAAAAAATGTGAATATTGTTTTTAGTAGCAGTACTACAAGTCCCAGCAAGCCTCCCCCGCAAGCTGGTACTTGGAGAACCACAAGTACCAGCATGCGGTGGAAAACCGGGCCCGCTGGTACCTGTGTACTACTACTAAAAAAATACCCCCAAAAAAACAGGACACACACACCGTGAAAGTATAATTTTATTACATACATGCACACCTCCAACCATACATACTTACCTATGTTCACACGAGGCTCTGTCCTCTTGTCCCTGTAGAATCCTTGGGGTACCTGTGAAAAATTATACTCACATAATCCAGTGTAGAATCAGACCTTTGTATAATCCACGTACTTGGCAAAATAATAAAACGGAAACCCGACCACGCACTGAAAGGGGTCCCATGTTTACACATGGGACCCCTTTCCCCGACCGCCAGGACCCCCCCTGACTCCTGTCAAAGAGGGTCCCTTCAGCCAATCAGGGAGCGCCACGTCATGGCACTCTCCTGATTGGCTGTGTGCTCCTGTAGTGTCTGCCAGGCAGCACACGGCAGAGATACAATGTTGCGCCTATGCGCTCCATTGTATCCAATGGTGGGAACTTTGCGGTCAGCGGTGAGGTTACTTTCGGTCAACCGCTGACCGCAAAGTTCCCAGGGGTGACTAGTTGGGTATGTAATGCCAGGGCCGCAGGGACCACTATAAAAGTGTCCCCCGGCTGTGGCATTATGTACCTGGTTAGTGGAGCCCGGTGCTGGTTTCAAAAATACGGGGGACCCCTACGCTTTTTGTCCCCCGTATTTTTGGAACCAGGACCAGGCGCAGAGCCCGGTACTGGTTTATTAAATATGGGGGAACCCCTGTCATTTTTTCCCCCATATTTTTTCAACCAGGACTGGCTCAAAGAGCCCGAGGCTGGTTATGCTTAGGAGGGGGGACCCCACGCAATTTTTTTTACAGTTTTTACACTAAACAGACACTTTTCCATAGATAACCATGCACAGATCTCACTGATCCGTGCATAGTTATCCAAACTCGACTTGAAAAGGCAGGTCTATTTTTTTGCAACTTTTTTTAACGGATCGAATAAAAATAGACCCGCACTTGAGCACTCAGAGACTAACACCCAAATACGAATGAATAGTGAATGCCCGTATTGTATGAAATAACAGCCGCATTTGACCGATGGTCTATTCATTCGTATTTCGGAACATTGTCATTCAAACCATTACGAATAGACCAGACACTGCCAAGATTGGTGCTTAGTGAATTCCCGGATTGGGACTTAGAAAAAAAAACACAAATCGGCCAAACTCTGATTTTTAGTAAATACTGGCCACGGTCTGCTAATCACACACCAAGTGTTATACTCCTGCAAGATGAAGATGTGCTGCCAGATGTGTACAAATTTCCATTGCTTCTGACTAACTAGTAAGACTCAGATATCTTAGGAAAAATATTATCTACTGAAAGAAATCCTTTGTAATGGATAAGGACAGTATATCAATAATGCCAACGTACATCACGCACTGACTAGCCGCAGCGTCTTTATAAAGAAATACGCTATAACCCAGTTACCTTGCAAGGTCCCTGTTTACTGTCATTACATATTGGAGTTGAATTATCTACAGACTCCCCTGTCACAATTAGTGTGTGCTGTCAGCCTCACTAGTAATAAGTGATAATATATGCTATTATTAGTACTATAGTGTATTGGAGACTGCATTTATTTTAATAATTCAGTATGCATCAGTTAACTTTCTTTTAGAAGTGTACAGCTTTATTGAACTAAAGTCCTTTAAACAGTGTTAATGCATGTTATTGCAAGGTTTATTACATACTGTACATTTCCGTTTACAGTACCTTTATCCATAAGTAATTGAGCTGATCTGGTTTTACAGACATTCAGGTTGCAGAAAAAATACCACAATTCTTTTACTTACTACACAAATCATATATCTTTGTGTTTGCTCTGGGTACTGTCCTTACCTCTTAGCCACGGTGTGGTACAAATAGAGAGTTTCTCAGTAGTACGCCCAAGTTGTATTCAATGCACACATTACACCTTATCACCCCAGGGTACCACACAGTAATAACTGTCATAATATTGGTCACATGTATACTTTCAACAGAGTCGGTTAGAGGCATCTAGGTATAGATATATAATTTGGACTATACATTACCACATAGAGATTTTCCCAAGCAATGAGTTCCTTTGGACTTTCAACTGACTGGTGGTTATATTTCTCCAAAAATGCTCTCACTAAACTATCCCACTTAAATGCACTAAATCTCCTGGCTGTCTCTTTGCTGCACCCCCACCTCCCTTGCCTCTTCCCTCAGTGCACCTGATATTGACACTCACTTCCCCTCCAAAATAGAATCCATCCCCCATCACATCTTATCACTTACATTTTTCCCTAATACCATCTCTTTCTGGAACTGCAGATCTTGACATCCTTCACTCCAGTCTCTGAGACTGAAGTCTGTGTACTCCTTTCCTACTTTCCTCCCTTCTACCCTTTCCCTGCTCTCTTGAACTCATTCCATTTGAATCCCTTGCCCTTGAAGATATCTCACACATTACTTAATTACTATTCATTCTTCGAGCATGCTCTTCAAGAATGCTCTTGTCTTTTCCATTCTTAAGAAACCCTTTCTTGTCCCCTCCTTCCTCACTGATTTACAACTGCATCACCTCTTCCCTCCCAGTACCTCATAGGCAGTGGGAGGGAAAAACTTCAGTCTGGCTTTTAATTTCCATAGCTACTGCCCTCACCAAGCCACTGATAACCACCTCACTGCCAAATCCAAAGGTCTTTTCTTATTCTTCTTTACCTAAAAGCAGAATTTTGCACTCTTCTCTGTCAAATGATTCCACTATATTGAGGTTGATGACTCACCTCTCTTAGTTGTTCAAGTGATGTTTCTCAGAATCTACTGGCACATCCACTTCCATACCACTTCCCCTTCCCATCAAGTCTCCCCAAGGATCCAGCATTTCCCCATTTCCTTCTCCCTCTACATATCATCCCTAGGCAGGTTTATCAGTTCCTTTAGACTGTACTTCCACCTCTATGCCAAAAATCCTCAACTTGACTTCTATTCCCTGGACCTCTCTTCATCTCTTTTCTCCCAAGTCACCTCCTATCTGTCAGTAATCTCATTGTGGATGGCACAAAAGTTCCTGAAACTCAATATTTAAAAAAAAACGACACATAGTCTTTCTCTCTGAAAAGACATGTCGTCAGCCTCTCTGTTGACAATGTCTCAATCTCTTTCTTTCCTCAAGTCTGATGTCTACAGTAGGTACCACCCTCCTTCCAGACACAATCCTCTTATACAATCCTGCTCTTAGTTATACCCTCTGCAATAGCTGCAGAATCAGGCCCTCTCTGATCTTAAATTCTACTAAATACTGTATCTCATTCATGCTTTCCTCATTTCCTGCCTTGATTTCTGCAATCTGCTCCTCTCTGACCATTCTAACCCATCTTGCCCTCTCCAATCTATCCTCAACTCCTGCTGCCTGTTTCATTCCCCTTTCATGTTGGTCTACTTCTGCTTCTCCTCTCTGCAAGTCACTCCACTGGCTGCCTATACTTCTCAGAATTAAATTAAAACTGCTCTTTCTTACCTATAAAGCTCTCAACTTCATTGCTCTTCCCTACATCTCCATCCTCATTTCCGCCCACCCGCTTTCTTTGCTTGGCTAATTATTACCTCACTTTATACTTGATCACCACTTCCTATTTTCCCATTCATGATTTGTCCCAGCCTTTCCTAACTCCTGAAATACCTTGGTTCTCCTTTAGATTTTATCCTGCTTCCCAACATTAAAGTATGGCCTTAATTTTTGTCACTCTAACTTACCTATTCCATTCCATTCCATCTATCTCCACCCGTCTCTGCAGTCTGCCATCTTCTCCAACTGTGTGCACTCACTCTAGAGATTGTGGTTCGAACTGCACCCAAATCAGTATCAGAAATCCTCTGCACCATTTAGTGTTACCATGAAAACTCAAAGTTGCAGCAATTTTATGCTCCTAGATGCTCCCAGATACATATGAAAACCTCCATTTTGTTTCTCCTTGCAGGAAAAAAAACCCCTGTGATTTTCTCATACGTAATTAAGTTGCTACATATGTGTTCTCATGCATTGTTACTCAAGTCACATTAATCAGGGGTTTTAGTCATGGCATGAAAAACTTTCTGGTCTGCACATTTACCCGCAAGAGGGTCCATGCTGTGTAATACACATCTAAACCACTGGGTGGCCATTGTTCCATTCATGAAAACTGCAGTACTGTATACAATAGCAGTTGAGAGAGATGGCACTACTCTATAGCAAGCCGAAGACAGGCGGCCAATTACGTATGGACACTGTAAACTGTCACAGTTGTGAACGTGCAGTAAACTAAATTACTGCTGTGTCTACTGGACTGTAAGTGCAAGATCCTAGATAACAAATGGGTAAATGATTACTGATTTAACTCAGTATTTTTCTTCTCTAGAGTGCGTTTTCTTATACAACTGTACATGTACACTCTACAGCCACTAAATAAATGAACTGCATTTGTACTGTATGTACAGCACTGCACCATAAAAAACAAAATGAAAAAAAAAAATCCACTGTTCTGACTTCTAACATGAATAAGTTTATTTACTTCTTTTATTATTTTGTTTTTCTCCTACACATTGCGGCTAAACATTGTAAATGTACAGTGCCTTCAACAAGCGCCACAATTTTGCGACAATTTCTCATAGAAGGCAGCAATTTTCTTAATGAGTTACAACAATTTCTGAGCGAAAAATACTCCCCATACCAATTAAAACGCTACCAGAGTGTGCTCTGCCTTTACTGAATCTGTTGGTGGTAACTGCTGTACAGTAAATGATGCACAAGACTTCTGTACATTTTTATCCATTAGTATACAATAAAACAATGATTTGAGATAACTGCGCCAGTGGGTATTGGGATTTAAGAAATATATCTGTATTTGTAAAACACCTGTTCACAAATATAAATTGCATAATTATCGCTCTTGTGGGTGACCACAATTTACCTTGCGGTCTGCGGTAGACCACCAGTTCCCACCCATAGACTTCAATGGGGATTTTTTTTTTTCCATTGAACTCTATGGGCTCTGCTTGACTGACAGCTGAGGAGCCCGTAGCCAATCAGGAGAGCACTACTACATGGCACTCCCTGATTGGCTGGCAAGTCTCCAAGTGGCATTTGTCACGTAGAGGCCCGGCATTCAGGAGAACCCAATCCATGTGTGTATACATGGCTTGTGTTCAGTAGTTTTATATTTTTTAACCTCATGGATGCCTACATGAAACAAAGAGGACTGAACTACACTGTTTAGGTGAGTATATATGTATATATGTATAAATGTATATATGTATACATGTATATATGTATATATATATATATATATATGTTCTAGTGGTAAAACAGTTGCGCCTTCAGTGTTTGTGAATAAAGCTTTGTGAATCCTTTAGTGGTAGTAAAAGTATGCGTACCAGACATATGTAGAAAATTCGCTTTGTTTAAAAAGTCTTTGCATCTGGATGTTCTTTATTCGCACTGTCTCTCCATTCCCATCCGTCCGGTCATTGGTGTGGAGTTTGTACGTATATGCAAAAAGACAGTGTGTCAATGTGCTGCTCTTTTATAAGAGTGACTGAGTGCTATTTTTGTGCAAAATTAGCAGTAAAGTGAATATGTGCAAAGAGAGGTGCTGTGAGTGCTTTGTAAAAAGCATATAAGCAAATAAAGATGAGTTTTTAAAACTTGCAGTGTGCTGATTCCCTTTTTCCTTAGGTAATGTGCTTATATACCATTTTTTTAAAAGGTGCAGCACCAAGTATCTCAGTGTTTCAATGAGAGATATGTGAATATGAGGCACTTACATCTATAATTGCCATGGATTAAAAAGATGCTGCCATCATTCCGTCATCAGGTCTATAAACCTGTCCAGAGTCTTATAGACCTGATGACGGAATGATGGCAGCATCTTTTTAATCCATGGCAATTATAGATGTAAGTGCCTCATATTCACATATCTCTCATTGAAACACTGAGATACTTGGTGCTGCACCTTTTAAAAAAATGGTATATAAGCACATTACCTAAGGAAAAAGGGAATCAGCACACTGCAAGTTTTAAAAACTCATCTTTATTTGCTTATATGCTTTTTACAAAGCACTCACAGCACCTCTCTTTGCACATATTCACTTTACTGCTAATTTTGCACAAAAATAGCACTCAGTCACTCTTATAAAAGAGCAGCACATTGACACACTGTCTTTTTGCATATACGTACAAACTCCACACCAATGACCGGACGGATGGGAATGGAGAGACAGTGCGAATAAAGAACATCCAGATGCAAAGACTTTTTAAACAAAGCGAATTTTCTACATATGTCTGGTACGCATACTTTTACTACCACTAAAGGATTCACAAAGCTTTATTCACAAACACTGAAGGCGCAACTGTTTTACCACTAGAACAAATTTGAACACTAAGTTCCCTTGGGAATTGGACATTTTGAAATCTGGTTGCGACACCATTCATTTGGGAGTGTTATTAATAATACGGTTTTGCACTGTTACTTGTGTAATATATTTATCTCCCAATTTAGGGATATCTGGTTATATTGTATTCAGGTTGTAGCGCTGTTTGCACCTTTTTTTCACACAATATATATATATATATATAAAAGAAAGGATTATATATATATATATATATATATATATATATATATATAAAAGAAAGGATTAATGCTGCGCCACATGTGAGATAAAACAGAAATGTTGTACAGGGATGGCAATCCTATGTGACACTCCCCTATGCTGCTAATGGGGCTTCTGCTGTTTCCCTCAATAAATGCCGGGGTGGTAATTCCCTGAAAAAAATGTAGGAGAATGGAGGGGATGAAGAATAAGTAGCGACCACGGTGTCAATAAATAAAGTAAAAGTTGCCAATTAAAATTAAAACAAATATTTATTACCAGAAAATTTAACATAAAAGAGACACATAAAAAATGGGACAACAATATATACACAGCTGAACTAAAAGTACTAAATTAATATAAGAACAATTAAAATTTTTCTTATCTTAGAGTGAGGTAGGTACAGGTCACCTCTATTGGGGGGTCCCCACTCCCCCATGGAACCCTGTCTGAGGCTGACTGGTTGAGGATTTAATGCTGCGGCTGCAGGGACCTGTATGAAAGTGTCCCCCACCTGTGGCTTTTGTTTGCTTAACTAGTGGAGCCCTGTGCTGGTTTAAAAAATACAAGGGACCCCTTTTGTCTTTTTTCCCCTGTATATTTAGAACCAGGACCAGTCCAACAGCCCGGTGCTAGTTGTTAAAATACAGGGGACCCCCTACTCAGTTTTTCCCCTGTATTTTAGCAACCAGGACCTTGTCATAGGGCCCGGGCTGGTTATACTTTGGGGGGACCTGCACATCTTATTTTTTTTTTACTTTTTTTAATTGTTTGAATGCTTTTACAGGCAGAAGCATGCACAGTTCCCACTGATCTGTGCATGCTTCTGTCAAACTTGCCAAACAGTAGTTGGTCTATTCTTTTTGCACGTTTTCGTAAAATTTTAGGTGCAAGTTGTAAACTCGCATCCAACTGCATTGCCTGAGTTCTATGTTGGCAATGGCAAAACATTTTGATGTGAGTTTTGCCATTGTGAGTTTTGGAGTCACAGGAACCATGCCAGTTTGCATGTTCCCGCACCCCAGTACATTTGCGAGATGGTCAAAACGTGCGCGATTAGCTCTAAACTCGCATTTTTTACCAAATTGCATCCCATTACATGTGTCAGTATGTTAGTTCTCGTAAATGACGTGACATCTTTATTGTTCTGCTCTTAAGATGCCCGTCCCTACAAACTAGAGATGTGCGGCAGACACTTTTCAGGTTTTATGTTTTGGTTTTGGATCTGGATCTCTGTTCGTGTTTTGGATCTGGATTGGTTTTGCCAAAACCACCCTTTCGGGTTTTGGGTTTTGGGGAGATTGACAAAGGCAACACATGGCTTGACACCTGTTGTTTCAGATTTGTGGAGAAATAATTTGACAAAGGTGGCTTTTTTGGTATTTTGCCCATGCATGACAATGGTCTTTTTCATCTCATGGCCAACAACTGTCTCCACTGATGCCTTATTCAAACAAACAACATCACCATCAGAATCCTCATCATCAACTTCCTCCTCAGCGCCAGCTACAGCAATATCCTCCTCATTCTGCTGTACTTCTACAGTGACATCCTCAATCTCAATATCAGCAACTGGACTGGCGGTGCTCCTCCCAGCACTTGCAGGGGGCAAGCAAATGGTGGTAGGAGCCTCCTCTTCCTATACAGTCTTGGGATGGTCAGGCCTAGACATTGCAACTGTGGACACACTTGGACTCTCCTTGGGGATTTGTGACATCTCTGAACACACAGCTGTTTTTTACTGTGCTTTAACAAGCTTTATTTTTTAAATTTTTGGAGAGGGAGGAGGGCTTCCATCCTCATGAGAAGCTGAACCGCCAGTCATGAACATAGGCCAAGGCCTTAGCCTTTCCATGCCACTTCGTGTCATGAATGGCATATTGTCAAATTTACATTTCTTACCAGATAATTTCTTTTTTTTTTTTGTTCTTAATTTTTGCTTCTTGGATTTTACATGCCCTCTATAACATTGTGCATCGGCCTTAGCAGACGACATTGATGGAATTGAATTGTCAGTGTCATGACTGGTGGCAGCAGCAGATTCAGCACTAGTACTAGTAACTGGAATTGGTTCCTGACCTTTCACTATTTTTTCCTCCAAATGTTTGACCTCCATTTCATTGGACAGCACTCCTTTATTGTTGCAACACACAGAACAGTTCCCCTTTATTTTCACAGCACCCCTGTATTTTTACAGCATACAGGACAGGGCCATGGTACATTTATATTCACAGTACCCCTGTATTTTTACAGCATACAGGGCAGGTCCAGTGTACATTAATTTTCACAACACCCCTGTATTTTTACAGCATACAGGACAGGGCCAGTGTAAATTTATTTTCACAGCACCCCTGAACTTTTACAGCATTAAGGACAGGGCCAGTGTACATTCATTTTCACAGCACCCCTGAATCTTGTACAGCATACAAGACAGGGCCAGTGTACATTCATTTTCACAGCACCCCTGAATCTTGTACAGCATACAAGACAGGGCCAGTGTACATTTATTTTCACAGCTCCCCTGAATTTGTACAGCATACAATACAGGGACAGTGTGCATTTATTTTCTTAGCACCCTTGAACTTTTACAGCATACAGGACCTGGCCAGCACCCATGTAATTTTAAAGCATACAAGACAGGGCCAGTGTACATTTATTTTCACAGCACCCCTGAATTTTTACAGCATACAAGACAGGACCAGTGTACATTTATTTTCACAGCACCCCTGAAATTTTACAGCATACAAGACAGGGCCAGTTAACATTTATTTTCACAGCACCCCTGTTTTTTCACAGCATACAGGAGGACAGTGCCCCTGTACAGCACAGTGATAGCCAGGACAGCAACACCTATGTACAGCTGCAGCACCCCTAACAGCACATGACACCACAGTGAGTGACAGTACAGCACCCCTAACAGCACAGTGACAGGACAGCACCGATAGAGAGCACACACTGACCCCACCACCCACAGAGAGAGACAAAGCTCTGTCTCCCTCACGCTCCAAATCCGGAGGGAAAATGGCAGCGACGCGCAGCTGTTTATATGGAAACCAAAACCCGCGAGAATCCAACAGCAGGATGATGACTTTTGCCTCATTCTGGTTTCCGATTCTGGAGGGAATTCCCGAGCCGGACTCAGATTCTGACTCAGAACGGGATGTTCAGGAGGGGGGTTCGGTTCTCTGAGAACTGAACCCACTCACCTCTATTACAAGCACTGGTGTATCTATAATGGGTGCAATGTGTGCAGTGCACAAGGGCCTCTGGGTCCAGGGGGGCCCACACCACAAACACTGCACCCATTTCTTCTATATACTTACCTTTCTGATGTCCGGGTGTGGGTCCCCTCCTCTACCGAGTCCCTTAGCCGGCAGCTGCAGCAGTGCTGTTACTGCTCTATCTGAGCGCTAGAGACTCTGGCACACTGCCAGAGTCTACAGCACATGCGCAGGTCTCCGAAAAAATGGCCGCTATGCCATTTTCTTTAGACTTGCGCATGCGCTGTAGACTTTGGCACTGTGCTAGAGTCTCTAGCGCTCAGTCAGATCGCTGACAGCGCTGCTGCTGGCTATGGGATGGGAGAGGAAGGGGCCCACACCCAGAGACTGCACATGGGTCCCCTCCTCTCTAGATACACCTCTGATTACAAACTGATCTTGTTCACTTTTAAATGCAATGCTGAGCATTATAGGTACAGTATAGCAAAATATTTGTTGAAAAGAAACAACAAGAGAAGTAGATGGCCAACTGGTGAACAAGCCGACGTGGTGAAACGTACGTTCAGTCCGAGAATCGGAGCCTATGATCAAGGCACCTCACTGCAGGAGATAGCCGTGCATGAAATATGAAAGAATGGCTACTACGATCTGTGCCTTTGACACACGCAGTCAAATACTGACGGTTTGGTAACATGTCCCGTACCTTTTTTCTGTCTGGAATACCCAGCTGTAATTTATAGATAATTGATGAAGTAACATTAGTTGCGGTTACAGGATATATGTCTTTGAATGAAGCTGCCCCAATCTGGGGTTTATTGGAATGAATTAATACCAGTTGCGGTCATAGGATATATATCTCTGAGAGAAGCAGCACCAGTTTGGGGTTTGCATGCCGCTCGATTTTGGTGTATCATATACATATAATTGACAGCTTTAACCTGAGCATCATTATCCAAAACGCTGCCTCATTTCATCTGTTATAATGATTTCAAGCAACCCCAGTTGAAGTTTCAGCACACACGCTGCATTACCAATATCTCTCTCTTCTTAGCGTTCACCTGTCTCCTGCTGGCGAATCTGGGTCCTGCAATGCCAGTGGTAACAGGACCCACCTAACACCAGATACAGGGTGACATGGTGACGCTGAATCTACCTTTCCACCAGCCCGGCAATTACCCTTACTCTCACCCGTTATCCGCTCCATGAAGATAATGGGCAGCAGATGAGGGAAATTGCATTATGGACTGTACTATCTCTTATGGACACTTTGATGCTATACAGATTTGTGATGTCATCACAGTTGCACTCCACAATGGCTGAAATGAATTGATCAATCATCACAGTAATAGTTTACCATACAGTGACCAAACTGACTGAGTTCACTGCTGGTCATTTTACTATTACACTCACCACAGGGGTACCCCAGAACATCACATTAATTTATTATTTGCTGTTTTATATCATTGATTAAATTGCTAACACGCTTTTCAGAAAAATCAGATTGCAGTTTGAGTGTTCAGTGGAATAATTCCTGTTGAAATTTCTGGTTCAGAACGGTCTTCTTTGCCCTTCGGGCTCTGTTTGGTGGACATACTGTTTATTTTGTCAACAATGTTTTACAAATATGCCCTAAGAGTTTAGAGTACTGTCATGGCATTAAAAGGTACTATCCCTGTGTAAATTTTCTATTTAAGGCTTTTCTCTGCGTCCACTTTATCATGCTTTGTGGATGTAGCATATGCTAATAAATTGATTAAAATCGCAACAAGGGAGCAATCAGACCATAGCAGGAGCGTTGAATTGATGCAATTTTCCTGCACATATTTTGCTGTGTATTTGTATGCAGGAGGGGCATGATCGATTATGATAGAGATAATTAATGTTGGTCTAGATCGGGGGCACACTTAGAGACATCTAAATACTAGCTGACATAATAGTTTATCAGAAAGTATTTATTTGTATCAATTGACATGAAACAAGGGCATATGCACCTGTTTAAATCAGTAGGGCTCGTGTAATTATGGATGCAGGTTGAGTGGAACAGTATGTGTCATAAAAATTGTAACATGTGGGTATTTGCAGCAGAATGAAACAAATTTGACACACGTGTTCACAAGCTTGTTAAGGAATGATACAAGAGAATTCTTGATGGGCATACCAGTTAAGAATGTAACACCATTTCCAATACAGGCTTCATGTTACAATTGTACTGAGTAGAAAGCGCAGCTGGAATTGGACTATAACGGCTAAGGGCATGGATTGAAGTGCTAACAATCTAAATGTTTTATTGATAATTTCTCTGACGTCCTAAGTGGATGCTGGGACTCCGTAAGGACCATGGGGAATAGCGGCTCCGCAGGAGACTGGGCACAACTAAAAGAAAGCTTTTGGTCTAACTGGTGTGCACTGGCTCCTCCCTCTATGACCCTCCTCCAGACTTCTGTTAGAATCTTGTGCCCGGCTGAGCTGGATGCACACTAGGGGCTCTCCTGAGCTCCTAGAAGAGGAAGTATATTTTAGGTTTTTTATTTTCAGTGAGATCTGCTGGCAACAGACTCACTGCTACGAGGGACTAAGGGGAGAAGAAGCGAACCTACCTGACTGGAGATAGTTTGGGCTTCTTAGGCTACTGGACACCATTAGCTCCAGAGGGATCGAACACAGGACCCGACCTCGATCGTTCGGTCCCGGAGCCGCGCTGCCGTCCCCCTTACAGAGCTAGAAGCAAGAAGTGGTCCGGAAAATCGGCGGCAGAAGACCTCGGTCTTCAACAAGGTAGCGCACAGCACTGCAGCTGTGCGCCATTGCTCCTCATGCACACCTCACACTCCGGTCACTGATGGGTGCAGGGCGCTGGGGGGGGGCGCCCTGAGCAGCAATATAAACACCTTGGCTGGCAAATCATCACAATATATAGTCCCAGAGGCTATATATGTGATAAATTACCCCTGCCAGAATTCCTGAAAAAAGCGGGAGAAGTCCGCCGAAAAAGGGGCGGGGCTAACTCCCTCAGCACACTGGCGCCATTTCTCCCTCACAGCTCCGCTGGAAGGATTGCTCCCAGGCTCTCCCCTGCAGTATCAAGCTACAAAGGGTAAAAAAGAGAGGGGGGCACTAAATTTAGGCGCAGTATAACTTATATAGCAGCTATAAAGGGAAATAATTCAGTTAATCCCTGTATTATTATAGCGCTCTGGTGTGTGCTGGCATACTCTCTCTCTGTCTCCCCAAAGGGCTTTGTGTGGGTCCTGTCCTCTGTCAGAGCATTCCTGTGTGTGTGCGGTGTGTCGGTACGGCTGTGTTGACATGCTTGATGAGGAGGCTTATGTGGAGGCAGAGCAGATGCCTATAAATGTGATGTCACCCCCTGCGGGGCCGACACCTGAGTGGATGGTTATGTGGAAGGAATTACATGACAGTGTCGACTCCTTACATAAAAGGTTTGACGACATACCAAATATGGGACAGCCGGCTTCTCAGCGTGTGCCTGCCCAGGCGTCTCAAAAGCCATCAGGGGCTCTAAAACGCCCTCAGATGGCAGACACAGATGTCGACACGGATACTGACTCCAGTGTCGACGACGATGAGACTAATGTAACTTCCAATAGGGCCACACGTTACATGATTGAGGCTATGAAAAATGTGTTGCACATTTCTGATGTTACCCCAGGTACCACAAAAAAGGGTATTATGTTTGGAGAAAAACTACCAGTAGTTTTTCCTCCATCTGAGGAGTTAAATGAAGTGTGTGAAGAAGCGTGGGCTTCCCCTGATAAGAAACTAGTAATTTCTAAAAGGTTACTAATGACGTACCCTTTCCCGCCAGAGGATAGGTCACGTTGGGAAACATCCCCTAGGGTGGATAAAGCGCTCACACGCTTGTCAAAGAAGGTGGCACTACCGTCTCCGGATACGGCCGCCCTAAAGGAACCTGCTGATAGAAAGCAGGAGGCTATCCTGAAGTCTGTATATACACACACAGGTATTATACTGAGACCAGCTATTGCTTCAGCATGGATGTGCAGTGCTGCAGCTGCGTGGTCAGATTCCCTGTCGGAAAATATTGATACCCTAGACGGGGACACTATATTGCTAACCGTAGAGCATATTAAAGACGCAGTCTTATACATGAGAGATGCACAGAGGGATATTTGCCGGCTGGCATCTAAAATAAGTGCAATGTCCATTTCTGCCAGGAGAGGGTTATGGACTCGGCAGTGGACAGGTGATGCAGACTCTAAAAGGCACATGGAAGTTTTGCCTTATAAAGGTGAGGAGTTGTTCGGGGATGGTCTCTCGGACCTAGTTTCCACAGCAACAGCTGGGAAGTCTGCATTTTTACCACATGTTCCCTCACAGCCAAAGAAAGCACCGTATTATCAGGTACAGTCCTTTCGGCCCCATAAGGGCAAGGGGGTTAAAGGGGCGTCCTTTCTGCCCAGAGGCAGAGGTAGAGGGAAAAAGCTGCAGCATACAGCCTGTTCCCAGGAGCAAAAGTCCTCCCCCGCTTCCTCTAAGTCCACTGCATGATGCTGGGGCTCCACAGGCGGAGCCAGGTACGGTGGGGGCCCGTCTCAAAAATTTCAGCAATCAGTGGGCTCGCTCACGGGTGGATCCCTGGATCTTTCAAGTAGTATCTCAGGGGTACAAGCTGGAATTCGAGACGTCTCCCCTCCGCCGTTTCTTCAAATCTGCCTTGCCAACAACTCCCTCAGGCAGGGAGGCAGTGCTAGAGGCAAATCACAAGCTGTATTCCCAGCAGGTGATAGTCAAGGTGCCCCTACTTCAACAAGGACGGGGTTACTATTCCACAATGTTTGTGGTACCGAAACCGGACGGTTCGGTGAGACCCATTTTAAATTTGAAATCCTTGAACACATATATAAAAAAATTCAAGTTCAAGATGGAATCGCTCAGGGCAGTTATTGCAAGCCTGAACGAGGGGGATTACATGGTATCACTGGACATCAAGGATGCTTACCTGCATATCCCCATTTACCATCCTCACCAGGAGTACCTCAGATTTGTGGTACAGGATTGTCATTACCAATTCCAGACGTTGCCGTTTGGTCTATCCACGGCTCCGAGGGTCTTTACCAAGGTAATGGCCAAAATGATGATACTCCTTCGAAAGAAGGGAGTTTTAATTATCCCGTACTTGGACGATCTCCTGATAAAGGGGAGGTCCAGGGAGCAGTTGTTAGTCGGGGTAGCACTATCTCGGGAGGTGCTACAACAGCACGGCTGGATTCTAAATATTCCAAAGTCACAGCTGGTTCCTACGACACGTCTACTGTTCCTGGGGATGGTTCTGGACACAGAACAGAAAAAAGTGTTTCTCCCGGAGGAGAAGGCCAAGGAGCTGTCATCTCTAGTCAGAGGCCTCCTAAAACCAAAACAGGTGTCGGTGCATCACTGCACGCGGATCCGGGGAAAGATGGTAGCTTCCTACGAAGCAATTCTATTCGGCAGGTTCCATGCAAGAACCTTTCAGTGGGACCTGTTGGACAAGTGGTCCGGATCGCATCTTCAGATGCATCGGCTGATAACCCTGTCTCCAAGGACCAGGGTGTCTCTGCTGTGGTGGCTGCAAAGTGCTCATCTTCAAGAGGGCCGCAGATTCGGCATACAGGACTGGGTCCTAGTGACCACGGATGCCAGCCTTCGAGGCTGGGGGGCAGTCACACAGGGATGAAACTTCCAAGGACTATGGTCAAGTCAGGAGACTTCCCTACACATAAATATTCTGGAACTGAGGGCCATTTTCAATGCCCTAAGTCAGGCAAAACCCCTGCTTCAAAACCAGCCGGTACTGATCCAGTCAGACAACATCACGGCAGTCGCCCATGTAAACCGACATGGCGGCACGAGAAGCAGGACGGCGATGGCAGAAGCCACAAGGATTCTCCAATGGGCGGAAAATCACGTGTTAGCACTGTCAGCAGTGTTCATTCCGGGAGTGGACAACTGGGAAGCAGACTTCCTCAGCAGGCACGACCTCCACCCGGGAGAGTGGGGACTTCATCCAGAAGTCTTCCAACTGATTGTAAACCGTTGGGAAAGGCCACAGGTGGACATGATGGCGTCCTGCCTAAACAAAAAGCTAGAAAGATATTGCGCCAGGTCAAGAGACCCGCAGGCGATAGCTGTGGATGCTCTAGTGACACCGTGGGTGTACCGGTCGGTTTATGTGTTCCCTCCTCTTCCTCTCATACCAAAGGTACTGAGTATAATAAGGAGAAGAGGAGTAAGAACTATACTCATTGTTCCGGATTGGCCAAGAAGAGCTTGGTACCCGGAACTTCAAGAAATGATCTCAGAGGACCCATGGCCTCTGCCGCTCAGACAGGACCTGCTGCAGCAGGGGCCCTGTCTGTTCCAAGACTTACCGCGGCTGCGTTTGACGGCATGGCGGTTGAACACCGGATCCTGAAGGAAAAGGGCATTCCAGAGGAAGTCATTCCTACGCTGATTAAAGCTAGGAAAGAAGTAATCACCATTATCACCGCATATGGCGAAAATATGTTGCGTGGTGTGAGGCCAGGAAGGCCCCAATGGAGGAATTTCAGCTGGGCCGTTTTTTGCACTTCCTACAGTCAGGGGTGACTATGGGCCTAAAATTGGGTTCCATTAAGGTCCAGATTTCGGCTTTATCGATTTTCTTCCAGAGAGAACTGGCTTCACTACCTGAAGTTCAGACGTTTGTTAAGGGAGTGCTGCATATTCAGCCCCCTTTTGTGCCTCCAGTGGCACCTTGGGATCTCAATGTGGTGTTGGATTTCCTAAAGTCACATTGGTTTGAGCCACTTAAAACCGTGGAATTGAAGTATCTCACGTGGAAAGTGGTCATGTTGTTGGCCTTGGCTTCGGCCAGGCGTGTATCAGAATTGGCGGCTTTGTCATGTAAAAGCCCTTATCTGATTTTCCATACGGATAGGGCAGAATTGAGGACTCGTCCCCAATTTCTCCCTAAGGTGGTATCAGCCTTTCATCTGAACCAACCTATCGTGGTGCCTGCGGCTACTAAAGACTTGGAGGCTTCCAAGTTGTTGGACGTAGTCAGGGCCCTGAAAATTTATGTTTCCAGGACAGCTGGAGTCAGAAAGACTGACTCGCTATTTATCCTGTATGCGCCCCACAAGTTGGGTGCACCTGCTTCAAAGCAGACTATTGCTCGCTGGATCTGTAGTACGATTCAGCTTGCACATTCTGCGGCTGGACTGCCGCATCCTAAATCGGTAAAAGCCCATTCCACGAGGAAGGTGGGCTCTTCTTGGGCGGCTGCCCGAGGGGTCTCGGCTCTTCAACTTTGCTGAGCAGCTACTTGGTCGGGGTCAAACACGTTTGCTAAATTCTACAAGTTTGACACCCTGGCTGAGGAGGACCTAGAGTTTGCCCATTCGGTGCTGCAGAGTCATCCGCACTCTCCCGCCCGTTTGGGAGCTTTGGTATAATCCCCATGGTCCTTACGGAGTCCCAGCATCCACTTAGGACGTCAGAGAAATTAAGAATGTACTCACCGGTTATTCTATTTCTCGTAGTCCGTAGTGGATGCTGGGCACCCATCCCAAGTGCGGATTGTCTGCAATACTTGTATATAGTTATTGTTTAACTAAAGGGTTATTGTTGAGCCATCGGTTGAGAGGCTCAGTTGTTGTCATACTGTTAACTGGGTATTGTATCACGAGTTATACGGTGTGATTGGTGTGGCTGGTATGAGTCTTACCCGGGATTCAAAATCCTTCCTTATTGTGTCAGCTCTTCCGGGCACAGTATCCTAACTGAAGTCTGGAGGAGGGTCATAGAGGGAGGAGCCAGTGCACACCAGTTAGACCAAAAGCTTTCTTTTAGTTGTGCCCAGTCTCCTGCGGAGCCGCTATTCCCCATGGTCCTTACGGAGTCCCAGCATCCACTACTGACTACGAGAAATAGAATTACCGGTGAGTAAATTCTTATTTATATCAATCATTTACTACTGGCTATGATCAGATATCGAAATTTAGGAATGACACCTTTTTGTTATTAATTAATTGTTTAATTTGTGAACAATTTTTTGACAATAAATAATTAATTGTTTGCTATCACTTCAATTAGCTAAAATAAATTTACAGATATATTCACTATGTAGAGTATGAATTATTGGTCTAATTTAAGACATAGATATTTATAATTTACAGGGGGTGCAATAGAATTTATGCACTTACTAAGTGGCATGCACACATAGGTTTTGCCACTTGAAGTACCCCATCTATTTTATGGAAGAAAAATTAAAGGTTACGTTTTAATTATAACAATCATATCATATTCATATAAACATATTAAGTATTGTTAAAAAGAGTGCTCCAAAAAGCAATCTACTTCTCTTGTTGTTTCTTTTCAACAAATATTTTGCTATAATGTTTGGCTTATTGATTGCAGGAGCACCTCCAGCTTTTTGAAGTAAATCCCAGTGGAGGAATATAACTATTAGCTGGTTCCCAACTTGATACAGTGTTAACATTTTAATTTAAGAGTACTCTTGTCCGGTGCGGGATACAAACTCGATACTACATTATAGGTACAGTGTAATGTGTGAAAAAGAAAGAATGTGTTTCTATGTGGCAGTATTTATGTACAATATAGTACTGTACATGTGCGCTATTTATCCTACTATAGTGTTACCTCAAACTAAGGTACAGTTCAGTATACTAGTTACAGGTCAAGCATAAGCATACCATACATTAGAACACACAATGGCTACTGTAGTTTTATTCTTAATTTTATTTAAAACAAAATGTACATTTACAGTAGCAGATCATTGTGGAAATTGTTGCAGATGCTGTATACACAAATGCTGCTGTTGAAGCTTAAATGTTTTGATCAAAATATTGTAAGAATAAAATCCCCAAGTTTATACTGTATTTGCTAGACACTGTACATTACAATACTATACTGTATATCCGAAAATAAATAATTAAAAATAAATAATATTCATAATAAACTCAAACAAGCTTGTGTCTATGCATATTTTTACAGCATACAGTAAATTGTTGAAATATTTTGTAGATGGAAACAGAAAAGCAGCGTATTAAAATAACAGTAATTTCACTGCATTAGTTATTTCACGCATGCGCAGTGCAGTTTAGAAAAAATGACACCTAGTGGACAGAAAGTAGTATTACAATCTTCAGCATCTCATTGCATTATGCTGTGACAGAGCATGCCATGATGTGACTGACTACACTAAAATGCAACCAGGGGTGTTCATATAAGACAGTAGATGAGGACACATATGTATGTGGCAGATCTTCACTGCAACAAACAAATGACCCAAATAAAACTTATAGGAGGAAAACAAAAATGCAATGTAATTGTTAAACATAGAAAATACAATAAAAAACATTATAAACAGAGTAGTAAAACTATTGTTTTCAATAATATTAGTAGAAAATATACGGCGGGATGTAATGGTGTCTGAGTTTGCCGGTGGTGAGGGATGCCGGGTGAACTCGGACATTTTTTTACAGCAGCAGGTGGCAGTTATTTACAAGGCAAAACCATTCCCTGAGAAAGACTGCCATTTAAAAAAAAAACATTGGAGGTCAGCCGGCATCCCGCACCTCCGGAAAACTTAGATGATATTACATCCCGCCGATAATATTAAATGGGCTGTGTAGGAACCAAATAGTAAGGACAATCTAGTGAAATAGAATAAAAGATAGCTGTTAAAAAGACATGGAAAATAATATTTAGCATTATTATAACCTTTTGCCACTTATCAGCATAAATAAAAATTAAACTTCTACAGCTCAGTAAAGCAATTGCTATCATTTTGACTTTTTGTAGAGTTATATGTATGCTTTTCAATTTTGATTTCCCCTATAAATACTCGGCACAGGTTTCACTGGCTTCCTCTACAGATAAAATACCACACTTACACAGGATGAAAGAGGACCTTTTATTCTCTTTGGCATTACATTATTAAACATTTGGCATTACATTCTTCTACATGACCCCACAGATCGAAGGGCTCAAGGAGCCAGACCAAAGAGCACAATTATAGATAGAATACTCTCCCACACATAGATATTTTAGTATTTTTATCATCTTAACAGATTTAAGATTTTAGTACGTCTGACCCTATCCCATTCAAATACCTCAAAAAAAAAAGATTCATAAAGAACAAAGTGTACAAAAAAGTACAGAAGCAAAGAGATATGCCATTTAACACACCAGCCTACTGTGTTCCCTTTAGTTTCCTATATGCTTCCTGTGCATCAAACACGGCTATTCTCTAATGACCTTTCATTTCTCCCTACAATCCACTACCAATTTATTTAATCTTTTTTTAAATTTAAATCAAATTCTAAAAGTCATGTAAAAATACATTATTCAAAAACAAAAATGACAAAATATGTTTTAAGATCAGTTGTAAAATCAAAACAGTTTTGTCTTAAGGAATGAAAAAAAAAACAATCATTACAACCTTGGGCCTAATTCAGACCTGATCGCAGCAGCAAATTTGTTAGCAAATTGGCAAAACCACTTGCACTGCAGGGGGGGTTGGGGGGCAGATATAACATGTGCAGAGAGAGTTAGATTTGGGTGGGGTGTGTTGAAACTGAAATCTAAATTGTAGTGTAAAAATAAAGCAGCCAGTATTTACCCTGCACAGACACAAAATAACCCACCCAAATTTAACTCTCTCTGCAGATGTTATATCTGCCCCCCCCCCCCTTCCCTGCAGTGCACATGGTTTTGCCCATTTGCTAACAAATTTGCTGCTGCGATCAGGTCTGAATTAGGCCCCTTGTCATAAAACCAGCTGAATAGGAGAGAGTAGAGTCTAGCTATATAATTATGAGGCATATGTAAACTAAATGACTCCTATGTCATTACAATCTGATACTGTTCCTAATTTCTAAACCCAAGTTATTGCATAATCTAGAATGGCACATAAATGGAGGAGCAAAAAAGAAGATACTTTTCCTATATCACGGAAAATGTGAAAATTGATGTATATTATTTATTAACTAGCTGCAGAACCCGGCTCCACTCAGACAAAAGTCAATGATAATGGACTTATGGATTTTGGTAATATATAGGGTGAGGGGGAGGGTGTTGGAAAACAGTGTCATACGTGAAAATGTATTAATTGTACTGAAGTCTTACTCTTCTAAGAGGCGATGTTCTCTATCTGATATAGCCTTATTTCTTTGCGCAATGCGCGCCCTTTTACCTGCCGCACTGTCACGACCAAGAGAACATTTTCTTCTAGGCATTGTGAAAACTCAACAAAAATGAACCAGTTAAAAAAATAATATATAGCTCTTTGTCATACATTTATGGATGTTAGTCCAAAGAAGTGCTAATTAATGACACTTATCGACAATCAGTCTATCACAGTGCATAGTACATACAGATGGAGCCACGCTAGTTGTGGCTCCGTCTGTGACTAGGCGTGCCCACATGGGTGCACCTAGTCACTGTGAGCGTCTCTGTCTGGACTGGTGGGCGTGCCCGGATGGAGATGCTCCCCATTTACTTGAATGGAGAGCGTCTCCGTGCGGGCGGGCCCGTGCGCCCAGACAGAGACGCTTACAATGGGAAGCAGCTCTGTGCACTCCCGGCATGACTAGGCGGACGGATCGCCAAGTCACGCCGGGAGTGCACGCCTGCGACTAGGCAGGCAAAGACAAGCGTGGCTCCATCTGTATGTGGAACAATGTTCTGATTGGTTGCTATCTAGGTCCGTATGCCTGTCACTGCTGACTTGCCAAGAGCAGTGCAGGGGGCCCATCCCTGCGGATGGATAGATAGATAGATAGATAGATAGATAGATAGATAGATAGATAGACCTTCTTGCATCTTGAGTTAAAAATAAACTTCAGCTCAACTTGATTCACTAAATTGATGTTTATATTAAAAAATAAGTGATCAGTTTAACTTCTTATATTAAGTTGAATAATCTAAACACTGGTTACGGGATCACTTAGAGTTGTATGCTCTTGCATCTAAAATTTAGGTGTAACATACATGCCACAAAAATTATGCATCACTGTGTAAGTCACACATATCTTAGATACTGTATACAGATTTAAAACTACATTACATACATACTTTAAATGTGTCTATATGAAAATTCAGTTAAATCAACTTCAAAGTTCTCAGTTTTTCATGATGTAGTGGCATACTTGAGAGACCATTATTATCATCATCATCATCATCATCATCATCATCATCATCATCATCATCATCATCATCATCGTCATCATCATCATCAACTTGATGATGATGATGATGATGATGATGATGATGATGATGATGATGATGATGATGATGATGATGATTGGCTTCTACAGTATTTAATAGAAAAATGAAAATAAATAAATAAAAAGTTAGTACCCCAACTTAAACCCTACAAAGACCTATGGTGCCACATTGTAAAGAAAATAATTATACCATAGGAAAAATCCCCTACCCCTCAAAAACCACTTTACTACACAATTAATGTAAATGGAATACAATCTTATCAAGAAGTGTCATTGTTAAAATAATGCTCATTGATAACCAACATGAGATTTTATTGAACCTAAGCAATCAGCACAATTTCTCATACTCTTAACCAATCAACAAACACCTGGGTTTTTTAAAATGTATTTCAATATTTGTTTTAATACTGCAAAGAATCATACTAACAATCATCATTAATAGCTCTGATCTTTGCTCTAGGATTTATGCCATTGCAAAAGAAACTGGCAGCTCACTCGCGGCAGGAATCACATGCTGCGTGGCGTGTAGAGGATTGGGGGGTCATTCCGAGATGATCGTAGCTGTGCTAAAGTTAGCACAGCTACGATCATTCACACTGACATGCGGGGTGACGCCCAGCACAGGGCTATCTCGCCCCGCATGTCAGTGCCGGCCCCCCCGCAGAAATGCAATGTCATCGCCTTTGCACTTCAAGAATAGCTCCCGACCAGCGCAGCTTTAGCATGCTGGCCGGGAGCTACTCGTCGCTCCCCGACCCGCAAAGGCTGCATGTGACGTCATGCAACCGCTGTGGCCCGCCCCCATTCAGTCCGGCCATGCCTGCATTGGATGGACCACGCTCATGAAATGTCGGCCAAACGGCGGTCAAACGCCGCAGTTCTGCCTACCCAGCGATCGCCTCTGTCTGTCAATCAGGCAGAGGCGATCGTAGTGGCCCGACGGCCTTCGGCTGTCTGGCATGCACCAGCGCACTTCGGCGCATGCGCAGTTCTGACCCGATCGCACCGCTGCAATAAACTGCAGCGTGCGATCAGGTCAGAATGACCCCCCTGATGTATTGGGACACATCTGTAGTACACCCATTATAATGGCATTTAATTTTGAGTTACCTGAAGTTTAAGGGCACTTCTTACCACAAATTTAGGTCTCTTCAGACCAAGGTTGAACAATTACTTTAAATGAAGATCAATTGTATTCCTTTCAGTTTTTCTATTTACTGTAACTCTGGGTAAGTAAAGGATTATTCACGTGCAAAATACGTGCATTTTAAACCGGGCTTTAGTTTCTCAGAATAGCTTTCAAAGTTTTATGGAGTAAGTTTTTCGTATGGTGAAGCCAAACAAGAATTACCGATGATCTTAGAGCCTTGGAAATAACTCTGAAAACAGTGATAGAAAAGGATCAGCTGATTATGTAACTATGGGGCTGATCGGATAAGCCTGCAGAAGGGATAAAGCAGTGATAAGTGCAAGGTGATAACGCACCAGCCAATCAGCTAATAACTGTCATTTTTTCAAATCCGTACTGATTGGCTGGTGCGTTATCACCTTGCGCTTATTACTGCTTTATCACTTCTTTATCCCTTCTCCAGGTAAATACATCTGCCCCATTGTATGCATTTCTCTTGTTCATTCCATATTGGTTTTTCTTTTTTGTTTCTTTTTTTATTACTATATGTATATTTTCAAAGATAAATACAACACAAGTTAAGTGAGCAGACCAACACAGTAAAAAAGAAATAGCCAAATGCAAGATACAACCCAAAGTACTGTAGTAGCCTCGAGATCCTGTAATCATGCATACAGTAGCTACTGTAGTACAGCAGGGTAAATCCATACTGTTTTTTTTTTTCCAATTTGATGTGTACTGTAGCATTTCTCTACCTACTACAGGTTGAGTCATATCTGAAAATCCAATATTTTTTTGAGTACAACACCTTTGCTTTCTGATGGTTCAATATACACAAATTTTGCTTCATGCACAAAATAATTACAAATATTGTATAAAACTACCGTCCGGCTTTATGTATAAGATGGGATATGTTCAGCATCCTGGCGGTCTGTATGTAACCGACGCCAGAATCTCGACACCACTCAGGACACCAGACACCAGAACACCAACCCCCCGGAATGCCGAAGAAGAGTATCAGGGATAGGGTTAGGGCCAAGGGAGAGGGTTTGGGTTAGGCACTAGGGGGGTTAGGGATAGGCACTAGGGGGGTAGTTAGCCTTAGCCGCCATCCCCCAATGGTTAGTCCTATCAGCCACCCTCCACGGATTAGCCCTAGCCGACACGCCCCAAGAGTTAGTGTTAGGTTAGGGTGCAGTACAGAGGGAAAATACTTACCCCTGTTCAGTGTATGGATCCTCATTGTCGGGATGCCGCAATCGGTCATGTGACCGCCAGCATCCCGACAGCCAGTATTTCATACCCAGCCAGTATAAAGTGTATATGAAACATAAATGCATTTTGTGTTAAGACTTGGGTTCCATCCCCAAGATGTCTTATTATGGTATGCAAATATTCCAAAATACAGAAAGATCCCAAATCCTTCTGGTCCCAAGCATTGGGAGAATATTAATCATAATTAAGAAACATATAAAGGGGAATAATGTAAATATACCTGTTAAAACCTATGCAAACTTTATGTATTGCAAAATATATAGTTCTCATGTCCAGGTCAGTTAGGAAAAATGGCTACTGGTTACACAAAAAATACCGGTAAAACACAAAAAAAGGTTTAAATGAACCTTGTGTTTGTAGCTGATAAAACATGAAATGAAATATTGCATTGCTTACAAATACATTGAGATACCAGAAGAAGAAAGTACACCATGAAGTTATTAGAGAAACTTAGAAAAAGCTTGTAAAACAGCTTTTGATTATATCCTTGAAAAATGATATACCAGAGAGCCTTATATTGAGAGGCCAATGAAATAACAGTGTTACATTTCATGTACTACCATTGTATTTTCAAACTCTAAGTTATTATTACTATCTTACTGTTGTAGATAAATTGGAATGAGTTTTCTTATCAATACCATCACAAATATTTGAGAGTACTGAGATTTATGGTTTGTTCGCAAACCCTTTATTTTCTTTGTGGTTCTGCTTGAAATGTTAAATGATACTTTTTCTGCTTATTTGATTCACAAAGTGATAAGAATGCTGAAAATGTTAAGGGGAAAAAACAAGACAAATTGACACTATCCAGTGGAGATGCAATCTTCTTCAGATTGCCTTTGTGCAATAGCCAGTCTCGTAATTAGTAAGTTAAACAAACCATAGCTAATAATGGTCTGTATAAAAATGAATGGTGCTAGATTTTCTGTCCTGTTATTGATGGTCTAAGTTGAAACGTTCGTTTTTTGAATAAGAAAGACCAGTGGTTACGTGGCTAACAGCTTTAGATGACCTGATTTGGGGCTCACTATCAGTATTGTTTAACCAGTGGAATATTTCTTTAAAAAAAACACTAAACTATTAGAGACATGGGTGAAATTGACTAAACTGAGACTTAGGAGTCTATTTACTAAACCTTGGATTGAGATAAAGTGGATGGAGATAAAGTACCAGCCAACTAGCTCCTGACTGCCATTTTTCAAAACTAGGCTGTGACGTGGCAGTTAGGAGCTGATTGGCTCGTACTTTAGCTCCATCAACTTTATCACCATCCAAGGCTTAGTAAATAGACTTAGCATAACTTTCGGTTTTCCGCTGATTATTAAAATGATAATTTTTACTACAGGCAAAATCACTCAAAAAATATGTTTTTTAAAAAGCCACATTAAACATCATTGTCCTTATTTTATTACATGGTAAAAAAAAACACAAAACTAAATATGAAATGTATACAGCTGCAGTTGAAACCATTGCAAAAAATGACACAAATACTGAAATAATAGCCCTTTGGCACAAATTGCTATAAAAAGTGACCCCCATACCAATATGCATTTGTGGGTGTGGCAAAATGAAGGTTATTGGCAACTTGTTGGATTGTTAAGCCAGGTAAGGGCCCTCTAGTGCATGAAGGTAGTGCACAGTATGAGTTTTTAGAATACAGTTGGCCCTGGGCTCTCTTACAGATCAGTAACATTTTTAGTACTGTGAAGGAGAAGAAGAGGGAGAAGGAGTTGGAGCACCAACACCAGGGACATTGAGGTCCAGCAATGTACATCTTTTAGAAAACAGTTGGCCCTGGATTGCACAATGTGGGGGAATGGGTCAGGATCCCAGCTGTCAGGATACCAGCAGACAGAATACCGATGCTGGAATCCAGACGCTATACAGTATGCCGACACCAACATCATGAATAACTACAACATCCCTGTGCTGGAATCCAGACAGCTGGGATGCCGAACAAGGATACACCGGCCTGGTGAAGAGGTAAACCACAGAGGGGGGAGGTTAGGTTTAGGCTGCAGGGGGAGGGTTAGGGTTAGGCAGCACCCCGGGGAGGTTATGGTTAGGCTGTGGGGAGGGGGTTAGAGTTAGGCACCCCTCGGGAAGGGTTAGGCTGCAGAGGTACGGTTAGGTTTAGGCTGTGGGGAGGGGGGTTTAGGTTTTGCACCACCGGGGATGGTTAGTGTTAGGATGCAGTGGGGAAGGTTAGGTTTAGGCTGCAAGGAGGGTGGGTTAAGGTTAGGGGCCAGGGGGAGGTATACTTACCTTCTCCTTACAGGAATTTGAACATCAGGATGCAGCGGTCAGTTTTCTGACCATCGGCATCCCGGCCGCCAGCAAATCGAACCTAACTCCAATGAGGCATTACAACAAAATAGGCTTTTAACTATCCCAGAAAGGTATATGTGAGTAGAAGAAAATACTCGGTGCTTAACTAGGAGTAAGCGGCTTGTCCAAAATACCGGGGATTACCCAGGAACCCAATGGCAACGTAATGAGAAAAAAATGTTGCAAAAGACCATCACTACCTTATCAGTCAAATAAGTTAGTGAGAGACAGAAATAGTTGTTCATTCGTTGTGAACTAATGGTTATGTGAAACACTTCTAGGTCATTTAGACTATAAATAGACTATAAGTACTGCCCTGGGAAAGCATCATAGACTTGAAACGCATTGGAGGCACTTTGACCATACTTACCTGCATCCAAGAAACTTTAAACTATTGTGCCTGGATGCTGGTGACTGTCTTGCAGGGAAAAAAGAAGGCATCCGGAACCCATCATTTATACTTACTCCAACGCTCCTACCAGGAGCCAAACACGGTATGGTTCCATTTGTTTTAAATATACCAATCTGGATTTTTTTTGTCATAAGGGAAACTACACACCAAAAAACATTTTAATAAAATGTCTGCTTTGTTTTAAGAAGTTTATTGCGCTATGTCTCCATGTTTAATATGTCTTACATATGCTGAGGACTGCAGGCAACCTTGAAAGACTTTTCTTTACATCAAGTATCAAAATTTACACCATGTATGATTCTTTTTTTCAGCTGAATTTCAATTGTAGAGACATTTGAAAATTAGGAATTTTTGGACATATCTTTTTTCCTCTTTTCCCATGACCTGAAAAACATTAGACTATCGCATATTCCAAAGGTTGACACCCAAAGAAGATGTATTGTTTTGTTCGCCTTTTGAAGTTTAATTTATGCTACACACTTTTATACATTTATATACATCTCTGATTATTTATTGTATGTCTATATGATTCTGATACTGGATGTGAACTTGTTGTAGTGCCTAAGGTGTTCTCTAACTTATATATTATTATTTGACTGTTGCTGGTGGGTGTGTTCCACTTGATTACATCTGGGCTGCAGTTTGCTCCATATATCGCCATTGCATTTTTAAACCTATATATCTAGAATTGTTCCTTCCCTTAAGGTGGCCATCCACTACTCAGACTTGTCTGAACTGCAGATCTCATCAGATTTCTCTTGAGCTCTCCCGGGAGCTTCCCGGGAATCGGATCTGACCCTGGGCTTAATTTTCACTACATTCACTTCAGATGTATCTGATGCGATCTATCATGTGTCAGATCGCATCAGATATATCTGATGCACACATGCTACATGCGATTGATCTGATGCTGCTGCTGCCGCTGTTCCCCCTCTTGGTGGGTGGGAGTGGCCAGGGAGATGCCAGTCAAGTGACGCTTCAGATGAATCTGATCAGATACATCTGAAGAAAAAAAAACAATCCGATGTGCACCTGATTTCTTCAGATTCCGATAAATAGTTGGGGCAGCCTCAGAGATTTGTAGTTCAGACAAATCTGACACGGGAGTGCGCATCGGATCGGAAGAGCCATCCGATGTGACATTTTTCTTCAGATTTGACGGTCAGATGCGTCGAAATCTGAAGAAAACTGTCCAAATCGGACTAGTGGATGGGGGCCTTTAGATTAATTTGATAACTCGCCGCAATATAAAAGGAAAATGATAAAAACAATCAGTAACTGTTAATGATGTGGAAACCCCAATGGATTAAATCAAATTCTAAGGAAGCATAAAAATTGATTCTTTAAAAACAATTGTTACTGTTTTGTAATAAACACTATTAACCTCAGAAAGCAAAATAAAATAATGTGAACAGAACAGCAGGATCCTGATGATCTGTAGTTGATGCAATATAAACAGATATTATTGGTTTCTAGCACACTCTAATACTCAAAGGTAAAGTTGGTGTATTAAAAACAAATATTGCTGATCCAATTGACTGTATATTTTAGAATAGCTCTTAATAACCTTAGAAGGCTTTGGTTGTGTAAGCCATCTGAATATGAAGAGCTTACAATAAGGTCTAAAATAACACTTATTTCTACAAGTAGATACTTGGAAATAGGTAAAAAATGTTCAATAAATAAATGTACACATACATCAAAAGCCGGGGTGGCTGCTTTACCAGAGTTTTGAAATGAGCAGATGTAATGAGGAATAGATTGGATTCTGGACAAGAAGCTCGCCGTCACCTCTTCCCGACCAATGTGTTTGAGACTGATTGGTCTATTTACTCAGCCTTGGAGATACATAAAGTGGACAGAGATAAAATACCAAACAGTCAGTTCCTAACTGTCATTTTTCCAACACAGACTGTAACATGGCAGTTAGGAGCTGATTGGCTGGTACTTTATCTCCGTCCACTTTCTCTCTCTCTCCAAGGCTTAGTAAATAGACCACTGAATGTCTGTTTGTCATGCCATGGAGGTGTTCTTTAGGTGGTCTCCTTAAATAGAGTCTTTGAGATGGCTTCCAGTTTCTGTCTGAGCTGGCCGCTGTGGGACCTCTGGATACATCACTGGAAGTGACCTCACAGGATATTGTATAGTTGCTTGGAGACTCTGTGTTAATAGACCTTAATGTACTGTCATTTTTAAAGCTCTAGGAGAAGTTGAACAAGTTGAAATTATTCTTGTCTGTCTCTATAAGTCTGTTTGTTGTGACCAGGTGATCCGAAGTGATGCCGCGGGATGTTGCCCGGTTGCCCGGAGACATTGTATTGTTGATCTTCAGAATTCTGGTGTTTTAAAATGCTCTGTGAAGCATATAATATGTTTTGTTTGTTGTAGTTTATCACTGTAAAACATTGTTTTGTTAATTAACCATATTTTCTTCTTGAAGTAGATAGATATTTTTTTTCAGAAGTTGGCGAGAAGAAAGCAGATATAAATTCTCTTGTATGGTAACAGGAATATATTATATCTGCAAATAATGATATGTTAATAAAATGTATGAGATAGCAAATAATTATCTAAACATACAAAATAAGCTCACTTTCATAAGGGGATTTGGAGGAAGGTATAGTGTGCAAATAAACATAAGAATGTGGATATATTGGTTTCTGTAAGAGCCATTTATTTCAAAATCTTGGTTCAGTCCTTTAAGAGATAATATTTTAAAGAACCACTTCATTTTGGCACAAGCTATTTTCTCTGTGTTCCAATCTTTCCAAGTTGATCTGATAATTTGATTTTCCAATTAATTTTTTGATGTGTTCTGTGGAACAATTATGATGATCTCTAAAATGGTCCAATAAATGATGTGTGGGTAGTTCTTTTTTGATGTTTTGTAGGTGTTCAGTGATGCTAGTCTTAAGAGATCTAGTAGCTCTCCAACATAGGGGTCTAGTCGGAACTGCCATCTTGTCCGAAAGACGGCAATTTCCGACTTTTTTAGGTGGAATCAGGAATCACAATATGCAAAAGAAGAAGTGAGGTGCCTCTATGCGCTACAATGGAGCAGCCTAAGCAGTATTTTGAAAAGGAATCACAAACAATTCCCCACAACAGACAATATACAAAGAAAATACAAAATACAGCGCCCAGGCGCTCACAGATGGACACTTCCCTTGATGTTTGTAATGAGAAGCGTCTTGAGATTTCTCTCCTTTCAAATGTTCATAGGTGGTTCTTGTACATGTAAGAGAAAACAAATATACACCGCAATCCTCGTGTATTATTTCCAAATGATATGAGTTCACTCCCCCTTCCTTATAAGAATAGTACATGGTTGGTTAAGTGCTGGGGGGCTCCCCCTTCCAATACACTTACACAACTAAATGGTATGTCAGCATTTCATGAATCAGGAATCAACCTATTCAATGGTACTGACGTTTTTCCGACTTGTCAGAAGACGCGTGGATCGGCGGATTAGACGTGGATCCACGTGTTTTGTTGGATTTGCAGCCAAATATGACAGGTTTTAGTCCCTATTTCGACAATGTCAATCCGACTTTAAATAAAGTCGGACTGAAATTGTAAAAACTTGGCAAAACCAGTCGGATTTGCCCGCAAATTGAATACTACATTGTCGGATCCTCTCCGTCGGATCTTTTCCGTCGGAGAGGATCTGACATGCATTGAATAGACCCCATAGTCTAGACTACAATCGCATTCCACTAGGTATACTATACTGCATACATTATTTGTGTTGCAGGTAATGAAGTCATCAATTTTACATTTTGATATAGTTGACGGTAATTTCTATGAATTTTGAGTTGTTTGTTTTTATTTGTTTACATCCTGGGCATAGAGTTTTGAATTCTAGATACTCCCGCACCAGATTATTAAGTAAATGATGATTTATAGGGAATATTTATTACGTGATGTTTTATATTGATAAAACAAATGTTTCATCATGAGACACGTGTAGATGGTGCTGCTCGCTGATTCATTGTACATATGAAAATTTTAAAGAGAGAAAAAAGGAATCAACTTAATGACGGCAGCCTGGGTATAGACCACAACTATAGAAGCCTTTTGCACACAAGGATTAAGAGAAGTCTGCTGTAGATAACTTTTTAACAATTGGTCCTTATGATTAGTAACTTCTCAGTATATGAATTTTGGTTCCATTAGAATTATATTCCTTAATACCTGGTCTTTACACAAATGGCGTCAGTGTTTCCTGATAATGGATTTGACCTGTTTGTGTTGGGAATCATATTTTGTTATAAATGCCCATTTATTTTCTGAATGTGTAAAAAATTGGTTACCCAGTGGTGGGCGCTGCCGGAGCTCCGGTCACGTGACGCGGTAGTGGTCACGTGATCGGATCTCTGACTACGTGATATTTATGAGGGAAAACACTGTGCCACTTCTATGTCAGTACCTAACCAATAATATTGCATACAAATGTGTTTCTATGGTGATATTAGCCACAACAAATGTAATGATTGGCTACTGCCTATATCTATACTTCCTGCTCATCTTTGCTGTTAAAGCTAAGTATGCTTTGAAAATCAATAAATTATAATAAAAATTGAATTATGTTTACATCTCTCCCATCATATGAGAGGTAGGTCTGTCTTCTATACAACTTTGCTGTATTTATATGCAATTGCTCAGTACTTATGCAACACTGTCATCAGGTGCTAATTAGCCACCATATTGAAAAGAGTATATAAACCCCACATACTCAATACATTGATATCTTTGAAAAAGCTGCTAACTGACTGCAGCAAAACATGTCAGGTGTACAGGGCCCCACGCCAGGAACTTATTGTCGGAAGACCGGACCATCCCCTCTCAATCCAGATCACCATCTATATTTGGAGGATCCTTAATAGCAAGCTGAACCGATTAACTTTACCTACCGTATTGCATGAGGAGCTCACCACCAAAAACCTCGGAGTACTACATCCTCTAGCGGCAATTTGCCAATACATTGGACATTGCTTACCTCCTAAAATCTGCATATGCTGGACTCTGAGACTTTAGGGGAATCATTTTGGAACGGACTTCCCATATTTCCAACTTCTTCCAATTCCTGGCTGTTTGGGTAACCCTGAATTCATTCATTGATTTGTGCTTTTTACATTTTTATTATTGATGCATGCATTTTTTATGGTGTATTTACCTAATATTTTAGTGTATCATTCTCTTACTATTAAATTGTGGAATTAATAGATACATCATTACTGTTGTCATATTGAACACATTTAGTGCAGCCTCCATTTTGTTTTTCCATTTATTTTCTGATGCTGATTGATTCCTTTTTTTATCTATCTGGGTCTAAGAGGGTGGATCTACTTGTATGTTTGTTATAGTTTCTTCCATTATGGTTATAAGCTGTTCTTCATTCTATCCTTTACTAGTGGAAATTGTCTCTCACTGAAGACATCTGTTGTAAGCAGAAATTGTTTTCACTGCAGTTTTTTCTCACCTCTATAAATTGTCTTTTTGGGATTCCTTTTAGCCAGTTGTGATGATGTTCACTGTCAGTTGGTATCAGGGCCAGTTCTAGCCCTTTTGGCGCCACGCGTGGCAAATAGGGGTGTGGCTTCATACAGGGGGCATGGTCAGTTTCACGCCCTGTAGAGTTGTGCCCCCATTTGTGCCCCCTGTAGAGTTGATAAGTGGGTGCCCCAAATTATGCTATTGTCGATGTTCAGAATTTCCCAAAAAGTCAAAAATAGATTGTGTAACATGAGGCAAATTTGGTTCCCATTGTGGTCCCCATTTTTTGTAAGTAATCCATCCTCTCAAAATAAAATACACTATTTTTCAGAATAAAGTTGATTGCTTCATTAATCCTTTCTTGACTGACAGTGATCTATATTATTAAGAAACCAAATGATGGCTTCTATTCCCTTGTCATGTTGTATGCATGTGTAGCAGGATGCTACATCTGCTGCTGCTAATATCTAGTGATGTGCACCTGAAATTTTTTGTGTTTTGTGTTTTGGTTTTGGGTTCTGTTCCGTGGCCGTGTTTTGGGTTCGGACGCGTTTTGGCAAAACCTCACCGAATTTTTTTTGTCGGATTCGGGTGTGTTTTGGATTCGGGTGTTTTTTTCAAAAAAACCCTAAAAAACAGCTTAAATCATAGAATTTGGGGGTTATTTTGATCCCATAGTATTATTAACCTCAATAACCATAATTTCCACTAATTTTCAGTCTATTCTGAACACCTCACACCTCACAATATTATTTTTAGTCCTAAAATTTGCACCGAGGTCGCTGGATGGCTAAGCTAAGCGACCCTAGTGGCCGACACAAACACCTGGCCCATCTAGGAGTGGCACTGCAGTGTCACGCAGGATGGCCCTTCAAAAAAATACTCCCCAAACAGCACATGACGCAAAGAAAAAAAGAGGCGCAATGAGATAGCTGTGTGACTAAGCTAAGCGACCCTAGTGGCCGACACAAACACCTGGCCCATCTAGGAGTGGCACTGCAGTGTCAGGCAGGATGGCCCTTCAAAAAAATACTCCACAAATAGCACATGACGCAAAGAAAAATGAAAGAAAAAAGAGGTGCAAGATGGAATTGTCCTTGGGCCCTCCCACCCACCCTTATGTTGTAAAAACAGGACATGCACACTTTAACGAACCCATCATTTCAGCGACAGGGTCTGCCACACGACTGTGACTGAAATGACTGGTTGGTTTGGGCCCCCACCAAAAAAGAAGCAATCAATCTCTCCTTGCACAAACTGGCTCTACGGAGGCAAGATGTCCACCTCATCATCATCGTCCGATTCATCACCCCTTTCACTGTGTACATCCCCCTCCTCACAGATTATTAATTCGTCCCCACTGGAATCCACCATCTCAGGTCCCCGTGTACTTTCTGGAGGCAATTGCTGCTGGTGAATGTCTCCATGGAGGAATTGATTATAATTCATTTTAATGAACATCATCTTCTCCACATTTTCTGGAAGTAACCTCGTACGCCGATTGCTGACAAGGTGAGCGGCGGCACTAAACACTCTTTCAGAGTACACACAGGAGGGAGGGCAACTTAGGTAGAATAAAGCCAGTTTGTGCAAGGGCCTCCAAATTGCCTCTTTTTCCTGCCAGTATACTTACGGACTGTCTGACGTGCCTACTTGAATGCGGTCACTCATATAATCCTCCACCATTCTTTCAATGGTGAGAGAATCATATGCAGTGACAGTAGACGACTTGTCAGTAATCGTTGGCAGGTCCTTCAGTCCGGACCAGATATCAGCATCAGAAGTCGCTCCAGACTGCCCTGCATCACCGCCAGCGGGTGGGCTCGGAATTCGTAGCCTTTTCCTCGCACCCCCAGTTGCGGGAGAATGTGAAGGAGGAGATGTTGACGGGTCGCGTTCCGCTTGACTTGACAATTTTGTCACCAGCAGGTCTTTGAACCTCTGCAGACTTGTGTCTGCCGTAAAGAGAGATCCAAGGTAGGTTTTAAATCTAGGATCGAGCACGGTGGCCAAAATGTAGTGCTCTGATTTCAACAGATTGACCACCCGTGAATCCTGGTTAAGCGAATGAAGGGCTCCATCCACAAGTCCCACATGCCTAGCGAAATCGCTCTGTTTTAGCTCCTCCTTCAATGCCTCCAGCTTCTTCTGCAAAAGCCTGATGAGGGGAATGACCTGACTCAGGCTGGCAGTGTCTGAACTGACTTCACGTGTGGCAAGTTCAAAAGGTTGCAGAATCTTGCACAACGTTGAAATCATTCTCCACTGCGCTTGAGACAGGTGCATTCCACCTCCTTTGCCTATATCATGGCCAGATGTATAGGCTTGAATGGCCTTTTGCTGCTCCTCCATCCTCTGAAGCATATAGAGGGTTGAATTCCACCTCGTTACCACCTCTTGCTTCAGATGATGGCAGGGCAGGTTTAGGTGTTTTTGGTGGTGCTCCAGTCTTCTGTACGCGGTGCCTGTACGCCGAAAGTGGCCTGCAATTATTCTGGCCACCGACAGCTTCTCTTGCACGCCCCTGTCGTTTTTTAAATAATTCTGCACCACCAAATTCAAGGTATGTGCAAAACATGGGACGTGCTGGAATTTGCCCAGATTTAATGCACACACAATATTGCTGGCGTTGTCCGATGTCACAAATCCCCAGGAGAGTCCAATTGGGGTAACCCATTCTGCGATGATCTTCCTCAGTTGCCGTAAGAGGTTTTCAGCTGTGTGCCTATTCTGGAAAGCGGTGATACAAAGCGTAGCCTGCCTAGGAACGAGTTGGCGTTTGCGAGATGCTGCTACTGGTGCCGCCGCTGCTGTTCTTGCAGCGGGAGGCAATAAATCTACCCAGTGGGCTGTCACAGTCATGTAGTCCTGAGTCTGCCCTGCTCCACTTGTCCACATGTCCGTGGTTAAGTGGACATTGGGTACAACTGCATTTTTTAGGACACTGGTGAGTCTTTTTCTGACGTCCGTGTACATTCTCGGTATCGCCTGCCTAGAGAAGTGGAACCTAGATGGTATTTGGTAACGGGGGCACACTACCTCAAGAAATTGTCTAGTTCCCTGTGAACTAACGGCGGATACCGGACGCACGTCTAACACCAACATAGTTGTCAAGGCCTCAGTTATCCGCTTTGCAACAGGATGACTGCTGTGATATTTCATCTTCCTCGCAAAGGACTGTTGGACAGTCAATTGCTTACTGGAAGTAGTACAAGTGGTCTTCCGACTTCCCCTCTGGGATGACGATCGACTCCCAGCAGCAACAACAGCAGCGCCAGCAGCAGTAGGCGTTACACTCAAGGATGCATCGGAGGAATCCCAGGCAGGAGAGGACTCGTCAGACTTGCCAGTGACATGGCCTGCAGGACTATTGGCTTTCCTGGGTAAGGAGGAAATTGACACTGAGGGAGTTGGTGGTGTGGTTTGCGCGAGCTTGGTTACAAGAGGAAGGGATTTACTGGTCAGTGGACTGCTTCCGCTGTCGCCCAAAGTTTTTGAACTTGTCACTGACTTATTATGAATGCGCTGCAGGTGACGTATAAGGGAGGATGTTCCGAGGTGGTTAACGTCCTTACCCCTACTTATTACAGCTTGACAAAGGCAACACACGGCTTGACACCTGTTGTCCGCATTTCTGTTGAAATACTTCCACACTGAAGAGCTGATTTTTTTGGTATTTTCACCAGGCATGTCAATGGCCATATTCCTCCCATGGACAACAGGTGTCTTCCCGGGTGCCTGACTTAAACAAACCACCTCACCATCAGAATCCTCCTTGTCAATTTCCTCCCCAGCGCCAGCAACACCCATATCCTCATCCTGGTGTACTTCAACACTGACATCTTCAATTTCACTATCAGGAACTGGACTGCGGGTGCTCCATTCAACACTTGCAGGGGGCGTGCAAATGGTGGAAGGCGCAAGCTCTTCCCGTCCAGTGTTGGGAAGGTCAGGCATCGCAACCGACACAATTGGACTCTCCTTTGGGATTTGGGATTTCGAAGAACGCACAGTTCTTTGCTGTGCTTTTGCCGCAAGTCTTTTCTTTTTTCTAGCGAGAGGATGAGTGCTTCCATCCTCATGTGAAGCTGAACCACTAGCCATGAACATAGGCCAGGGCCTCAGCCATTCCTTGCCACTCCGTGTCGTAAATGGCATATTGGCAAGTTTACGCTTCTCCTCAGACGCTTTTAATTTTGAATTTTGGGTCATTTTTTTACTGATCTTTTGTGTTTTGGATTTTACATGCTCTGTACTATGACATTGGGCATCGGCCTTGGCAGACGACGTTGATGGCATTTCATCGTCTCAGCCATGACTAGTGGCAGCAGCTTCAGCACGAGGTGGAAGTGGATCTTGATCTTTCCCTATTTTTTTATCCTCCACATTTTTGTTCTCCATATTTGGCGCACAACTAAAAGCCACCACAGGTATACAATGTAGATGGATGGATAGTATAGTATTATATTACTTATGGACGACGAGTGACGACACAGAGGTAGGTACAGCCGTGGCCTACCGTACTGCTGCTTATATATATAATATACTGTATAACGGACCTGGTGGACACTGTCAGCAGACTGCTAAACTAGGATGAAGAAAAAAACAACAACACAGGTATACAATGTAGATGGATGGATAGTATAGTATTATATTACTTATGGACGACGAGTGCACTGACGACACAGAGGTAGGTACAGCCGTGGCCTACCGTACTGCTGCTTATATATATAATATACTGTATAATGGACCTGGTGGACACTGTCAGCAGACTGCTAAACTAGGATGAAGAAAAAAAAAACACCACAGGTATACAATGTAGATGGATGGATAGTATAGTATTATATTACTTATGGACGACGAGTGACGACACAGAGGTAGGTACAGCCGTGGCCTACCGTACTGCTGCTTATATATATAATATACTGTATAACGGACCTGGTGGACACTGTCAGCAGACTGCTAAACTAGGATGAAGGAAAACAAAACAACACAGGTATAATTACAATGTAGATGGATGGATAGTATAGTATTATATTACTTATGGACGACGAGTGCACTGACGACACAGAGGTAGGTACAGCCGTGGCCTACCGTACTGCTGCGTATATATATAATATACTGTATAACGGACCTGGTGGACACTGTCAGCAGACTGCTAAACTAGTATGAAGAAAAAAAAAAACACCACAGGTATACACTGTAGATGGATGGATAGTATAGTATTATATTACTTATGGACGACGAGTGCACTGACGACACAGAGGTAGGTACAGCCGTGGCCTACCGTACTGCTGCTTATATATATAATATACTGTATAACGGACCTGGTGGACACTGTCAGCAGACTTCTAAACTAGTATGAAGAAAAAAACAAAAAACACAGGAGTGTTTTTCAGGCAGACAAACGTATACTGGACTGGTGGTCACTGTCAGCAAAACTGTGCACTGTACTCCTGCTATAACTGCTCCCCAGTCCCCACAATTAGGCAGTGTGAGCAGAGCAGTGCACTCAGCACAGATATATCATGCAGCAGTGCAGCACACTGAGTGAGCACAGATATGGTGGTCGGAGCGTTTTTTTCAGGCAGAGAAACAAAGGATTAAACTCACTGGTGGTATAATCAAAACCCTGCACTGTACTCCCTAACAGCTGCTCCCCGTCCCCAATCCTCCCCACAATTATAACTAACTAAGTCACTCTGTGTTCTACTATAACGGAGAGGACGCCATCCACGTCCTCTCCCTATCAATCTCAATGCACGTGTGAAAATGGCGGCGACGCGCGGCTCCTTATATAGAATCCGAGTCTCGCGAGAATCCGACAGCGGGATGATGACGTTCGGGCGCGCTCGGGTTAACCGAGCAAGGCGGGAGGATCCGAGTCGCTCGGACCCGTGTAAAAAAAAAGGTGAAGTTCGGGCGGGTCGGATTCCGAGGATCCGAACCCGCTCATCACTACTAATATCATATCTGTTTTCAAGCCCCAGTTTATTACACCATTTTTTTACTATCCCAGTAGACAGTAAGAAAGCAGTGCACCTTAGAAAATCAGCAGTTTGGGAGAGTGCAGAGGACAGGTTAGGTGAAGAGTCATAGTGAATTTGTAAAGAACAAAATTCCAAAACAAATGAATTATGTCTTGTCCTTACTTTATTGCATGGTTCATTTGTGAAGTGTCTACCTCTGTCACGCTTAACATGGTGTATGTAGTACTGTATAAATGACTGTAGATTATCAGATCTACTGAAGCATTAGCTAACTGAAGGTGCATCATCATACTGTACACAGATTAAGCTTATATAATATAAAGTAAGGTTTTAATTCCAAAACATATGTTATTGCTCTCTTTATTTTTTTGTTGAGCCAAAAGCACAAAAATATTGATAACACCATTATTAAAGGAAATGTATCACTAAATTATTTGGTTTACCAAAAGCAGACATGGATTTATGTTGAATTTTTCAGCATTTTATTTTTTTGTTATTGATAACAATGATATATAGAAAATAAATGTATTGACATACTGTATGTGGTTAAATAACATAATCAGTTTTAAGTGATTGACTCTTCTCCAAGTTCACTGCCAACACCTAGCTCTATGCACTCTACGCTTAGGTGTAGTAGTGGTGGAAGAAGTTGATTGTGTGCTGACCATACTGAACCTGCAGCATAAAACTTTGAGTTTAGCTACTGTATCTCATTTGACTCTGTCAAACCATATAAGGCCACACTCATGAATAGTAAATTAACATCTATGCTCTACGTAGCATTTGTAAGCTGATGTTGGTATTTGGCGGTGGGAATTTAGTTCTGCTATTTCCATTTGTTGAATAGTTTACATCATTTGTTGATTTTGGGTCTGCATACTGTTAGGGTCTCCTGCCCTGTGCTGCCACGTCGTCAAGGCAACCGGGAGACAAGTGCTAGCAGAGTAACCTGAGCGCAGCTGATACTCCGGTTCGGGTCTTTTGCTGTGCAGTGGTTACAGGCTCTGTGCACGGCATGGGATCCGGTGCTGGTTTTTGTGCTCACAGTCTGTGAGGTCTGAGTGGGGCGTGGACAGCACCTGCTATATAAGGCCTCTTCTCAGGTTAAGCAGATGCTGCTGAATCTTTGTTGGTTAGTCAGTTCCTGAAAATTAGCCAGTACTGTGTAGCTTTGTATTTGTTGTTGCTTACTGCAAATAGGCCTGGGGATTTGGTACTACACTCTGCCAATCCAGACCTAGCAGTAAGACTGGAGTCAGTCGTTTAACTTGCTGGGGTTCTTTTGCTACTCTGTGAACTTAGCAAGTTTGCGGCTGTATTCTCAGATTTGCCTGCCTAAATCCTGTCTCACTGTGCAAGGTGTTCAGGTGTCAGTTTAGTGGCAGTAAGCTGAACCTGTGCACTGCAAGTGAGGATTAGGATTGTGGAGACTCTCCTTGTGTCTATCATTCCATCTCTGACCAAGGAGTTTACTGCCACACCCGTTGGTAACCCTTTAGGGTTTTGCTGTTGCCCTTAGCAACAGCATTTCGGGTTCTCTACGTATTAAAACACAACATCTTGCTTTTTCCATCTGAGCATTACTAATACTAGGGAGACACCTAGTTTCTTAGCCTCTGGGCTTCTCTGTTCACTTTGTGTTTATTTTGTTACCCTATCACCTTCTGTGTACGTAATGTCATATTCCCCAGTCTGTCTGTGAGTTCATTTGTTTTGCATCCCTATCCGTTCAGACACCAGTACATTCCTGCAGGCACTGGTGTGCATAACAGTTCAGACACCAGTACATTCCTGCAGGCACTGGTGTGCATAACACATACACTCTCTTTGTGTGTTCCTAAAATCTGCCGCTGTAGCTGTCATTCAATTATACAGTAGGGTTATTTGTCCTCATGGTAAACCTGCTCATATGAATGGCTTTATGCTGGTGCACTTGTCCACACACTCTTGAGTTACGGTGATGTTCTCCTCAGCAGGTGCATTTATATATTCTTCAGTAGGGTCTTGCTACATACCACACAAAGTTGCTAGGATAGCCATTGACCATCAGTGATTTGAAATCATTACTGGTCTATGACCAATGTTGAATCATTTTACCATTGAAGGGGGAGTACCAGATGATTTCCCTCAATTGATGGTTCAGAGCAACCAATTTCTTTTTCCTCCAAGTGTCGGGACACGGAGCTTAGCTCTGCCCCTGACACACATGAAGCCCCGCCCCTGGGTTCTGATTGTCCCGCAGCTCATTTAACGCTAATACATGGGTGACCATCGGTGAGTAAAACCATTGATGGTTCCCTTACAGATGGTTTTACACCATCAAGGTTATTCATTTATGGTACCATTTATGGTGACCATCGATGAATAACCCATCCATAGCCATCCCTAGTTTTAACTGCATTATACAGATGTAAGCATTTTTAATTTGGTCATAGTGTACAGTATGTTGTTGTTTCTTTATCAGTAGCTGCACAATTTGTTTGGTTGGTTTCTAGATTATGCAACCTGTTACAGTACATCCTAGTCTAAGGGTTGCTGTGTTTAGGATGGACCAATTGTCTTTGTGATGAACCAGTTGATTTATCCATGAGACAGTATATTGATTTGTAAAGATTATTAGTTATGTTTATGGAGTAAACACATGCCAGACACATGACATATCCTGCTACTCAAATGTACAATACTTTATTGATGTAATTGATATAAAAATAAAACTTTTTTTTTTAACATCATAGTTAGGCTCCTGCCTTGGGGCCCACTAAATAGGGCTTTGTGCCTTCCCCTTGTGTGCTCCAGAGGCCCAGACACCCTTGCTGACTCTGGGTGCTACCGCTGACAGGGTAATTCAGAGACTTGACATCACAGATTGTGGCCTTCTGAACGTGGCTGAGCCGGGACCTTGCCTGACTTTCAGCACCAGGAGCACGGGCACCGCTGCCGTGATTGCGATCGCGGGTGCCCGTGCTGTGCACCTATCACGGCCCTTGATTGCCTGCACCTTCCCCTCCTACTGTGTGCGGTGTCTGTGCACGGCGCTCACCAGCGTTGCGCCTGGAGATACCATTCTCAGCCTGTACTGTATCTCTGCAGAGTGGCGGCAGCCATCTTGAAAACGGAGCTCTGGAGACTGTGAGTACCCTGCAAGGAAGGAACCCTCTGTTTCCCACTGCTCCATTGGGAATACCTCCTCTGCAATTGCTTCTGCACATACTGCCTGCTGATATACTGCTAGCTGCTACAACCAGCAGCATATGAGTCCCGCATATTAGTGTCCTGCTTTAACTCTTCAGTTACCTGATACCAGCCAGCTTCTATTTATGCCACTGATAGACAGACGACTTGTCTCCTCTGCACTAATTTGCCTGCTTGGTGGCTCTATCTACAGATTATCCGACGTGTGTAGTCCTTCTCAAATAAGATATATAATATGTTACATATTATATATCTTATTTACGGTTCCTTTGCATACTTTGTAAGCTCCTATGCTCTCATTTTCCTGCTCTTAATTTGCTTCATCATAACATCTTCTTCATTTTCTACATGGGGACTGTCCAATGTACCATGATCCCCTAACCCCTCCCCAACCCGCATGTGATGGGGACTGGTGCGTAATGTGACCACCCAGGATTTTGTATCGACTCGGCAACTGCCTTTATTGTGAGCCATCACGGGAGGTGTAACTATTGTTGTTTTTTCCTGTACTCTTCATACGATACTGATCCGCTGATGGGGAAACCAGAAAGGGTCAGCACTCTTCTGCTAAGAAACCAGGAGGCATCTCCTCCCAGACTAATTTTTACCGATACGTGCAACCTGACGATGACGGGGAAGACTTGCATCTAACTCCTGCTTCCTCTCCCTCCCCTGCGGGCATGGAGTCCAGAGCCGGATTAAGACTATGGAGGCCCGGGGCACTTCAAATTGCGGGGCCCCTAAATTTGATATATATATATAGGTGTATGTATGTGTGTATATATATATATATATATATATATATATACACACACACATATATACATACATACATATACACATGGGATGTAGTTATGTTACCGGCGATCAGGAGACCACTGGTCACAATACCTACGCCGGGATCCCACCCCCTAACAATCCCGATAGTCGGCATGCCGACTAACAGGGACTATTCCCACTCGTGGGTGTCCACGACAGCCATAGAGTGGGAGTAGAACCTGTAGTAAGCACAGCTCACCACCAAGCCCGTAGTGTGGCGAGCTCAGCGAGGCCGCAAGGGGCTTCGTTGCGCTCGCCATCCCCCCCGGCCATCTCCAAGCCAGGATCCTGGTGTCACTATGGTGACCGGTCGCACTTACCCAACATATATATATATATATATATATATACTGTATGTGTATATATATATATATATATATATATATATATATACACACACTTTATACATGCATACAAACACATAATGGCAACATGACAGAGCCAAAAATTCCAATTTATCAACATGATAAAAAAAAAATACACCCAGCTTACTTTTTTTTCCTCTGCCGCTGGCAGGCTGCTTGTGACCCATGAGAGGAGAGTGAGAGCGCGATCCTCCACGCTCCTCCACGCTGCTGCTGCTATTAGGTTGCCAGGGCAACCTATAGGCAGCCGCTGGAAGCACAGCGCCTTCACACACCATTGGACAGCTGAGCCGTCGCTCAGCTGTCCTGTACTTCTGTGAGGCGCCGGCGCCGCTTCCACTGCTGTTAGGTTACCAGGGCAACCAACAGTGAGCCGCTGGGAGCGCAGCGCCGCAGATCGGAGGTCCGATCTGTGGCGGGTGGTGGGGGGCCCTTGTCAAGAGGGGGGCCCGGGGTACTTACCCCCTGGGCCCCCCCCTTAATCCGGCTCTGATGGAGTCAATGGCTTCTTCCACTTCTCTGAATTCAGGTAATCCCCCTGATGCTACCATGGCTGATATCCTAGCTCATTTACATTCTCTTCCGACAAAGAAAGATCCCCCGACAAAACGTGACTTTCAAGATCTTGAACACAAATTGAGAGAAACGGTCAAGTCAGAAATATCAGTGCTCCAGGCTGACTTGTCGCAAATTGCACACAGTCCATTTGATGAAGTCCATTTGGAAGAACTTGATTCCTCACATAGGGTGCTCCATCATACTGTTACCTTACAAGCTCAAGAATTGCGGGCCATGCAGAATCGGATAGATGACCTTGACAATAGGGGCATGAGAAACAACCTCCGCTTCCGTGGCATACCGGAGGATGTTCAGGGCCCTGGTTTTATTGATGCCCTAACCTCAGTCTTTAATGAAGTGTTGGTGATGGACTCAGATAATTCTATACTTTTTGACCATGCACATCGTACACTCCGCCCCAGGGGTCTCCAAAGTGATGCACCTAGGGACATTATCTGTAGGCTTCACTACTAACACGTTAAGGAAGAGATTCTTAACAAGGCTAGGAGGTTGGATCATTTAGAGTCTAATTGCTCTGTCATACAAATATTTCTTGATCTTTCCTATAAAACACGCTCCAGCAACGTCGCCTTTTGAAACCCCTGACGAATGTTTTAAAAGACAATAATATACGTTTCTGCTGGGGCTTTCCATTAAGCATACAAGTGTCTCATGAAGGTCGTCAGATATCCCTGCACACCCCCTTGGACTTAGATGCTTTTTGCTCTACGCTACACATCCCGAAGCCTTCACTTACTGACTGGACCCAGTCAGCGCGTCGTCTTAACCCGCTTACCCTCCCTGCTCAACGCGCTCCTTGGACGCTGGTGGAGAAGCAGAAACATAATACACAGGTCTCTCCTCCAATCCAGCAGGACTCTGGCACCTGAAGAAGCCAATCCGGTGATTTGTTCTCACTCTTTACGGTGCAATTAAGCACTGGGCTGCTGATGACACTATACACACCAATGACCAGTTTGATCATCTTCTCCCTTTTACTACCTATATGCTCATTTATTTACGAAATGCCTTGTCGATTTTCACTTTTTGATGTTATTTCTTTGTTGTTTTACCTGATTTCTGAAAATTGCAGGGTAATTGTTTCATTGGTTTCACAGTAATACTAATTTCTCTAACGTCCTAAGTGGATGCTGGGGACTCCGTAAGGACCATGGGGAATAGCGGCTCCGCAGGAGACTGGGCACATCTAAAGAAAGCTTTAGGACTATCTGGTGTGCACTGGCTCCTCCCCCTATGACCCTCCTCCAAGCCTCAGTTAGATCTTTGTGCCCGAACGAGAAGGGTGCACACTAGGGGCTCTCCTGAGCTTCTTAGTGAAAGTTTTAGTTTAGGTTTTTTATTTTCAGTGAGACCTGCTGGCAACAGGCTCACTGCATCGAGGGACTAAGGGGAAAAGAAGCGAACTCACCTGCGTGCAGAGTGGATTGGGCTTCTTAGGCTACTGGACATTAGCTCCAGAGGGACGATCACAGGCCCAGCCATGGATGGGTCCCAGAGCCGCGCCGCCGGCCCCCTTACAGAGCCAGAAGACAGAAGAGGTCCGGAAAATCGGCGGCAGAAGACATCCTGTCTTCACCAAGGTAGCGCACAGCACTGCAGCTGTGCGCCATTGCTCCTCAGCACACTTCACACTTCGGTCACTGAGGGTGCAGGGCGCTAGGGGGGGGCGCCCTGAGCAGCAATAAAAACACATTGGCTGGCGAAAATACATCACATATAGCCCCCAGGGCTATATGGATGAATTTTAACCCCTGCCAGAATCCATAAAAAAGCAGGAGAAAAGTCCGCGAAAAAGGGGCGGAGCCTATCTCCTCAGCACACTGGCGCCATTTTCCCTCACAGCTCCGTTGGAGGGAAGCTCCCCTGGCTCTCCCCTGCAGTCACTACACTACAGAAAGGGTTAAAAAAGAGAGGGGGGCACTAATTAGGCGCAGTATTAACAATACAGCAGCTATAAGGGGAAAAACACTTATATAAGGTTATCCCTGTATATATATAGCGCTTTGGTGTGTGCTGGCAAACTCTCCCTCTGTCTCCCCAAAGGGCTAGTGGGGTCCTGTCCTCTATCAGAGCATTCCCTGTGTGTGTGCTGTATGTCGGTACGTTTGTGTCGACATGTATGAGGAGAAAAATGATGTGGAGACGGAGCAGATTGCCTGTAATAGTGATGTCACCCCCTAGGGGGTCGACACCTGAGTGGATGAACTGTTGGAAGGAATTACGTGACAGTGTCAGCTCTGTATAAAAGACAGTGGTTGACATGAGACAGCCGGCTACTCAGCGTGTGCCTGTCCAGACGTCTCATAGGCCGTCAGGGGCTCTAAAGCGCCCGTTACCTCAGATGGCAGATATAGACGCCGACACGGATACTGACTCCAGTGTCGACGGTGAAGAGACAAATGTGACTTCCAGTAGGGCCACACGTTACATGATTGAGGCAATGAAAAATTTTTTACACTTTTCTGATAATACGAGTACCACCAAAAAGGGGTATTATGTTCGGTGAGGAAAAACTACCTGTAGTTTTCCTGAATCTGAGAAATTAAATGAGGTGTGTGATGATGCGTGGTTTTCCCCCGATAACAACTGATAATTTCTAAAATGTTATTGGCATTATATCCTTTCCCGCCAGAGGTTAGGGTGCGTTGGGAAACACCCCCTAGGGTGGATAAAGCGCTCACACGCTTGTAAGGGCTCTACCCTCTCCTGAGATGGCCGCCCTTAAGGATCCTGCTGATAGAAAGCAGGAGGGTATCCTAAAATGTATTTACACACATACTGGTGTTATACTGCGACCAGCAATCGCCTCAGCCTGGATGTGCAGTGCTGGGTTGGCGTGGTCGGAATCCCTGACTGAAAATATTGATACCCTAGATAGGGACAGTATATTTTTGCCTATAGAGCATTTAAAAGATGCATTTCTATATATGCGTGATGCACAGCGGAATATTTGCCGACTGGCATCAAGTCTAAGTGCGTTGTCCATTTCTACCAGTAGAGGGTTATGGACACGTCAGTGGTCAGGTGATGCGTATTCCAAACGGCATTTGGAAGTATTGCCTTAATAAGGGGAGGAGTTATTTGGGGTCGGTCTTTCAGACCTGGTGGCCACGGCAACAGCTGGGAAATCCACGTTTGTACCCCAGGTCGCCTCTCAACATGAGAAGACGCCGTATTATCAGGCGCAGTCTTTTCGTGGACAAGCGGGCAAAATGTTCCTCATTTCTGCCCCGTGACAGAGGGAGAGGAGAAAGGCTGCAGAAATCAGCCAGTTCCCAGGAACAGAAACCCTCTCCCGCCTCTGCCAAGCCCTCAGTATGACGCTGGGGCTTTACAAGCAGAATCAAGCACGGTGGGGGGCCCGTCTCAATGAATTTCAGCGCGCAGTGGGCTCACTCGCAAGTAGACCCCTGGATCCTTCAGGTGATATCTCAGGTGTACAAATTAGAATTCGAGATGTCTCCCCCTCGCCGTTTTCCTAAAGTCGGCTTTACCGATGTCTCCTTCTGACAGGGAGACAGTTTTGGAAGCCATTCACAAGCTGTATTCCCAGCAGGTGATAATCAAGGTACCCCTCCTGCAACAGGGAATGGGGTATTATTCCACACTGTTGTGGTACCGAAGCCGGACGGCTCGGTGAGACCGATTCTAAATCTAAAATCTTTGAACACTTACATACAGAGGTTCAAATTCAAGATTGAGTCACTCAGAGCAGTGATTGCGAACCTGGAAGAAGGGGACTACATGATGTCTCGGGACATCAAGGATGCTTACCTTCATATCAAAATTTACCCTTCTCACCAAGGGTACCTCAGGTTTATGGTACAGAACTGTCACTATCAGTTCAGACGCTGCCGTATGGATGGTCCACGGCACCCCCCGGGTCTTTACCAAGGTAATGGCCGAAATGATGATATTCCTTCGAAGGAAGGGAATTTTAGTTATCCCTTACTTGGACGATTCCCTGATAAGGGTAAGATCCAGGGAACAGTTGGAGGTCGGTGTAGCACTATCTCAGATAGTGTTGCGGCAGCACGATTGGATTCTCAATATTCCAAAATCGCAGCTGGTTCCGACGACTTGTCTTCTGTTCCTAGGGATGATCCTGGACACAGTCCAGAAAAAGGTGTTTCTCCCGGAGGGGAAAGCCAGGGAGTTATCCGAGCTAGTCAGGAACCTCCTAAAACCGAGCCAAGTCTCAGTGCATCAATGCACAAGGGTTCTGGGTAAAATGGTGGCTTCCTACGAAGCAATCCCATTCGGCAGATTCCACGCAAGAACTTTCCAGTGGGACCTGCTGGACAAATGGTCCGGGTCGCATCTTCAGATGCATCAGCGGATAACCCTGTCACCAAGGACAAGGGTGTCCCTCCTGTGGTGGTTGCAGAGTGCTCATCTTCTAGAGGGCCGCAGATTCAGGACTGGGTCCTGGTGACCATGGATGCCAGCCTGCGAGGCTGGGGAGCAGTCACACAGGGAAGGAATTTCCAGGGCTTATGGTCAAGCCTGGAGACATCACTTCACATAAATATCCTGAAGCTAAGGGCCATTTACAATGCTCTAAGCTTAGCAAGACCTCTGCTTCAAGGTCAGCCGGTGTTGATCCAGTCGGACAACATCACAGCAGTCACCCACGTAAACAGACAGGGTGGCACAAGAAGCAGGAGGGCAATGGCAGAAGCTGCAAGGATTCTTCGCTGGGCGGAAAATCATGTGATAGCACTGTCAGCAGTATTCATTCCGGGAGTGGACAACTGGGAAGCAGACTTCCTCAGCACGACCTCCACCCGGGAGAGTGGGGACTTCACCCAGAAGTCTTCCACATGATTATAAACCGTTGGGAAAAACTCGACAGGTATTGCGCCAGGTCAAGGGACCCTCAGGCAATAGCTGTAGACGCTCTGGTAACACCGTGGGTGTACCAGTCAGTGTATGTGTTCCCTCCTCTGCCTCTCATACCCAAGGTACTGAGATTGATAAGATGGAGAGGAGTAAGCACTATATTCGTGGCTCCGGATTGGCCAAGAAGGACTTGGTAACCGGAACTTCAAGAGATGCTCACGGAGGATCCGTGGCCTCTACCTCTAAGAAGGGACCTGCTCCAACAAGGACCCTGTCTGTTCCAAGACTTACCGCGGCTGCGTTTGACGGCATGGCGGTTGAACGCCGGATCCTGAAGGAAAAAAGGCATTCCGGATGAAGTCATCCCTATCCTGATCAAAGCCAGGAAGGATGTAACCGCAAAACATTATCACCGCATTTGGCGAATATATGTTGCGTGGTGCGAGGCCAGTAAGGCCCGACGGAGGAAATTCAACTGGGTCGATTCCTACATTTCCTGCAAACAGGAGTGTCTATGGGCCTGAAATTGGGGTCCATTAAGGTTCAAATTTCGGCCCTGTCAATTTTCTTCCAAAAAGAACTAGCTTCAGTCCCTGAAGTTCAGACGTATGTAAAAGGGGTACTGCATATACAGCCTCCTTTTGTGCCTCCAGTGGCACTTTGGGATCTCAATGTAGTTTTTTGGGTTCCAAAAGTCACATTGGTTTGAACCACTTAAATCTGTGGAGTTAAAATATCTCACATGGAAAGTGGTCATGCTGTTGGCCCTGGCCTGGGCCAGGCGCGTGTCAGAATTGGCGGCTTTATCCTGTAAAAGCCCTTATCTGATTTTACATTCGGACAGGGCGGAATTGAGGACTCGTCCTCAGTTTCTCCCTAAGGTGGTTTCAGCGTTTCACCTGAACCAACCTATTGTGGTGCCTGCGGCTACTAGGGACTTGGAGGACTCCAAGTTGCTAGACGTTGTCAGGGCCCTGAAAATATATGTTTCCAGGACGGCTGGAGTCAGAAAATCTGACTCGCTGTTTATCCTGTATGCACCCAACAAGCTGTGTGCTCCTGCTTCTAAGCAGACTATTGCTCGTTGGATTTGTAGTACAATTCAGCTTGCACATTCTGTGGCAGGCCTGCCACAGCCAAAAATCTGTAAATGCCCACTCCACAAGGAAGGTGGGCTCATCTTGGGCGGCTGCCCGAGGGGTCTCGGCTTTACAACTTTGCCGAGCAGCTACTTGGTCAGGAGCAAATACGTTTGTAAAATTCTACAAAATTGATACCCTGGCTGAGGAGGACCTGGAGTTCTCTCAATTGGTGCTGCAGAGTCATCCGCACTCTCCCGCCCGTTTGGGAGCTTTGGTATAATCCCCATGGTCCTTACGGAGTCCCCAGCATCCACTTAGGACGTTAGAGAAAATAAGAATTTACTTACCGATAATTCTATTTCTCGTAGTCCGTAGTGGATGCTGGGCGCCCATCCCAAGTGCGGATTGTCTGCAATACTGGTACATAGTTATTGTTACCAAAAAAATCGGGTTATTGCTGTAGTGAGCCATCTTTTCTAGAGGCTCCTCTGTTATCATGCTGTTAACTGGGTTCAGATCACAAGTTGTACGGTGTGATTGGTGTGGCTGGTATGAGTCTTACCCGGGATTCAAAATCCTTCCTTATTGTGTACGCTCGTCCGGGCACAGTATCCTAACTGAGGCTTGGAGGAGGGTCATAGGGGGAGGAGCCAGTGCACACCAGATAGTCCTAAAGCTTTCTTTAGATGTGCCCAGTCTCCTGCGGAGCCGCTATTCCCCATGGTCCTTACTACGGACTACGAGAAATAGAATTATCGGTAAGTAAATTCTTATTATAGATATGCTTTTACCTTACAATGGGAACTGTATGTTTCCTGGGTGGCCCAAATGCCATTAATCCCCAGTTGGGATTTCCGCCTTCCTGCATCGGACTCTGGGCCATGGGGCCAGTCCATATAGGCTCATTGGCGGTTATTTTTTCATTCTTGTTTGTTGTTTTCATATTGATAGAATATGTGCAATATTGCTCCAATGCTCCTGTTTCTGGTTTTTTTTTCTTCCTTCTTTTTTTTCCTGTTTCTTCTTTCCCCTTTTTTCTCTTTTTCTTCGTGGGTGGATGTCCGTTGGCGTAGTTTTCTTCAAGTCCAATGGTGAGCTACCCTATACTTGCTTTTTCTATTCTTCTCTGTCCTCTTTGTGGCCGCCCTCGAAGTTACTGTGAAATTTTATGATGCCCCCTGATCTTACATTCTGCTCCTTTAATGTGAAGGGGCTAAACATCCCAGAGAAACGCTCCACCTTATTGCATGAACTCTGGAATGAACGTGTGGATGTTGCCTTCATTCAGGAGATGCACTTTAAGTTCCTGGCTTCCCCGAAACTGGGTAACTATTATTTTCTCTCAGTCTATTGTAGCAACAACCCACAGGGCAAATCTCTTGGAGTGTCAATATTAATATCCCGCTGTCTTACTCTCCTGAATGTTATGCATACCGTACTAGCCAAAGGTAGATGCCAAGTTCTCAAATGTCAGATATTTAATCAAATCTACACTTTTGCTAATGTATATGTCCCAAATCACAGACAGAGGTTATTCCTCTTCAGAAGGCTGCAACTCATAGAACCTATTAAGGAGGGGTGCTTGGTGTTGGGGGGTGACTTTAACTGGTCACCTGACCCTGTGATTGACTGCTTTCCATCTTCCTCCAAAAGACTCACTCGAGATCACAGACACATGCATCAGCTTCTTCATGAGTTCCAGCTCCAGGATTTATGGAGAATCCACCACCCAACAGTGAAAGATTATACTTTTTACTCCCCCCCCCCCCCCCCTCACAATATGTACTCTAGCTTAGATTACTTTCTGGTGGACCATAGGTTTTTACAATTCTTCCCTAAGAGCAGAATTGGACAAATTTCTTGGTCCGATCAAGCCCCAGTCTATGCTTCCATTGATATGTCATTGTCTACCTCTACACCTTGGACTTGGCGGTTAATTCTTCTATCCTTGGTGACCCGTGCCTCGCGTCTGAACTTAATACCGCCATTGTTGATTACATAGAGCTTAATGATACTCCTGATGTTGGACAAGCCCTGAACAAACTTCTCAGTGACACTACCAAGAGAGATTGGGGTAAATGCCGACATAAGTTTTATTGGTGGGGTAACAAACCGGATGCTATGTTGGCAATTGCCCTGCGTGCCTAGAGACTTCAATCTTATGTCCATTATGTCCGTGGCTCTGACGGACAGCTTATTCATACTCTTCCCAAATAGCGGAGTCTTTCCAAAATTATTATGCTGCTTTGTAAAGTTTGAGGCCTGGACAGTCTCCCTCTGGGGATCTTGAGTCGAAAACATTGCTTCACAATTTTTTACGAGAGATAGATTTTCCTAAACTCTCAGATACTGACTTAATTTCTCTAGAACAGACGTTTTCTTTTGAGGAGCTTGAGGCGGCACTGTCTACGACTCCAGTTGGTAAGAGCCCAGGCCCAGATGGCTTCCCAGTCTGCTACTACAAGGCATTTAAAACCTCCCTTTTACCTTTATTTTTAAAAGCCTGTAATTTGGTATCCAATGAAGACGGCTTTTCCACGCAAACGTTGGAGGCCCACATATCCGTGATACCTAAGGAAGGTAAAGACCCCTCACAATGCTCGAGCTATAGGCCTATCTCATTACTGAACTGTGAAACTTTATGCCAAAATGATTGTAAATAGATTGAGCCCCTTTCTCCCGTTGGTGGTGCATGGGGATCAGGTGGGCTTTGTCCCGGGTCGTGAAGCCAAGGACAATATTTCCAAGTTTATAGATCTTATTCATTATGCCCACTCTGGTTCGGTCCGGGTGATTCTCCTGTCCACCGATGCGGAGAAGGCTTTTGATAGGGTTGAGTGGTCTTTTATGGAGGGACTCCTCAGCCATCTGGGTCTGGGCCCTATTTGCCTCCAATGTATACTAGCCCTATATACCTCACCCACAGCTAGGGTCAGAGTGAACGATACTCTTTCCAACTATTTTCTGATTAGAAATGGTATGAGACATCTTTGTTCTCTGCAAGGAGGCATTAGCTAGAGCGATCAGAGCAAATCAGAATATTCATGGCATAAGAGTTGGTGATCATGAATACAAACTGGCATTATACGCTGATAATTTACTGGCTACGATTTCCAATCCAGTTGTTTCTCTCCCAGCCTTGATAGCTGAATTTACTAGATTCCATATTATCTCTAATTTTAAGATAAACTACACTAAATTGATAGCCCTGAACATTACTGCACCATCTCGAGTGATTATGTGCCTCCGTGACTCATTCCCTTTTCTCTGGCACCCTTCCCATTTTAAGTATTTAGGGATTATACTTTCAAGCAATACCTCTGATTTGTATAGACTTAATTTTCTATCCTTACTGCATAAAATTAAAAGTGATCTTAATAAATGGTCGGCTCTTAATTTATCCTGATGGGGTAGACTTAATACAATAAAAATTAAAATTCTACCAAAAGTCTTGTACTTTTTGCAGGCATTGCCCATTTCCATACTGTCAAAGTCAGAAAAATATCATGCTACACGTTGCCAGATATTCACCTCATGCGCGTGCCTGCTGCACGTGCACATTCTCTCCCGTGCGTGCGGATACTCGCAGCTGCGTAATAGAGCTTCTACGGCCGTGCGCATTGGCGCGTGGTATGTGCATTTATGGTAGAGTTTGTGTGCGTCTAGCGGGCGACTCAATCATTAAATAATAAAACCAAATAGTATGTTTTATAGATAATGTTCCCCTTAGTGATAACTGTAAGTTTGTTTAATGTGACTTGTTCACGGACGTGGGAATCCCTCTTTACGTGGTACAAAGGGTCTGATTAAGGTTGAACAGTGGTGTCTGGTACCTAACCGAAGAGTATTTTAATAGCAATAATCCGGTGTTGGTTAGGTAAAGATTAATCGCTCCTGCGTGTAGTTATGGCCATTAGTAGTTTCTGGACATTTCATATATTTGCAGTTCATTATCCATGCGGCGGGAATCCGGCGTTTCCCTCCCACCTGAGCAGTTTGTAATAGCCACAGCCCACCTGTTCAAATCCACCTATGACCTTTTGTTACAGTGCAGAGAGACATTCCTGTGTCCAATGAACAATAAGATTGTAGGGCCCTTTGTAGTACACTGTATGTTGTGTATATAAGGGTCACTGTCCCCAGACCGGCCAGTACTCTCACTCTTCAACATTTATCTCAGATAATTGGAGGACTGGATTCCGGTTGCGCTTGCGAGTGTTCCCCGTATGGTATGTTTATCTGTGGCCACTTTGTTACCCGTTTAAATGTTAGTCATTCATTCTTATTTGTTGTATTAGTGTTTGCGATCGTTCGCTATTGTGTATATTTCTGTTTAGTTATTCTGTTAGATTTTAATGTTAGTCTGTAGTGTATGAACTGTTCACTGTTATCTTTTCCCATTTACTTAGTTAAATATTGTTAGTAAAGGTGTTGGAACCTTAGCAAGGTATTGAGTGTTTATTACATTACTGAGGGTGATCGGAGCATCTCAATCGCTCAAACAACTAGCTTACAAACCAAGGTTAAACAGCATTATATCATTACAGTATCTAACACTAAGATATACAGTATAAGCATACTCTGTGAAAGGTATAGAAGGTTATTATCTGTGTGTACGCTATCTGTGTGTTCAGTACACCCAGCGCAGCGTGTGTATGTGACTTGCGTACCACGTGCAAGGTATTCTTATGCAAATAGCGTACGGAGTGCGTAGCACGTGCACGAGGTTCAGCGGCCATTACGGCTTCACGGTATAGATTTAATAGCTTGTGTTGTAGAGTATAAGAATCAGCTTTGTCAATACCCAACACCTTCTTTCGTCTTTAGGGATCTCCAAGCCACAGTGGTTCGCTTTGTATGGGGTAAAAGAGGTCATAGATTAGCACAGACGGTTCTGATCCATAACCGTACAGATGGGGGCCTTCAACTTCCTCACTTTATTAGTTACTATAATGCAGTTCATTTAGCCAGGGTTATTGAGATGTCACAATTCCCCGCTATGAAACAGTGGCTGCTAATTGTAGGATCTTTCACAGGCACACTTGCTCGTACTATTCCATGGCAGCATCAGATTCCCCAAATACGACATCCTACATTAGATCCTACTGGATCCTACTACTTGCTGGAAGAAATTTAAATGCCTACTGACATTTAGCCTGAGCCCTTCCCTACCCATGCCTTTATCGTATCATCCGGACCTGCCGCCTAATGCCCTATCTCATTCTGCATTAACTAAATGGACTCTCTAGGCTGTCTCACCTGGTCACTGCTAGCGGCTTTTGTTCCTTTATGGAGTTGTCACAAAATTATAGTTTGCCATCTAATAGTTTTTGGGTGTATTTACAGCTCTGACACTATGTTAACTCTCTACCAGTTCGCCCAGGCGGATGGCGCCCTACCTCTTTTGAGACCCTTTGCTTATCTAAATTGACACCTAGGGCAATATTTACTAATATTCGTGTTTTGGTCGTTTTGAAGGGTGTTTGAACTCGAATGGTATCGGGTGCATTTTACTGCAACTTTTTGAATCCTGATACGATCATTCACTAAGCTGCTGAGTTTTGCACAATCGTTTTTTCCGATGACGATGTGATTCGTAATATCAGGCAGTGTTTTACGGGAGTGATGAGTAAAACACTGCCTGAAAAAACACAAGGAATCCCGGCCGGATCTGTGAGATCCTTGCAGGGCTTCATTGTGTACCTTAAAAAGTTGATTAAAGTCTTTAAAAATCTGAAAAAAATTGCGTGGGGTCCCCCCTCCTAAGCACAACCAGCCTCGGGCTCTTTGAGCCGGTCCTGGTTGAAAAAATATGGGGGGGGAAATGACAGGGGTCCCCCCATATTTAATCAACCAGCACCGGACTCTGCGCCTGGTCCTGGTTCCAAAAATATGGGGGACAAAAAGCGTAGGGGTCTCCCATATTTCTGAAACCAGCACCGGGCTCCACTAGCTGGGGAGATAATGCCACAGCCGGGGGACACTTTAATATCGGTCCCTGCGGCCGTGCCATTAAAACCCCAACTAGTCACCCCTGGCCGGAGTACCCTGGAGGAGTGGGGACCCCTTCAATCAAGGGGTTCCCCCCTCCAGCCACCCAAGGGCCATGGGTGAAGCCCGAGGCTGTCCCCCCATCCAAGGGCGACGGATGGGGGGCTGATAGCCAAGTGTGAAATTGTGAATATTGTTTTTAGTAGCAGTACTACAAGTCCCAGCAAGCCTCCCCCGCAAGCTGGTACTTGGAGAACCACAAGTACCAGCATGCGGTGGAAAACCAGGCCCGCTGGTACCTGTAGTACTACTACTAAAAAAATACCCCAATAAAAACAGGACACACACCGTGACAGTACAACTTTATTACATACATGCACACCAACATACACACATACTTACCTATGTTCCCACGAGGCTCGGTCCTCTTCTCCATGTAGAATCCTAGGGGTACCTGTTGAAAAAAATTGTACTCACATAATCCAGTGAAGAATCCGGCCTTTGAATAATCCACGTACTTGGCAAAAAAAAAAACGCAAACCCGACCACGCACTGAAAGGGGTCCCATGTTTACACATGGGACCCCTTTCCCCGACTGCCAGGACCCCCCTGACTCCTGTCAAAGAGGGTCCCTTCAGCCAATCAGGGAGCGCCATGTCGTGGCACCCTCCTGATTGGCTGTGTGCTCCTGTAGTGTCTGTCAGGCAGCACACGGCAGTGATACAATGTAGCGCCTATGCGCTCCATTGTAGCCAATGGTGGGAACTTTGCGGTCAGCGGTGAGGTTACTTTCGGTCAACCGCTGACCGCAAAGTTCCCACCATTGGCTACAATGGAGCGCATAGGCGCTACATTGTATCACTGCCGTGTGCTGCCTGACAGACACTACAGGAGCACACAGCCAATCAGGAGGGTGCCACGACTTGGCGCTCCCTGATTGGCTGAAGGGACCCTCTTTGACAGGAGTCAGGGGGGGGTGTCCTGGCAGTCGGGGAAAGGGGTCCCATGTGTAAACATGGGACCCCTTTCAGTGCGTGGTCGGGTTTGCATTTTTTTTTTGTGTGCCAACTGCCAAGTACGTGGATTATTCAAAGGCCGGATTCTTCACTGGATTATGTGAGTATAATTTTTTTCAACAGGTACCCCTAGGATTCTACATGGAGAAGAGGACCGAGCCTCGTGGGAACATAGGTAAGTATGTGTGTATGTTGGTGTGCATGTATGTAATAAAGTTGTACTGTCACGGTGTGTGTGTCCTGTTTTTATTGGGGTATTTTTTTAGTAGTAGTACTTCAGGTACCAGAGGGCCTGGTTTTCCACCGCATGCTGGTACTTGTGGTTCTCCGAGTACCAGCTTGCGGGGGAGGCTTGCTGGGACTTGTAGTACTGCTACTAAAAACAATATTCACAATTTCACACTTGGCTATCAGCCCCCCATCCACTGCCCTTGGATGGGGGGGGACAGCCTCGGGCTTCACCCCTGGCCCTTGGGTGGCTGGAGGGGGGACCCCTTGATTGAAGGGGTCCCCACTCCTCCAGGGTACCCCGGACAGGGGTGACTAGTTGGGGTTTTAATGGCACGGCCGCAGGGACCGATATTAAAGTGTCCCCCGGCTGTGGCATTATCTCCCCAGCTAGTGGAGCCCGGTGCTGGTTTCAGAAATACGGGGGACCCCTACGCTTTTTGTCCCCCGTATTTTTGGAACCAGGACCAGGCGCAGAGCCCGGTGCTGGTTGATTAAATATGGGGGGACCCCTGTCATTTTTTCCCCCATATTTTTTCAACCAGGACCGGCTCATAGAGCCCGAGGCTGGTTATGCTTAGGAGGGGGGACCCCCACGCAATTTTTCCCCCCGTTTTTACACTAAACAGACCCTTTCCCTTAGATAAACATGCACAGATCTCACTGATCCGTGCATGGTTATCCAAACTCGACTGGAAAAAGCAGGTCTATTTTATTGCTGCTTTTTTTAACGAATCGAAAAAAAACAGACCCGCACTTGAGCACTCATAAACTAACACCCAAATACGAATGAATAGTGAATGCCTATATTCTATGAAATAACAGCCGCGTTTGACCGATGGTCTATTCATTCGTATTTCTGAACGTTGTCATTCAAACCATTATGAATAGTCAAAACACTGCCGAGATTGGTGCTTAGTGAATTCCCGGATTGGGACTTAGAAAAAAAAACACAAATCGGGCAAACTCGGATTTTTAGTAAATACTGGCCCTAGACACTTGATAGCACAATTATACCAAAAATGCATAACTTGTCTTTCTCTCCCGACCCCCTCCTTTGTAACAGGTTGGCATAGAGATCTCTGGAAGGAGCTTACGGATGATCAATGGTCACGTATATATAGTTATACTTTTGCCAGCTCACCTTCAATTGATGTTTTAGAGACACAATACAAAATTATGTCCAGATGGTACCGTTGCCTGGAACGGATTCACCAGATGTTTCCGTCAGTCTTTGCTCTCTGCTGGAGATGCGGGCAGTCATTAGGTACGCCATACCACATATAGTGGGAGTGCCAGGCCTTGTCCGAATTTTGGCGTCAGGTCCAAAAGATAACTCGCCAACTAACTGGGTTTCCGATTCCCGAGACTCCAGAATTTTGTCTTCTCAATCTGATGGACATTCTTCTTTCTCAGTATAAGAACTCGCTACTCCAACAACTGGTGAACGCAGCCCGGGCTACTATATCATGTTATTGGAGATCTGCTCAGCAACCTCCAATTTCATGCTGGTTTAAGAGAGTTGATTTTTATATGGCTATGGAAGATTTTTCTCTTACCCCACAGTCAAATACTGCTGGCTTCACTGCCATCTGGTCAGAATGGCTCAGATTTAAGTCATCCCCCACATATAAAATGCATATGTCACTGGTATAATCTTTAGGTCCTGAATCCACGATGATGACCCCCTCCCTTCCTGTCCCTCTTATCCCTGCTTTCCTTTTTACTTGTTTCTTTCTCTATTTGCTGTTTTCTTCTTTTTATTGAGTCATTTGTATGTTTTGTTACTTGATATTTGCAAGGACTTTCCATGCACCATAAGGATTGTTTTCTTAATATTTCTATTTGCTTGGTGGCACGTCTCAAATGCCTTATCCATAGTTTATATGATTGGCCTTTTGCAACCATTTTTATGCAAGCATTTGTATGGTATGTGTCCTGTTTTTGCTATGTATAATGTCTTTCATATAACAAATAAACAAATATATTGCGGGGGGGAAAAATCACAGTTAATTTTATAGCTGTATCCTCATTCTCGTAGCATTTTTGCACCATATGGCAGGAGCCATTTGGCGTGACGTAGGCGGATAGCTAGATTCGGACTTTCGTATTTTAGCACCTCTTTACTGGGGACTTCGTATTCGCATTTGTCTAGCAATTATGGCAGTGTAAATTTACACAAAGCTGCATGGTTCAACGTAGGCTTCTGGTCTCTTGCCTTTTTTCTTATGCTTCATTAGTGCGAATCCGTTCAATTTGCCGGCTGTCAGGATCCCGGCATTCAGGATACCGACACCGGTATTACGGCAAAACAGGACTATTCCCACTCATGGGTATCCACAACATCCATAGAGTGGGAATAGATCCTGAAGTGAGCACAGCGAATCACTGAGACCGCTGCGTGGTGAGTGCAGCAATCCCGCAAGGGTACTCTTTGTGCTCGCCCCACTGCCAGCATTCGGGATGTTGACAGCTGGCATCCCACCCGCCGGTAAATCATGTGTACTCCCATTAGTGTCTGTTTTGCACTGCTATAGTACGTAGATCCAGCAGTGCTGTACAGGGTATGCATACCTTGTGCTTTTATTAGCAGTCCAAAAAGATGCAAATCGAGTAAATTATTGAGCAAAACTTCATACAGTATGGCACATTTTATGTGGTTGAATTTGAGGACAGGTGTATAAATATGTTGTAGTGCTGGAACGCCTGTTACTGTCATCTGTGCCCTCTCTGATCTCCAGGGGCAGGATTTGTCTCAGCTTATAAATTGCATATTTTGCATATTAAATCACCAGAAGTGGCCCAACACCTGAGGCTGCAGGAATTTTTGGGGCAGATGTATTAACCTGGAGAAGGCATAAGGAAGTGATAAACCAGTGAATGTGCAAGGTGATAAAGGCACCAGCCAGTCAGGTCCAATATGTAAATTAACAGTTAGAAGCTGATTGGCTGGTGTGTTTATCACCTTGCACATATCACTGGTTTATTACTTCCTTATGCCATCTCCAGGCTAATACATCTGCCCCTTTGTTCCTCAGACACTTATGAGTACATTTACTATGCTCTGTGTCTCACCCATGTGTGCCCGAGTTGTGATCAGTAGGACTTGGGTGCTTTTTTCAAAATAAAACACAGGAATTTACTTTGCTCCCATGTTTTAGGCAATCAGGTTTTCTAATGGTGTATGCATTTGTGTTTGGCTGCCATGTTTGCTGGCAGTCAAAGCCTTCCAAGCATGAAGCCTGTACAGATCAGTGAGAACCACAGGTACCAGCATGTGGTGCATTAAAGACCCTCTGCTACCTATAGTTCCCCTGTAAAAGAAATACACTGTATTTAAAAAAAATGACACACACACTGTAATGCTCCAAATGCCAGCATGCAGGGGAGGCTTACTGGGACATGCAGTTCCGCCTCCTCCGGCTCACCTCACCCAATGTGTGCCTGCGCAGCACAGGGAGATGCTGGGCACCCGCTGAGATTGTGTTACCAGAGGCGCCCAGCTCTCCCTGCACAGCGGAATCCGGCGGCAGGAGCTCACTACTGAGCTTTGGCTTCCGGCTCCCGGCTCTGTCAGATGTCATGACGTCTCTCTCCAGGGCCGGCTCTAGGCATGTTCGAATAGAGCGGCCGCGCAGGGCGCCACCTTTAATGGGCGCCGCGCGCTGGCGCCGCCATATTCGAACATGAAGCCGGCCCTGGTCACTGCAGGCGCTTGTGTGCGCTATACGCGCTGAGCGGCGCCGGTATCTAACGTCAGACGCCGGCGCCGGTGCAGCGCACACAAGCGCCTTGGACGCTTCCTGGCCGGCCGCCCTCCCGCCCGCACCCGCACCCAGCCGCCCCGCCCGCCAGCACGCCAGCACCCGGACCCGGACAGCAGTACTCACCCTCCAACGCTGCAGGTATTTGGAGGGGGGAGGGGGTGAATCATTTAAGGATGGCACTGTGGGGGCATTTATGGATGGCACTGTGGGGGCATTTATGGATGGCACTGTTGGAGCATTTATGGATGGCACTGTGGGGGCATTTATGGATGGCACTGTGGGGGCATTTATCTGGCACTGTGGGGGCATTTATCTGGCACTGGGGGCATTTATCTGGCACTGTGGGGACATTTATCTGGCACTGTGGGGACATTTATCTGGCACTGTGGGGACATTTATCTGGCACTGGGGGCATTTGTCTGGCACTGTGGGGACATTTATCTGGCACTGTGGGGACATTTATCTGGCACTGTGGGGGCATTTATCTGGCACTGTGGGGACATTTATCTGGCACTGTGGGGGCATTTATCTGGCACTGTGGGGGCATTTATCTGGCACTGTGGGGGCATTTATCTGGCACTGTGAGGGCTTTTCTGTATCTACATATCTGGCACTGTATGGCCATTTATGTATCTGGCATTGCTGGGGGGCATGTCATGTGTAGCTGGCACGGCTGGGGAGCATATCATATAGTGTTCCCGCTAGGCGTCTGTGGCTAGGCAATGTGTCTAACGTGCTCTGCCTGGCGCAAAGTGTCTAACGTGCTCTGCCTGGCGCAAAGTATCTAACGTGCTCTGCCTGGCGCAAAGTGTCTAATGTGCTCTGCCTGGCGCAAAGTGTCTAACGTGCTCTGCCTGGCGCAAAGTGTCTAGGAGGTTCTACCTGGTGCAGTGTGTATTAACTGCACTACTGTGTGGTGTAATGCGAATTGCCACTATTATGTGGCCACGCACCTTCCCCACGAAGCAACGCCCCTAAATTTTTGCGGCGCGCCGAAGGCTTTGCCTTTGCCGAAGTCCATGCTTTGCCGTGTAGGTGGATGAGCACCAAGCATTACAGTATGTACATCATTTTGCCCTCCTAACTTAAAAATGTGCCCTCCCTGCCCTAAAAAGTGAACACTATCGTGTAACTGGCACTGCTAGGGGGGCATATTGTGTGTAGCTGTCACTGCTGGGGGGCATATCATGTCTATCTGGCACTATACTGGAGACATTGTGTGTAAGGAACACTACTGTGGCTGTTATGTGTAAGGCTGCTAATTGTGTGCGTAGAGGGTGTGTGAAAATATATTTATTTATAGTCTAATAATATGAAGTTATGAGGCCACGCCCACTTTCCAAGAGGCCACGCCCACTTTTCCTGGGGGGGGGGCTTTTACATGTTTTCGCTCAGGGTGCTAGTAGGCCTGGAGCCGGCCCTGTCTCTCTCATAGTGCCGGGGATCGGACGCCAGGAGGATCACAGCAGTCACGCGGGAGCGGGGCTTGGTAAGTATGGTGTTTTTTTATTTTTAAACATATGTGTGACTGTACAGCGCATCTACTGGGGGCAAGCTACAGGGGGGGCAAATTACTGGGGCAAGCTACAGGTGGCCAAACTACTGGGGGCAAGCTACAGGGGGCAAACTACTGGGGCAAGCTACAGGGGGCCAAACTACTGGGGGCACGCTAACGAGGCCAAACTATTGGGGCAAGCTACAGGGGGCAAAACTACTGGGGGCAAACTACTGGAGGCAAGCTACAGGGGGCAAACTACTGGGGGCTAACCACTGGGGGCAAACTACTGGGGATAAACTACAGGGGGGGCAAACTACTGGGGCAAGGTACAGGGGGCCAAACTACTGGGGGCAAGCTACAGGGGAGCAAACTACTGGGGCAAGCTACAGGGGGCCAAACTACTGGGAGCAAGCTACAGGGGGCTAACCAGTGAGGGCAAACTACTGGGGGCTAACCACTGGGGGCAAACTACTGGGGCAAGCTACAGGGGGCCAAACTACTGGGGGCAAGCTACAGGGGGGCAAACTACTGGGGGCAAGCTGCAGGGGGCTATCCACTGGGGGCAATCTACTGGGGGCAAGCTACAGGGGGCTAACCACTGGGGGGAAACTACTGGGGCAAGCTACAGGGGGCCAAACTACTGGGGGCAAGCTGCAGGGGGCTATCCACTGGGGGCAATCTACTGAGGGCAAGCTACAGGGGGCTAACCACTGGAGGGAAACTACTGGGGCAAGCTACAGGGGCCAAACTACTGGGGCAAGCTACAGGGTCCAAACTACTGGGGCAAGCTACAGGGGGCCAAACTACTGGGGGCAAGCTACAAGGGGCTAACCACTGGGGGCAATCTACTGGGGGCAAACTACTGGGGACAAGCTACAGGTGGCTAACCACTGGGGGCAGACTACAAGGGGGCAAGATACTGGGGCAAATTACAAGGGGGCAAACTACTGGGGACAAACTACAGGGGCGCATTACTACTGGGGGCATAACTACAGGGGCATTACTATTGGGGGCAAACTACGGGGGACAATACTACAGGGGGGTTAAACTACAGATGGGCTAAACTACAAGGGGGCATTACTACTGGGGGCTAAACTACAAGTGGCTAAACTACTGGGGGCATTACTACTGGGGGCAAACTACGTAGGGCTAAACTACAAGGGGCTAACTACTGGGGACTAACTACAAGGGGCCAAACTACAAGGGCGCATTACTACTGGGGGCATTACTACAGGGGCTCATTACTACAGGGGCTCATTACTACTGGGGGCATAACTACAGAGGCACATTACTACTGGGGGCATTACTACTGGGGACATTACTACTAGGGGCATTACTACAGGGGCTCATTACTACAGGGGCTCATTACTACTGGGGGCATAACTACAGAGGCACATTACTACTGGGGGCATTACTACTGGGGACATTACTACTTGGGGCATAACTACAGAGGCACATTACTGCTGGGGGCATTACTACTGGGGACATTACTACTGGGGGCATAACTACAGAGGCATTACTACTGGGGGAATAACTACAGGGGTAAACTACTGGGGCATTACTAAGGGGGTAAACTACTGGGGGCATTACTACAAGGGGGCATTACTACTGGAAGCATAACTACAGGGGACATTACTACTTGGGACAAACTACATGGGGCTAAACTACAAGGGCTAAACTACTGGGGCATTACTACTGGGTGGATAAACTCCATGGGGCAAACTACATGAGGACTAAACTACTGGGGGCATTACTTCTGGGAGGCTAAACTAAAGTGGGGGTAAACTACTGGGGTCATAACTGCAGGGGCATTACCACTGGGGGATAAACTTCTGGGGGCATAACTACTGGGGCTAAACTACAGGGTGCTAAATGACTGGGAGTATTACTACAGGTGACATTACTACTGGGGGCATTACCATTAAGGGCATTACTAATGGGTCACTACTAATGAGTGCATTGTAAAGGGGGCGCTTCATAAGGGGCATCACTCCTGGGGACATAAGGGGCACTACTACTGGGGGCATTGCATAAGGGGCACCACTACTATGGGCTCTATATAAGGGGGACTACCAGTACAGTGGACATTGCATAAGGGGCAGTACAACTGTGGTCATTATAAAAGGGGTGCTACTGCTGTGGGCATTGTGTATTACGGGGTGCTACTACTGTGGGCATTATGTGTGTTAGGGGTGCTACTACTGTGGGCGTAACTACTATTGTGTGACCATGCCCCTTTCTTTTTGAGATCATGCCCCTTTTTGGGGCGCGCGCCTAAGGCGCTCGCAATACCTTTATTGCATGGGCGCCGGGGGTACGGGGGGGGTGAGTTCCACCACCTCTCTAGGACCACTTTAAGCACTGACCACAGGTAACCCTGGCCTGGGCTGATTAGTGAGGGGGTTAATGCTACAGGCACAGGGAACACTATATGTGTGTCCCCTGGCTGTGGCATTACCCCCTACATCTTTTTCCCCCCATATTTTTGAATCCAGGACCAGTCCAAGATCTTGGTGCTGGTTCTTAAAATACAGGGGAACCATACGCAATTTTTACCCTGTAAATTTGGAACCAGGACTGGCTCAAAGAGCTCAGGGCCAGTTATACTTGTCAGAGGGAACCCCACTCCGTTTTTTATGTTTTTTTTTAACCATTTATTGACATATACACAGAGAAGCACTGCACAGATCTCACTGATCTGTGCAGGCTTCTCTGTGCACCCTGCTGAGAGGGACGTCTATTTGAAAAATACATTTTAGTCTGAGTTTGCACAATTCATGGTTGTGTTTGTAAAAAGGACTTTAGCTAAACTCCCGTTTTTGTATGTTTCTATGGGAAGTCCTTCTTAGTTTGGACGATGGTGTATTTGATTGTATTTGCAGGTTCTCCCTTGTCTTGAAATTTTATTTGATCTAATACTGCCATATTTTCTCTTTGGTAAAAATTACCAAACTCTCCCATATTTGCAAATTTGGGTAAACACAGAGCTTAGCAAATTTATCCCTTAATGTTTGAGAATTTTCTTTTCCCTTTCATTTTTAAGGGCCACACTAGAATTAAAAGCATTACTGACACTTGCCTGTATCTTTGTTTTTGTTTGTTTTAATAAAAATTAGCTAGTGGCATAGTCTGAAAGCATACACTCCTGTTAGACTTGATATATGTAACCTGGCTACTCCCATCTGTTGATGAATATGATAGAAATAGAATTTGTAAGCTAGCCATCTGAAGGCAAATAATGTAATGCTGCAAGAATGCCACCAAAAGAAATATTAGCTTTGAGGTTTAGAGCTACCATGGTGTTTAGTTTTTTCCACTCTCATGCAATGCTATCAGTCCCATAACTGAGTGACTTTGTTTTTCTTCCTACTTACCACCTGTGCTATGTACTAGAAAGAACATCTGGAAGGGTCTGAGGCATGTGGATGAGTGTGATGTCTATAAGGGGCATGTGAAAGATTATGAAGGCATATAAGAGTTACATGGAGGGCTTCTGATGGCATTCAGTATAAGTGGCATGTTGATATGTATGATGCCATATAAGGTGTATGTGAAGGATTATGAAGGCATGTAAGGGTTATCTTGAAACTTAGGAAGGCTTATAGGGCATGTGGAGGAGTTTACAGAGATGGGGGGTGCTTCCCCCTTGGTATCCCCCCAGCATGAGGCCTTGCTGTATACAAATCACGTGGCCCTATGTGGTCACTGCTATTATGTAGTGTTAGGACTGCTGATATCGGTGAAGCCTTGATGCGGCTCAGCAGCTAAACATGTCTTTGCAAACGCATGCAACCAATTCTCTGAAATTCTATTACCAGATAGGTTCAGGTATGGTTACAGGTAAATTTTTAGTGTGCAGGGGGAATACCAAGGGGGTGGGGGAGCACCCCCCCCTCTGTCTGCTGTTTGTCTGTGACCCGTCCCCGTTTCTAGCACCTGATATATAATTATCTCCAGGGATGATTGAGCAACTGCCACTGTTTGTCTACATGTTGAGGAGTTTGTCAGACCAAAAAAAATGTATACACCTTTTGCTTCTTGGCGAATTTGGCTTCTAATGTTAAATAACACCAAAGTTTCATTAATAAATGGCTAGAAATTACAACTAGATTTAGTATACTGTACTGTTGAAATCTAAAATGCAGTTTGAATTGATAAAAAAAATAGCAATAACAGTGTAGGAGTAATCAAATTTATTTTGCAATGTTTTCATAAATAAATTAATTGCAATATATATTATTTAAATAATATGACTATTGCTTCCTATAGCATTTCTCTATTTGTATTTGACAAGTTGTATAGCAGATAATGGCTTAAATGTATTATTGTTTTATATTAATTCATAAACTACAACAAAAAGGCTTATACTTGTAGAAAGGTCACCCAGTGATGGTATTGGAAATGTTTCCATAATAATTATTTACATTTATATATTATTTGAACTGTGTAAAGAATAATTTCCATTTCCTTTTGGTTTGTGCACTGGTCATTGGAACCATAAAGGGCTATGGAGCAGTGTTCATTTTGTCGATGACAATTTTGACTAAAAGTAATTGTTGAGTTTTATTTCAGGACTAAAATTAGACTAAAATTAAAGCTGAGATTCACTGACTAAATCTTGACTAAAAAAAAAAAAAAAAACAACTAAGACTAAATCTAAATTTAAAATCCTTGTCAAAATTAACACTGGATGTAGGGTTTTACATTTTTAAAGAACAATTATGTGTTCTAGATATTTGCAGAGAATAAATATGAATTGCTGTGAAGGAAATATGAATGTGTATTGCACTTGTTTGTTCTAACAAACTTAAGATATTAATTTGTATATGATATATGGGAGTTCTATGGAAGTCAGACTCAGAATGGAACATGTTCTCAACCTACAGAGCCTAGAGTACTAAACACGTAGTTAAAGGTACAGTATGCAAACTTCTCAAGGGAATTTTAGAGAAATGTTATTCAGCAAAATTCATTACAGTATCATTAAACTGTCTGCAAGAGTTAAGATTAAAACATTGACTAATATTAGAGTAAAATGAATTCCGAGATCCACTGACTAAACCTTGACTAAATCAAAGCAAAAAAAGAGACTAAAATGTGACTTTAAAAAAAATGCAATTTTAAGTAAGCAACTAAGACTAAAATGAAATGAAAACTCCTTGTCAGAATTAACACAGCTATGGAGGTGGGGAACTGGTGTAATGGAATAGAAAAAACTAGACTAGGTTTTAATATGTGTAAATTAGGGATGTGTAAATTAGGGCTAAAACTAAACTAAAGATTAAAATAGGTATCCATATATGGGAAAGTAATAAATGTCTAATATTCCAAGCTCATACATTACTTCAAGTACCAGTACTATGCTGTGTTTTGTGATTCAGAAACACTACTATAATGATTCAGTTGGATTATTTTATTGTGGCAGTATATACTAAGACTTCACATAAATTTGGGATCATGAAGTCAGTAAATGAATAATATTCAGAGTAAACAGAGCATTTAAAAAATTAAATACAAGCCAAGATAGTTTACGCTTCCGTATATCATATCAAAACAATTTCCATAATTACTTCCACTTTAAATCAATTAACCTGTCTTTGTTGAGTATTTCTCATCACTGTCAACATGTATACCAATGTTCGCTTTGCAATTTCAAAATGCAATATTTATTATCATACTGCTGTGTCTACAGTGTTTGTATGTTTCTTATTCTTAGCAGTTAATGAAGTTGAAGGTGATGTTGAAAGTAATTTTCTAATCAACATTTCAAGTAAATGTTTTCAAACTTACAAACACCAGTTAATTGAATTCAAAATAAACTAATTTATGAACTAGTGATCATTTGTTCCCTGTCTTTATTAAATTATGTAGAAGGTTATTGCTAACATTTTGTATAGCATACAAAGCAGTTATTTACATCTATTGTACAAGCTGTATTTTATCTACAAAAAAGTCTTCTTTCTCCCACGCATTTTTCTTATCATTTAGATAATAGCACTGAAAGAAAGATTGCTGCCAAATTGAAGAACAAAGGCTTTTAATTCAGAGATAAATGCAGCAATTGAAAAAGATATTATGCAATTTATAAGAGTAAGTTTTTCTCTTACTAAAATTCAACTTTTTTTCCAAAAATCAGAATGTAATAATTAGGGAATATTTATCTAACCAAGGCATGGCTTAGGGTTTGGTATAGGACAAGGGCATGCAATGGTGGGCATGTGCTGCAAAGTGAATACTGTAGGTTTCTCATAGGCTAGAAGCATTCCACTATGGCGTCCTGTCGGTATGTGCCATCAAAGCCCCCTGGGTTGTGTGTGTGGAAATGCCAAAAACTCCCAGGCAGATTTTATTTCCTTACAATATTCCTCTGCAAGCAGCAGAGGAGTCACAGTCAGCACTGTATATTACTGTACACACACATTTTCTTTAGAACTTGCATCATTCTTTTTAATATTGTAACTTAGCCCAGCAAAAGAATTCTCAGAGGTTCCAGAGCATTACACAGAGATTGAGATAGTCCCCCAGTTACCAGCATATAATTAAATAAGCTAGATGGATGTTAGCAACTAATGTGTTAGTATTTGAACCGACACCTCCTTGGGCTTATAGTGAGCCTTCACCTAATAAACAGTACTAGGTGATTGATCCATGTACTAGCTCTAGACACACTCTGCAAGCAACTACAACTTCTTACCCTTGGTTATACCTTGATGATTTCTCTGCCTGCTCCGTCTTTGTGATTACTGCATACCAACATGGCTATGCTTAGTCCTTTGTCTGTTTCATTACAAACCACTGTGTATCAAATCCTAAAACTGGATATTGGAATAAACTTTTTGACCCCTGCTAGTTATTTATGAACTTTAATGTTTTTAGCCAGTGTTTGTTTTCTGGACCATGCTTGCTGTTTAGTAATCTACTATCTCTGCTAAGATGTCTACTAATCCTGAACTATCGCTTTTAACCTACTGTATGATGATCTGAGAATGCAACACCAGATGAGCATCACTTAAAGATACACACTTTTAAGGTTAAAACAAACAAAAAAAAACCCTTGCGCTATTCAGACTCAATTAGAGGCAACAAGGCTTGAATAATCTCAAATAAGATTATAATTACAAGATGATTTTATTATCTATAAAATTGATCAAATATGAACATATATAATTCATTAATAACTGTAATATGCGCATATACATAAAAATAAGACTAAAACATTAATAATAATACAACTACTAATGAGCATAAGAGGTGGATCATATAACTAACAGTGACCACAGTGGGCTAGACACTGATAACATCCTTGCTTTTAATTTTCAAATAAGACCTTCTCATCAAATGTGTTCATGAGTCATTCATAATTAGATATCATATGGTGTAATATATTTGAAGCCTTTGTTTAAAGATCTCTCAATGAATAGAATTCATCCAATTGCTCACATATACTGATGGTGCTTTACTTGTGGGATATCATTCAAAAAGGTCATGGAGGAAGTAATACACACCCGGGACTCTTAGTGCATCGCAAGCTTGCGATGCACTAAGAGTCCCGGGTGTGTATTACTTCCTCCATGACCTTTTTGAATGATATCCCACAAGTAAAGCACCATCAGTATATGTGAGCAATTGGATGAATTCTATTCATTGAGAGATCTTTAAACAAAGGCTTCAAATATATTACACCATATGATATCTAATTATGAATGACTCATGAACACATTTGATGAGAAGGTCTTATTTGAAAATTAAAAGCAAGGATGTTATCAGTGTCTAGCCCACTGTGGTCACTGTTAGTTATATGATCCACCTCTTATGCTCATTAGTAGTTGTATTATTATTAATGTTTTAGTCTTATTTTTATGTATATGCGCATATTACAGTTATTAATGAATTATATATGTTCATATTTGATCAATTTTATAGATAATAAAATCATCTTGTAATTATAATCTTATTTGAGATTATTCAAGCCTTGTTGCCACTAATTGAGTCTGAATAGCGCAAGGGGGGTTTTTTGTTTGTTTTAGTTCACACTCGGTTTTTTAAAAAATAGGATGGATTGTGTTGGCCATATCCACAGGCCATTTCACCTTTGTTGCTGCTGGATAGATCTTGTGAGGTATGAGAGTATTGGATTAATTCCCTGATACCTGTGCGGAGTGGGTTTGACTGTGTATATAGGCACCCACTCGCAATTACACATATTTATATATATATATGTATATATATATATATATATATATATACAATAGCGCCAGACATCACTAGTGTTTTTTAAACACTTTTAAGGTTGCTCACAATTTGTTTTCATATTGTCTAAAGCTAGGTACACACTATGCGATATTTTAAACAATATCGCTCATTTTCACCCTTTTGAACGATATTGTTTGTAATATCGCCCAGTGTGTATGCACAATCTCGTTAACGATGCATGCTCCCGTGGGTTGTTAATGAGGTGGTCTGTTAATGATGTGGTCTGTACATGCAGCTCAATTTTGGCTATGTTGCTAATGATTGCATGTTCGGGGCTATGGCAGGGTGACATCACTGAAAGATATCTTTATCAAAATCTTTTAGTGTATATGCACTATGGGGATAATTCAGACCTGATCATAGATGTGTGAAAAAACGGACATCTACGATCAAATTCATTGACATGTTGGGGGACGCACAGCACAGGGCAAGTACACCCCACGTCAGATCCAGTCCCCACCCCCGCAGACATACAAAAGCATTGCACGGCAGCGATGCTTTTGCATGTTTTGAGTAGCCCTCTGCCTAAGTAGCCTAGATGTGAATGCAAATGGCTACCTACCTTGTTAAGGGTCACAGAGGCTGCATGTGTTATCAAGCAGCTGTTGCGACCCACCCCAGCAATGCCCTGGAAACTCCTCCATTGTTCGGACTGCACCCCTTAAACAGAGTGTCAACGCCCACAAAATGCGGTGTCATCGCCCAATTCCTGCCCCCCCCCCCCCCTCCGGTGTGCGCGCATGCGCAGTTGTACATAAATTGCATCATAGCAATTTTATCACATCTGTGCCAGGGACTGAATTAGGCCCTATATTGTTTCTCCAGGATTCCCAAGGACTTCTAAGGAAATTGTGAAAGATATCATATGTGCAGATATGCATGACATCTAGTGTGTACCCAGCTTAAGTGGTAACATCGATATTGCTTGTGACAGCAGGGTTTGGGATTTTGCAACTGTGATGATGCCCCCCTTGTATTGGAATGATTTCCTCCCTCAATAGAGTACAGCTTTGTTGGTCCAAGAATAAACAGAGTGTGGGTAACATGGAGATGGAGAATAGTATGTTGACAAGACTGAAGAGAATGTGAAAATATGAAATGGAGGGGATTAATTATATCAAGAATGGGAAAAGATCTATTAGATAATAATGGGGAAGGAATGTAAGTTGGGGAGGACAATATTAAGGGTCACATTATGAAACAAGGCATACACATCACATTTATAGTAACAGATATCCAAAGTCTTTCAAACAAAATATGTGGTTTAGAGTCATTGATTCTAAAAGTGCATTATAATAAAACTTATACTATCTTGAATCATACTCATACTTCATTGTTCAAAAAGCACCCCCCCCCCCCCTCGAAAAAATTATACTGTAATTTATTTATTGTGGTAAAATCATTAAATTTTCCAAGTGGTAGCAGTTGGGTATTATATGATGATATAATCACATCTTTGATAGCAAAAGCTAATGTGTATCTGTGATTGTGCACATTGCAGTGCCACCAAACAATAATTTTTAGCAGAAAAATACTTTTATGTTGAAATTCAAATGATTCCAGTTAAGTATTGTGTGAAGGGGTGTGGTATGGCTGACCGGCGGTCAGGAGACTGCCAATCAGCATACCAACACCGGGATCCTGGCAGCATACTGAAGCTGGGATCCCAGCGGGGGGGGGGGGGCAACTGCAGCAAGCCCATTGTGGGCTCGGTGGCGACCTGCGGTCGCCGCGTGCTCTGTTCCCACTCTATGGGTGTCGTGGACACCAGCAAGTGGAAATAGTCCCTGTTGGTCAGCATGCTTGGTGGAGGTCACGTGGCCGGCGGTCTCCCAACTGCCGGTCTCATGAATACCACCCATGTGAAGGGCATCTCTGATAGTCAAAGGCTGCTGGGGAGTATGACTTTGCATTAAAGTGCAAAGAATAAATAAAAATTGTCTGCAAAAAATATTTTATTCTTGGTAAAATCCAAGTGGGTACAGTTTGTTATGGTTGTGTGAGGAATGGTTTGAAACCAGTGATAGCAAACAGCTAAAATGCAGGGTACTGTTGCTGTGTGACTCAAAAATAAACTATAAAAAAACGCTAATTAACAAGTAAACATGTACTTTCAGATTCTTATCAATTATCAGTTATCCTCTATAAACTTCTATATGAAGGAGGTAATCACTCAAAAAAGGTCCTCCTTAAGTTGACACAGGGTAAATGGAAGAATACATCAAATGATACATCAATAAATTTCTAGTGGGACCTGTTGCTTAAACAATGAGTTTACTCACACAGAACAGCAATAACAATAAAGGTTAAAAAGCAATTTATTCACAAATGATAAAATTGCAAATGCACTTTCACTTAAACAGATAAAAAAACATGGTAACATATTGAACCACAACAAGAAAACCATAGAGTTCCCATTAGCTTGCTTATAAAAGAACAGAGGTAGGTCAAATGGAGAGGTGGCTTTCTGTAGTAATTCATCACTCCTCTAATGACAAGTCCCTGAAGATAGTACAGGCAAGGCTAGTAATGGAATTGGGTGTCCCAGACTTGCTTAATGCGTTTCGAAAATATTCTCTTTTTCAAAAGTGGTGTTGATTGAATACAAGTCAAGTACATTTTAACCGTCCCATGCTTGAAAATGAGGAAACTAGCCTATTCTTTTTGCAGAATGCCAGGATGCAAAAGGAGGCTTGGGATAATACAATTTCATTCACAAAGTCTGATATCCAAAACAAGGCTTGAGATGGAATAGATATTCTTATTATCAGGAATTGCGATGATTTAGTGTACATGCCGAATTTGAAAACTAAACATCGGGCTGACACTTAGTTTAAAGTGTCATATATGGATAGGGCAAGATGTAGTGTACTTCCATTTATAATAGTTATAATCCAAAAAGAGGATTGAAAGGTTTTTTTTTTCTCCCGATCAATGTTGGAGAGGAGCAAGGGATTCTGGGTACTCTGGCACTTCAACAACCACCAATTACCTGGAAGCGGAGTTTCAAGTATAATAAAATTCCTGCAATTTATGTGGTCTTGCATTTCATAGCCAACCAAATAGATTTACACTTGGGGGTTCAGAATTACAAAACAGTGATTATGTGCAGAAGCTTGGGATTGTCCTTGATAGTGGCTTGACACTTAAACATCAGATATCAGCTACAATCAAATCCTCATTATTTCATCTGAAGAACATAGCCAGAATCAAGCACTTATTTCCCTCTGAAGATCTGCATAAAGTCAAACATGCATTTGTATCATCTCAATTAGACTACTGCAATGCTCTCTACCTTGGTCTCCCAGCAAAAGAATTGCACCGTTTATAGCTGGTACAAAACACAGCTACCAGGCTATTATTTAACCAGCCCAGTTCCAGCCACATAATTCCCATTCTCTACTCCCTCCACTGGCTGCCTTTAAAATGGCGAAATGTTGTCGATACTGGCTTACTGACTTTCAAAACCTTACATTACCAGGGCCTATGGTCCCTAAAACAGCTTCTGATTCCATACTGCCCCGCTCAATTACTGTAATCTGTTGATGAAGGACTCTTAAGTGTATATTCAATTGAAGTCGAAAGCTGCCGTCTGTTGAAAAGACGGCAGTTTTTGTCTTTTTTAGGTCGGAAGGGGTTCCCACCTATTCAATATAATCCCAAATTATTCGACAAGTTGAGGAATTCGACTTGACGAAAAGCACGTGGATCGGCGGAATAGCTGCCGATCCGCGTGCTTGTGTCGGTTTTGGCCTCCTTTTCGACCATCTCAATCCGACTTTTAAAACAGTCAGATTGAGATGAGGGAGCCGAGAGGAGGAGATGGGGGAGACCAGCAGGGAGAAGGGGGAGAGCAGCGCTACAGAAGCATCTATAGCAGCATAGCTGTAGGATGTGTCACATCCGCCGCTCACAGAAGCGTCCACCCAGCTCCAGCAAGCGAGACCTGCTGGAACTGGGTGGATGCTGCCGTGAGCGGCGGCTGTGACACATCCTTCGGCTACGCTGCTGTAGCGCTGCTCTCCCCCGTCTCCCCGCGGCTCTATCCCGTCTCCCCGCGGCTCTCCCTCCTCTCGGCTCCCGCATCTCAATTCAACTTTTTTTAAAGTCGAATTGAGATGGCATTGAATAGCCCTTGTCGGATCCATTCCATCAAATGAATGTCAGAATGGATCCGACTTCAATTGAATATACCCCTTAGTCTCTCAAGATTTTCCTGTTTACTCAAGCATTTCCTTAATTGTCCCTTTAGTATCTCCATGCTCTCTGTATTTTATGAAAAGCTTTTCTGTACTTTATTGTTTCTGTACTGTATTATGTTCAATCTATCTGTTAAGCACCTTGAGAGCTATTGGAGAAAGAGCGCTATATAAATATACTACACTCCACTACAATCCATTTTGAATGCAGCTGCAAGGCTAATCTTCCTTGCTAGACGTTCATCGTCTGCAGATCCACTCTGTCAGTTCCTCCATTGGTTACCGGTATTTTACCGTATTAAATATAAAATACTTTTACTGACATACAAGGCCATTACCCAAACTGCACCAACATACATCTCTTCACTCATCTCAAAATATCTCCCTACCAGACCTCTCCGCTCTGCACAAGATCTACGTCACTCATCCACACGCCTTACTTGCTCCCACTCAAAATTACAGGACTTTATCCGGGCTTCACCCACTCTGTGGAATGCCATCCCACGCACAATAAGACTCGCCTCTAGTCTCCAAACCTTTAAACATTCCCTGAAAACTCACCTCTTCAGACAAGCCTATCAAATTCCAGACCCACCCACATAACCTTCAGTGCTTCCCTATCTAATTATGTCCTCTCTGTACAGTATACATAACATCACATATTTTGTCTTTCTTTACTCTCACACCCTCCTGACACTTGGCCAACATTGCGGGGTATCATCATACAACCCATTAAGAACCTAGCAATCTGGTGGACCATTATGCAATAGGTAGCATCTATCCTTGTGTATCTATGCTATTTCCTTACAGATTGTAAGCTTGCGAGCAGGGTCTTCCTATTTCTATGCCTGTCTGTTTTTACCCAGTTTTGTTCTATTACTGTTGTTCTAATTGTAAAGCGCAACGGAATATGCTGCGCTTTATAAGAAACTGTTAATAAATAATAAATAAATAAAATAAATAGAATTATTATTATTATTATTATTATTATTATTATTATTGTTAGTAGTAGTAGTAGTAGTAGTAGTAGTAGTAGTAGTAGTAGTAGTAGCAGTATTATTATTATTAATATTTATGATGCTACAGTAGTATTTCACCCCTGGTATTCACACACAGTTCATATGTGCATGAACATAACATTAACCAAATGCATACATTTAAATACACAAGTAACTAAAAGACACCACCACTTCATAGAAATGATAAAAAGGACTATTCTAAAAACCGTGTGAGTAAAAAATCCCCATTTAAATCCAATGTGATAACTTTCTTAGAGTATATGGGGGTCACTCCAAGTTGATCGCTCGCTAGCTACTTTTTGCAGCCATGCAAACGCATAGTCGCCGCCCAATGGGAAGTGTATTTTAGCTTTGCAAGTGTGCGAATGCCTGGGCAGCCGAGCGGTACAAAAACATTTTGTGCAGTTTCTGAGTAGCTCAGAACTTACTCAGCCGCTGCGATCACTTCAGCCTGTCTGGTCCCGGAATTGACGTCAGACACCCGCCCTGCAAACGCTTGGACGCGCATGCATTTTTCCAACCACTCCCTGAAAACAGTCAGTTGACACCTATAAATGCCTTCTTCCTGTCAATCTTCTTGTGATCGGCTGTGCAAATGGATTCTTCATTAAATCCATCGCCCAGCCACGATCCGCTTTGTACCCGTATGACGTGCCTGTGCATTGCGGTGCATATGCATGCGCAGTAGTGACCTGATCGCTGCGCTGTGAAAAATGGCAGCGTACGATCAGGTCGGAATGACCCCCTATGTCAATTTGATTTCTGTCTTTGCTAGTAATATTTCCAAGACGTTTAGCCTCTAATTGCTTTGGATTTGTTGCACACCCCCAGAAATGTTTCAATTTAAATTCTGAGCATTTGTGTACACATTTAAAAAGGGCTGAGACTGTATGGTTTATATAAATAGATCTTTTATTTGTGTCAGACAGAGAGACTCATCCAGGCGCAGTTGTTGTAAATAAACGCCCATCAATTATATATATGGTATATATATATATATATATATATATGGAGAACAAGCCCCGATCAGATAGTCTGGGGCGGGCGGGACACCAACCATGACACCTAGTCTAGGGCAGGCAGGTTAGCTAGCCTATAGAAATCTGTTGTCAGCGGAGGTTGGGGGGTGGGCTGATTCAGTGAAGTGCAGTAAGAGTAGTCAGGGGAGGCAGGGCCTCTCCTGTTATACTCCTGTGTGCTCGGTTTCCTGTCTCCTTATGCTGCTACTGTCCCAGGGCCGGCTCCAGGCCTACTAGCACCCTGAGCGATAAAATGTAAAAGCGCCCCCCCCCCCCCATGCGCGCGTCGAAGGCGCGCGCTCCCGGAAAAGTGGGCGTGGCCTCTGGGAAAGTGGGCGTGGCCTCGTAACTTCATATCATCAAACTATAAATATATTTTTACACAATTAGCAGCCTTACACATAGCCACAGTAGTGTTCCTTACACACAATGTCTCCAGTATAATGCCAGATACACAAAATGTGCAGTGCCAGCTAGACATGACATGCCCCCCAGCAGTGCCAGCTACACGTGACATGCCCCCCCAGCAGTGCCAGCTACACGTGACATGCCCCGCAGCAGTGCCAGCTAGACATGGCATGCCCCGCATCAGTGCCAGCTAGACATGACATGCCCCTCAGCAGTGCCAGCTACACATGACATGCCCCCCAGCAGTGCCAGTTACACATGATAGTGTTCACTTTTTAGGGCATGGTGCTGATCACAGGGAGGGCACATTTTTAAGTTAGGAGGGCAAAATGATGTACATACTGCTTGTTGTTCCCATACCTATATGCCAAAGCATGGACAGTGCGCGCCGGAGGCGCGCAGCAAAAATTAAGGGGAGTTACTTCGTGGGGAAGGTACGTGGCCACATAATAGTGGCAATTTGCATTACACCACACAGTAGTGCAGCTAATACACACTGCACCAGGTAGAACCTCCTATACACTTTGCGTCAGGCACAGCACTGAGACACATTGCACCAAGGAGAGCACTGAGACACATTGCCTAGCCACAGACGCCTAGCGGGAACGCTACATGACATGCCCCCCAGCAGTGCCAGCTACACGTGACATGCTCCCCAGCAGTGCCAGCTACACGTGACATGCCCCCCAGCAGTGCCAGCTACACGTGACATGCCCCCCCAGCAGTGCCAGCTACACGTGACATGCCCCCCAGCAGTGCCAGCTACATAAATGGCCACACAGTGCCAGATATGCACCCACAGTTCAGATACATAAATGCCCCCAAAGTGCCAGATACATAAATGCCCCCACAGTGCAGATATGCCCCCCACAGTGCCAGATACATAAATGCCCCCACAGTGCCAGATACATAAATGCCCTCACAGTGCCAGATACATAAATGCCCCCACAGTGCCAGATACATAAGTGCCCACACAGTGCCAGATACATAAGTGCCCACACAGTGCCAGATACATAAGTGCCCACACAGTGCCAGATATGTCCCCACAGTGGCAGATATAAAAATGCCCACACAGTGCCAGATATGTCCCCACAGTGCCAGATATAAAAATGCCCCCACAGTGCTAGATATGCCCCCACAGGGCCAGATACATAAATGCCCCCAGTGCCAGATACATAAATGCCCCCAGTGCCAGATGCATAAGTGCCCACACAGTGCCAGATACATTATTGCCCCCCACAGTGCCAGATACATTAATGCCCCCACAGTGCCAGATACATTATTGCCCCGTGCCAGATATGCCCCCAGTGCCAGATACATTAATGCCCCCAGTGCCAGATATTCCCCCACAGTGCCAGATACATTAATGCCCCCAGTGCCAGATATGCCCCCACAGTGATAGATACATTAATGCCCCCAGTGCCAGATATGCCCCCACAGTGCCAGATACATTAATGCCCCCAGTGCCAGATACATTAATGCCCCCAGTGCCAGATATTCCCCACAGTGCCAGATACATTAATACCCCCAGTGCCAGATATGCCCCCACAGTGCCAGATACCTTAATGCCCCCAGTGCCAGATATGCCCCCACAGAGAGAGATACCTTAATGCCCCCAGTGCCAGATATGCCCCCACAGTGACAGAAAAATCAATTCCCCCACTGTGCCACATATGTCCCCTGAATACCTGATGTGCCGGGCGCCGGCGATGAGGGAGGGAGAATGCAGCTGCAGGCAGGCGCGCTGTGCGGCGCCTGTGCCCTAGTTATCTGTGCGCGCTGTGCGGCGCCAGTGTCTTACATCAGACGCCGGCGCGTAACAGCGCGGCACGCGCAGGGCTAGGACAGGGCCGGCTCCAGGATCCAACATGTCGGCGCCAGCGTGCGGCGCCCTTTAAGAGTGGCGCCCTGCGCGGGCGCTCGACTCGAACATGCCTGGAGCCGGCCCTGGTGAGGACAGAGGACCAGAGAGAGTGTGGGTGAAGACAGATAGTCAGCCGGGGCATGTATACATCCGCACTAACCCTGGTCAGGGGGGCAGCACTCTCCCTGCAGTGCTGATGCTGGCTGTGTGCTGTGCTGCTGCTGGGATCCCGGACTGCATGGTTGGCTAGACTCCTCCTCAGGACCATGGTCTCAGGCAGGCAGGCTGCAGATCGGGTGCTTGTGGGCGGCCAGCCGCATATAGTACCACGCGACATCGCTCATCGCCGTGCTGCTGCTCCTAGGTCTTCTCTCCCTGCTGTACGCTTCGATGAGAGAGAGAGAGAGAGAGAGAGAGAGAGAGGGGTAAGGACAAGAGAGAGAGGGAGGTGAGGGCAAAATGGGGGTTGAGGTGAGGACAAGAGAAAGAGGTGAATACAAGAGAGAGGAGAGGTGAGGACAAAAGGGGGGGGTGAGGACAAGAGAGAGAGGATGAGGACAAAAAAGCGATAGGATGAGGACAATAGAAAGGGAGTGAGGATGAGAGAGAGGGAGATAGATCAAGAGAGGGGGGTGAGGACGAGAGAGATAGAGGTGAGGTGAGGTGAGGACAAGATGAGAGAGAGAGGTGAGGACAAGAGAGAGGTACTGTAAGGAGAAGGGAGAGAGATAGGGGGTAAGGACAAAAGAGAGAGGGTGGGATAAGGACAAAAGAGAGAGGGTGGGATAAGGACAAAAGAGAGAGGGTGGGATAAGGACAAAAGAGACAGAGGGGGATAACGACAAAAGAGACAGAGGGGGAGTAACGACAAAAGAGACAGAGGGGGGGTAACAACAAAAGAGACAGAGGGGGGGTAACAACAAAAGAGACAGAGGGGGTACCGACAAAGGAGAGAGGAGGGTAACGACAAAAGAGAGGGGGGTAACGACAAAAGAGTGAGAGGGGGGTAACGACAAAGAGGGGGGTAATGACAAAGAGGGTTAGTATAAGAGAGAGAGGGTCTGAGTAGAAAAGAGAGAGAGATACGAGGACAATAGAGAAAGAGGGGGGAGTGAATACAAAAGAGAAGGGGGGTGTGAGGACAAGAAAAGAGAGGGGGGGGTGAGGACAGAGAGTGAGAGTGAAAGAGTTAGCCAGGGTATGTATACATCCGGACTCACCCTGGCTGGGGGGCAGCACTCTCCCTGAAGTGCTCATTCTGGCCGTGTGCTGTGCTGCTGCTGGGAACCTGGACTGGCAGGATGCCTCCACGGGGCCAGGGGCTCAGGCAGGCAGATTGCAGACCTGCTTGTAGGTGGATGGGCGGGCGCATACAATACAGGATGCACTGTCACTGCGGATGCCGCTGCTCCTCGCTCTTCCCGCTCCTCGGTACTCTCTTCTCCCACCAAAGCTTCCTCTCCCAGACTGCCGTGCACAATGACGTTGTGCCTGCACCGGCATTCTGGGGAGGTGAAGGGGATGACGAGAGCACAGTAGCTGGAGACAGGCGGTGGGTGTGTTGAGAGGGAGGCGGGGCTGCTCGGGCTGGCCAGGCGCCGCACACAAATTCACTGAGCCTGGCCTTGGCCCGCCCACAACACTCCCCCATCATGGCGGCCACTGCTGAGAGCCGGGGCGGACAGCTGTGATCAGGGCACAGCCGGCTCCAGGTATGTGGACACAATATGACTGCCCCAAATAGCGGCGCCCACTAAGGGTGGCGCCCTGCGCGGCCGCTCAAGTGGAACATGCCTGGAGCCGGCCCTGTACTGGCCAGTTCTCATTGGCTTCACCCTAACAGTGAGTCCTTACCAGCAATGTTTTCCAGCAATTGGGGGCACAGTTTCTGTGGCTCCTTATTTCAAATTCCGTCTCTACTGCAGCCGCCACTGGCCTGCAGTGCTCTCTCTGGGGGGCGCCAGTACCTTACTTTGCCAGGGGCGCTCGGACCCCTAGATACACCCCTGCTTACACTTATCGCTGCTTTATCACTTCTTTATCCCTTCTCCAGGTTAATACATCTGCCCCAATGTTTGAGATGGTAATTTGTGCTATAGCATTATGGTAGTCATCTGATATTCTACTGTACTTATCTAATACAAAGTGTCTCACAATGAGACATGGTAGAAATTTTAATATATATGGCAATTTGTTGTATGCATTTTCAAATCTCATTATAAAATTTCACATTGGTTCACGGTGTTGATTTATCATCAGTGTGACTGATAGAAAAGGTATTTGGTAGCATACTGTATGTGGGAGAAGCCGAAGCAGGGGACATGTATGGTGTTACCTGAGGCAATAACTTTGCTCAGTACTCATAAGGGAATTACTTGACTGAGCTTAACAGTGTCTCAACTATCTTTGGGGCAGATGTATTAACCTGGAGAAGGCATAAGGAAGTGATAAACTAGTGATATGTGCAAGGTGATAAAGGCACCAGCCAATCAGCTCCAATATGTAAATTAGCAGTTAGGATCTGATTGGCTGCTGCCTTTATCACCTTGCACATATCACTGGTTTATGCCTTATGCCTTCTTCAGGTTAATACATCTGCCCCATTTGTTACAGTTCCAAGTGGTTTGAGTAACATTCATAGAACTGAAAGGATTCTCAAGTGTGCTGCCATACATTTTGCTTGCTGATTGGCTGAGAGAGGAGTGATTCTTAGCCAATCAGAAACGTGCAGGAAACCACATGGGAAACTTCAGTATGGGGGCTGTATATACAATATGTGCATGATGGAACTTGTGTTTTTTTCCTAGAGCTGTCACGTAGGGCAAGCTTGCTGGAACCTGTAGTCCAACTTTAACGGACAATATTTTATTCCAATATCACATAATCAACCTTCTTCCCACACCCAGGGGTCTGGGGATGGCCCTGAGCTTCAGTCCAGGCCTGACTATTGAGTGGGTTCCCACTTCCCAAGGAATACCCAGTATGGGCTGACTAATTGGGGGAAAGTAACTGTTTTGGATGGGAAACATGCCTCAAAGGAATTACCATTAACCCCCCCCCCTTGTTGGTTGAGCCTGATGCTGGTCACTAAATACTGTACATGGGCCCTCATTCCGAGTTGTTCGCTCGCAAGCTGCTTTTAGCAGCTTTGCACACGCTAAGCCGCCGCCTACTGGGAGTGAATCTTAGCTTATCAAAATTGCGAACGAAAGATTAGCAGAATTGCGAATAAAAATTTCTTAGTAGTTTCTGAGTAGCTCCAGACTTACTCGGCATCTGCGATCAGTTCAGTCAGTGTCGTTCCTGGTTTGACGTCACAAACACACCCAGCGTTCGCCCAGACACTCCTCCGTTTCTCCAGCCACTCCCGCGTTTTTCCCAGAAACGGTAGCGTTTTTTCACACACACCCATAAAACGGCCAGTTTCCGCCCAGAAACACTCACTTCCTGTCAATCACACTCCGATCACCAGAACGAAGAAAAAACCTCGTAATGCCGTGAGTAAAGTACCTAACTGCATAGCAAATTTACTTGGCGCAGTCGTACTGCGGACATTGCGCATGCGCATTAGCAACTAATTGCTCCGTTGCGAGAAAAAAATAACGAGCGAACAACTCGGAATGACCCCCATAGACCGTCACATGTTTTTTCCATGACCAGAACTAGCTCAAAGGCCTGGTGCGGAGTGTACTTTTGGCTGGGAATGCATTGTTCTTATTTTCTCATTTTTAACCATTGCATGACACTGTAACACACAGAAGCCTACACAGATCACACACTGGGGTAGATGTATTAACCTGGACAAGGCATAAGGAAGTGATAAACCAGTGATAAAGCAGTGTTAAGTGCAAGGTGATAATGCACCAGCCAATCAGGTCCAATATGTAAATTAACAGTTAGGAGCTGATTGGCTGGTGTGTTTATCACCTTGCACATATCACTGGTTTATCACTTCCTTATGCCTTCTCCAGGTTAATACATCTGCCCCACTGATCTGTGCAAGCTTCTGTACAACACGTACCTCACAGGCAGGTGTATTTGATTCTTCCATTTTGGTCTGAGTTTGCTCCATATTTTGAAACAGTGGCCCTTATTCCGAGTTGGTCGCTAAGTTTTTCGTTCGCACAACATATTCGCAAAGTTGCGATAATGTAGTAAAATTGCGAACATCCACCCCCAACGTATTTTTGCTATTTCGTACGCAGTATTACACAAAGTGGGCGTACACCAAATGAGATCGCAGCAATGCAAAACCATTGCAAAAACACATACTTCATCGTAAAAATACGAAGTTTTAGTAGATTTACACATTTTCCCTTAAAAGTGCACACTTTTGCGGACAAACGCACAACAATGTGTTTTTTTGCTATTAAATTAAATTACACCTTTCAGTTTAAAGTCCACAAGCCCACCTCAATTACGAATCCAATTAGTGTAATGAATGATAATGTTCATAACCAATTAAGTCAACAAAAAATACCTGAAGAACACTTTGTTGGCATAATTGGCCATCAACATTTAAATGTTTCAATTTTAAATATAGATGTTTTTAATGTTTTTTTTTTTTTTTTTTGTAAAGGTGTTGTTTGTGAATGAAGGTGTTTACATGTTTATTAAGACAATACCCTCCTAACTGTTTCTTAATTTAATTTTTAAATCTTACGTTACATGTGTGAAATGTTTAATGAAATCAATTTCTGCTAGCCAATCTGCTGATCCTTTTTTGCATTAATAAACACATCACCCGGTTAACTTGAAATAACTTGTTTTTATTTTTAAAATATTTTAAACAGTAAAAAAAAAAGAACTCAAAATATAATTATGAAAATTTGTGGAGCTCATCAATGCAGCTCAGTAAGCCATGCAGGTGTTGGTGCATGGTGTCCATAATGCCCACAAAACTTCTGGGATCTCCAACTGCAACATCTGAAATTAAGATGCAACATAAACATTAATAACTTATTAACATTACTTATTATACAAGCAAGGCACAAAGCACACTTTAATGCAGGCATGTCCAAACTGCTGGCCTCCAGCTGTTGTGAAACTACATAGACCAGCATGCCTTGACACAGTTTTGGGGTCAGAGAATGCCAAAGCTGTGTCAGGGCATGCTGGGATGTGTAGTTTTTCACCAGCTGGAGGGCCGCAGTTTGTACAGGCCTGCTTTAATGCCTAAGTGACTACATCATGGCTGTTTTAAGGATAAATCAGTAGCAGAACAACACACAAGCCTGCTCAGCAATCTTTTTTGTAATATTTTTACAAGAAAGTGTACCACACCATGGGGTACATTTACTACTACGGGAGTTCGATTTAAGATGGGACGTTGACCATAGCAACCAATCAAATTAGACATATTATCTTGTAAAAGTGGACTTACAAATTACAAGTATAATCTTATTGGTTGCTATGGGCAACATCCCATGTTAAAGAGAACTCCACTCAGGTAGAAATGTTAGCCTGAAAACTGAGCACATATAAACCATGTTGTCCTGGCAACCCTGTTGAACTAATGTGTGTCGACCTAGAGTGGACACACAAAACATTGCACACATAAACAGTACATATAATGACACTCTCAAAAAAATCAATGCAACATGTACACCATGAATAATAACTCAAATATTTTTTCTTGGTAGCACATTTCCAACAGTACAACAGGGCATGTTTTGACATTGTAAGTGTAAGTAGCTAATCATTATTTTAAAAATGTTAAACCACTTACTTTCCTCTGCAACATTCTCACTTAGCCCATCAGGGGCTTCTTCTGCCCATTCGCTGGGTGGTGAAGGCAGCTGGATGGGGGAAGGAGGCTGGATGGGGGAAGGAGGCGGGATGGGGGAAGGAGGCTGGATGGGGGAAGGAGGCTGGATGGGGGAAGGAGGCGGGATGGGGGAAGGAGGCTGGATGGGGGAAGGAGGCGGGATGGGGGAAGGAGGAGGGATTGGGGATGTTTTTTCTGAGGGTGGGTCTGATTGTGAGGGCGAGGGGGGCGGAGAGAATGTTTGGCCAATCGAGGGTGAGGGGGGCTGAGAAGGGGATTTGGAAGGAGAAGGAGAAGGGGACTGGTAAGGAGGAGAAGGGGGCACAGAAGGAGAAGGAGAGGTGGGCTGAGAAGGGGAGTGGGAAGCTGAGGGGGAGTGGGAAGCTGAGGGGGAGTGGGAAGCTGAGGGGGACTGGGAAGCTGAGGGTGACTGGGAAGCTGAGGTGGACTGGGAAGCTGAGGGTGACTGGGAAGCTGAGGTGGACTGGGAAGCTGAGGTTGACTGGGAAGGGGAGGGGGACTGGGAAGGGGAGGGGGACTGAGAAGGGGAGGGGGAGTGCGAAGGGGAGGGGGAGTGAGAAGGGGAGGGGGGCTGAGAAGGGCCATGATGTTGCCTCCCTGCATCAGCTTGCCGTTGTGGTCGTCCTAGAATGATATATGTATTATATTTTGTGTTGCATGTCCAATTTGATAAACACCATTTGTCAATTACACTGTTCTGTCCCATGTAAAAGACACAGGGCTAACATTGCTTTTTTTTTTTTTTAATCTGTTTATGTTGTCCATAGCAAACAATCTGATTATACATTACATTTGTGATGCTCATTACAGAATCTATTCCATTGACTCATAATGATTGTTATAGGCAACATCACCATATCACTATTCAAGCCACCTTATTATATTGACCCCACTGATCAAGTTATGTGGTACAGTTTCCAGCCTGTGTAGCAATTTTGAACAACATGCACTTGTTTTGACTAACTTTGCTACAGTCAGTACTGTTTGCCCTAACCACACACACTGTCATATTTTTAAAACTAGTTCAGTCAGTGTTGCAATTACAGACTACCACTTAGTGTAAATTTGCACAGTTTTGGATAATAATGTAATGTAACTTACTGCGTGCACGCAGTTGGCGGATTTGCTGGCGGATCTCCGCCAAAAGCTCCGGAGTCCTCCTGCGCAGATCACTCCATCTGCGTTCCAGCTGGATGATGGACCGCCTGCTGCGGACGCGAGTCCTGAGTAGGTGGCAGACCTCCGCGTAGGCCTCGCACTTAACCCGATTGGGGATAAATCGCCCTACGCGGCCTACGCGGCGGTCCATCACCGCAACCAGGACGCGGAGCTCCCGCCTGGTGAAAGGTGCTGCACGCATCATGGCAATGGCGTTTTCCTTTTTTGGGCATATATTTATAGTGTGTGTTAGCATGTGATTGGTCTAAAATCTATGCTGTCATTAAAAAAAACTTTATTGATGTTTGCAATGCTGTGAAGAGCAGAGTGGTAAGTTCGCTAGAGCGGAAATACGCAGTCGCGGAAGAGAAAAAAATTAAAAACATTTTCACACAACCCCCAACGCAAACACCCACACAAACACGGACACACACACACACTTTGAAAAAAATTAACACATAACTCTGTGTACTCACCACATTTTGAAAGATAATTCAGCTGCACAGTCACAAAGTGGCCAACATTTAGTTTCATTTGTTGGTGTTTATTTCAGTAAAAACAGGATTAGATGAAAGAAAACAAATAAGGACACTATTTAGCAACATCACATTATTAGATTAAAAAAAAAACATTGTAAGCTTAACCTGTTTAAGGTTATTTTTTAAAAACATAATAAGATATTCCCACACACCCTAATAATTACACAATGACCTTACAATACCAACCCAAATTACATTGGACCAAAATGAGCATAAGCATACAGTGTTTTGTATTAATTTCTAAAAGTAAAACAAAAAACACTATACCTGAAATATTCTTCCACAATGCTTGCCCTGACTTGGCTTCCCCTCCGTGAAACACTCCCCCCACCGAATCTACGGACAACCCCTGGCTCCTCATCTGGCAATTCCTCTGTGTGAGGAAGCTCTACGCGACTCCTTACCGCGATGTTATGTAGTATAGCGCACAGGACCACTATTTTACTTGCCATCTCCGGAGCACACGAAAACGACCTTTAAGGACCCCAATTTTGCGCTCCACCAGCTGTCTAGTGGCAGTAAGCGCGGAGTTAAATGCCGTCTGTGGTCCTGGCCTGGGATTACGGTAAGGAGTCATGAGCCAGGGGGTGCAAGGATATCCACGGTCTCCTGTTTGAGGAGAAGAAAAAATTAGAAAGAGAATATTCCTAAAATTTATAAAAATTGGCAGGAAATTATGTTGGCCAACTCACCCAATAACCACATGTCTGCTCGTTGACTTGATCTTAATCTCTGCCATATCCCTGATTGTCTAATGACATAAGCATCATGCGAGTTTCCGGGAAACTTGGCATTCAGGGAAAGGATCTGGAGGGATGGCCCACAAACAACCATTACATTCAGAGAATGAAACAGTTTCCTGTTTCTATAAATTTCTTCATTATGTCTTGGTGGCACAATAGCTACATGTGTGCCATCCACAACCCCAATAACATCACATCTAGGGCACCATCATCCAAAGGCATAGCAATAAATTGCTTCACACGCTTTATGAAAGCCTGGCTGACACGCCGCAGGACCTTACTGAACTGGCCCTGCGACATGCCAACCAGGTCTCCAACAACATGCTGAAATGACCCTGTGGCCACAAAATGTAACACAGCAAGGAATTGTGTCAATGGTGGTATTGCTGTAGGATACCGAATTGAAGACTCCAGATCACTCTCTATTATGGAGAGAGTGTCTAGGATTAGATGTGGTGGCAGCCTGTATCTACGCACAACAACATCATCTGGCATCCCAAAAAGTAGGACACGGGTGCGGAAAATTGGTGGCCTAGCACGCCTCCGTTGCCTTGGTTGATGAGGAGCCGGTTGTGGTTGGCGGGCTGGCGGTTGGGGTGGGAGTGCTTCCGTGGATTGGGGTGGGAGGGCTTCAGCAGCCACAAATACCGACATCACCAACTTAAAATAAAGGTAATAATATTGAGAATAAGACAATTTAAAAACTCAAATGAACAACCTTAATCCAAATAAAATTGTCTGGGTGTAAACTTACTGCAGGAGCATACGACATTTTTTCTGGATTCAATTACGGACCAATTATAAATTGAGTAAAAAAAGGGAAAGCACAAATTAAAAGGTATGAACAAACATAGGTTAAACAAACAAATTATCAATGTGTAAACCAACCAAACATACACATATAATAAGAGCATCAAAAAAATTTCGAACACCTAAGTATAACTAATGATAATTATGTTATAAATCTAAACTACATTCTACACAAAATTGAGTCCTTTAGTAGCTATTACAGGTAAGAACAGCACTACTTTGCTGATCAATCCGGTAAAATAATAATAATAAAAAAAAAATTATTGATGACAAACATAAGCAAAACACTTTGAACACACACATACTCCACAACACACAGGCCTAGGGGACTTACCTGCTCCACAAAACAACACTGTTGATTTTTGTAAGAAACTGGCCCAAATAATAAAGGCTAAATTGCCCAGAAAATAAAGTCGGATTACCTCTCCAGATAAATTAACCTACAAGAGACACAAAATGAGACTAAGACCACATAGAGACCATTAGCACAAACAGACACAAACACAGGCCTAGGGGACTTACCTGCTCCACAAAATAACACTGTTGATTTTTGAAAGAAACTGGCCCAAATAATAAAGGCTAAGTTGCCCAGAAAATAAAGACGGATTACTTCTCCAGATAAATTAACCTACAAGAGACACAAAATGAGACTAAGAGCAACATTTTTAAATTATTTCACAAAACAGAAACACTTAAGTACAGGTTAGGCCAAAAAAAATATTTTAAAAATAAACAAAAAAAAATAAAAAGAGATATTCTAACAAAAACAGAAAAACACCTGCATTGCACCAACAAACATACTTGCATTTAACAACAAGACGATTGCAGGACTACTCACAAACGGAACTTCGCAAAAAATACGCAATACAGTGTATATGCTAAAAGCTAATAAACGGAAAACTGTATGCTTGACAATGCTAAAATTACCGTATATACTCGAGTATAAGCCGACTTTTTCAGCACATTTTTCTATGCTGAAAAAGCCCCCCTCGGCTTATACTCGAGTCAACGGCTGCAGCAGACGCCGTGGGCTGTGTGGGCGTCCGCTGCAGCCGGCTCCAGGGACAGACACTAGAGGTCATTATTGACCTCTAGTGTCTGTGCGGCGTTGCTATGGGAGAGACGTCATGACGTCTCTCCCATAGAGATGATCGGGTGCCGGGAAGCGGGCGCCGGCGCGGGCGGCCAGACGGAGCGGCGACCATACAGAGCGGGTGGACAGATGGAGCGGCGTCCAGACGGAGCGGGTGGACAGATGGAGCGGCGGCCAGACGGAGCGGGTGGACAGATGGAGCGGCGGCCAGACGGAGCGGGTGGACAGACGGAGTTGAGCAGCGCAGCAGCAGAAGAAGCGGTCGGGAAGCAGGAGCGGGGCAGTGGTAAGTATTGTTTTAGTGTGTGTTTGTGTGTTTGTAAGCTGCAACGGGGGCACAGTAACAGGGGGCAAAGAAAGGGGGCACAACAACTACTGGGGGCAAAGAAAGGGGGCACCACAACTACTGGGGCAAAGAAAGAGGGGTCATAACTACTGTGGGCAATGAAAGAGAGGGCATAACTACTGGGGGCAATGAAAGAGAGGGCATAACTACTGGGGGCAATGAAAGAGAGGGCATAACTACTGGGGGCAATGAAAGAGAGGGCATAACTACTGGGGGCAATGAAAGAGGGGGCACAACTACTGGGGGCAAAGAAGGGGCATAACTACTGGGGGCAAAGCAACGGGGGCATGTTTTTATCTGGCACTGTGGGGAGATATCTGTCACTGGGGGTATATGTGGCACTGGGGGCACAATCCTAGAAACAAACATTACCCCCTGGCAACAAGCATAACACCTACCGCATGAAATCCCTGGCAACGAGCATGACACCCTGAGCATGAAAACCCCTGGCACCGTGCATTTCCCACACTAGGCTTATACTAGAGTCAGTAATTTTTCCCAGTTTTTTGTGGTAAAATTAGGTGCCTCGGCTTATATTCGGGTCGACTTATACTCGAGTATATACGGTACTCACTCTGCAAAGTACAAAAGAGCACCTTCTCGCACGACACAGAAACTCCATTCATCACCAACACACTCACAGCGTGCAAACCAGGCCCTTAAATAAGCAGTACAATCAGTAGCAATATTAGCATACTGTACACCTGTGTGAATGAACGCGCCGCACGTAGGTATAAATCGCCACACACCTGGGCGTACAGACTTCATCTCCAACATGGCTACTCGTGAGGAATTAGCAGCAGAGATGGACCGCATTATGCAGCAGCAGATGGCATTGGCAAAAAAACGCATAGAGTGCCAGAGACGAATGATGGAATCCGCCTCTGCGGATTTGGAAGAGGCAGGACCCAGTACTCGGGAAATGTCAGCTTCTGAGACCCAACAATTAAGTGGGGATACCCTGCCACACACACATACTGGCCAAACTGAGGGAGAATCTTCATTAGCCACACAAGCACAACAGACAGAAGCTGCTAGTGACGAGGAAGATGGTGAGGAGCAACAGGAGGAAAGCTCACAGGCTACCTCCAGACGTAAAAAAAAGACAGCCAGCATTCACTAAGAGGGAGTTGCGTGTTTTGGTCACGCAGGCCATGTCCAAAATATATAGAGGACCCAAAAACATGGGTGCTGCTACCAAAGATCGCATCTGGAGGGACATCACACATTCTGTGAATGAAGTTGGCTCTGTCGTCAGAACATCACAGGAAGTTAGACGACGGTAAGTGCATCTTGCCAGTCCATTCTCTGTGCTAAGTAGTCTTAAAAATGTAGTTACATGTGATGTTATGTATAGCAAACAAAAGCAGAACATGTGTCCTATATATTTATTTCCAGAAATAATAATACTCTACTTTGCCCCTATTTCCCCAAACATATGTAGTTGGGCCGACTTCAAATCCCGCCTGAAGGCAAAGAGGTCTGCGGAGTGGAATGCCTCAAGGGCTACAGGTGGAGGACCAGCTGTCGCTGTGGAGTTTACAGACTTGGAGGAGATGGCGATGCCCTGTGTCAGTTATGAGGAGGGCCAAGGGGTGTCTAATATGGACACGGACCTGCCTGAGATCCTGAGGGAACATGACTTGCCAGGTAAGTTTACACACTTATTTGTCTGCAATTTAAACTGTATTTATAAAATAATAACTAATTCTTTATTGTACTCTTTTCCCACACATTCTTCTATTTGCTTGCCACAAAACACAGCACAGGGGGGTGATCAGTTTGAGTCACAGGAAGGTTATGTGGCTGAGGCTGAGGTGGAGGGACCTAGTGGGTCTGGCAGTGTGGGCCCACAAATCCCACCTCTGCAGGTTCCTACTGGCCCCCCACCCAACCCTCTGCTATCCCGGAGATCCTGCTTGAAATAGCTAGGTATGGTGAGAGCCTAAATGCGTTTCAAGACGGGGTCATCCGGGAGGTAAGCCAGATAGCTGTCCGGCTAACTGAGCACTGAACCAGTGTTGAGCAAGGTGTTGCTCAACTCTGCCAAGGTCTGGCAGAGATCAGGCAGGGACAAGAACAACTTGCCTCCTCATTCCAAAGCCTAGCAACTAACATCTTGCAAGGGCTCCAGGCCATCGCTGTCTCCATTGCCCACAGTGGCAGAGAGCCACCCACATCGGCTCCCTCCCCTGCCCCTGCCCAGGAAGAACAGCCCACTGGGCAGGCCCAACGAAGGTCGCTCCGCAGACCAAGCCAAGAAGAACAGCCTCAGGCGGGGAGAAAAAAAAGAAAGTGATGTCTCTCCAGATGGGCAGCACCCATGTTTTTCATGTTGCCTCTATGTTATTTTGGAGTTGGCTTGTGTGGCCAGAATGGATAACTCCCTCTTAGTGAAATGTATTATTAATGTTTGGAGGTATTGTAGCCTGTGAGCTTTTTTTCTGAAACACCAGAGCCATCTTCCTCTTACTAGTGTGCTATGTATTGATGTGTTTGTGTGGTGGATCCTAATTCTTTCTCAGTTGGGTCAATATTTTTGTGTGGCAGGGTGTGTAATATCTTTTATTTTTACTTCTAATTATCATTTTGTCAGAAGCTGAATTTTGCCGAGTACTGAGTTCTGCTATATCATTTGTGTCAGTGGCATCTGCTTGCTGCTTGTTCCATCTCTGCCTGTGAGACTCACGTGTAGCCATGTTGTTTTGATTTAAAAATATATTACTACAGTAATAAAAAATTAATACTTTAACAAAAATTGAGTACTTTATTCAAGGTAATGCATTAGGTAAATCTTAGTTCCAAGAAGATTAGGTAAGCATATAGACACTTGTGGAACGAGGGAACAATCTGCAATTTATAAAAACAATTGCATCTCCAAAAATACTACAGGTATGCCTTGCACCACACTTTAATGTCCATATTAATTAAAATGACACAACACTTTTTTTTTTTTGCTATGGGCAACAGGACATCATTTAAAACATTGTCAGATATTAAAAACAAATATTAAACTATCATTTCTGGCCAAAATTAAGTGTATGCTGCATTATGTGGGTCTCTGTTTATTTAGGTTAAATGTTGCTGCTTTTTATTTACATTTTGGTTAATTTCACTTGTTTGCATTTGGTACTCTTACACACATTAAAACCTGCCCTTTACAAAAATGTTTACACACCAACTTGAACACAAATAACAACCTTATTTGGCAGTGTGTGAGATTTATATGTGATTAGAATAAACATGTAATGTGGGTTTTGACAATTGTTGTTTGCTAACTTTCATCTGAGCAGTATTTAACAAGTAATTGGGCAACAGATGAATGTGCTCTCCAATTAACTGCTAATTAGTGCATACACACTTGTAACAGTACTTCGCAAATGCAGAGTAACTGCAGACCTACTCGGCTGCTGCGTGAAGATTGCTACGGATTCCTATGTTAGTTTTAACAGCGACTATGTTTTATTGCGAAAAACACGCCCATTGCGAGTTGCATACTCCCACACTGTACGCCCACTTTCACGCCCATGTCGGACCATTGCGATGTCTCGCCTCCGCCACGCCTCCGCCACTCCTCGTTTTCGTTTGTGAGTAACGTGTGGTTTTTTTTTTGTATGTTTGCACCAGTGTCGTACGGCTGTGCTCGCGCATGCGTATTTACGCTTTTGCGCATGCGCAGTTAGTTAGTTTTTGCACATTTGCGATGCGATGACTCTCTGCGATCAACTCGGAATGAGGGCCACAGGGCCTAATTCTGAGTTGATCGCAGCAGCAAATTTGTTAGCAGTTGGGCAAAACCACGTGCACTGCAGGGGGGCAGATGTAACATGTGCAGAGAGAGTTAAATGTGGGCGGGGTGTGTTGAAACTGAAATCTAAACTGCAGTGTAAAAATAAAGCAGCCAGTATTTACCCTGCACAGAAACAATATAACCCACCCAAATCTAACTCTCTCTGCACATGTTACATCTGCCCCCCCTGCAGTGCACATGGTTTTGCCCAATTGCTAAAAAACTTGCTGCTACGATCAACTCAGAATTACCCCCACAATCCTTAGTAAACCCATAAGTTGTATTCTTGTCTAGTCATTTGGTTGTCTATTTCTATGCGGATTGTGGGGTTATTCAGACCTGATCGCTAGGCTGCTTTTTCTCACAGCCTGCGATCAGGTCCCAACTGCACATGCGTATGCACCGCAATGCGCAGGTGCGATGGACCGCAGCAACAGGGATCGGTGCATAGTGACGGGATGGTGTGAAAAAAGTGATCGCACGGGCGATCGCAAGGTGACTGACAGAAAGAGAGCGTTTGTGGGTGGCAACTGACCGTTTTCAGGGAGTGTCTGGAAAAACACAGGCGTGTCCAAGCGTTTTCAGGGAGGGTGTCTGACGTCAATTCCGGTCCTGGACAGGCTGATGTGATCGAAGTGGCTGAGTAAGTCCTGGGCTGCGCATTGACTGCACAAAATCAGTTGGTGCAGATCTGCTACACATGCGTTCGCACACTTGCACAGCTAAAATACTCTCCCCCAGTATGCGGCGAATATCTGATCGCAGGGCTGCAAAAATCACTGCACATCAGGTCTGAATTAGGCCCTGAGTTTTTACACCTGTGTTTGGCTTTAGTAAATATCCTAGTTACAAAAACAGGCTATACTCACACGAGAAATGCTAATTTGACCAAACACGAGTAAATTTACCCATAGGATTTTTCTTTAGGCACAGGTTTACCCAGTGATAGTGCAGACATCAAGTCCAGTAAACAAAATGTAAATAAATCATTTCTTTATTGGTATTCCATTACAATTGGTTCCAATCTCATTCATCAATAAATAGTAACAAGGTAATTTGTTTTTTTTTAGCCAGGGGTTAAAGTGAGCCGGAACGGGGCAGAACTGCGTTCCGTCAGATCCACTTGGAGACGGAACGCAGTTCCACCTCCTCCGGCTCACCTAACCCAATGTGTGCCAGCGCTGCAGGGAGATGTGTTATCAGCGGCGCCCGGCTCTCCCTGCACAGCCGGCGGCAGGAGCTCACTACTGAGCTCCTGCTTCCGGCTCTCGGCTCAGTGCGCGTTATGAAGAGAGACGTCATGACGTCTCTCTCATAGTGCTGGGAAGCGGAGTGAAGCGGATGCCAGGAGGATCACAGTGGGAGCGGGATTGGTAAGTATGGTTGTTTTTTTTTTTTTTTTTTATGTGTGACTACTACTAGGGGCATAACTACAGGGGCTAAGCTAATGGTGGCATTACTACATGGGGCAAACCTACAGGGGCGCATTACTACTGAGGGCATAACTACAGGGGCACATTACCAGTGGGGGCATAACTACAGGGGCGCATTACTACTGGGGGCATTACTACTTGGGGCTACACTACATGGGCTAAATGACTGGGGGCATTACTACAGGCGACATTACTACTGGGGACAATACTACACAAGGGCATTACCATTAAGGGCATTACTAATGGGGGCACTACTAATGAGGGCATTGTAAAGGGGGCACTTCATAAGGGGCATCACTCCTGGGGACATAAGGGGCACTACTACTGGGAGCTCCATAGCACTGCATGCTAATATGGACGAGATTGTCCATATTGGCCTGCATGCATAAGCGACGGGGCACCAACGATGAACGAGCGCAGGGCTGCGCATCGTTCATCATTGGTACCTACACACTGCACGATATGAACGAGTTCTCATTCATTAATGAACGAGAACTTTCATATCATTTAGTGAAATTTATACGTGTATAGGGCCCATAACTCTGCAGAGCAATGGTTACCACAATATTTTATGCAGCAATACACCTACTGACATATTTATCTTGTGGCATATTTTGAAACATTGTGCTAAATAACTGTAAGTATATGTCAAATCATAAAACACATGAGTACACTTCAAAACCACAGTAACATTTAGCATACTGTACATATTTCAGCTTCAATTCAAACACATACTAAAATAATGTGAAAAGGTGGATTTTCACACCCTTTTCACATTATTTTTGTATAACCTGAATGTATTAAAGGGCTTTTTTAGCTGCGGTGAGGAGGGGGGCATGTTGGGGGGAAGTCATCGCCATACCGAGAGACGGTGCCAGTGGCGGTGCAAGCGCAGCACATAATAGGGGTATTTTTTTCATGAAAAATGCCCTGATAATGCTGTGGGGTGGCATTTCTTAAAAGCTCTGTCCTTGCATGTGATTATTGATACATCCATGCAATGTAATTAACAAGCGCATTGCGAATTGGGTCGGCTTTATCAAATCCGCATCCTCAGATGTGGATGATGATAAATCGGCCCCTTAAACTCTTCATTTTGGTTGTTAATGATTATTAGACTCAGCGAGATACATGAAAGGTGATATGATAAAAGATTTAGGAAACAAGTTAACTCACTTGTAATCTACACACTATGGGTGGACTACATAAATACAAAAATACATAAATACATAAATGCAAAATCGCTGACTAGTGCCTCAAAATACAACAATAAACAATTCTAAAGGGACCAACTGGGCAGCACTATGGTGCACAAAACAAATAAAAATGTACCATCTCCCGTCTCCAAAGACAACAGTATAAAGTGCAAATTTCTGTACATCTAGTAAAATGAAATAGAGCCATCTTTATTACAGTAGATTTCATTGCTTTTCTTTGTGGCGACTAATTAGCTGCAGCTGTATACTTTAGCAGCTTCTGTCTGGGAAACATACACAAGAGATAAGCAGGGATTAAAATAGATACAATGGAACAGATTTATCAAGCTTTGGAGAGTGATAAACTGCACGGTGATTAAGTACAAACCAATCAGCTCCTAACTGTCATTTTTCAAACACAGCCTGTAACATGACAGTTAGAAGCTGTTTGGCTGGTGCTTTATCACCATGCAATGTATCACTCTCCAAAACTTGATAAATCTGGGCCATTATTCCATGATAAGCTGACATTGCTAGAACCCCACTATGAGTGATATTATTGGGTTCAATGCTATGGCCAGGAATGAATAGCTGGCTGTCAAATAGTAGCCCGGTGGGCACGCAAGTAGCCAAGGCCCATGATCAGTGGACCATCCATGAATGGTTGTTGTTGGTTTATAACAGAGGGGTTAAATAGTTAAAGGGTGTAAAGCCCATTTAATTGAGAAATCTGGGGTTTCTCCAACAAAAGGACTTGTTACAGCTTGACACTTCTCTAACACCTGTTGGTCATACTTTCTGATTCTTCTGGAACCTGCGGGTGACATACAAATTTTCGGGTAGTCCCCAGTACCCCTGTAAGAGTGGGCACCCCTCGTGCATTACACCCACTTCCTAGTGAGGTGAGAAGAATGGGAAGAATAATAAAGGAATCCGTGTTCCTTGGAGACAGGGTGAGGCCTAATGAAGCATTTCTATAGCAATCGCATCATTTTGGCCCCACCCATTATGTAAATATGCTCCAATCGCATAATTTTCCACATTAGAGGCAGAGCCTAATGATGGTATAAGCCTGGCCCAAACCCCATCGCTACCCACCTGCTTCTCCCAGAGAGGTAATCACCAAGGTAGGTAAGTGTGCTGTTAGTAAAACCTATTTATCAACATAAATGCAGTATGGTTAGGCCATCATCAAATATTGATACTACAACAATGAAAACATTCTTTATTCTTCAATAATAGCATTTTTTTATGCAGTATTAATTTTACTGATTTATACAAAATGTTGTTGTTTGCTTACTATATAGGTGCAACAGTATTTCATTAATGCTATGCCACTTCCACCTTATCCTCTGGTTTGAAATATCCAGCAGCTTGGCTCAAAGATTTGAAAAAAGTGGCTTAATAGGAAGAATTCACACATCAGTCTAATTAACAAGTAGTAAAAGAAAAAAACATAACATTATTTAAAAAAGTCTAATTAAAGTTAACATTCAATGTCAATCAATAACAACACATCAACATTGCCCACAACCAAAAATGTGTAACAATATAGAAGAAAGGAAAAAGGCACACAGGGTGGCACAGGCCAAATACAAAATAAAAAACACCCTGCAGAGAAAAAAGGACTAGGACGTTCCAAAATGAACAACAGTAAAGATGAAAAGGAACAAAGTTATGTCAAGAATTACTGTAATTATATAATAAAATCAAGTGCTGATAAGAGAAATATAGGTTGATGCATCAAGCATTGAATTGAGTGTAGATGTGGATCAGTGGAAAAGTTGACCATGGCAACCAATCAGCATCTACCTATCATTTTATAGAATGTACTTTATAAATGTTGCTTCAAAACTGATTTGTTGATATGGGAACGTCTCTACTCTTATCACTATTTGCTATATCAACCCCATAGCAAATGAAGGGTAAGAGAGAGATTCAGTATGAGGGGAAGAAAGAGGAGGAGAAATCGAGGCAGGGTTGAGTGCTGGAGAGAGAGAGAGAGGAGGAAACAGAGTGACAGGAGGAAAGAGAGATTTAAAAAAAAAAAAAAAACAATCCCAGGGACAAAATCTAAGTAATGAAATCAGAAAAGTTTTTTTTAACAGCAAAAACAAACAATAATATGTTAAAATATGAAACATACACTTACCTGAACAAAAGTGAAATGTAATTTCTTCCTTTTTTTTCTTGCTCTCTGTTCTTCTATTTTATACCCATTATAGTGGGCAACTGTTATATTTAAGGGATGCAGTTAGTATACTGGCGGCCATAATCCCGGCATTTAGGATATCGACACCGGAATCCCAAACAGCCGGTGAAATACCGATAGAGGGAATCCCGATCACCGCAGATTATTTCCATTCAGTTGGTGGGTCCAACCAAGTGGGAATATAACTAGAGATGAGCCTGTTCGGTTTTACTCGGATTTACCCAAATCTCATTATTGGCTATTGGACATCACGTGTTTTGGTTAACCAATAAGAAAAATACAGAAAATAAGAAATGGCGATAATTCCGGCGTAAAGAACCGAGTAAATCCGAACCCGCTCATCTCTAAATATAACCTGTGCCGAGATAAGCCACAGGTTATATGGAGTACCAGGCTACACCGACCCGGTATTCAAACTCAGTTGGTGGGTACACACCATTAACCAAGTGGGAATAGAACATATGCCTGATGCGTGGTGAGCGCAGCGAGCCCGCAAGGGGACTCGATGTCTCGCTGTATATAATGACAGTCTGCCAGTATAGTGACAGTTGGCATCCCAGCTACCAGGATATCATATGTATCCCATATATTTAATGTATTTTTGTTTTACATTGCTGATAATGTTACCTTTTCATTCTATAATAACTTTTTTGTTCAATATGTACAATGTTATAGTCTGTCATGCATGGGTGTTAGCAGACAACCATATCTGTTTAGGTGTTAGAGGCATGTTTTTATATCATACATGTCATGGACCTGCCGGCTGCTTCTCCAGATACGCCAATCTGAGAAGCACTGTCTGTGACGTGGGGGTCACTTTGGAGACGTGGGGTTATACAAACACATTTGCCACCACCAGCAAAAGGGATTTTAGTGTCTAACCGCAAGGTAGCCTTTGCCTCTACCTGTCACACACCCTGCAATACTTAGAAAAAGTAGGTAGATGTGGGCCACACGAGGCCTTAGGTTCAAGATTTACAGAATCAGGACTAGAATTTGTAAGTTTAATTCCAAGAATACTTCAGAGCTTTAGTTACAAAAAGTGTTACAAAGATTATTAAGAATATTTTAAAAATACACACAGAGTACGGTACAATCTCAAACAACAAAAAGAGATAAGAATTCCGAAGCCTAATTTAAGCACAAATCTAGAATCCAGGCCGTGAGGATGACACAGATGAGTTGAACGGCCCACTTCTAGCAATCGCTACATCCCATGAAGAATGAACACACATATTACTGAGAGAGTGATAGTTATACCCTACAGCTGCACTCACTCCCTTCCACCCTTGGGATTTTTAAGCAGCTCAATGCTGGATTGCTGGACACAGAACTGCAGGCTGTTTGCTTTATGACCTAAGTGACCAGTTTGTTTGAAGATGAGAGCTGAATGATGCAGTCTTCCACCCCCAACATTTATGATAGGACGAGAGACCAGAACCTCAAACATAAATTTCTTCTCCCACTTTTGCTGGGTTTTGATCTCATCACTACTAAACACATTTATGGTCTCAGGACCAAGTGGCTTGGGGAAATGCACTCAGTGATAACCTCTTGGCCCACAATGGGGTTATGTCCACAATATTTACAACCTAGCAGAGGGAAATGGCAGGCAGAACTCTTAGCCCCCTGGGGTTATGTCCACAGGCAGTTCACAGGAAATAACATCTTATATCACACACACAATAGGAGAAATATCATATTCTTGGATCCGATCATGGGATAGATTGGGACACTGCATATGTTATGTGATAGTGTGCACTTGTAGTCTAATTACTAGAATGCTTTTGGTTAACACTGATCTCTCTGTGCTCTCATGTAATGTTAGGGAAGCAATTGATAGCATCTCTTGTACTGACTCTAATAAATCACAAAACTAGATATATACATATATAAGGGGCTCTGTCAGTGGCGTAGCCAGAACTTTGTGGGTCCCATAGGAACATTTTGAAGGGACACCAAGGTAATAGTTTCAAGGGCCCCTAAGTACCATCCACTTTCAAAAAATGTGTATCACACATTTAACTGTGACAGGGAAGGTGGCCCCTCTCAGATCTGGGCCCCATAGCAGCTACACTCCCTGCACCCATGGTAGCTATGCCCTTGTATATAACACATGTAACTGTGACAGGGAAGGTGGGCCTCTCAGCTCTGGGACCCATAGCAGCTGCACTCCCTGCACCTATGGTAGCTACACCCTTGTATATAACACATGTAACTGTGACAGGGAAGGTGGGCCTCCCTCGGCTCTGGGCCCCATAGCAGCTGCACTCCCTGCACCTATCGTAGCTATGTCCCTCAGTGGCGTAACTAGAAATTTTTCTCCCCCAAGCCAAAAAATCCTTCAGCGCCCCCCCCCCCCCCCCCATACACCCCGTAATTGCCTGCGGCGCGCGCTGGCAAAAAGGGTGTGTGGCTTTGTCGAAATGGGCGTGGCTTTGCGTGGAGGGCGTGGCATTGCAGGAAAAGACTACCTTATACCCCAGTTTTGCAACCTGCACGCCCAGACGTTGGCCACCACAGAAAAGAAAAATAATCCTGATTCATGCCCCTTACATTATTTGTCATTTTTCCTCCTAATAGTAATGCCCAGTATACATTATTCCACATACTGCAATGGCCCTTAGACATTATTCCACACACAATCAGTGATCGCGCTGAGCCAAAAAAAAAGTGGGTCCCAGGGACCCTTCACTTTTAAAAATTGGGGTCCTACCGGTCTTTTTCTGGGTCCCATCGGAATGAAGGTTCTTATTAATTTTAATCTTGTTTGGACACTACAAAAGTGTTGCAAGATGGGGGGGATGGGGTGACAATGCTGCTGGGCTGTGTAGCATGCAGGACACCCTGCACCAGAGCTGTAACTAGACATTTTGGTGCCCTTAGGCAGAAAGTGAATTGGTGTTAGACCACTCAGACCACAAAGAACAGGTAGTGCGCGCCGTAGGCGCGTCGCAAAATTTTAGGGGCGTGGCTTCATAGGGAAGGGGCGTGGCCACATAATAGTGTCAATTCACATTACACCACACAGTAGTGGCGCTTATACACATTGCACCAGGTAGAACCTCCTATGCACACTGATCCAGGTAGATCACGTCATACACTTTGCTCCAGGTACAGCACGTCATACACTTTGCACCAGGTACAGCACGTCATACACTTTGCACCAGGTACAGCACGTCATACACTTTGCACCAGGTACAGCACGTCATACACTTTGCACCAGGTACAGCACGTCATACACTTTGCACCAGGTAGAGCACGTTATCATACACATTGCCGCTAGGTAGAGCACGTTATCATACACAGTGCGCCAGGTAGAACACGTTATACACACTGCGCCAGGTAGAGCACGTTATCATACACATTGCGCCAGGTAGAGCATGTTATCATACACATTGCCGCTAGGTAGAGCAAGTTATCATACACATTGCATCAGGTAGAGCATGTTATCATACACATTGCCGCTAGGTAGAGCAAGTTATCATACACATTGCCGCTAGGTAGAGCAAGTTATCATACACATTGCGTCAGGTAGAACACGTTATTATACACATTGCGCCAGGTAGAGCACGTTATTATACACAATGCGCCTGGTAGAGCACGTTATCAGCCACATTGAGCCAGGTAGAACACGTTATTATACACAATGCGCCTGGTAGAGCACATTATCATACACATTGCGCCAGGTAGAACACGTTATTATACACAATGCGCCTGGTAGAGCACGTTATAATACACATTGCACTAGGTAGAGCACGTTATCATACACATTGCGCCAGGTAGAACACGTTATCATACACATTGCGCCAGGTAGAACACGTTATCATACACATTGCGCCAGGTAGAGCACGTTATCATACACATTGCGCCAGGTAGAACACGTTATTATACACAATGCGCCTGGTAGAGCACGTTATAATACACATTGCACTAGGTAGAACACGTTATTATACACAATGCGCCTGGTAGAGCACGTTATTATACACATTGCACTAGGTAGAGCACGTTATCATACACAATGCGCCTGGTAGAGCACGTTATTATACACATTGCACTAGGTAGAGCACGTTATCATACACATTGCGCCTGGTAGAGCACGTTATCATACACATTGCGCCAGGTAGAACACGTTATCATACACATTGCGCCAGGTAGAATACGTTATCATACACATTGCGCCAGGTAGAGCACGTTATCATACACATTGCGCCAGGTAGAACACGTTATTATACACATTGCGCCAGGTAGAACACGTTATTATACACATTGCGCCAGGTAGAACACGTTATTATACACAATGCGCCTGGTAGAGCACTGAGGCACATTGCAGTAACCACTCACTTATCACCTCCAGTTGCACGAAGGGGCCGTTTGACACAAGTGGTTCCGCCCCTAGCAGCAACTCACTGACACTCACCATTTTTTCTGACAGCACAGTGCAGTGAGTGCACTGGCACAAGTAGCCAGCCTGCGCCTGTAGTAGCCGCAGCCTGGAGGAGCTCTATGTGAAATCGCAAGCAGAGGCTGTTCTCTGGCAAGAAGGAGCTCGTCCAATCGCTTCCCCTGACGGGCTGGCCACTGCTAAATATACCGATAATCAGTTCCAACTGTGTCAAAGTAGTGGAGCCCCAGGTGCAATGGGAAAGTCAGTGTCACTGCACAGTTGTACTGATATACTGGTATATTTAGCAGTGGCCAGCCCGTCAGGGGAAGCGATCGGAGGAGCTCCTTCTTGCCAGCCTCTGCTTGCGATTTCACAGATAGCTCCTTCATGCTGCGGCGCCGGCTGGCTACTTGTGCCAGTGCACTCACTGCACTGTGCTGTCAGAAAAATGGTGTCAGTGAGGCCCTGACACTCTGAGCGGCCTCACATTGCACACACGGAGCTTGCAGCCCCCGGACATCCCGCATCTGCACCAGCTACTCCAGGTGAAGCGGGGCGATGCAGCACTGTCTACTGCTTACCTACAGCGGGAGCTGCGCAGCCCGGACGGCTCCTGCTGGAAGGTAGTTGTCGGGTCTCGGTGGGGCGTTGAGCGGGTCCCGGGTAGGGGGGTGGCGGCGGGCAGATCCGGAGCTGTACTCCCAGTCGCAGAGGAGGGTGCTGGCGGCAGAGCGGCAGTGGAGCCGGATGAGCGGGGCCAGTCTGTCAGCCCTGCAGCACAGATTCATGTGCTGGCGGGGAGCAGGATTCAAAGCGGGAGATGCTGCAGGCTGTGATTGGATGGAGACTACAGAAGGTGATTGGCCGAGGAAACAGCCAGTCACCTCCTGCATTCCGCTGACAGGCTTAACACATGCAAACACATATTCGGATGAGCGCGTCCTGTGGGACCCGCTCATCTTCTAAATGTGAGTCCCGGGCGGCTGTTTCTGGGTAAAATACGCGCCATGGCGCGTTTTTGCGATCACTGACAATAATGCACATGACACAATATGCACACACCGTAATGCCCCCTACACATTATGCCACACACCGTAATGCCCCCGGCACATTATGCCACACACCGTAATGCCCCCGACACATTATGCCACACACCGTAATGCCTGTGACACATTATGACAGGAATCGCAATGCCAGTTATACATTATGCTACACACTGCAATGCCCCTGATACATTATAGCATACACAATGTCTGTGACACAGTATGACACACACCACAATGATCCTGAGACATTATACCACATACCACAATGCCCGTGATATAGTATACAACACACCGTAATGCCTGATACATTATGACACACACCGCAATGTCCGTGATACATTATGCCACACACCGTAATGCCCATTACACATTAAGTTCTACAGTAAGGCTTCCAATTACTTTTAAATTACCTCCTCGTTGCCAGGGGTTTCATGCTCTTGGTTCCATGCACGGTGCCAGGGGTTTTCATGCTCAGGGTGTCATGCTCGTTGCCAGGGGTTTCATGCACTGGGTGTCCTGCTCGTTGCTAGGGGGTAGTGCTTGTTGCTAGGGCCGTGCTCCCAGTGCCACATATGCTCCCAGTGCAAGATATTCCCCCACAGTGCCAGGTATATGCACCCAGTGCCAGATATTCCCCCACAGTGCCAGGTATATGCACCCAGTGCCAGATATTCCCCCACAGTGCCAGGTATATGCCCCCCCCCCCAGTGCCAGATATTCCCCCACAGTGCCTGCTTCCCCCCCAGTGCCAGATATTCCCCCCCAGTGCCAGGTATATGCCCCCAGTGCCAGATATCCCCCCCCTCCAGTGCCAGGTATATGCCCCCAGTGCCAGGTATATGACCCCCCAGTGCCAGATATCCCCCCCCCCAGTGCCAGGTATATGCCCCCAGTGCCAGATATTCCCCCACAGTGCCAGGCATATGCCCCCAGTGCCAGATATTCCCTCCCAGTGCCTGCTTCCCCCCCAGTGCCAGGTATATGCCCCCCCAGTCACGGGTATATGCCCCCAGTGCCGGGTATATGCCCCCCCAGTGCCAGGTATATTCCCCCAGTGCCAGGTATATGCCCCCCCAGTGCCAGGTATATGCCCCCAGTGCCAGGTATATGCCCCCCCAGTGCCAGATATTCTCCCAGTGCCAGATATTCCCCCCCAGTGCCAGGTATATGCCCCCAGTGCCAGGTATATGCCCCCAGTGCCAGGTACATGCCCCCCCAGTGCCAGTTATATGCCCCCAGTGCCAGGTATATGCCCCCAGTGCCAGATATTCCCCCCCAGTGCCTGATTCCCCCCCAGTGCCAGGTATATGCCCCCAGTGCCGGGTATATGCCCCCCCAGTGCCAGGTATATGCCCCCCCAGTGCCGGGTATATGCCCCCAGTGCCAGGTACATGCCACCAGTGCCAGATATTCCCCCCTAGTGCCTGCTTCCCCCCCAGTGCCAGGTATATGCCTCCAGTGCCGGGTATATGCCCCCCAGTGCCAGGTATATGCCCCCCAGTGCCGGGCATATGCCCCCAGTGCCAGGTACATGCCCCCAGTGCCGGGTATATGCCCCCAGTGCCAGGTATATGCCCCCAGTGCCAGGTACATGCCCTCAGTGCCAGGTATATGCCCCCCCAGTGCCAGGTATATGTCCCCAGTGCCGGGTATATGCCCCAGTGCCTGCTCCTCCGGCCCCCCCTATGTGTTGGAGGGACACGAGCGCATCGCGCGTCTCTCCTGTGTCCCTCCTGGCTCTCCCCCAGCTGTCTAATAAAGGAAGTGCCGTTCGTGAGCCAATCAGAGCTCACGAACGGCACTTGCTTCCTTAGACCGGCCGGAGGAGAGCCAGGACAGGAGGGACACAGGAGAGACGCGCGATGCGCTCGTGTCCCTCCAACACATGGGGGTGGGGGTGGGGGGGGGGAGAGCCGGGGGAGCAGGCACCGCAGCAAGGAGGGAGAGGAGATCGCAGATTGACATGCGGACGCTCGTCCGCATGTCAATCTGTTCTAAATCAGTGGCGCCCCCGCAGCCCCTCGCCCCCAAGCCACCGCGAGGACTGCGGGGGCAGTAGTTACGCCACTGATGTCCCTGTATATAACACATGTAACTGTAACAGGGAAGGTGCCCCCCCCCCCAGTTGTGGGCCCCATAGCAGCTGCACACCCTGCACCTATGGTAGCGACATCCTTGTATATAACACATGTAACAGTGAAAGGGAAGGTGGCCCCTCTCAACCATGGGCCCCATAGCAGCTGCACTCCCTGCACCTATGGTAGCGACATCCTTGTATATAACACATGTAACAGTGAAAGGGAAGGTGGCCCCTCTCAACCATGGGCCCCATAGCAGCTGCACTCCCTGCACCTATGGTAGCTACACCCTTGTATATAACACATGTAACAGTGACAGGGAAGGTGGCCCCTCTCAGCTCTAGGCCCCATAGCAGCTGTACTCCCTGCACCCATGGTAGCTACACCCTTGTATATAACACATGTAACAGTGACAGGGAAGGTGGCCCCTCTTAACCATGGGCCCCATAGCAGCTGCACTCCCCGCACCTATGGTAGCTACACCCTTGTGTATAACACATGTAACTGTAACAGGGAAGGTGGCCCCTCTCAGCTCTGGGCACCATAGCAGCTGCACTCCCTGCACCTTTGGTAGCTACACCCTTGTATATAACACATGTAATTGTGACAGAGAAGATTGGCCCCGTACCCACAAAATTTGGGTGGATTCATATATCTGGAGAAACAAACTGCACATCTCTACTCTTTTCCCCTAAATAGTGTAATTAAAAACATTTCCCAATTTATTACCAAAATTCACTTACACTAAGCACAAAAAAAAAAAAAATATGCAGATGTTTTAAAATTAGTCAGGTTGAGCTAATCATACATGGATATGAAGTAGTTAAGCATCTGCCTACATTTATTTGTTTCGAATTATTGAAGTGCCTTTAATGCACAACTTTTAGACATACTGCATTTTGTACAAGTACCTTTATTTTGCCAATCCTGTTCTTTTAAGTGCTGTTTTACTGAGCTTCTTGGTTTATGCGCAAAGTGCAGTCTTCAAGTGCATGCATATTGGCAATGGCCCTCATTCCGAGTTGATCGGTCGCAAGGCGAATTTAGCAGAGTTACACACGCTAAGCCGCCGCCTACTGGGAGTGAATCTTAGCTTCTTAAAATTGCGACCGATGTATTCGCAATAATGCGATTACTAACTACTTAGCAGTTTCAGAGTAGCTCCAGACTTACTCTGCCTGTGCGATCATTTCAGTGCTTGTCGTTCCTGGTTGACGTCACAAACACACCCAGCGTTCGCCCAGGCACTCCCACCGTTTCTCCGGCCACTCCTGCGTTTTTCCCGGAAACGGTAGCGTTTTCAGCCACACGCCCCTGAAACGCCGTGTTTCCGCCCAGTAACACCCATTTCCTGTCAATCACATTACGTTCGCCGGAGCGAAGAAAAAGCCGTGAGTAAAAATACTTTCTTCATAGTAAAGTTACTTGGCGCAGTCGCAGTGCGAACATTGCGCATGCGTACTAAGCGGATTTTCACTGCGATGCGATGAAAAATACCGAGCGAACAACTCGGAATGAGGGCCAATATTTCTTCAAGGGCCTTTAATTTACATGATTTCTCACACTAATAGCATATTTGCCACGTTTGTTTTCTCATCCATTTATATTTGCTGCAAATCAAACTTTTATTATTCACAAAATACAGCACGTGTATTGCCAAACTTATTTTCTGACGATAATCTGGTTTGTTTTTCTAGTCTTTTAATTATAGATTTTATGATTACACTCAGGGGGTCATTCCGAGTTGATCGCTAGCTGCTTTCGTTCGCTGTGCAGCGATCAGGCAAAAAAAGGCACTTCTGCGCATGCGTATGCGGCGCAATGCGCACGCATGTCGTACTATTACATCGAACGTTGTAGTTTCACACAAGGTCTAGCGAAGCTTTTCAGTCGCACTTCTGGCCGCAGAGTGATTGACAGGAAGAGGGCGTTTCTGAGTGTCAACTGACCGTTTTCAGGGAGTGTTTGAAAAAACGCAGGCATGCCAGGAAAAACGCAGGCGTGGCTGGCCGAACGCAGGGCGTGTTCGTGACGTCAAAACAGGAACTGAATAGTCTGAAGTGATCGCAAGCGCTGAGTAGGTCTGAAGCTACTCTGAAACTGCACAAAATAATTTCGTAGACGCTCTGCTATCCTTTTGTTCACACTTCTGCTAAGCTAAAATACACTCCCAGTGGGAGGCAGCATAGCGTTTGCACGACTGCTAAAAACTGCTAGCGAGCGAACAACTCGGAAAGACCACCTCAATTCCTAACGGATATTGGTGGTCATTCCGAGTTGATCGCCGACAGCAACTTTTTGCTGCTGCTGCAATCAACTAGTACACGCCAATGGGGGAGTATATTTTAGCTTAGCAGGGCTGCGATCGCTTGTGCAGCCCTGCAAAGCTAAAAAAAATGTAAGCAAAAGAAGACTAGCCCTGGACATACTTACCGTGTGCGACGATCTCTGCGATGCTGGAGCCGGGTTTGACGTCAGACATCTGCCCTCCGTTCTCCTGGACACGCCTGCGTTTTCTTCTCCACTCCCCGAAAATGGTCTTCAACGGTCCGGATCTGCCCAGGTACGCCTTCTTTTTGTCAATCTTCTTTGCGGTCGGCTCTGCGACCGCTTCCTTCGTAGGACGCGACGTAACCCGGTGACAGCAACGTCATGCACGCGCAGTGCGGCCGCCGCTCATGCGCATTCTGGACCCGTTCGCATCGCAGCGACAAAACGCTGCGTGCGAAAGGGTCGGACTGACCCCCATTGTTTCTTTGTATTTTTCAAGGGAATTAAATGTGAAGGCCCAACTCTGGTGATAGCCAATAACCAACTAAAATATATTATGGGTGTGGATCATTAGATCAACAGTGTCTAGGTTGACAATGTTTAGGTCGACCACTATAGATCAAGAGTCATTAGGTCGACAGGGTTTGAAGGTCAACAGGGTTTCTAGGTCGACAGGTCAAAAGGTCGACATGAGTTTTTCATGTTTTTTTTGTGTCGCTTACTCCGTACAGTGACTGGGAAGCCCAATTAGTGCACCGTGTCCCCTCGTATGGCTCGCTTCACTCGCCATGCTTCGGGCAAGGTGCCTCGCTCCACTACCACTGCGCTCTGCAAAGGTTACCGTTCCCAATCATAGTCCGCATGGATCCTTAAGTATGAAAAAGTTTAAAAAAAGAAATAAAATTGAAAAACTCATGTCGACCTTTTGACCTGTCGACCTAGAACATGTCGACCTAGAAACCCTGTCGACCTTGAAAACACGTCGACCTAGTGACTGTTGACCTATACTGGTCGACCTAAACATTGTCAGCCTAGGCACTGTCGGTCTGCAGACCAGATCCCATATATTATACCCCCAATTGTCCCACTTTGGATGGAACAGTCCTGCGTTTTCCAGACTGTCCCGCCATCCCTTCCGCGAGCTCCAGTGTCCTGCGTGCAGGGAGGGGAGAGGCGGGACTAGCTCTCTTGCACCGCTGCTCTGCATAGCATAGCAGAACAGAGAGTGAATAGATGGGAGAGCCATGGGGCAGCACAGCATTCCAGGAGTGCTGGACATGCCCCAGAGTCCATGTCCCCTTTTCGGGGCAACTTCGGCGCACTCAATTTAAGCTCACAAATGTTGGGAGTTATGGTATAGTCAGCTCTAGTCCCACCACGTCACTTTAGCTGAGGTCATATTTTCTATTTTGATCAGGGTTGAGTTCTCAGTTGATGCTGACCTAAGCATTGTGGGTGATTAGAGAGTATACACCTCTAATGTTTATGGACCTCTGTCCGACACATTCTGATTCTGAGGTAGGCAGAGTTGTGTCCAAGTTTGCATCCTTTTGCCATAAGCGCATCTGTGATTTTATGCTAATAATAGTATAAGCCCCTCCCTGGTGTGCATCTGTGTATCTGTATGCGCAAGGGCTGAGGTGCCCACTTTGTGCATTTTCAGTAGAAACCATAGGAAGCACCAATGGAACTTGTACCAGCTTCATGCTAGGTGCAGAATATCCATCAGAGAATGGCATCCAGTGCACAGTATGCGATTAAGAGTCTGTATATGCAAACACTTCAGTGACATGTCCGCGATACTCCCAAAACGTAGCCATAAGAGTTCTCAGTGCATCTGAATAGCCACCAGGCTCCAACGCACCAACCAGGACCACCTGGTACAGCTCCAATACATTCCGGAGTCCATGTGGCTCTATTGGTCCTGCAACTCTGTACACACAAATTCAGGGGTGCATGCACTGTTTGACTTTTTAGGAAGTTAGAGGAATTAGCAGTTGAAAAACATTGACATTATCCGTGAATATCGATATTGTGTCCAAACTAAAATGACCCCCTAGTTCATCAGTTTGTCGCTCTCTAAACAGAGATGTGCCTAGGTAGTTTATATTTTACATACACTTCCAGTGAATGAACAGTTTAGGGCAGTGGTTTCCAAACTTTTTTGAATCACGGCGCCCTAGAATATCAGAATTTTTTTCACGGCACCCCTAGGCCAAAAATATATTATTGAGAAATTTAGAAAGAAATATTACACTAAGTAGATCGCGTTTATATGTCATCCTTAGGGTCAGTTGTGTGGTGAGGGACAAGATTTGCTTCTGTTTGGCCACATATTTTATGACTGGCAGCCACCAGCACTGGTTTTGCCTATTATATTGACCAAGAATAATTTTAATTGGTCCTGGACCACCAACCCAGGGCACCCCTGCAAGTGTCCCGAGCACCCCAGGGAGCCACGGCACACAGTTTGGGAACCTCTGGTTTAGGGAATTATTTTGTTTAAGTGGAGGGTGTTGTATGCAAACGTACAAAATTAAAATACTTCTGAGACTTGTACCATCATCATTTATATGATTACATCGCTTTCCAAATTTATTTTTGGTTTAAAGACTGAAATAATAGATAGCATTTTACAACCAAAAAACAGAAGCACACAGCCAGCAAATTAACACAGAAGTGGAGTGAAGGGTCAATGTAACTTACTGTAGTTTAATACAACAAAATGAGACACTTGTTACCAATGATTTAGAAGTTGAAACCTGAAAAGTTGGTTCACTACATTGACCTACTATAGGTTGACTCAAAAGGTACAGAAGTAGACTTCTGGAGTTTTGGCCAGTGTAAAACCCAGGTCTTAATCAGGTAGCTCATAATTTGAACATAAATGAGTTTTAATTGTAAACAACTGTTATTCAAAGACGAGAAATAAAAAACATGTGGTCCTCTTTCAGATCACCACTTTATTCCTTGTTCCCTCCTAATTCAGTGGGCAGCTAGGTCACTTATTACTTTAATGGCTGAACACAGAAACACACAACACATAAGGTCTTTCTGTACAGAGCTCCCTTCTGGTGGAATATTCTGGTATAGACCTCTTGTCCATCTCCAGCTGGTCCTAAGTCTCGGCTTTATGCACAATCCTAAACATGCAGACATGCATACTGTCGAAGTCGGAAAATATTACAGTACACACATCACGTACAAACACCACATGGATGGCCTCCATGCGCGTACTTATTCGGCCGTGTGTGCACATATTCGCAAATTGCGTATGATCGCTCACGCGGTCATGCATGTTAGCGCGTGGTATGAGTAATTACGGAATCATTTGTACTCGCATGAAAAAGCCACAAAGACATATCATATATTTAATCCATATATTGCATAATCACCCACTGTCTGTTCATCCTTCTAATAGCATGCAGATGGTTCGCACATAAATTATCCTCCCAGAAACTCAAATACAATGTAACAGATGGCCTTATTTATGCAAAGCTTTGAAATCCTATGAAGAAGGCAAATACCTTTGGTTACCCCAATTGTTCTAGAGTTGTCCAGTATCTGTCAAAGACAAATACTGGTTTGTCATTGTCTTATCTGAAGACAGGACAAACAGAAAGACAATGTCCAGGAACCTAGGTTGACTGAAGAGAAACTCAATTAGCAATATCTAACAAAATACATACCAGACACTTAGAAATCTGAGGTAATAACATTCATAGTCTAAACTCTTGGAGATATATATATATATATATATATATATATATATACACAGATATATACACAGATATATATATATATATATATATATATTTATTTATTTCCTAACAAATTGTAATAGCAGGAGTGTGTGTGTATGTGTGTATATATATATATATATATATATATATATATAGATATATATAGATATATATATATATATGGCTATATGTATATCTTGAGGATGGAAATAGATAATCATATCATGTGCGGGATCATATTGTTCAGAGTCACATAAGCATTAATCTGGTGGGTATAAGAATATTGTCACATATTGCAACATTAAGTTATTACTAATACCAGATTTATGTATGATTAATGTGATGGTTTTAACTGGTCATGGGGCTGGAACTCAGATGCAAACAACAGAAATCACATCTCTTGTCTTAGCCATCGCCCACCTCTTGAGCTGACCAATGATCCCCGGTGCACAGGATATGTCCCACCCCCGAACCAATGGAAGAAGAGCACACAGTGTCTATTGCATTATGTTTTGATCTATTGTATAAAAAGCCAGCTGCATGCCTGGTCCCACACAGACTCAGAAGGTCATCTACCTTGATGACTGAGGACCGGATGGGAAGCGCAGGCGAAACCAAAACGTATGTACCATTGACTGTAGCCATTTTTCTATTGAATTGTATTGTATTGTGATTGTAACCCCCTTTCAGTAATTATATTTCGGTGTGTCGGAACCCGGCATCTTAAATACAATCTGGTGTCGTGTCTCTTTTCCCTGCTAAGGTTATAAGTGTATTTTCAGTCACACGTGTAGCTGCAGAGTGCTCACGGCATGTCTTTGGGTGTGTACGCACTGCATGTACTTTGTACGGCCAGCGCGGCGTTAGTACGCAAAGTACGTACACGGTACAGGGCTTTGTATGCTAATGGTGTAAAAAAAAGTACGTAGGCTAAGGTGATTACAGCGGCCGCAGCGGCTCCATTTAAAGTGTATTGATTGTCTTTTTAAAGTGTTGCTTTTAGTCCTGTATGTAAATCGACGTTTACAATACATTCACAAACAAGGTCACATAAGAAAACACTAGGGGTTCCTAGACCTACTACCACAAAAAGAAAGGGTTGCTGATCTCATTTCCCAGATAATCAATGGAAATGCAGGAAATATGTCCAAAGGCATTAATACCTTAGGCTTTGATTTCAATTGTGGTTCTGTTGGCTACAGTGAACACAGCTACAAAGGAGATATTCTCTTCCCTCCATTGTTGTCCTTCAGTTATAACACCACCCTAGAGATAATGGGGGTTCCACAGTAGTGCCAGTGGCAAATGTGAGTGGGACCAAACTGTGAGGCCCATATTATGATGGATCCCTTAGACGACATATTTTCTTCTATAGCTTTAGTTACACATCTTTATTGTTAAAAAAAATTCAGGGGATGTGGCCTAGCAACCTTGAGAGTGTGGACGTGTGCCCTGGCAGCGCTGGGCTATATCGTCTGTTTCATCCCCTCTCCCATTATTAAGCACCCCCTAATACCCTCTGCTCACCTCACACCGGTGCCCCAGATTGGGAGGTGCAGTCTGCTGAGTCAGGGAGTGCTCTAAGCGCTCTTGTGGACTGCGGCCTGCTCTCCCCTGCTAAGCTAGGTGCTCAATTTCAGCTGGCGATCGCGACGGACCATCAGATGTCCGAGAACAGAGCTAACTGACCCGCCCATGATCGTGGAGACTCGCACCACTGCCCGGCAACACAGTATCTCACCAGCAGGGGTCCTGGGACTGCATCTCCAGGCCTGGCTCTGCTGCTGAGTCCAGGGTACCCGGCGTCTCCGATCCCGGTGGCCATTTTGGATGCGGTTGCTTCACATCTGATGGCGCCCCAGGTCTCCCTGTCAGCTGCTCCTTTGCCCTACTATGCATACAGAGTCCTCCTCACTCCTCCCGTGGCTATAATAACCTGCTGGAGGGGCCCTTAGCAGCTGCAGACCCAAGGAGACCAAATACCTGCCTCCCTCCTTCTTTTATTTGGATCCAGTGTCCCGCCACTAACTAGTCAGGGGTGAGTCACCCCTGTATATTTACCCTGACCTCCTGATCGGCTTATAAGCGTCTGCTTTACCCCCTGCGCTGTGTGAGACTTGACTGACAGCTGCAGCTCCACCAAAAATGGGCGCTGTTAAGAGGGTGTGGGGCTCACCCATCTTTGGTAACCATCTACCTGCTGCATAATGGCCCTAGACTTCCTAGTCCATTGTTTGGCTGCCCTCCCAGCACATTCTGCGGGCAGCAGAATAGCATCGCCCCCTTAATTTAATGTGGGTTACTGTTCCCTTCCTGCTCTAGGGTATGTGGTGCATAACCCAGCAGCCATAATACACAGCAGCAATAACGGACATATGTAAGTGCAGCATCAGACCTCTCTGCCCTCCAACATATATATCCCTGTTGTTGGAGCTGTGGGAATATATGACTCACTCCTAAATATATTTATGCCACAAATTGGTTTTGGAGAACAGAACTGGGGAAGTTTATATATCTCCCCGTGAGCTGCGGCACTGTGGTGGCCTTACCTAAAGCTGCTCACCTTCAAGCTACAAGCTGATATCTACCTATGCTTTAATGTCCAGCTATCCCTGGCTCGCCATGCTTCGTTTGTCTCCGGCTATATGATGTCTTCATGAGCTATCTCACTCACACCCGTAAAACCTCCGTTGTCTATCGTTACTTGCTATAGAACCTAAGGGTCTAATATCCTTGGCCTTGCTCTTCTTGCTCATTGTTCCAGTCTCCTGATGTCCATCATGCCTTCTAAATGAAACAAGTTCTTCGCTCTTGCGCCTCCTATCAAATTTGTCTCATATCACACTCCTGAACCAGTGCTTGCTGGGAAGATCACAGCAGCATCTCCCTCTACAGCTACTGCCCCATTGCACTCTGATGCTGGACTTGACCCTTCTTCCGATGCTCTCCTTACAGTCTGCACACTTCATCAGATGCTCCAAGCACTCTGGACAGATCTCACCTCTGATCTTCAGTTCTATATTACCCAATTCACCAGTGAGATGACAAATATTGGTGACCCCACCAATAACTTGGAGAATAAAGTTGAGCTGGTTACCTCTCATAATGACCTTTTTATGTCTCATAATTTAGTCCTGGCGGAGCTTTCGGAAGTTAAGGACAAAATAGCCGACTTGGAGGATAGGTCCTGGATGAAAACATCAAGATCAGAGGCATTCCAGTAACAGTGCCAGCTGCTGACCTTCAAGATTTAGCTCTGCATCTCTTCAAAAACCTGCTCCCATTTGCAGATGATCAAGACTTACTGATTGATAGGATTCACCGTCTCCCTAAGCCTCAGTCTGCTCCCAGCAGTACTCCCCGAGATACTCTCTTGCATCTTCATTTCTTCCATATTAAGGAGGACATTCTCAAGGTTGGCCACTCAGCAGAAGATATTGACATCTTAGACAACTTGCTACTCTTCCCAGATTTATCAATCTATACTATATCCAAACGGAGATCCTGTCAACCCATTACGAAAGCACTACGAGACCGGGATATACAATACCGATAGGGATTCCCGGTCAAATTATTAGTAAGGAGAGATGGATCCACTGTCATTATCTCATACATGGATGCTGGTGTCAAACTACTGTTGGAATGGAACATCCCCATTTCAATATCTTCATCCTCTCCAGGCCCTCCTCTACAATCAGCCTGGTCCAAGGTGTGAAAATTTAACTTTATCTTTGCTACTGTTATGTTTAATGAACACTTGCGGGTCGAGATGGAGCTATCTCTGATTGAGTCCACAGTTATTATATACTTCTCTAACTCTGCTTTCTATGGAATGGACCTTTGACTGAGACATAGCCCTCTTTTGGACTTCTGCTTCAGCTCTTTATATCTTGGTGCTGGGTCCTGTCGACTTGACCGCAAGTATTACCTGACGAAGTCCTTTGTAGACATTATACTAGATATGTTCTTCTGTTTAACATTTTTTGGCCCATGTGATTCGGCTCATGGCCACATTGTTATATTACCATATTGTCTATGTTTAGTTTTACTCAAGGTCTTATAGGTGGGGTGGGTAATGGCCTGCCCCCACAAGTTAACTATGTTGTTGTATCTGTTCCCTACGTCAACTACTAGGTCCGATATACTGGGACTTTTTTTTTTTTTTTTTCTTATGTTTCTCTTTGTTTTTTTCCCCTCTATCCTTCCATCTCCCCTCCCTGTTGTTTATGACTAGTACACCAAGAGCATCCCCATGCCTTTGCTTCCTTCAGTTATTCAATGGTTAAAGTCCTCTCTCTTAATGTAAAAGGGATTAACGGAGGCTAACTCTTACTACTTTTCACCAATATAAAGCCAATATCGTAGCCCTTCAGGAGACACATTTTTCCTCCTTAGCCCCCCATTTCTCAAAGACCATAGATACCCGACATGTTATCTCACGAATGGCTCCACTAAACGCAATGGCATTGCTATATTGTGTCATAAGAATACCCCTTTTACCCTGCATCTGCAATATAAAGATAAAAATGGACTGTACTTGATTCTTATTGGTACTATAGATGGCACCTTGACCGCTGTGGTCTCCTTATATGCTCCCAACTCTTGTCAGATTCCTTTCCTACGAGATACCTTTGAGGAAATTTGTAAGGTCAGACAGGGGTGTCTTATAGTTATGGGTGATTTGAACCTAGTCCTAGACCCTAAACTTGATAGATCCTCTACTCACGGCCTCCAGTCATCACCTAGAGATGTAGGTCCATCTCTCGCTTTCAAGAAATTACTTGCAGAGTTCGACTTGTATGATGCCTGGTGCACGTCCCTGCCTGAAGAGAGAGACTATACCTTTTTTCTGCTGTCCATAATAGCTACTCTAGGATAGATCTTATCCTACTAGATAAGAGGGTTCTTCAGCCTACTCAAAAAATCAATATCCTCCCTATTACTTGGTCCGACCATGCTCTTGTATTGTGGACGTGGGACATGGGCCGGCACTTCCCTTCTGTACATCCTTGCTGCTTCTCAGATTATCAATTAACTGATCCTGAGACTCAAAAAGCCCTATCTGACTCTTTGGCTTTGTATATGCTCACCAATTCTCCAGATGATACCTCCATTTTTACCAATTGGTGTGCTCTGAATGCAGTACTCCATGGTACTTCTATTCAGATGGGTGCCCAACTTAAAGCTCACTGAAGCCAATCTAGAGCAGTGTCTCCAACCTTTGGGGTCTCGGAATCATCCTACTAAACAACTTCAGGAGGTGAGAAACCAGATGAGGAAATTGTTTGTGACCCATATGCACTCTGCTTTTGCTCATTTTCTATCCTGCCAGGATTAAAGCTTCTCGATTATTGGCGCATAAACTCTGTGGTCGGCAAAGCCCGTAATCGTTTCAAATGCCTCATTGCTCCCACAGGAAAACAGTGCCTTAATCCTCTAGACATTGCTAACCTGTTCTCAGAATTCTATTATAAACTATATAATCTACATAAAGATCCCTCTATCCCTCAGCCCTCTGAAGCTATTATCGCCTCATTTGTGGAGACACTTCCCCTCCCCTCCCCTCCTTAGATGAAACCAGCCTGGCATCCCTAAATGCCCAGTGGACACTAGAGGAGATGCAAATTGTCATTAGTCAGTTGCCTAGAGGGAAAGCCCCTGGCCCAGATGGCTTCACTAACTCCTTCTATTCTGCATTTAGCGAGTCTCTCTCCCCCCTCCTTTTACAACTTTACTCTAAAATTACCAACACTGGGTCCTTCCCAGCAGAAATGGTGGAGGCTCAAATTGTGACTATCCCAAAGGTGGGCAAGGACCCCTCTGAATGCATGAATTATTGCCCAATAACCCTTTTTAACACTGATTTAAAAATCTATGCCAAATTAATTGCCAGCCGCTTAAACCCTTTACTCCCACAGTTGATCCATCCAGACCAGGTGGGTTTTGTTTTTGGTCACCAGGCTCCAGATAACACCCGTAGAGTGTTAGACTTATTTGAATTGGCTTCACGCACTAATTTCCACCTCCTTCTGATATCTCTCGGACTACAGGGGGACATCCTAAGCTCTATACTAGCCCTCTATAAAGACCCATCTACCAGAATCCTTAGTAACAGCTTCCTATAATCACTGTTTCAAATCTCTAATGGCACTAGGCTTTCCCCACTCATTTTTACATTAGCTATTGAACCTCTTGCCCAAACAATTTGCTTAGCCCCTTATTTTCCAGGCCTTTCAGTTTGTAATACCTCCCATAAACTGTGTCTTTTTGCAGATAATGTTTTATTGTTTGTAACCAGCCCAGAGACCTCATTGCTTACTCCACACTCCATACTAGACAGCTTCAGTGCTGCCTCATATTATAAACTAAACGCCACTAAATCTGATGCCCTTCCCATCAATATCCTTACCACTGTTTTGAAGTCTTTAAAGTCATGCTTCCCATTTATATGAAAAGAATCAGCTTTATCCTATTTAGGAATTTCCATTTGCTCTCATATATGGTATGTATATACTGTCAACTATGTTCCCTTATTAACTCAGTTATCCTCCCTAATCTCATCATGGATGTGTCACGACATCTCTTGGCTGGGCCTCATAGCGGCATTCAAAATGATGATGTTACCAAAACTGATATATGTATTTCGGGCTATAACCTATGCTATTCGTCATAAATTATTAACCCAGATGAGACGATTGATGTTATCCTATGTTCGGAAACGTAAACCTCCCCGGTTGGTGTATTCTTGTATGACTCATTCTAAATCCCAAGGGCGGCTCACTCTCCCTGATTTAACCAAATACCGTGAAGAGTCTATGCTTTCTCAGTTATGTGACCTATCCCCAGTGTTGGACTGGGGCATGAAGGGCCCATTGGGGGAATGCAGTGATAGGGGCCCATACTTAGGGTTGTGGTCAGCCTACAAAGGGGGTGTGGCCAACCCCCACAGAGGCTTGAAATACATAATAGACTTGTGCAGTGTAATGCAACATATCTACCATACATAATACAAGTGCACAGTTTGGAACCTGATCCCTAGAGAAAGGAGTGGGGCCCCAGGCAGTGGGGCCCACCGGTGGTTTCCCCTGTACCCCTGTGGGCCAGTCCGACCCTGCCTATCCCTTCCCCCAAACTCCAAACCCTGGGTAGACTTGGAATGGGATCTCCTCCGAGAGTCCCCCCCCCCCCGTGATCTCTGTTGGTTACCTTGACAACTCCACCCTCATTTCCAATTATCCCCCTCTTCTATTCTTGACACCCTGAAAATGTGGGATCTTTGACAATTCACCTACTTTTATATTACCCTCCCTACTAGGAATATCTCTTTACGAGCATTATACAAAGTATTACCCCTTTTACATATCTCGTATTAGAGATGCCTAGGTATCAAATCCCTCGTTGATGTTTTCTCCCCAACCTCTATCTTACCTTTAGCAGATTTGAATATAAAATTTCATCAGTATGGTTCTATTATTTCCAGCTTAAACACTGGGTAGATGAAATGGCCATTAATCCTAAAGTTTGAATAGATTGACCAAATTCTCAGCGCTTGGTGCTATTTCCCACCAGATTTGCAGGTTAAAACCTCTTCTCAACTTCATTTAAGAGAGTGATCTTCGCCGTACATTTACTCTAAAATGGTGGGAAACTATCCATCTCTCCTATTTTTCATTATTAAAATGCACTAACCATGCTGAAATGCAAATTAAATTAATAAATAGATTATATTTTGCTCCTTCTAAACTACATAAGATTTGGCCCGCTACCTCTAAATTTTGTTGGTGTCTGTGTCACTCCGAGGGTACTATGGGGCTAATTCAGGTGCAAATCGCGATCCAACCGGAATTACTGCAAATGCCCCACAGGCGAATGCGCATCGCCTGTCCTGCGCATGCACCTGCTCTTTCTGCGGGGGGGCGCAGAAAAAGAGATTGACTCTGTCTGTCAATCAGGCAGAGGTGGTCGCGGAGCAGGAGTGGCAACGCTCCGTTTCCAGGGTGGAGATGGAGTGATGCGGGGGTGGTGCAGCACAAATGGGGGTCAGTGCGGCGCGAACATGGGTGTGTCAGGGGTGTGATTGCAGCGGCTGCATGATGTCACACGCAGTCGCCATGATCAGGAACATGGTGGCAGGTCTCCTGCGCCAGCAGGAGGTATCCTCTATTTCTGCTAACAAGCAGAAATTGCGATGCATTCACAATTTCTGCTTGTTGAAGGGGGGAGATGGCGGTCAGCATGCTGGGCGGCCTTACCCTACTATGGGCGTCACCCAGCATGCGAGCAAAAGGATTACAAATTCTGCTAATCAGCAGAATTTGCAATCCTTACTAATTTAGGCCCTAACTTTCATGTTTTTTGTGATTGTCCTGCTTTACGTAACTTTTGGAATAAGGTGTTTGACCTTATACATGACGTTATAGCATTTACTTTAACTCAAGATCCCTCCTTAGCCCTTCTACACTGATATTCTAGTATGGATCCTAAACCCTCTTGCTATGTTTTGGGTCACATTCTAATATCATCTAGACCATCATTGCTCAACACTGGAAATCCCCTTCTTCCCCTCCTTTCGAGAAAGTGATTTTCAAAACCCAATTCCACTTTGAAATGGAGACTAGAGAGGACACATATTCCTCTGTTCTCTTCTCCCATTGGGCAAAGGAGCCCCCTCTCCTCAACCTCGATCTCTTTGATCCCTCCTTTCAATTTGAACGAAACTTCCACAGAGGATGATATTTGATTTAGATAAACTTTTCATATATTTGTATGATGCTATTGGATGACCTGTCCCCCCCCCCTTTTTTTCCTTGCCCTTTTTGCTTTTGTCTTAACACCCTATTTCTCTGACGTCCTAGTGGATGCTGGGGACTCCGTCAGGACCATGGGGATATAGCGGCTTCGCAGGAGACAGGGCACAATAATAAAAGCTTTAGGATCAGGTGGTGTGCACTGGCTCCTCCCCCTATGACCCTCCTCCAAGCCTCAGTTAGATTTTTGTGCCCGACGAGAAGGGTGCAATCTAGGTGGCTCTCCTGAGCTGCTTAGAATAAAAGTTTAAGTTAGGTTTTTTATTTTCAGTGAGTCCTGCTGGCAACAGGCTCACTGCTACGAGGGACTTAGGGGAGAGAAGAAAACTCACCTGCGTGCAGGATGGATTTGCTTCTTAGGCTACTGGACACCATTAGCTCCAGAGGGAGTCGGAACACAGGTCTCACCCTGGGGTTCGTCCCGGAGCCGCGCCGCCGACCCCCCTTGCAGATGCCGAAGTTGAAGAGGTCCAGAGGTTCAGAAACAGGCGGCAGAAGACTTTCAGTCTTCATAAGGTAGCGCACAGCACTGCAGCTGTGCGCCATTGTTGTCAGCACACTTCACCAACAGTCACCAACTGTCACTGAGGGTGCAGGGCGCTGGGGGGGGCGCCCTGGGCAGCAATGTATAATACCTTTTTATGGCTAAAATACATCACATATAGCCCTTGAGGCTATATGGATGTATTTAACCCCTGCCAGATCTCACAAACTCCGGGAGAAGAGCCCGCCGAAAAGGGGGCGGGGCCTATTCTCCTCAGCACACGGCGCCATTTTCCTGATCAGCTCTGCTGTGAGGAAGGCTCCCAGGCTCTCCCCTGCACTGCACTACAGAAACAGGGTTAAAACAGAGAGGGGGGGCACTTATTTGGCGATATGATTACATATATAAAAATGCTATAAGGGAAAACACTTGTATAAGGGGTTGTCCCTGTATAATTATAGCGTTTTTGGTGTGTGCTGGCAAACTCTCCCTCTGTCTCCCCAAAGGGCTAGTGGGGTCCTGTCCTCTGTCAGAGCATTCCCTGTGTGTGTGCTGTGTGTCGGTACGTGTGTGTCGACATGTAGGAGGACGATGTTGGTGAGGAGGCGGAGCAAATTGCCTGTATTGGTGATGTCACTCTCTAGGGAGTCGACACTGGAATGGATGGCTTATTTAGGAATTACGTGATAATGTCAACACGCTGCAAGGTCGGTTGACGACATGAGACGGCCGGCAAACAAATTAGTACCTGTCCAGGCGTCTCAGACACCGTCAGGGGCTTGTAAAAACGCCCATTTACCTCAGTCGGTCGACACAGACACAGACACGGACACTGACTCCAGTGTCGACGGTGAAGAAACAAACGTATTTTCCTTTAGGGCCACACGTTTCATGTTAAGGGCAATGAAGGAGGTGTTACATATTTCTGATACTACAAGTACCACAAATAAGGGTATTATGTAGGGTGTGAATAAACTACTTGTAGTTTTTCCTGAATCAGATAAATTAAATGAAGTGTGTGATGATACGTGGGTTTCCTCCGATAGAAAATTATTGGCGGTATACCCTTTCCCGCCAGAAGTTAGGGCGAGTTGGGAAACACACCTTAGGGTGAATAAGGCGCTCACACGCTTATAAAAACAAGTGGCGTTACCGTCTCCAGATACGGCAGCCCTCAAGGAGCCAGCTGATAGGAAGCTGAAAAATATCCTAAAAGTATATACACATATACTGGTGTTATACTACGACCAGCAATCGCCTCAGCCTGGATGTGCAGCGCTGAGGGGGCTTGGTCGGATTTCCTGACTGAAAATATTGATACCCTTGACAGGGACAAGATTTTATTGACTATAGAGCATTTTAAGGATGCATTTCTATATATGCGAGATGCGCAGAGGGATATTTGCATTCTTGCATCAAGTGTAAATGTGATGTCCATATCTGCCAGACGACAGTGGTCAGGTGATGCAGATTCCAGACGCACATGGAAGTATTGCCGTATAAAGGGGCGGTCCATCGGACCTGGTGGCCATGGCAACAGCTGAAAAATCCACCTTTTGTTACCCCAAGTCACATCTCAGCAGAAAAGGACACAGTCTTTTCAGTCTCAGTCCTTTCGTCCCCATAAGGGCAGGCGGGCAAAAGGGCCAGTCATATCTGCCCAGGGGTAGAGGAAAGGGAAGAAGACTGCAGCAGGCAGCCCATTCCCAGGAACAGAAGCCCTCCACAGCTTCTGCCAAGTCCGCAGCATGACGCTGGGGCCGTACAAGCGGACTCAGGTGCGGTAGGGGGTCATCTCAAGAGTTTCAGCACGCAGTGGGCTCACTCACAAGTGGACTCCTGGATCCTACACGTAGTATCCCAGGTGTACATTGGAAATTCGAGACGTCTCCCCCTCACAAGTTCCTGAAGTCTGCTTTACCAACGTCTCCCTCCGACAGGGAGGCAGTATTGGGAACAATTCACAGGCTGTATTCCCAGCAGGTGATAATCAAAGTACCCCTTCTACAACAAGGGAAGGGGTATTATTCCACACTATATTGTGGTACTGAAGCCAGACGGCTAGGTGAGATCTGAAATATTTGAACACTTACATACAAGCGTTCAAATCAAGATGGAGTCACTCAGAGCAGTGATAGCGAACCAGGAAGAAGGGGACGATATGGTGTCACTGGATATCAGGGACGCTTACCTACATGTCCAAATTTGCCCTTCTCACCAAGGGTACCTCAGGTTCGTGGTACAGAACTGTCACTATCAGTTCAGACGCTGCCGTTTGGATTGTCCACGGCACCCCGGGTCTTTACCAAGGTAATGGCCGAAATGATGATTCTTCTTAAAAGAAATATGGACGCTTTCCTGATAAGGGCAAGGTCCAGAGAACAGTTGGAGGTCGGAGTAGCACTATCTTAAGTAGTTCTACGACAGCACGAGTGGATTCTAAATATTCCAAAATCGCAGTTTTTTCCGACGACACGTCTACTGTTCCTAGGGATGATTCTGGACACAGTCCAGAAAAGGATGTTTTCTCCCGGAGAAGAAAGCCAGGGAGTTATCCGAGCTAGTCAGGAACCTCCTAAAACCAGGAAAAGTATCAGTGCATCATTGCACAAGGATCCTGTGAAAAATGGTGGTTTCTTACAAAGCGATCCCATTCGGTAGATTTCACGCAAGAACCTTTACGTGGGATCTGCTGGAAAAATGGTCCGGATCGCATCTTCAGATGCATCAGCGGATAACCCTGTCTCCAAGGACAAGGGTGTTTCTTCTGCGGTGGCTGCAGAGTGCTCATCTATGAAAGGGCCGCAGATTCGGCATTCAGGACTGGGTCCTGGTGACCACGGATGCCAGCCTGAGTGGCTGGGGAGCAGTCACACAAGGAAAAAATTTCCAGAGAGTGTGATCGAGTCTGGAGACTTCTCTCCACATAAATATACTGGAGCTAAGGGCAATTTACAATGCTCTAAGCTTAGCAAGACCTCTGCTTCAAGGTCAGCCGGTATTGATCCAGTGGGACAACATCACGGCAGTCGCCCACGTAAACAGACAGGGCGGCACAAGAAGCAGGAGGGAAATGGCAGAAACTGCAAGGATTCTTCGCTGGGCGAAAAATCATGTGATAACACTCTCAGCAGTGTTCATTCCGGGAGTGGAAAACTGGGAAGCAGACTTCCTCAGCAGGCATGACCTCCACCCGGGAGAGTGGGGACTTCATCGAGAAGTCTTCCACATGATTGTAAACCGTTGTGAAAAACCAAAGGTGGACATGATGGCGTCCCGCCTGAACAAAAAACTAGATATTGCACCAGGTCAAGGGACCCTCAGGCAATAGCGGTGGACGCTCTGGTAACACTGTGGATGTACCAGTCAGAGTATGTGTTCCCTCCTATGCCTCTCATACAAAAAGTACTGAGAATCATAAGAGGGAGATGAGTAAGAATGATACTCGTGGTTCCGGATTGGCCAAGAAGGACTTGGTACCCGAAACTTCAAGAGATGTTCACGGAAGACCCGTGGCCTCTACCTTTAAGAAAGGACCTGCTCCAGCAGGGGCCTTGTCTGTTCCAAGACTTACCGCGGCCGCGTTTGACGGCATGGCGGTTGAACGCCGGATCCTGAAAGGGCATTCCAGATGAAGTCATCCCTACCCTGGTCGAAGACAGGAAGGATGTAACCGCAAAACATTTTCACCGCATTTGGCGAAGATATGTTGCGTGGTGTGGGGCCAAGAAGGCCCCTACAGAGGAATTCCAACTGGGTCGTTTCCTACATTTCCTGAAAACAGGACTGTCTATGGGCCTAAAATTAGGGTCCATTAAGGTTCAAATTTCGGCCCTGTCGAATTTCTTCCAGAAAGAACTGGCTTTAGTGCCTGACGTTCAGATGTTTGTAAAAGGGGTACTGCATATACAGCCTCCTTTTGTGCCCCAGTGGCACCTTGGGATCTCAATGTTGTTTTGAGTTTCCTAAAGTCACATTGGTTTGAACCACTCACCACTGTGGACTTAAAATATCTCATATGGAAGGTGACGATGCTATTAGCCCTGGCTTCAGCCAGGCGTGTGTCAGAATTGGCGGCTTTATCATATATAAAGCCCTTACTTAATTTTTCATTCTGACAGGGCAGAATTGAGGACTCGTCCTCAATTTCTCCTTAAGGTGTTTTCTGTTTTTCACATGAACCAACCTATTGTGGTACCTGCGGGTACTAGGGACTTGGAGGACTCCAAGTTACTTGACGTTGTCAGGGCCCTGAAAAATATGTTTCCAAGAAGGCTGGAGTCAGAAAATCTGACTCGCTGTTTAGCCTGTATGCACCCAACAAGATGGGTGCTCCTGCTTCTAAGCAGACGATTGCTCGCTGGATTTGTAATACAATTCAGTTTACACATTCTGTGGCAGGCCTGCCACAGCCAAAATCGGTAAAAGCCCATTCCAAAAGGAAGGGGGCTCATCTTGGGCGACTGCCCGAGGGGTCTCGGCTTTACAACTTTGCCGAGCAGTTACTTGGTCAGGGGAAAACACGTTTGCTAAATTCTACAAATTTGATACCCTGGCTGAGGAGGACATGGAGTTCTCTCATTCGGTGCTGCAGGGTCATCCGCACTCTCCCGCCCGTTTGGGAGCTTTGGTATAATCCCCATGGTCCTGACGGAGTCCCCAGCATCCACTAGGACGTCAGAGAAAATAAGATTTTACTTACCGATAAATCTATTTCTCGTAGTCCGTAGTGGATGCTGGGCGCCCATCCCAAGTGCGGATTGTCTGCAATACTTGTACATAGTTATTGTTACAAAAATCGGGTTATTCTTGTTGTGAGCCATCTTTTCAGAGGCTCCTTCGTTGTTATCATACTGTTAACTGGGTTCAGATCACAGGTTGTACGGTGTGATTGGTGTGGCTGGTATGAGTCTTACCCGGGATTCAATATCCTTCCTTATTATGCACGCTCGTCCGGGCACAGTATCCTAACTGAGGCTTGGAGGAGGGTCATAGGGGGAGGAGCCAGTGCACACCACCTGATCCTAAAGCTTTTATTATTGTGCCCTGTCTCCTGCGAAGCCGCTATATCCCCATGGTCCTGACGGAGTCCCCAGCATCCACTACGGACTACGAGAAATAGATTTATCGGTAAGTAAAATCTTATTTTTTCTTCTGTACCCCTTTTTAACCTGCTTGATCTTAATAAAGACTTAATGTGGAAAACAAATTAAAAATTCAGTATTGTGCTCCGAAAATAATTGTGATAATATTGTACATCAGTTCATATTCCTGTACAGACTGGAAATGATAATTTTACATTTAAAAGACACACAAACACTTTTATGTCAGTTCAGAAAAAATCCAAAATATCTTCCAAATACAGCAGAAATAAGGGCAACAGGATGTGTGGTCCTAAATAAATTGGTAGTTACCTCTTCTTATATTTTTGTATTTTATTATCATTCCATATATTCTAGTTTTTAAGAGGAAACTTTTTTATGACCTGCTGTAGTAAACCAACATGTACAAGAAATTGAATCTAAAATGAGGCTAGAACAAACAGTTCTTTGCCATTTACTGACCAAACAGATCTGACAAGGAACAAGTCTAATGCAGTTTTGTGAAAGCCATCAATAGTAAGGATGCAATGTCAGCTGTGTTTTTGTTAAATTACATACAGTACATCCCCTTACCAGTGACTTGAAGGGAACGTTTGCTTGAGGACGAAGAGGACAGAGACAAAGAGAGTAAAAAATTAGATTTTTAAATAGATGCATTTGTTCACATTTTGAAGACAGACACAAAAAATGCCTTAGGGGGTCCCTCTGTCTATTGGAATAAGAGAAATGTAACATATACAGCTTGAGTATAGCTGAAATATTAACATAAAAAGATTTTTTTCCGATGCCAGATGATTTGACACACAAAGAGTCTTTAGGATATGTCTCAGTGAGAGTAACAGATGCCAAAATCCCGCTGTGTCCTTAAATGCAAAATTAAGAATCTTTTGAGTTACAATGATTCTGCACATAATTAGAAATATGACTTTACATTATTTAAACTACTTTTGTCTTTAAACTTTTTCTTTCTTATATTGTATTTTACAGGGCTTTTTAATCAAGCACATTTAAAAAAAAAAAAAAAGGTATACACTTTTCTAATTCATATTTCCCCATTTAAAATGAGATTATGTGTAATTTATTGTGTTATTCTTTTTACTACTCACTTATGGTGACGAAAAATAATATGTTTAAAGGACGTGTCCTCTTTTTTACATATGCTCCCATTCTGTTTCCAAAGTACATGCTCCTCAGACAATAATCGCTTGTCAGACAACATGCCTCAGAGAAAAGGGTTGTAGTTGGTATCCCAACAGTTACAATGCGGGCGGTCAGAAGACGGGCGCCGGAAATACCGACACCTGTCAGAATCCCGACACCGGAATGCCTACAGTCAGAATGCCGAACATAAGTATGCAGCAGAGGGTTAGGGTTAGGCTGCGGGAGAGGGTTAGGGTTAGGCTGCAGGGAGAGAGGGTTAGGGTTAGGCTGTGGGAGGGGAGGGTTAGTGTTAGGTTGTGGGAAGGGTGGGTTGGGGTTAGGTTGCGGGGAGGGAGGATTAGGGTTAGGTAGAGGGTAAGGAGTAAGAAGGGGTGAAATGCGTTGAAAAACCAACCCAGGGTATTTATGGAAGCAGCCCTAATTGGGGTGCAGTCTGATGAGGGGGTGGGGTCTGTTGAGGGGAGCGGGATCCCTCCCTGATTGTACGCAGTTGCGCCCTTCCTTGTGTCTTTTGCTGCAGTTGTGCACAAGAGCAGTGGTGGATTGGGAACTATAAGTGGCCCTGTAAAGATTTGTAGAAGTGGCCTGACATGGGCAGCACAAGAGATATAGCATACCATGTAGCCATGGCATCATCACTGGATGGCAGAGTTGCTGTACTGCAGAGAGAGATGGAATAACAGAATGAATGGGGATAATGCAGTGTACTGATTGCGGGGGGCTGCCTGTCATGTGGGGGGTGGGGTCACATGACAACACACAAAACAGGCCCCACAGACACAGCGGCCTACCAGGAATCTTCCTGGTGAGCCCTATGGCCAATCCGCCCTGGGAGTAGGGTTAGGTTACTTATGAAGAAGTTTTGGTATTCTGACTATCCGGATGCCACTGATGGTATTCTAACCGCCGGCCTCATGACTGTCGGGATCCCGAACCGAACCCTTTCAAAGGTTCATCAGCACTGGTGTATCGTTAGACAGATGGGTATCTTGATGCCAGAAATGTTTCATCTCCCCTTTTTCAGGAGCAGTAATCAAACACAGGGGGCTAGTCAATTCGGAGGGATTTTATTTTTCAAACGCGTTTATTGTGCAGTTTTGTCCTACCTTGTTTTCAAGCCACGTGATTACTGTTTGATTGTTTGTTTGTTTGTTTTTTTACTTTTGTATCACACACTCACTTGGTATACAGATGGAGCCATCTCTATCTTTGCCTTTAATAGTATTAACTGAGCCAGGGCAATCGGACATAATCCCCTGCTGTAATGACTTAATCCCCAGCTGTATTGTTCTCTCTGTATTGTATCGCAGCTGAGAACAATAGATGAAGGTCTTATGCTAATAAACCTTGGTGCACCTAGGCGCAGCAGATAAGCCAAGATGAGCGTGGCTCCGTCTGTAACTTAGTTTCTAGCAAATAGTATATATAATGAGAACAAAATGGGAAATGAGAGGGATCAAGGATGTATATAATAGACTAACATACAAGTCAAACATGGATGATCAAAACTGAGAGAAATGCATCATGAAACTTGTAAGAGTCAGCCCGAGATTGTTAGTGGAAGCTACCAAGGCTCAAACTACAGATGTAGTCACGCCCATCCAGCCTGCAGCTTGGCATACTTGCGGTAATCCAGTTGCGGCAAGGAATACATGGGTGGCGTACTAAGCCGCAGCTAGGTGTACTAAGTTGAAAAAGTGCTCTGAACAGCACGAAACGCGTTGGTGGACAAGTGGTATCACAGACAAGAACATCTACGCCGCTTTGCGGACTCGAACTGACGTCGCTATTTCCGGCTTTTCTACAACATCTTTCTCCCGCTGGATGCAGCGGTGAGAGCCGCGACTCACAAAGCCGGCCACGTACAGGCCTCACAGCGATACCAACGGCTGAGGAATCCCCGTGGGTAAGTTAGGGACAGTTAGATTCTGGACTTTTACATCTATATCTGGATACCACCAACCTAACCATTTCTCAAAAGAGCTGTAAACAGAAGTATTAATTATTATTCTTTTTTACAGGTGCCACACTCACTTTCTACACGCATAATTTAGCGCTCGTTTTAAACCTACAATTATCCATTTTATCTGAGCTGCTTTTACATAAGCGCAGACAACATTTTTTTGATTTTACTGTGAGGGACTTGTGGTTGTTATTATTATACGTCGGCAGTGGACATATAGCAGCAGCGTATACCACTGTGACTGCCTGGTCACTGGAATGACTGATGGCCAGGACACTACCACTGGTCTGATGCAGGACAACACAGCAACACTGTAAGGGACATATAAAAGCAGCACTGGACATATGGCAGCAGAGGACACCACCACTGTGACTGGACTGATGCAGCACAATACACCACCACTGGATGATGCAGCACAACACAGCACCACTAGACCAGACATATACAGCTGCACTGGACATATGGCAGCAAGAGGACACAAGCACTGTGACTGGACAGATTCAGCACAAGCCACGGACACTGAGGACACTGAGAGAACAGAAACAAGTCCTCTCTATACACTCTCCAATGCCGGAGTGAAAATGGCCGGGACGCGCGGCTCCTTATATGGAATCCAAATCCCGCGAGAATCCGACAGCGGGATGATGACGTTTTGCCTCGTTCGGGTTTACAAGTCAGGCGGGAAAACACAAGCTGAGCTCAGAACCGCTCATCTCTAATTCTACAGTATGTGAAGAAATGTGGAGTACTATGAAAGTGGAGTGCAATCACATTGAAATCTTGACCCAAATGTATTAAGTCTTTCAAAGTGATAAAGTGGAGATTGATAAAGAGAGATAAAGTACCAACAAATCAACTCCTAGCTGTCATTTTTCAAACACATCCTGTGACATGGCAGTTAGGAAGCTGATTGGCTGGTACTTTATCACTCTTTATCACTCTCCACTTTATCACTTTTTAAGGTTTAATACATTTGGGCCTCAGACTGACAAGATTGCAAGAGGACATTTGTCTTTGTTTTTCACATGGGGAAGCGTATATAAAATCACATTTTTCACTATTGCATACATTTGGGAGGTCAGTGAAAACTCCTTTGATTTCCATTACAGGGCAGAATGTGATATTTTTGCGGTTATCCACTGTTACTTGTAGTTTACACTTTGCAAACATTGACCAACTGAGTTGTCATTTTGTGTGTTAATATTATAATCCAATAATGAAAAGTTCCACAAACACCCACAAAAAAAATGATCTATTATTGAAGTAGAAGATAATAAAATGTTTAGAAGACATAGCAGTAGATGTAATAAACTGATATGGTCAATGATCTGATGCAGGGCAGCAATCGCGATAAGGCATTTATTAAGGAGAATGTTAAATAGAAATGTATACAGTGTGTTTCATTTTTTAATTAAACCTCACAGTCAATGACTCAGTTCAGTGCGTTCCTGAAATAAAATACTTTCATGGGGCTAGAGACCTGGGAAACAAAAGATAGATATCAGGAAACAAAAGTGTTTAAGCTGTTGTTTTCCCAGATGATTTTTCCCCCAAAATTGGAAAGTTTGAAAATGCACGGACATAGCAAGAAACCGCTAATTACATTTTATCATAGTTTTTTTCAGAATAGAAATAATTTTTAACATACTGTAAGGGCCGGAAATGTAATGAAGTTTGAGCCCGCCGAACTCGGACATTTTTTTTTATCTGTTTCATGCCTTGTACATGATTGCCCCTGTAAAGAAACGTTTGAGTTCAGCCGGCATCCCTCACACCCGCAGAACTCTGACTTCATTACATCCCGGCCATGGTGGTTATAGGGCCTGGTTCACAGTTGGATGGTAATGCAGTCATAGCCGCAACCGCGTTCGCTGTGCAACTGTGAAAACATGTTATGACTCTGAAGCAGTCTTGCATTTAGGAACGCCCACAGCCGGCTTGTTACATCCGCCGCTTACGTACAAAAGCAGAGAGATCGGACACACATCACTCAACCATTGGCCTCCAGAGTGAGCCTATGGCATGACAGACAGAGCAGCTCTCCTGACATAGAGTGGACTCTCCAGCTGCGAGCGAATTCACAGAAGCAGATTTTGGCATGCCCAGAAAACGGTCTGAAAATGGTCTCGACATGCCTGGATTTGTCTAGCCACCCCCATTACCTCTCCCCCAAACGCCAACTGCCTCACTTTGCAAATAAATCCTCTGTGCATGTGTTATCACTAAAGGTACATACACATTGTGGGAGATGTACTAAGTCTTGAAAAGAGATGTATTTCACTGTGATGAAGTACCAACCAATCAGATCCTAACTGCCATCTTACAGGCTGTGTTTGAAAAATGACACGTAGGAGCTGGTTGGCTGATACTTTATCACTGTGAAATCTATAACTTTTAAAGGCTTAGTACTTCTGGCCCACGGTGAGATATTGACTATCTCCGATTTTGACTTTGCGATTTCCCCTGAACTCCCCGGAAACCTTGAACCACCGATATTGACTATCTTTTGACTATGTAAGATTTTGACTAAGTGCCAATTTGACTATACTATGTACTAGATTGTACACAATATAGTCAAGATTGACTTGCCTGCACAGTCTATCGTTTCTTGCGACACCGACATCGCTATCGCAAGCTGTGTACACATGGTGCGATTTGCACTATCTTTCCTTACGATTTTGACTATATAGTCAAAATTGTAAGGTTACATCACAACCTGTGTATGCACCTTAAGTAATCGCTGTACCTGAAGTGCTACAGTTTTGCAATGGAGAGGTAACGGCACTTGTAAAGCAGATTAGTCCTGGGTTTGAATAGAAATAACACTGAGAGCCAGTTATGTAAAAAGGATGTAGATAGCGATGGTATTCTAGGCTACATGTATCTCAAGCTCTTCTTCGAAAGTGTGTCTCAGTCCTGATAACTCTATTCCACAGGTTCTCAAACTCGGTCCTCAGGACCCTACACAGTGCATGTTTTGCAGGTCTCCTCACAGAATCACAAGTGAAATAATTAACTCCACCTGCGTACCTTTTGTGTCTGAGAGTAATTAATACACCTGTGCAGCTGCTGAGTTACCTGCAAAACATGCACTGTGTGGGGTCCTGAGGACCGACTTTGAGAACCTATGCTCTATTCAAATAAGGGGCTAGCATATAAGCTGTTGTTTTAGGACCTGGTGACAACCCTTCTCTCCATACAATAATGCACAGTGTGTGTAACCAAGGGACAATTGCAGTCCTGGCACTTGCCTGCTTGCAGCCCACCCCACCAACAGTCTCACTCCGATCCTCTGCTGTAGCAACTTTCACTGGCTAGACCTGTCTCAGCAGTTCTCAGTGTTACAAGATGGCCATGGGGTCTGCACCTTTCAATAGGCCTGGCGGTGTCCGGTCCCCGGCTACGATATCTTACACCCAATGTCCAGTTCTTTGTACTCCGGTAGGACCCCGATGGTTCAGCTCTACAGAGCTGCTCTCCACCAATCAGCAGTGAAAAATTTTAAATACATAAATTTAATACAATGACATAAAAATGGCTGAAAACACACGTACAAGATTAAAAAGAATATAAAGCTTATCTGTCCATAAAGGAGATATCTGCAAAGAGTTCCAACGCGTTTCGTCTGTCAATGTCTGGACTTCATCATTGACTTGATGAAGTCCAGACATTGACGGACGAAACGCGTTGCTGTGGATGGTACACACTATGTTCTGTTGTTTTTTTTTTTAGTTGCATGTACTAAGCTTCAAATGATGGCTGTCTGATCAATGCCTACTTAAATCAGATGAGTGATCCCGGCCGAATTTAATATCTCCTGTACCTGCTTTCACCCTTTATATTATTTATACACTTTTGGGCACTTGTATCCTCCATTACCTACATTTTATTATATGTGTACACCAAACACATCTCTCTGTTTTACAAGCTGTCACTCACATAATATATGAGGAGTGTTTTAGTTGATTTTAAGGGTGCATATACGCTTTACGTTGCTTAGTATCACGAACTGTACCTAAGCGCCGCAGCCTCTGCTACTACACTATATATATATATATATATATATATATAAAAGAAACACTTCTTGCTATTATCTTGATGTTTTTATATGCATTACAATTTGCACATAATGAGACTGAGATTATTTGTATCCAGCTAACAAAACAATTTTTTTGATCAATACGGCAGCAAGCAGACAGAAAGCGCTTCCATTAACTACACTGACAGTTGCCAGGCAGGCATTTGTTACGAAACTAGCAATGCAATTCTAAGCTGTTCCATTCTGTTTTGCTTTTAATTGCTGGGGGTATAACTACCAGAAGCTTTTCTGCACTGGGTAGAGTTACAGAAAATAGTACATTTGCTAATGTACTGTTAACGTAATATTGTGGTTTACTGAAGCACGAAATCCAGAGACTGCCTGCTTTTCTGGCTGTATGTCAACTTCAATAAATTAACTGGAGAAAGGAAGTAGAAATCAAATGAAATTGAAAAAAACATATTGCATTTACAATTATAAAAGATGACAGACGTTAAGTCTGAGAAGACTCTAAATGTGAGATTTGGTTCTGCAGTATTAGAAAGGCATTTAAGCCCCCACTTTCTTATACCCCTTTCACACCGCACAAATAACCCGGTATCAACCCGGTATATTGCTGTTTGGTGTGAAAGGGGTCAGTCCCAAATTCCGGGGTCGCCTGACTCGGTATTTCAACCCGGGAATAAAGAAGGGTTATTCCCGGGTTACTACCGGGTCAGGTGTAGTGTGAACGGGATGCCGGGGCGATGCGACCAGGGACCCATTCACAGTATAGGCAGAGGCGGCACGGGGATGATCTCACCTCCCACGCCGCCTCCATACCCGCTCTCGATGCCGTCTCCGTCCTTGCCCCCTGATGGCAACCCGACCCTGCATGTTGCCGGGTCGGGAAGCCAGTGTGAAAGAGTCCAATGCCAGGTCGCACCCGGGAAGGACCAGTTTCCAAATCCCAGGTTCAACCCGGTATTGCGATCTGAAAGCGGCATAACAGATGTCAGACATACTATACATTGAGAGGGGGAAAGTTTATCTAATTTCTTACAGAAAGTGGGGACTTTTTTTGGATAGTTTGGATCTTTCTACTTTTCTGAAAGCTTTTGAGCCCCAATAAATTAATTTCTTTATCATCAAATACATGCTTGAATTCTATAGATTGAAGAGATTGCTAATAGGACCCTGTGCATCCATGTTTCTTCATGTTGCTGCTTTACCTGGCTGTTAATTGTTTTTATTGTTCATGGTTTTCTGTTATATCAGTCTATCTCATATCATATTGTTCCAGTATGCTTATTCATCGTTTGTCTTCCAATGTCTGACACGTTTTATTATAACTTTGATTAATATTGTTGCATCTGGATAATCATTTGATCGTGATGTCTTTTCCTTCCGCTGTTTTCATACCTTGATTGTATATTATGTTTCTCTACACATGCGGTAGACATCGGGTTGTGATGTATGATTGGTTATTGGAAACTTCAATAAAAATTGTCTTTCAAAAAATAAAGGCGGACATTTGAAACTTTATTAATCTTTCAGTCTGAGAGCAGAATTAATAGCAATCTGGACAACTATATGAGGACAGATACCTTACACTTCTGATTGCTATTCTGTCCAAACTATTGACCTGAATGGTATCCATTTGAATCATATGTATAGCGATGATGAGGGAGGGGGGGCAGGTACTCTGCTGCCCCCCCCCCCCCTTCCCCGTTGCACAGAAAGAGAACTGACTGCATGGTGGAGTGATCGCACCCCAACACCCTGTCACCACCCACCAGAATGGACACCGGCACTCCCTGTGTGGTGCGCTTGGCCGCTTCTTGGCTGCACATTAAATAATTTTTTTATTATATTTTATAAGGAGGGGTCTGACCACACCTCCCGCACATTAGCCACACCCCCTCCCTGTACTGAGTGTTGGTTGTCTTATTAGTCAGTCATGCTACAATTTTAGCCAATTTTAATCAAATAATTAGTATTATATAAATGTTATAGATGACTTCAAGCAGCATTTAGAAAATACAGGTTGAGTATCCCTTATCCAAAATGCTTGGGACCAGAGGTATTTTGGATATGGGATTTTTCCGTATTTTGGAATAATTGCATACCATAATGAGATATCATGGTGATGGGACCTAAATCTAAGCACAGAATGCATTTATGTGACATATACACCTTATACACAGCCTGAAGGTCATTTTAGCCAATATTTTTTATAACTTTCTGCATTAAACAAAGTGTGTGTACATTCACACAATTCATTTATGTTTCATATCCACCTTATACACACAGCCTGAAGGTCATTTAATACAATATTTTTTAATAACTTTGTGTATTAAACAAAGTTTGTGTACATTGAGCCATCAGAAAACAAAGGTTTCACTATCTCAGTCTCACTCAAAAAAGTCCGTATTTCGGAATATTCCGTATTTCGGAATATTTGGATATGGGATACTCAACCTGTAGTAAAAATTAATTTACTGGAATTTTAAACCATCATGTTTATTAGGGGAGCCGGTCTCTAGTTAACAGTAACTAGGTCAACACTATCTAGGTCAACCACTATTGGTCGACAGTAACTAGGTCGACAGGGTTTCTAGGTCGACATGTTCTAGGTCGACAGGATAAAAGGTCGACATGAGTTTTTCACAATTTTTATCTCTTTTTAAACCATTTCATACTTAACGATCCATGTATACTACGATTGGGAATAGTAACCTGCGAGCCATGCATGGGGACATGGTGCACTAATTGGGGTTTCCGGTCACTCTACGAAGAAAACGACACCATAAAAAACTCATGTTGACCTTTTGACCTGTCAACCTAGAACATGTTGACCTAGAGACCATGTCGACCTAGCATCCTTGTCGACCTAGTTACTGTCGACCAATAGTGGTCTACCTAGAAACTGTCGACCTAGTTACTATCTACGTTCCATACCACACCCGTTCATTAGAATGATCTATTTGGAAATTATTGTTATTATGTTTTGTTTTCAGGGCACCCACTTCTGGGCACTGCTATAGGGAGTCATTCTGACCCGTTCGCACGCAGAGGTTGTTCGCTGCGGTCCGAACGGGTCCGAACTGCACATGCGCAACGTGCGTATTGCGCACGCACGCTGTTGCCCGGCGTCAGATGTCGCCAGGCAATGGAGCGCCTAGCGAGAAGACGCAGCGCTGGACGGAAGAAGATTGACAGCGGAGAGGCGGTCCGGGGCGGATACTCATCGTTGGAGGCCATTTTCAAGGAGTGGTAAAAAGAACGCAGGCGTGCCCAGGAGAACGGAGGGTGGATGTCTGACGTCAGGACCGGGACCTTCATCGCTGGATCCGTCGCACTTGGTAAGTAGCTGTAGGGCTGGTCTTGTTTTGCAGGAAACTTTTTAAGCATAGCAGGGCTGCACATGCGATCGCAGCCCCGCTAAGCTAAAATACACTCCCCCATAGGCATGGACTAGTTGATCGCAGCAGCAGCAAAAAGTTGCTGGCTGCGATCAACTCAGAATGACCACCTTAGTGTGCTAAAATGAAACACGGGGCACATTCAGAGGTGGATGCTGTTGCGACTTTGGGCCTGATTCATCTTTGCCCTACCCCTTTCAGACCGCTAGCAATAACCTGGGTTATTACACATGAACGCACAGCAACCCAGGTTGCGGCGCAGTCTGAAAGGGGCCAGTTTAGATAATCCAGTATTTCATCTCAGGTAATGAGCAGGGTTGAACATGGGTTCAACCAGGCTCACAGTGCGGTGTGAATGTGTAAGTCGGGTCGATGCGACCTGGGACCCATTCACACCGTAGGAAGAGGCGGCACTTGGAGATCATGTCATCTCCAAGTGCCGCCTCCAGCGGTGTTGTCACCAACCCAGCCATAAGCCAGGTCAGGCTGTCTGTCTGAAAGTGGTCTCACCTTTGTAAGAATCCGTGTACGAATCCCAGGTGGACTCAGCATTCGCGGTCTGAAAGCAGTTTCAGTAAAGCAAATAGGCATGCAACTGGGCAAAACCTTGTTGCACTGCAGGTGAGGCAGCTGTAACATGTGCAGAGAGATTTACATTTGTGTGGAGGGTGTTCAAACTGAAATCTAAATTACAGTGCAAATATAAAGCGGTCTAACATTTGTGGGCTACATGCAAAAGCAGCAAGTATTTACTTACCCTGCACAGAAGACATATAACTGTATGTGCTCCCCTTGCATGGCAGTATTGTTTGTTCCAGACACAAAGTTACATGCCTTTTTTGCTTTACTTATAAATATGAATCAGGCCCTTTGTATACAGCAGCTGTGCTACATTATGTTAAAGCCACAAGAGGCGCCTTAAGTAAATATACACCCATTGCAGGCTTGTCTACATCTGATCTCTTTGAGTGAACATCAGACATCTGAGTAACCGTCAGTTTACATACCTAACAACTTTGTCGTCTTTGGAAGATGGACATACACGCAGCAAAGGGAGCGTGGCTTCACCCACGATCGCGAGCCACGTCCCCGTTTTCGTCACTGAGGGGGCATGCCCAGCTCTCTGTGAGCCGCTGGCATGCCCCCTCTCCCTCTGACTCCAGTGAATAGACGCTGTGTGCATGCGCACAGCGTCTATTGACCGCTGCTCTGCTAAGCAGGGCAGCAAGAGACAGAGCCTCCCAACTGCCCCCCCACCATGGGACACTGCGGCCCGCGGGTGGGACAGCAGGACAGTCCCCAAAAAATGGGACTGTCCCGCGAAAAATGGGACAGTTGCGAGGTATGAGTTTACTCAAGATGTAAGCACACTCAGATAACGGGACTGACACTCCATTTTCTGGAACACTACATATCATCACCCCCAAATGCCAGTAGCATGTCAGTCATGCTGCAGCATTTGGAGCAACTATAGATTGGTTGGACAAGTCAACCAGCTACACTGGTTGCCCAATGGACAGACGGGCTATTCATTCCCGAATATATATATATATATATATATATATATATATACAAACAGAGAACCCAGCACTCACCAAAGTAAACTCACTTATCCTCAACAATTCAATAAATAAATGATGGGGGTTTAGTTGGTGGATTGGCCAATGCACGGAAGCCTGTATACCGATTCAAGGTACCCCACCTTCATACAGGTCCTACACTATCACAGAGTCTTAAAACCTGACTACCACACTGCTGCATCATCTGCCTGCTAGATGTAATGTGTACCTGCCACAGACTTATATGGCTTTTAAAGGCACACTAGTCACCTATTGCACTGGCTCAAAGATGATTGCTAAAAAACAGCTGAGACAGGTTCAGGATAATAAAGTCCACACAGGGGTGCATGAGAAAGCTAGTGGCCACGGTTAATAAGAGCTAACCATAGATTAACCCCTTCATATACACACAGAGTAAAAACCACAGCACTCACCGCACCAGAAGCGGGGCACAGCTATGCACTTACCACTCACAGGGTGGGGTGCATGTAACACTGCACTCTCCACCACAGAAGCGGGGTACACAGCTGTACTTACCACTCACAGGGCGGGGTGCATGTAGCCCATGACCACATCGCTCTAATATATACAAACAGAGAACCCAGCACTCACCAAAGTAAACTCACTTATCCTCAACAATCCACCAACTAAACCCCCATCATTTATTTATTGAATTGTTGAGGATAAGTGAGTTTACTTTGGTGAGTGCTGGGTTCTCTGTTTGTATATATTAGAGCGATGTGGTCATGGGCTACATGCACCCCGCCCTGTGAGTGGTAAGTACAGCTGTGTACCCCGCTTCTGTGGTGGAGAGTGCAGTGTTACATGCACCCCACCCTGTGAGTGGTAAGTGCATAGCTGTGCCCCGCTTCTGGTGCGGTGAGTGCTGTGGTTTTTACTCTGTGTGTATATGAAGGGGTTAATCTATGGTTAGCTCTTATTAACCGTGGCCACTAGCTTTCTCATGCACCCCTGTGTGGACTTTATTATCCTGAACCTGTCTCAGCTGTTTTTTAGCAATCATCTTTGAGCCAGTGCAATAGGTGACTAGTGTGCCTTTAAAAGCCATATAAGTCTGTGGCAGGTACACATTACATCTAGCAGGCAGATGATGCAGCAGTGTGGTAGTCAGGTTTTAAGACTCTGTGATAGTGTAGGACCTGTATGAAGGTGGGGTACCTTGAATCGGTATACAGGCTTCCGTGCATTGGCCAATCCACCAACTAAACCCCCATCATTTATTTATTGAATTGTTGAGGATAAGTGAGTTTACTTTGGTGAGTGCTGGGTTCTCTGTTTGTATATATTAGAGCGATGTGGTCATGGGCTACATGCACCCCGCCCTGTGAGTGGTAAGTACAGCTGTGTACCCCGCTTCTGTGGTGGAGAGTGCAGTGTTACATGCACCCCACCCTGTGAGTGGTAAGTGCATAGCTGTGCCCCGCTTCTGGTGCGGTGAGTGCTGTGGTTTTTACTCTGTGTGTATATATATATATATATATATAACAACAGAAAATGCTCCGGCACTCCAGCAATCCCGTGGGACCGACTTGCTAAGGTGCCCTCCCCTGGGGGGTCACCCCAAGATGCATGCAATGAAAGAAGAGGCGGCACTCAGAGTCTTAGTAACGGTGTCAAACTTGTATTACGTGCGATCTACGTTTCGGGGACCAACTCATCCTGACGAAGGGGAGTTGGTCCCCGAAACGTAGATCGCACGTAATACAAGTTTGACACCGTTACTAAGACTCTGAGTGCCGCCTCTTCTTTCATTGCATATATATATATATATATACTGTATATATTAGAGATGTGCACCGGACATTTTTCGGGTTTTGTGTTTTGGTTTTGGACTCGGTTCCGCGGCCGTGTTTTGTATTCGGACGCGTTTTGGCAAAACCTCCCTTAAAAATGATTGTCGGATTCGGGTGTGTTTTGGATTCGGGTGTTTTTTTTCAAAAAACCCTCAAAAACAGCTTAAAACATAGAATTTGGGGGTAATTTTGATCCTATAGTATTATTAACCTCAATAACCATAATTTCCACTCAGTCATTTCCAGTCTATTCTGAACACCTCACAATATTATTTTTAGTCCTAAAATTTGCACCGAGGTCGCTGGATGACTAAGCTAAGCGACCCAAGTGGCCAGCACAAACACCTGGCCCATCTAGAGGTGGCACTGCAGTGTCAGACAGGATGGCAGTTTTAAAAACTAGGCCCCAAAGAACACATAATGCAAAGAAAAAAAAGGGTGCAATGAGGTAGCTGGATGACTAAGCTAAGCGACACAAGTGGGCGGCACAAACACCTGGCCCATCTAGGAGTGGCACTGCAGTGTCAGACAGGATGGCACTTAAAAAAATTGGCCCCAAACATCACATGATGCAAAGATAAATAAAATAAAAAAGAGGTGCAAGATGGAATTGTCCTTGGGCCCTCCCACCCACCCTTATGTTGTATAAACAGGACATGCACACTTTAACAAACCCATAATTTCAGCCACAAGGTCTGCCACACGACTGTGGCTGAAATGACTGGTTGGTTTGGGCCCCACCAAAAAAAGAAGCAATCAATCTCTCCTTGCTCAAACTGGCTCTACAGAGGCAAGATGTCGACCTCATCATCATCCTCCGATTCCTCACCCCTTTCACTGTGTACATCCCCCTCCTCACAGAGTATTATTTCATCCCCACTGGAATCCACCATCACAGGTCCCTGTGTACTTTCTGGAGTCAATTGCTGGTGAATGTCTCCATGGGAGGAATTGATTATAATTCATTTTGATGAACATCATCTTCTCCACATTTTGTGGAAGTAACCTCGTACGCTGATCGCTGACAAGGTGACCGGCTACACTAAACACTCTTTCAGAGTACACACTGGAGGGGGGGCAACTTAGGTAAAATAAAGCCAGTTTGTGCAAGGGCCTCCAAATTGCCTCTTTTTCCTGCCAGTATACGTATGGACTGTCTGACGTGCCTACTTGGATGCGGTCACTCATATAATCCTCCACCATTCTTTCAATGGTGACAGAATCATATGCAGTGACAGTAGACGACATGTCAGTAATCGTTGGCAGGTCCTTCAGGCCGGACCAGATGTCAGCACTCGCTCCAGACTGCCCTGCATCACCGCCAGCGGGTGGGCTCGGAATTCTTATCCTTTTCCTCGCAGCCGCAGTTGCGGGAGAATGTGAAGGAGGAGCTGTTGACGGGTCACGTTCCGCTTGACTTGACAATTTTCTCACCAACAGGTCTTAGAACCTCTGCAGACTTGTGTCTGCCGGAAAGAGAGATACAACGTAGGCTTTAAACCTAGGATCGAGCACGGTGGCCAAAATGTAGTGCTCTGATTTCAACAGATTGACCACCCGTGAATCCTGGTTAAGCGAATTAAGGGCTCCATCCACAAGTCCCACATGCCTAGCGGAATCGCTCCGTTTTAGCTCCTCCTTCAATCTCTCCAGCTGCTCCTGCAAAAGCCTGATGAGGGGAATGACCTGACTGACTGGCTGGCAGTGTCTGAATTGACTTCAAGTGTGGCAAGTTCAAAGGGTTGCAGAACCTTGCACAACGTTAAAATCATTCTCCACTGCGCTTGAGTCAGGTGCATTCCCCCTCCTTTGCCTATATTGTAGGCAGATGCATAGGCTTGAATGGCCTTTTGTTGCTCCTCCATCCTCTGAAGCATATAGAGGATTGAATTCCACCTTGTTACCACCTCTTGCTTCAGCTGATGGAGGGGCAGGTTCAGGAGTATTTGTTGGTGCTCCAGTCTTCGGCACACGGTGGCTGAGTGCCGAAAGTGGCCCGCAATTCTTCGGGCCACCGACAGCATCTCTTGCATGCCCCTGTCATTTTAAAAAAAAATCTGCACCACCAAATTAATTGTTTGTGCAAAACATGGGACGTGCTGGAATTTGCCCACATGTAACACACGCACAATATTGGTGGCATTGTCCGATGTCACAAATCCCCAGGAGAGTCCAATTGGGGTAAGCCAATCTGCGATGATGTTCCTCAGTTTCCGTAAGAGGTTGTCAGCTGTGTGCCTCTTCTGGAAAGCGGTGATACAAAGCATAGCCTGCCTAGGAACGAGTTGGCATTTGCGAGATGCTGCTACTGGTGCCGCTGCTGCTGTTGTTGCTGCGGGAGGCAATACATCTACCCATTGGGCTGTCACAGTCATATAGTCCTAAGTATGCCCTGCTCCACTTGTCCACATGTCCGTGGTTAAGTGGACATTGGGTACAACTGCATTTTTTAGGACACTGGTGAGTCTTTTTCTGACGTCTGTGTACATTCTCGGTATCGCCTGCCTAGAGAAGTGGAACCTAGATGGGATTTGGTACGGGGGACACACTACCTCTAGAAATTCTCTAAGTCCCTGTGAATTAACGGTGGATACCGGACACACGTCTAACACCAACACAACTGCCAAGGCCTGAGTTATCCGCTTTCAACAGGATGACTGCTGTGATATTTCATCTTCATCGCAAAGGACTGTTGGACAGTCAATTGCTTACTGGAAGTAGTACAAGTGGTCTTCCGACTTCCCCTCTGGGATGATGATCGACTCCCAGCAGCAACAACAGCAGCGCCAGGAGCAGTAGACTTTACACTCAAGTATCCATCGGAGGAATCCCAGTCAGGAGAGGACTCGTCAGATTACCAAAATGCTGTACTATACTACTATATATACTGCTCACAACAATGCAGCATAGATATGGATACTTGCAGTGACACAGAGCTGGAAGATACAGCAACGGTCTACTGTACTGTACAACTATATACTGTTGGTCACCAAAATGCTGCACTGTACTACTCTATATACTGCTCACAACAATACAGCACAAATATGGATACTTGAAGTGACATGGAGCTGCAAGATACAGCAATGGTCTACTGTACTGTACAACTATATACTGTTGGTCACCAAAATGCTGCACTGTACTACTATATATACTGTTCACAACAATGCAGCACAGATATGGATACTTGTAGTGACACAGAGCTACAAGGTACAGCAATGGACTACTGTACTGTACAACTATATACTGTTGGTCACCAAAATGCTGCACTGTACTACTATATATACTGCTCACAACAATGCAGCACAGATATGGATACTTGAAGTGACACGGAACTGCAAGATACAGCAATGGCCTAATGTACTGTACTACTATAATTATATACTGGTGGTCCCCACAGTGCAGCACACTGAGCACAGATATTTGCAGCACACTGAGCACAGATATGGAGCTTTTCAGTCAGAGAACGTAGATATTTGCAGCACACTGAGCACAGATATGGAGCTTTTCAGGCAGAGAATGCAGATATTTGCAGCACACTGAGCACAGATATTTGCAGCACACTGAGCACAGATATGGAGCTTTTCAGGCAGAGAACGTAGCTACGTCCTCTCCGTTCAATCTCCAATGCACAAGTGAAAATGGCGGCGACGCGCGGCTCTATATATGGAATACGAATCTCGCAAAAATCCGACAGCGGGATGATGACGTTCGGCCTCATTCGGGTTAACCGAGCAAGGTGGGAAGATCCGAGGCTGCCTCGGACCTGTGTAAAATAGGTGAAGTTCGGGGGGGTTAGGATCTCGACGAACCGAACTCGCTCATCTCTAATATATATATATATATATATATAAATATATATATATATACGTAGGAAGTGTATTGGCGGCACTTAGCAGACTCAAGTCCAGCAATTTATGCAAACAACAGTTTAATGGCAAAAGGCCGTCATGTTTCGGAGAATAATCTCCGTCCTCAGGGCCAGACAAACTCATTGACAAAGACAAACATACATATATACCACATGAAATCAAGTGCTAAGAGTTCTAATTATACTCACTGCTCCACGGCGCGACCACATGCCCACTCTCCCGGTCCGCTTCCACGTCTCTCGGTGGTGATGTCACGGTGCGCCGCCTGCAGGCGAACTCCATGGCAACTGATGCACACAATCGTGCATCTCTGGGGCCAGCTGTAAAGACAAAAGAATGAATCCAAAACCACAAATAATGATGCATATTAAGAGTTAACATACATATATAACAGTGCACATACATAAGGTTAAAAACAATTAGGCTAAGTATGGCACCAATAGGCCACCCGTGTCACGTCCTGCAGTGCAAAAATAATTGAGGCTAAAAAATACTACAAAGACATATGCCTTACTGTAAGATCACCGGAGATCAAATACAAATCACTCGCAAAAAAAACTACTTTTGCTCAAGAATTCTTAATTAATGGCTCCAGTACTAACAAGCCTAGTCCCCTAAAGCAGGCTACAAAAAACAGTGGAGTCCTAGGTTTTCATTTAGAGCCCTGGGAAAAATTGTTCCAAGGATGTAAATCCACCTAGACTCCTTCTGTTGTAATAATTTGTCCCTATTATCACCTCACAAGGACTTAGGTACATGGTCAATTAGAATGGCTCTTATGCTCGCCACCCCATGTTTGGCCTCCAAACAGTGTCGGGCAAATGGTTGTTCACTTTGCCCTTTTTCATGGCCTTTTTGGTGGCATTACGGTGGAGAGCCATTCTCTCCCTAAATTGTCGTATGGTATTGCCGACATAGGCTAGACCACAAGGACAAGTGAGGAGGTACACGACATGTGTGGTAGTACATGTCAACCTGTGCCTAATTTAGATTTTTCGACCAGTCTGGGGGTGATTAAAGGTTGCTCCAGTGATCAGGGTCTTACAAGTTGCACACCCCAAGCATCTGAAGCATCCTTCTTTTTGTCGTAAAAAGTGACTCATTTCCTTTGGTCAATTTAGCAACATCCAGTTTCATGATGTAATCTCCCAAATTTCTACCCCGTGTAAAACTGGGCATAATGCTGGTCTCAGCTAAATTTGAAAGAGCCTGATCAGTTTGAATAACAGGCCACAATTGTTTAGCTTTTTTAACCACCCGTGTACTGGCTGTAGTGTATTTATTAACCCACGTCAATCTATTTTTAATCGACTCGCTATGTTTGTTAGCTGGTCTAAGGGTTCGCTCTTGTGTTATGCTTAAAACCTGAGCCTTAGATGCATGTAATTCTCTGACTGGGTAACCTCGCTCAGCAAATTTCTTTAGCATGTTATCAAGTGCTATAATAGTTTCCTCTGGGTCCGAGGTGATCCGACGCACTCGCATAAATTGTGAGTAAGACAGTCCTTTCCTAAGAGCCAAGGGATGAAAACTCTGGTGGCTCAATAGTGTGTTCATGTCTGTAGATTTAATATAGATTGATGTATCCACCTGTTTACCCCTACGTGTAATAGTCGAATCCAGGTAGTTGATGGTCACACCATACACTGTAGTGGTAAATGTAACTACGTGTAGTCTGATTGTGTCTGTCCCAAAGCTGGACGAGATCCTCCCTAGGCCCCTGCCAAAAGACCAGTAGGTCATCAATATACCGTTTATAGTATACGACCTGTGACATGATACCTGGGTTTAGATAGAACATCTGTTTCTCAACTTGATACATGAAGGTGTTGGTGTATGATGGGGCCAAGGCTGACCCCATCGCACACCCGATACTTGTAGATAAAAGCTTCCATTAAATACAAAGTAATTTCTACTAAGAACAAGATAGAGTAGCTTCAAAAATACTCCAATATCTGGACCCACGTACAAGTCATTATCCTGTATCAGTAATCGAACAGCCTCTACACCTGCATCATGAGGGATACAAGTGTAGAGGCTGGTTACATCCTCACTGCACAATATTATTATTATTATTATTATTATTATTATCCTTTATTTATATGGCACCACAAGGGTTCCGCAGCGCCCAATTACAGAGTACATATGCACATAATCAAAACAGGAAAACAGTGACTTACAGTTGAAGACAATATAGGACAAGTACAGGGTAACTAAGCATAACTACACCAGTAAATGACAGAGATAAGTTCCAGGTGGCAAAAAAAACTGTGTGATTTGGGCAGTCGAGGATTATTAAAGTAAGAAAAGGATAAGCACATGAGGGAAGAGGGCCCTACTCGTGAGAACTTACATTCTAAGGGGAGGGGTAGACAGACAGGAGTGACACAGATGGGGTACATAGAGAGAGTGGAACAGAGGGTTAGGATGAGATTTGGCTGGGTTTGGTAAAGAAATGGGTCTTAAGAGCCCGTTTGAAGTTTTGTAGAGAGGTGGAGAGTCTGAGGGGGAGAGGTAAAGAATTCCAGAGGAAGGGAGCAGCACGTGAAATATCTTGGAGATAGGATTGGGAGGAAGTAATCAGAAGACAGGAGAGTTGGCGTGCATTAGCAGAGCGAAGAGGATGGGTGGGAGAGCAAAGGGAGATAAGGTCAGAGATGTAAATGGGAGAGGAGTGGGTGAGTGCTTTGTAAGTGAGTGTGAGAAGTTTGAATTGGATTCTGAAAGGGAAGGGAAGCCAATGAAGGACTTGTAGGAGAGGGGAGGTGGACGTAGTGCGTTTGGTGAGGAAGATAAGCCGGGCAGCAGCATTGAGGATAGATTGGAGTGGAGAGAGGTAATTGTCAGGGAGGCCAGTTAGGAGGAGATTACAGTAGTCCAGTCTGGAAATAATCAGTGAGTGAATAATGATCTTAGAGGCATCCTGGGAGAGAAAAGGTTTGATCCTGGAAATGTTTTTGAGATGAAAATGACAGGTTTGTGAGAGGTGCTGAAAGTGTGGTTTGAAGGAGAGGGAGGAGTCAAGGATTACACCAAAACAGCGTACTTGGGGGCTAGAGGAGATAGTCATGCCATCAATGGATAATGATATTGTGGGAGGTGAGGTTGTGCGGGAGGGTGGGAAGATGATCAGCTCAGTCTTAGACATGTTGAGTTTAAGAAAGTGCTGGGACATCCAGGAAGAGATAGCAAAAAGACAGTTAGAGGTACGAGTGAGGAGAGCCGTGGAGAGATCAGGGGAGGAGAGGTAGATTTGAGTGTCATCAGCATAGAGGTGATACTGGAAGTTAAAAGAACTAATGAGTTCACCTAAGGAGGACGTATAGAGAGAGAAAAGGAGAGGACCAAGAACAGAACCTTGGGGGACACCAACAGTTAGTGGAAGTGGGGGCGAGGTAGCATCATGAGAGGAGACAGAGAAGGAACGATCAGAGAGGTAGGAGGACAGCCAGGAGAGGGCAGTATCGCGTAGACCAAGAGAGTGAAGGATTTGCAGAAGGAGAGGGTGGTCCACAGTGTCAAAAGCAGCAGAGAGGTCAAGAAGAATAAGCAGAGAGTAGTGGCCCTTAGATTTGGCTGCATGGAGGTCATTGCAGATTTTTGTGAGGGCAGTTTCAGTGGAGTGGAGAGAGAGGAAACCAGACTGGAATGGGTCAAGCAGTGAGTGAGAGGAAAGAAAGGCAGTGAGGCGATTATAGACAATACGCTCAAGAAGTTTGGAGGCAAAGGGGAGGGGAGAGAGATGGGTCGATAGTTGGAGAGAGTGTTAGGATCAAGGGTAGGTTTTTTAAGAATAGGGGAGACAAGAGCATGCTTGAAGGCAGAGGAGACAGTGCCTGATGAGAGGGAGAGATTGAGAAGGTGGGCAAGATGGGAACAGGCAGAAGGAGAGAGGTAGCGGAGGAGGTGGGAGGGGATAGGGTCGAGTGGGGAGGTTGTGGGGGGGAGGAATGTATGAGGGCCACGACTTCCTCGCCAGATACATGGGAGAAAGATGTCAGAGTTGGTAAGAGGGAAGGGGAGGGGTGGCAAAGGATGGGTGGTGGCTGGTTGCTGGTCTGGTGGGATGTGATGTCCTGACGTATGGAGTCAATCTTGGCTGTGAAATAAGTGGCAAAGTCAAGAGCAGACAATGAGGAAGGGAGAGGAGGTGGTGGTGGGCAGAGGAGGGAGTTAACAGTGGTAAAGAGGCGCCGGGGGTTGGAAGACTGGGAAGAGATGAGGATTTTGAAGTATGATTGTTTAGCGAGGGAAAAGGCAGCACTGAAGGATGAGAGCATGAATTTGAAATGGAGGAAGTCTGCTTTAGAGCGTGATTTCCTCCACTGTCGCTCGGCAGTACGTGAGCATTTTTGTAGATATCTGGTGCATTTGGTGTGCCAGGGTTGAGGTGTTGATCTGCGAGGGTGAATAGTGGTTGGTGGCGCAACAGATTCAAGGGCTGAAGAAAGAGATGCATTGTATAGCGCTGTGGCTTGTTCAGAATATGTGAGAGAGAGAAGAGGAGAGAGAAGTGAGTCAAACACGGAGGATAGGGATGAGGTGTCAATAGCCTCAATGTTACGCTTAGTGATGGTAGTCTTAGGAGGGAGAGATGGGGGAGCAGAGATAGATAAGTTGAATGAGAGCAAGTGGTGGTCAGAGAGGGGAAAAGGGGAATTGGAGAAATCAGAAATATCACAGCGGTAAGTGAAAACCAGATCCAGTGAGCTCCCGTTCATATGGGAGGGTGAGGTGGTCCACTGGGAGAGACCAAGTGAAGAGGTGAGGTTAAGGAATTTAGAGGCAGGTGGTTTTGTGGGGTTATCGATAGGGATGTTGACATCACCTAGGATAATGGAGGGAATGTCAGAAGAGAGAAGTGAGGTAGCCAGGAAGCAAAGTTGTCGAGGGATTTGGAGGAAATGCCAGGTGGACGGTAAATGACAGCAACTCGAAGATTAGTAGGTTGGTAGAGGCGTATTGCATGGACCTCAAATGTAGAGAATGTAAGAGATGGTTCTGTAGGTATAAGTTGGTATGTGTAGCTTGAGGGTAAAAGGATCCCAACACCACCCCCATGACGACCCCCTGGTCGGGGTGTGTGTGAGAATGTGAGGCCCCCAGCAGAGAGAAAAGCAGGAGAAGCGGTGTCATAGGGAGTAATCCAGGTTTCAGTAATGGTCAGGAGGTGCAGGGATTTGGAAATGAAAAGGTCGTGAGTGGGGGCCAGTTTGTTGCAAACAGATCTGGCATTCCAGAGTGCACAGGATAGGGGGTAGGAGTTTGTGGGAGAGATGTGAATGAGATTATCAGGATTGCTGTAGCGTTGAGGTAAGATTAATGTGGAAGGAAGAGATAAAGAGGGTGTATTGATGGTGCTGGGGCCTTGGCTAGGAAGGGAGACTGCAGGAGTGAGGCAGGGAGGGAGTTCCAGTATGATACTGGTGGAGTAGAGGGGAGGTGACAGGCAAAGGAGGGAGAGAGCAGGGTTGAGTGGTGGGGTATAAATGGTGTGAAGGGGCAGAAGTGAATTGCAATGGGGAAACAGAAGAAGACGGGGAAGGAGGCAGACAGAGGAGAGGAGAGAGCATGAGATGTAGGAGACTGGGAGAGAGGGCTAGAGGTGGTAGCAGGGGGCAGAAAAAAGGAATAGGAAGACAAGGATTAATGGGGGATGTTGCCAGCCTGGCCATAGTGTGGATGGGGTAAATAGTGGTAGCAAAATGAGAATAGGAGGACGAGTGGTGGCTGAATAAGAGAGCAGAGAAGTTTGCAGAAATAACTTCAATTTTTAAACTGCCGTTAGTATCTACAGGTTAACAGTAACTCAAATATTTGCTGATGTTAGATGGAAAATTACACAGTGTTGGCAAACTGCAAGTCAGTGTTACTCATTAAATATGCTTTTCAGTGAAACATTTGTTATCCAGGTATTTGCAGGGTCTGAGTAAAAGTTGCATTGCAGGTGTTTGTGCAGAAAGTGAATATATAGTTTCCCGAGTAAGTGAGGACTGGAGAATATTAGGAGTGAACAAACATTTGTAGCTGCAGTCAAAGTATTGGTGGTTTGTGATTTTTTTTGCAATTGATTGGTGTTTTCTTTCAGTTTCCATCCAGTAGAAGTCCAGTATAAGTCACAGACGACACCCTTAGAAATTTTCTCCCTTTGAAATCTTTCAACCCACACTGATTCAGCTACACTGATTCAGCTAGACTACACACTTATATAAAGACCAACAAACATGTGTTTGTGAGCACATTGATTGATTGATTGATTGATTGATTGGACCCTCCCCTAACCCATCACCCATTTGAAGCAATAAAACTTACACAAACAAATGGTGTGGGTATGAAACCATCACACATTCCCCAAATAACTAAAAATAAAACTTGCTTAAATCTGCTAATAATTAATACACTAGACATACCTATAGCTAAGCATTCATGGTATTCATATATGATAATTAGCAGATGCAGTATAGCTTGCTGGCGATTGTAGTCCCACTAGACATACCTATAGCTAAGCATTCATGGTATTCATATATGATAATTAGCAGATGCAGTATAGCTTGCTGGCGATTGTAGTCCCACTAGACAATAATGTATTGTCTGGTAGGTCTCCCAAATCCTGCAATTGCAACAAGAGAGACGTAGTGTCTTTAAGATAAGACAGAAGTGCTTGGACACATGGATTTAAGAATGCGTCCATAAGCACTGACACTGGATGATACAATGATCCCCTGGCCGACACTATAGGTCGACCAGGTGGATCAATCAACGACTTATGTACCTTGGGTACAGTGTAAAATAGAGGCACTTTGGGATAATCTACGCAAAGTGCCGACCTCAACTCAGCAGAAATAGTGCCCTGGTCCCCTGCCTCAAGTAAGTACTGATCCAACTCCGCCTTATACTCCCGAGTTGGATCCTTAATCAATTTTCTATAAGTAGCTTCATCACTCAGCTGGCGGTCACATTCCTTGATATAAGCTTCTAAATCCTGAATCACTATGGATCCCCCCTTGTCAGTTTTTCCTACCACTATATCAGATCTAGCTGCAAGATCTAGCTGCAAGACCCCTAAGTGTAACCATCTCATCTTTAGATACATTCATATAAGGGCACTCATTAGCCTTACTGTTACCCTCTCTTTCCAACATCCTCAAGAACGTCCTGATAGAGGGGTTTAAACTAGAGATGAGCGCCGGAAATTTTTCGGGTTTTGTGTTTTGGTTTTGGGTTCGGTTCCGCGGCCGTGTTTTGGGTTCGACCGCGTTTTGGCAAAACCTCACCGAATTTTTTTTGTCGGATTCGGGTGTGTTTTGGATTCGGGTGTTTTTTTCAAAAAACCCTAAAAAACAGCTTAAATCATAGAATTTGGGGGTAATTTTGATCCCAAAGTATTATTAACCTCAAAAAACATAATTTACACTAATTTTCAGCCTATTCTGAACACATCACACCTCACAATATTATTTTTAGTCCTAAAATTTGCACCGAGGTCGCTGTGTGAGTAAGATAAGCGACCCTAGTGGCCGACACAAACACCGGGCCCATCTAGGAGTGGCACTGCAGTGTCACGCAGGATGTCCCTTCCAAAAAACCCTCCCCAAACAGCACATGACGCAAAGAAAAAAAGAGGCGCAATGAGGTAGCTGTGTGAGTAAGATTAGCGACCCTAGTGGCCGACACAAACACCGGGCCCATCTAGGAGTGGCACTGCAGTGTCACGCAGGATGTCCCTTCCAAAAAACCCTCCCCAAACAGCACATGACGCAAAGAAAAAAAGAGGCGCAATGAGGTAGCTGACTGTGTGAGAAAGATAAGCGACCCTAGTGGCCGACACAAACACCGGGCCCATCTAGGAGTGGCACTGCAGTGTCACGCAGGATGTCCCTTCCAAAAAACCCTCCCCAAACAGCACATGACGCAAAGAAAAAAAGAGGCGCAATGAGGTAGCTGACTGTGTGAGAAAGATAAGCGACCCTAGTGGCCGACACAAACACCGGGCCCATCTAGGAGTGGCACTGCAGTGTCACGCAGGATGTCCCTTCCAAAAAACCCTCCCCAAACAGCACATGACGCAAAGAAAAAAAGAGGCGCAATGAGGTAGCTGACTGTGTGAGAAAGATAAGCGACCCTAGTGGCCGACACAAACACCGGGCCCATCTAGGAGTGGCACTGCAGTGTCACGCAGGATGTCCCTTCCAAAAAACCCTCCCCAATCAGCACATGATGCAAAGAAAAAGAAAAGAAAAAAGAGGTGCAAGATGGAATTATCCTTGGGCCCTCCCACCCACCCTTATGTTGTATAAACAAAACAGGACATGCACACTTTAACCAACCCATCATTTCAGTGACAGGGTCTGCCACACGACTGTGACTGATATGACGGGTTGGTTTGGACCCCCCCCAAAAAAGAAGCAATTAATCTCTCCTTGCACAAACTGGCTCTACAGAGGCAAGATGTCCACCTCATCTTCACCCTCCGATATATCACCGTGTACATCCCCCTCCTCACAGATTATCAATTCGTCCCCACTGGAATCCACCATCTCAGCTCCCTGTGTACTTTGTGGAGGCAATTGCTGCTGGTCAATGTCTCCGCGGAGGAATTGATTATAATTCATTTTAATGAACATCATCTTCTCCACATTTTCTGGATGTAACCTCGTACGCCGATTGCTGACAAGGTGAGCGGCGGCACTAAACACTCTTTCGGAGTACACACTTGTGGGAGGGCAACTTAGGTAGAATAAAGCCAGTTTGTGCAAGGGCCTCCAAATTGCCTCTTTTTCCTGCCAGTATAAGTACGGACTGTGTGACGTGCCTACTTGGATGCGGTCACTCATATAATCCTCCACCATTCTATCAATGTTGAGAGAATCATATGCTGTGACAGTAGACGACATGTCCGTAATCGTTGTCAGGTCCTTCAGTCCGGACCAGATGTCAGCATCAGCAGTCGCTCCAGACTGCCCTGCATCACCGCCAGCGGGTGGGCTCGGAATTCTGAGCCTTTTCCTCGCACCCCCAGTTGCGGGAGAATGTGAAGGAGGAGATGTTGACAGGTCGCGTTCCGCTTGACTTGACAATTTTGTCACCAGCAGGTCTTTCAACCCCAGCAGACCTGTGTCTGCCGGAAAGAGAGATCCAAGGTAGGCTTTAAATCTAGGATCGAGCACGGTGGCCAAAATGTAGTGCTCTGATTTCAACAGATTGACCACCCGTGAATCCTTGTTAAGCGAATTAAGGGCTGCATCCACAAGTCCCACATGCCTAGCGGAATCGCTCCGTGTTAGCTCCTTCTTCAATGCCTCCAGCTTCTTCTGCAAAAGCCTGATGAGGGGAATGACCTGACTCAGGCTGGCAGTGTCTGAACTGACTTCACGTGTGGCAAGTTCAAAGGGCATCAGAACCTTGCACAACGTTGAAATCATTCTCCACTGCACTTGAGACAGGTGCATTCCATCTCCTATATCGTGCTCAATTGTATAGGCTTGAATGGCCTTTTGCTGCTCCTCCAACCTCTGAAGCATATAGAGGGTTGAATTCCACCTCGTTACCACTTCTTGCTTCAGATGATGGCAGGGCAGGTTCAGTAGTTTTTGGTGGTGCTCCAGTCTTCTGTACGTGGTGCCTGTACGCCGAAAGTGTCCCGCAATTTTTCTGGCCACCGACAGCATCTCTTGCACGCCCCTGTCGTTTTTTAAAAAATTCTGCACCACCAAATTCAAGGTATGTGCAAAACATGGGACGTGCTGGAATTTGCCCATATTTAATGCACACACAATATTGCTGGCGTTGTCCGATGCCACAAATCCACAGGAGAGTCCAATTGGGGTAAGCCATTCCGCGATGATCTTCCTCAGTTGCCGTAAGAGGTTTTCAGCTGTGTGCGTATTCTGGAAAGCGGTGATACAAAGCGTAGCCTGCCTAGGAAAGAGTTGGCGTTTGCGAGATGCTGCTACTGGTGCCGCCGCTGCTGTTCTTGCGGCGGGAGTCCATACATCTACCCAGTGGGCTGTCACAGTCATATAGTCCTGACCCTGCCCTGCTCCACTTGTCCACATGTCCGTGGTTAAGTGGACATTGGGTACAACTGCATTTTTTAGGACACTGGTGAGTCTTTTTCTGACGTCCGTGTACATTCTCGGTATCGCCTGCCTAGAGAAGTGGAACCTAGATGGTATTTGGTAACGGGGGCACACTGCCTCAATAAATTGTCTAGTTCCCTGTGAACTAACGGCGGATACCGGACGCACGTCTAACACCAACATAGTTGTCAAGGACTCAGTTATCCGCTTTGCAGTAGGATGACTGCTGTGATATTTCATCTTCCTCGCAAAGGACTGTTGAACAGTCAATTGCTTACTGGAAGTAGTACAAGTGGGCTTACGACTTCCCCTCTGGGATGACCATCGACTCCCAGCGGCAACAACAGCAGCGCCAGCAGCAGTAGGCGTTACACGCAAGGATGCATCGGAGGAATCCCAGGCAGGAGAGGACTCGTCAGACTTGCCAGTGACATGGCCTGCAGGACTATTGGCATTCCTGGGGAAGGAGGAAATTGACACTGAGGGAGTTGGTGGGGTGGTTTGCGTGAGCTTGGTTACAAGAGGAAGGGATTTACTGGTCAGTGGACTGCTTCCGCTGTCACCCAAAGTTTTTGAACTTGTCACTGACTTATTATGAATGCGCTGCAGGTGACGTATAAGGGAGGATGTTCCGAGGTGGTTAACGTCCTTACCCCTACTTATTACAGCTTGACAAAGGGAACACACGGCTTGACACCTGTTGTCCGCATTTCTGGTGAAATACCTCCACACCGAAGAGCTGATTTTTTTGGTATTTTCACCTGGCATGTCAACGGCCATATTCCTCCCACGGACAACAGGTGTCTCCCCGGGTGCCTGACTTAAACAAACCACCTCACCATCAGAATCCTCCTGGTCAATTTCCTCCCCAGCGCCAGCAACACCCATATCCTCCTCATCCTGGTGTACTTCAACACTGACATCTTCAATCTGACTATCAGGAACTGGACTGCGGGTGCTCCTTCCAGCACTTGCAGGGGGCATGCAAATAGTGGAAGGCGCATGCTCTTCACGTCCAGTGTTGGGAAGGTCAGGCATCGCAAACGACACAATTGGACTCTCCTTGTGGATTTGGGATTTCAAAGAACGCACAGTTCTTTGCGGTGCTTTTGCCAGCTTGAGTCTTTTCAGTTTTCTAGCGAGAGGCTGAGTGCTTCCATCCTCATGTGAAGCTGAACCACTAGCCATGAACATAGGCCAGGGCCTCAGCCGTTCCTTGCCACTCCGTGTGGTAAATGGCATATTGGCAAGTTTACGCTTCTCCTCCGACAATTTTATTTTAGGTTTTGGAGTCCTTTTTTTTCTGATATTTGGTGTTTTGGATTTGACATGCTCTGTACTATGACATTGGGCATCGGCCTTGGCAGACGACGTTGCTGGCATTTCATCGTCTCGGCCATGACTAGTGGCAGCAGCTTCAGCACGAGGTGGAAGTGGATCTTGATCTTTCCCTAATTTTGGAACCTCAACTTTTTTGTTCTCCATATTTTATAGGCAGAACTAAAAGGCACCTCAGGTAAACAATGGAGATGGATGGATTGGATACTAGTATACAATTATGGACGGACTGCCACGGTTAGGTGGTATAAAAAAACCACGGTTAGGTGGTATATATTATAATAATAATACAATTATGGATGGACGGACTGCCTGCCGACTGCCGACACAGAGGTAGCCACAGCCGTGAACTACCGCACTGTACACTGGTTGATAAAGAGATAGTAGTATACTCGTAACAACTAGTATGACACTATGACGACGGTATAAAGAATGAAAAAAAAACCACGGTTAGGTGGTATATATTATAATAATAATACAATTATGGATGGACGGACTGCCTGCCGACTGCCGACACAGAGGTAGCCACAGCCGTGAACTACCGCACTGTACACTGGTTGATAAAGAGATAGTAGTATACTCGTAACAACTAGTATGACACTATGACGACGGTATAAAGAAAGAAAGAAAAATACCACGGTTAGGTGGTATATATTATAATAATAATACAATTATGGATGGACGGACTGCCTGCCGACTGCCGACACAGAGGTAGCCACAGCCGTGAACTACCGCACTGTACACTGGTTGATAAAGAGATAGTAGTATACTCGTAACAACTAGTATGACACTATGACGACGGTATAAAGAATGAAAAAAAAACCACGGTTAGGTGGTATATATTATAATAATAATACAATTATGGATGGACGGACTGCCTGCCGACTGCCGACACAGAGGTAGCCACAGCCGTGAACTACCGCACTGTACACTGGTTGATAAAGAGATAGTAGTATACTCGTAACAACTAGTATGACACTATGACGACGGTATAAAGAAAGAAAAAAAAATACCACAGTTAGGTGGTATATATTATAATAATAATACAATTATGGATGGACGGACTGCCTGCCGACTGCCGACACAGAGGTAGCCACAGCCGTGAACTACCGCACTGTACACTGGTTGATAAAGAGATAGTAGTATACTCGTAACAACTAGTATGACACTATGACGACGGTATAAAGAATGAAAAAAAAACCACGGTTAGGTGGTATATATTATAATAATAATACAATTATGGATGGACGGACTGCCTGCCGACTGCCGACACAGAGGTAGCCACAGCCGTGAACTACCGCACTGTACACTGGTTGATAAAGAGATAGTAGTATACTCGTAACAACTAGTATGACACTATGACGACGGTATAAAGAATGAAAAAAAAACCACGGTTAGGTGGTATATATTATAATAATAATACAATTATGGATGGACGGACTGCCTGCCGACTGCCGACACAGAGGTAGCCACAGCCGTGAACTACCGCACTGTACACTGGTTGATAAAGAGATAGTAGTATACTCGTAACAACTAGTATGACACTATGACGACGGTATAAAGAATGAAAAAAAAACCACGGTTAGGTGGTATATATTATAATAATAATACAATTATGGATGGACGGACTGCCTGCCGACTGCCGACACAGAGGTAGCCACAGCCGTGAACTACCGCACTGTACACTGGTTGATAAAGAGATAGTAGTATACTCGTAACAACTAGTATGACACTATGACGGTATAAAGAATGAAAAAAAAACCACGGTTAGGTGGTATATATTATAATAATAATACAATTATGGATGGACGGACTGCCTGCCGACTGCCGACACAGAGGTAGCCACAGCCGTGAACTACCGCACTGTACACTGGTTGATAAAGAGATAGTAGTATACTCGTAACAACTAGTATGACACTATGACGACGGTATAAAGAAAGAAAAAAAAATACCACGGTTAGGTGGTATATATTGTAATACAATTATGGATGGACGGACTGCCTGCCGAGTTCCGACTGCCGACACAGAGGTAGCCACAGCCGTGAACTACCGCACTGTACTGTGTCTGCTGCTAATATAGACTGGTTGATAAAGAGATAGTATACAATACATACAACAATATACTACTATACTGGTGGTCAGGCACTGGTCACCACTAGTCACACTGGCAGTGGCACTCCTGCAGCAAAAGTGTGCACTGTTTAATTTTAAATTAATATAATATTATGTACTCCTGGGGGCTCCTGCTATAACAACCTGCAGTGCTCCCCAGTCTCCCCTACAATTATTATAAGCTTTGCCTTTTATACATTGATGTGCAGCACACTGGGCTGAGCTGAGTGCACACAGACTGAGTCACACTGTGTGACTGGCTGCTGCTGTGTATCGTTTTTTTTCAGGCAGAGAACGGATATAGCAGAGAACGGATATATTATATTAAAATAAATAAAAGTTAACTAACAACAACTGCACTGGTCACTGTGGTAAACTCTGTCTGACTCTGCACAATCTCTCTCTCTCTTCTAATCTAATTTCTAATGGAGAGGACGCCAGCCACGTCCTCTCCCTATCAATCTCAATGCACGTGTGAAAATGGCGGCGACGCGCGGCTCCTTATATAGAATCCGAGTCTCGCGAGAATCCGACAGCGTCATGATGACGTTCGGGCGCGCTCGGGTTAACCGAGCAAGGCGGGAGGATCCGAGTCTGCTCGGACCCGTGAAAAAAACATGAAGTTCGTGCGGGTTCGGTTTCAGAGAAACCGAACCCGCTCATCTCTAGTTTAAACTAGGGGGATCAAAAGTAGAACCAGGGATGATGCGTTGTAACTGGTAAGGGATCAAGTGACTGGGAGTACTCTGAGATTTGTTATTAAAATACTCCTTCCAAGGCGACAAATCTCCACTTTCCATTCCAATGGGTCAGGGACACTCGTGGGAATGAATAACAATCCCTTGGTCAATAGTTTATACTCCTGATCAGTGAGAGGGGTAGAGGACAGATTAAATATAAATTCCCTTAGACTCGAGGAGGTTTTGGACTGTCATCTGGTTTTGTTGCGAGCGCCACGTCCTCTTCCGTGACCGGTTGTAGGAATCCGATTTGATCGTTTCTGCACTCCTTGTGGAGTTTGACCTAAAAGGATGTGTGAATCTTGTGGCATAGTTGTCGAAGAGGCGGTATCTGAGTCACTGACCGAAGTGCTCGTACTCTGTAGTGGTTCTCTGTACCGTCTTGGTTGGTTTCTACGCCGGTGGTAGTTTTGTTCCTGATTAGTAGCTGAGCTACCCAACCAGGGGTACACTTGCCTCTGTGCATAATCCTTCTGGACTTTGACCAATTTGTCCTTCTTAAACCGTATGAGGTTCTGACGGTATTGTTCAATCTGCCTGCCCAACTTATTGATCCAGTCCGTCTGTGTGTCCAGAGATAATATCGCCTTGTGTTGTTGTTCAAATGACTGCAATTGCTCTTCGATCAAATTAAGTTCCCTTGTGGATTCCTCCACCACCAATAGGATCAAATCCATCGAACATTTGTTAAGGATAGTAAACCACCGCCGGCAAAATTGAGCATTATAGCGCACAATGGTCGCTGAGTTGCGTATCCTAAATCCTCGTGGGATTAGATTACTGCGATAGTAGTCAGACAACGTAATGCCGTGATAAGTGAAATCACATTTCCTTTCCTTCAAACTGAGCCATGTTCTATACAACTCCTCACTTGAATTAGTGACTGGTTCGTCCTCCAGCCATCTCCCAACCAGGATGGCATTTGCCTCTACATCTGAGAAGCTGAGCTGATCACTTGCTTCCCTATGCACCAAATCCAATGCTGCCTGCCGGTCTGCATTTACTCCTGCCATGCTGACAGAAAGGCTATCTCTTAGAGTTGATTCACTGGCTAATGTCCACTAATAGGCCCATCCATGGGCAATTTTTCCCAGGGGTCTAAATGAAAACCTTGGACTACAGTGTTTTTTGTAGCCTGCTTTAGGGGACTAGGATTGTTAGTATAGGAGCCATTAATTAAGAATTATTTAGCAAAAGTAGTTTTTTGTGCTGAGTGATTTGTATTTGATCTCCGGTGGTCTTACAGTAAGGCATATGTCTTTGTAGCATTTTTTAGCCTCAATTATTTTTGCACTGCGGGACGTGACACTAGTGGCATATTGGTTAATGTCCACTAGTAGGCCCATCCGTGGGACACTCAGCCGTCAAAGGTTAAAAAACAGCTAGTGAACAGAGCTATTAGATGATCCTGGTCCCAATAGGTATAAAAATATAAAGTTTATTATACACAAATAAAATAATGGTCCTAGGTAAAATAGTTGCCCGTACAATGTAAAAAGTTAAAACAGCTTATCTGAAACGAATAGTCTTAGTCCACACGGTCTGTATCACTCAACGCGTTTCGTCCGTTGCTTTCTGCTGGACTTCCTCAGGAGTGTGACACTCCTGAGGAAATCCATTTGTGTATAATAAATGTGTTTGAAATTTGTTACACTATGGTCCCTTTTGCTTTCATCTTATATACTGGGTGGATATGCGAATGTTATTATTGATTAAGGAAGGTTTTGCGCCTATTATCACCTTTTTCTCTGACGTCTTAAGTGGATGCTGGGGACTCCGTCAGGACCATGGGGAATAGCGGCTCCGCAGGAGACAGGGCACAAAAGTAAAAGCTTTAGGATCAGGTGGTGTGCACTGGCTCCTCCCCCTATGACCCTCCTCCAAGCCTCAGTTAGGTTTTTGTGCCCGGCTGAGAAGGGTGCAATCTAGGTGGCTCTCCTAAAGAGCTGCTTAGAGTAAAAGTTTTGTTAGGTTTTTTATTTTCAGTGAGTCCTGCTGGCAACAGGCTCACTGCAACGAGGGACTTAAGGGAGAAGAAGTGAACTCACCTGCGTGCAGGATGGATTGGCTTCTTAGGCTACTGGACACTAGCTCCAGAGGGACGATCACAGGTACAGCCTGGATGGGTCACCGGAGCCGCGCCGCCGACCCCCTTGCAGATGCTGAAGAGAGAAGAGGTCCAGAAATCGGCGGCTGAAGACTTCTCAGTCTTCATGAGGTAGCGCACAGCACTGCAGCTGTGCGCCATTGCTCTCAGCACACTTCACACCAACGGTCACTGAGGGTGCAGGGCGCTTGGGGGGGCGCCCTGGGCAGCAATGAAAGTACCTATGCTGGCTAAAAATACATCACATATAGCCCCTGGGGCTATATGGATGTATTTAACCCCTGCCAGGTTGTCAGAAAAACGGGAGAAGAAGCCCGCCGAAAAGGGGGCGGGGCCTATTCTCCTCAGCACACAGCGCCATTTTCCTACACAGCTCCGCTGCTAGGAAGGCTCCCAGGCTCTCCCCTGCACTGCACTACAGAAACAGGGTTAAAACAGAGAGGGGGGGCACTTATTTGGCGATATTATTATATATTAAGATGCTATAAGGGAAAACACTTATATAAGGTTGTCCCTGTATAATATAGCGTTTTGGTGTGTGTTGGCAAACTCTCCCTCTGTCTCCCCAAAGGGCTAGTGGGGTCCTGTCCTCTATCAGAGCATTCCCTGTGTGTGTGCTGTGTGTCGGTACGTGTGTGTCGACATGTATGAGGACGATGTTGGTGAGGAGGCGGAGCAATTGCCTGTAATGGTGATGTCACTCTCTAGGGAGTCGACACCGGAATGGATGGCTTATTTAGGGAATTACGTGATAATGTCAACACGCTGCAAGGTCGGTTGACGACATGAGACGGCCGGCAAACCAATTAGTACCTGTCCAGGCGTCTCAAACACCGTCAGGGGCTTTAAAACGCCCATTTACCTCAGTCGGTCGACACAGACACAGACACGGACACTGACTCCAGTGTCGACGGTGAAGAAACAAACGTATTTTCCATTTGGGCCACACGTTACATGTTAAGGGCAATGAAGGAGGTGTTACATATTTCTGATACTACAAGTACCACAAAAGAGGGTATTATGTGGGGTGTGAAAAAACTACCTGTAGTTTTTCCTGAATCAGATAAATTAAATGAAGTGTGTGATGATGCGTGGGTTTCCCCCGATAGAAAATTATTGGCGTTATACCCTTTCCCGCCAGAAGTTAGGGCGCGTTGGGAAACACCCCTTAGGGTGGATAAGGCGCTCACACGCTTATCAAAACAAGTGGCGTTACCGTCTCCAGATACGGCCGCCCTCAAGGAGCCAGCTGATAGGAGGCTAAAAAATATCCTAAAAAGTATATACACACATACTGGTGTTATACTGCGACCAGCGATCGCCTCAGCCTGGATGTGCAGCGCTGGGGTGGCTTGGTCGGATTCCCTGACTGAAAATATTGATACCCTTGACAGGGACAGTATTTTATTGACTATAGAGCATTTAAAGGATGCATTTCTATATATGCGAGATGCACAGAGGGATATTTGCACTCTGGCATCAAGAGTAAGTGCGATGTCCATATCTGCCAGAAGATGTTTATGGACACGACAGTGGTCAGGTAATGCAGATTCCAAACGGCACATGGAAGTATTGCCGTATAAAGGGGAGGAGTTATTTGGGGTCGGTCCATCGGACCTGGTGGCCACGGCAACAGCTGAAAAATCAACCTTTTCTACCCCAAGTCACATCTCAGCAGAAAAAGACACCGTCTTTTCAGCCTCAGTCCTTTCGTCCCCATAAGGGCAAGCAGGCAAAAGGCCAGTCATATCTGCCCAGGGATAGAGGAAAGGGAAGAAGACTGCAGCAGGCAGCCCATTCCCAGGAACAGAAGCCCTCCACCGCTTTTGCCAAGTCCTCAGCATGACGCTGGGGCCGTACAAGCGGACTCAGGTGCGGTGGGGGGTCGTCTCAAGAGTTTCAGCGCGCAGTGGGCTCACTTGCAAGTCGACCCCTGGATCCTACAAGTAGTATCCCAGGGGTACAGATTGGAAATTCGAGACGTCTCCCCCTCGCAGGTTCCTGAAGTCTGCTTTACCAACGTCTCCCTCCGACAGGGAGGCAGTATTGGAAACAATTCACAAGCTGTATTCCCAGCAGGTGATAATCAAAGTACCCCTCCTACAACAAGGAAAGGGGTATTATTCCACACTATATTGTGGTACTGAAGCCAGACGGCTCGGTGAGACCTATTCTAAATCTGAAATATTTGAACATTTACATACAAAGGTTCAAATCAAGATGGAGTCACTCGGAGCAGTGATAGCGAACCAGGAAGAAGGGGACTATATGGTGTCCCTGGACATCAAGGATGCTTACCTCCATGTCCCAATTTGCCCTTCTCACCAAGGGTACCTCAGGTTCGTGGTACAAAACTGTCACTATCAGTTTCAGACGCTGCCGTTTGGATTGTCCACGGCACCCCGGGTCTTTACCAAGGTAATGGCCGAAATGATGATTCTTCTTCAAAGAAAAGGCGTCTTAATTATCCTTTACTTGGACGATCTCCTGATAAGGGCAAGGTCCAGAGAACAGTTGGAGGTCGGAGTAGCACTATCTCAAGTAGTTCTACGACAGCACGGGTGGATTCTAAATATTCCAAAATCGCAGCTGTCTCCGACGACACGTCTGCTGTTCCTAGGGATGATTCTGGACACAGTCCAGAAAAAGGTGTTTCTCCCGGAGGAGAAAGCCAGGGAGTTATCCGAGCTAGTCAGGAACCTCCTAAAACCAGGAAAAGTGTCAGTGCATCATTGCACAAGGGTCCTGGGAAAAATGGTGGCTTCTTACGAAGCGATTCCATTCGGCAGATTTCACGCAAGAACTTTTCAGTGGGATCTGCTGGAAAAATGGTACGGATCGCATCTTCAGATGCATCAGCGGATAACCCTGTCTCCAAGGACAAGGGTGTCTCTTCTGTGGTGGCTGCAGAGTGCTCATCTACTAAAGGGCCACAGATTCGGCATTCAGGACTGGGTCCTGGTGACCACGGATGCCAGCCTGAAAGGCTGGGGAGCAGTCACACAAGGAAAAAATTTCCAGGGAGTGTGATCAAGTCTGGAGACTTCTCTCCACATAAATATACTGGAGCTAAGAGCAATTTACAATGCTCTAAGCTTAGCAAGACCTCTGCTTCAAGGTCAGCCGGTATTGATCCAGTGGGACAACATCACGGCAGTCGCCCACGTAAACAGACAGGGCGGCACAAGAAGCAGGAGGGCAATGGCAGAAACTGCAAGGATTCTTCGCTGGGCGGAAAATCATGTGATAGCACTGTCAGCAGTGTTCATTCCGGGAGTGGACAACTGGGAAGCAGACTTCCTCAGCACGACCTCCACCCGGGAGAGTGGGGACTTCATCGGGAAGTCTTCCACATGATTGTGAACCGTTGGGAAAGACCAAAGGTGGACATGATGGCGTCCCGCCTGAACAAAAAACTGGACAGGTATTGCGCCAGGTCAAGAGACCCTCAGGCAATAGCTGTGGACGTTCTGGTAACACCGTGGGTGTACCAGTCGGTGTATGTGTTCCCTCCTCTGCTTCTCATACCTAAGGTACTGAGAATTATAAGACGTAGAGGAGTAAGAACTATACTCGTGGCTCCGGATTGGCCAAGAAGGACTTGGTACCCGGAACTTCAAGAGATGCTCACAGAGGACTCATGGCCTCTGCCGCTAAGAAGGGACTTGCTTCAGCAAGTACCATGTCTGTTCCAAGACATACCGCGGCTGCGTTTGACGGCATGGCGGTTGAACGCCGGATCCTAAGGGAAAAAGGCATTCCGGAAGAGGTCATTCCTACCCTGGTCAAAGCCAGGAAGGAGGTGACCGCACAACATTATCACCACATGTGGCGAAAATATGTTGCGTGGTGTGAGGCCAGGAAGGCCCCATGAAGAAATTTCAACTCGGTCGATTCCTGCATTTCCTGCAAACAGGAGTGTCTATGGGCCTCAAATTGGGGTCCATTAAGGTTCAAATTTCGGCCCTGTCGATTTTCTTCCAGAAAGAAGTTCCTGAAGTCCAGAAGTTTGTCAAGGGAGTACTGCATATACAACCCCCTTTTGTGCCTCCAGTGGCACTGTGGGATCTCAACGTAGTTCTGGGATTCCTCAAATCACATTGGTTTAAACCGCTCAAATCTGTGGATTTGAAATATCTCACATGGAAAGTGACCATGATGTTGGCCCTGGCCTCGGCCAGGCGAGTGTCAGAATTGGCGGCTTTGTCTCACAAAAGCCCATATCTGATTGTCCATTCGGACAGGGCAGAGCTGCGGACTCGTCCCCAGTTTCTCCCTAAGGTGGTGTCAGCGTTTCACCTGAACCAGCTTATTGTGGTACCTGCGGCTACTAGGGACTTGGAGGACTCCAAGTTGCTAGATGTTGTCAGGGCCCTGAAAATATAGGTTTCCAGGACGGCTGGAGTCAGGAAAACTGACTTGCTGTTATCCTGTATGCACCCAACAAACTGGGTGCTCTTGCTTCTAAGCAGACGATTGCTAGTTGGATGTGTAGTACAATTCAGCATGCACATTCTGTGGCAGGCCTGCCACTGCCAAAATATGTAAATGCCCATTCCACAAGGAAGGTGGGCTCATCTTGGGCGGCTGCCCGAGGGGTCTCGGCTTTACAACTTTGCCGAGCTGCTACTTGGTCAGGGGCACACCCTGGCTGAGGAGGACCTGGAGTTCTCTCACTCGGTGCTGCAGAGTCATCCGCACTCTCCCGCCCGTTTGGGAGCTTTGGTATAATCCCCATGGTCCTGACGGAGTCCCCAGCATCCACTTAGGACGTCAGAGAAAATAAGAATTTACTTACCGATAATTCTATTTCTCGTAGTCCGTAGTGGATGCTGGGCGCCCATCCCAAGTGCGGATTGTCTGCAATACTTGTACATAGTTATTGTTACAAAAATCGGGTTATTATTGTTGTGAGCCATCTTTTCAGAGGCTCCGCTGTTATCATGCTGTTAACTGGGTTCAGATCACAGATTGTACAGTGTGATTGGTGTGGCTGGTATGAGTCTTACCCGGGATTCAAAATCCTTCCTTATTGTGTACGCTCGTCCGGGCACAGTATCCTAACTGAGGCTTGGAGGAGGGTCATAGGGGGAGGAGCCAGTGCACACCACCTGATCCTAAAGCTTTTACTTTTGTGCCCTGTCTCCTGCGGAGCCGCTATTCCCCATGGTCCTGACGGAGTCCCCAGCATCCACTACGGACTACGAGAAATAGAATTATCGGTAAGTAAATTCTTATTTTTTGCTATATATATATGTATATATATATACTAGGTGCTTCATCGCGCCCTACGGGCGCTCTTCACACCGTCGCAAGGGGCTACGCCCCCTTAACCCTTGCATGCCTTTCTGGGGTTTAATATTTGTATTATATGGAGTATTACCTGCATTCCTTTGTTAGTGGTTAAATATTGCACAATGAAAGGGCGTGCGATGGTGAAGGAGGCACAGCCCCTTGCGACGGCGTGAACAGCACCTGCAGGGCACGATGTACAGAATGTAGCGGGTGCGGGGGGGACTGCGGATGGTGTATGTAGATGCTGCGGGTGGAGGGGGGGCAGAAGTGGGGGTGGGGCCCGGATGGGGAAGGTTCGGGAGGTACTGCGGGTGGGGGAGAGGCAAAGGAGTGGGGGATGCAGATGGGGGAGGGTCCGGAGGCACTGCAGGTGGGGGAGGGGCAGGGGTGCCACAGGTGGGAGAGGGGCAGGTGTGGGGATGCTGTGGATGGGTGAAGGGTTCCGGAGGTGCTGTGGGATGGGAAGGGATGGGAGTGCCGGGGGTGGGGTAGGGGACCGCAGGCACCATGGGTAGGGTAGGGGCAGGTACGGGTGGTGCGGTGGATGGGAAAGGAGGTCCGGAGGTGCTGCAGGTGGTGGAGGGGCAGGTGCGGGGGTGCCATTGGTGGGGGAGGGGTGGGTGAGGGGGGGACCGCGGTTGGAGGAGGGTGTCTGCAGATGCTGCGGGTGGAGGGGGGCAGGTGTGGGGGGGGAGACATATAAGGGGGGTGAATGGTGGAGGGGGCCTTGAGGTGCTGTGGGTGGTGAAGGGGCGGAGGAGTGGGAGCCGCGGGTGGTGTAGGGGGTCTGGAGGCACAGCATGTGGGGGAGGGGTGGAGTGCCGCATGTGGTGGAGGGGAAGGTGCGGAGGTGTGGTGCATTGGGGAGAGGTCTGGAGGCGCTGCGGGTACTGTACATGCCATAAAAGGTAGTTGGAGGGTATGCAGTAACAGGGCCAGGACAGGGGTGACAGGGTCAGAACAGGGTTGACGGGGCAAGGACAGGGGTGACGGTGCCAGGACAGGGGTGACGGGGCCAGGACAGGGGCGACTGGGCCAGAACAGAAATGACAGGGACAGGATAGGGGTGACAGGGCCAGGGTAGGGGCGGCAGGACCAGGACAGGGGTGACGGGGCCAGTATAGGGTTGACAGGGCAAACACAGGGGTGACAGGGCCAGGATAGGGGTAACAGGGCCAGGATAAGGGTGAAAGGGCCAGGATAAGGGTGGCAGGGCAAGGCCAGGGGTGACAGGGACATGACAGAACACAGGGCACGGGAGAGATTGGTATTAGGGACAAAACAGTGGTGACAGACAGATGTGTCTTACCGGAGTCACTGCTGCTGGCTGCTGCTGTTCCACTCCAACCTGTTGGGATCTGCTGCTGCTGGAGACTAGGCATGGTTGATTCTCTCAGGCTGGAGTCCTGCTTCCTCTGCCCGTCCGCATCCCTCCCCCCCTCCTCAGTCACACACCGCAGACCTCGCGCAGCTGCCGGGCACTGTGGTAAGGTGAGACTGTAAATGACTGGTTAGCCCCCAGGAGATGCTGCGGCTGGAGGGAGGAGGGGGTCATAGCATGCAGCTTGAATTTCTGCAGCGCTACCCGCCAGCTAAAGTGTGTGAATGAGCTGGGCGCACCTCACTGCGGGTGGCAGCGCTGCAGCTAGCGGTGGGGTTGCCGGGGCTGGAGATAACAGAGGCAGTACGGAACCTGCACAGCGGCAGGTGCCCCACAAAACTGCAGCTAAGAAGCGTGGAGTGTGCTAGAAAGTGACGCTCCTCCGCGCCAGAGAGACCCTGCTGAGTATGCTGATGTGGGCGGTCAAGCACACAGTGAGCCGGTGCCCGTCTGTCTGTATGACATACCCCTCACCCACCCCCATACCTCCCAAATGTCCCGATTTTCGCGGGACAGTCCCATTTTTTGGGGTCTGTCCCGCTGTCCCACCCGCGGGTCGCAGTGTCCCGCGGTGGGGGGGCAGTTGGAAAGCTCCTGTACTCGTTGTTCTGCTTAGCAGAGCAGCGGTGAATAGTGGAGACAGAGGGAGAGGGGGCATCAGGGGGTACGGATTAGAGATGAGCGCCTGAAATTTTTCGGGTTTTGTGTTTTGGTTTTGGGTTCGGTTCCGCGGCCGTGTTTTGGGTTCGAACGCGTTTTGGCAAAACCTCACCGAATTATTTTTGTCGGATTCGGGTGTGTTTTGGATTCGGGTGTTTTTTTCCAAAAACACTAAAAAACAGCTTAAATCATAGAATTTGGGGGTCATTTTGATCCCAAAGTATTATTAACCTCAAAAACCATAATTTACACTCATTTTCAGTCTATTCTGAATACCTCACACCTCACAATATTATTTTTAGTCCTAAAATTTGCACCGAGGTCGCTGTGTGAGTAAGATAAGCGACCCTAGTGGCCGACACAAACACCGGGCCCATCTAGGAGTGGCACTGCAGTGTCACGCAGGATGTCCCGTCCAAAAAACCCTCCCCAAACAGCACATGACGCAAAGAAAAAAAGAGGCGCAATGAGGTAGCTGTGTGAGTAAGATTAGCGACCCTAGTGGCCGACACAAACACCGGGCCCATCTAGGAGTGGCACTGCAGTGTCACGCAGGATGGCCCTTCCAAAAAACCCTCCCCAAACAGCACATGACGCAAAGAAAAAAAGAGGCGCAATGAGGTAGCTGTGTGAGTAAGATTAGCGACCCTAGTGGCCGACACAAACACCGGGCCCATCTAGGAGTGGCACTGCAGTGTCACGCAGGATGTCCCTTCCAAAAAACCCTCCCCAAACAGCACATGACGCAAAGAAAAAAAGAGGCTTTTTACTGATATTTGGTGTTTTGGATTTGACATGCTCTGTACTATGACATTGGGCATCGGCCTTGGCAGACGACGTTGCTGGCATTTCATCGTCTCGGCCATGACTAGTGGCAGCAGCTTCAGCACGAGGTGGAAGTGGATCTTGATCTTTCCCTAATTTTGGAACCTCAACATTTTTGTTCTCCATATTTTAATAGGCACAACTAAAAGGCACCTCAGGTAAACAATGGAGATGGATGGATTGGATACTAGTATACAATTATGGACGGGCTGCCGAGTGCCGACACAGAGGTAGCCACAGCCGTGAACTACCGCACTGTACTGTGTCTGCTGCTAATATATAGACTGGTTGATAAAGAGATAGTATACTCGTAACTAGTATGTATGTATAAAGAAAGAAAAAAAAACCACGGTTAGGTCACTGGTATATACAATTATGGACGGGCTGCGGAGTGCCGACACAGAGGTAGCCACAGCCGTGAACTACCGCACTGTACTGTGTCTGCTGCTAATATATAGACTGGTTGATAAAGAGATAGTATACTCGTAACTAGTATGTATGTATAAAGAAAGAAAAAAAAACCACGGTTAGGTCACTGGTATATACAATTATGGACGGGCTGCGGAGTGCCGACACAGAGGTAGCCACAGCCGTGAACTACCTCACTGTACTGTGTCTGCTGCTAATATATAGACTGGTTGATAAAGAGATAGTATACTCGTAACTAGTATGTATGTATAAAGAAAGAAAAAAAAACCACGGTTAGGTCACTGGTATATACAATTATGGACGGGCTGCGGAGTGCCGACACAGAGGTAGCCACAGCCGTGAACTACCGCACTGTACTGTGTCTGCTGCTAATATATAGACTGGTTGATAAAGAGATAGTATACTCGTAACTAGTATGTATGTATAAAGAAAGAAAAAAAAACCACGGTTAGGTCACTGGTATATACAATTATGTACGGGCTGCCGAGTGCCGACACAAAGGTAGCCACAGCCGTGAACTACCGCACTGTACTGTGTCTGCTGCTAATATAGACTGGTTGATAAAGAGATAGTATACTACTAATATTATATACTGGTGGTCAGGTCACTGGTCACTAGTCACACTGGCAGTGGCACTCCTGCAGCAAAAGTGTGCACTGTTTAATTTTAATATAATATTATGTACTCCTGGCTCCTGCTATAACCTATAACTGGCACTGCAGTAGTGCTCCCCAGTCTCCCCCACAATTATAAGCTGTGTGAGCTGAGCAGTCAGACAGATATATAATAAGATGATGCAGCACACTGGCCTGAGCCTGAGCAGTGCACACAGATATGGTATGTATGTGACTGAGTCACTGTGTGCTGTGTATCGCTTTTTTCAGGCAGAGAACGGATTATAAATAAAAGTGGTGGTCACTGGTGACTATCAGCAAAACTCTGCACTGTACACTACTGAGTACTCCTAATGCTCCCCAAAATTAGTAAATCAAGTGTCTAAACGGAGAGGACGCCAGCCACGTCCTCTCCCTATCAATCTCAATGCACGTGTGAAAATGGCGGCGACGCGCGGCTCCTTATATAGAATCCGAGTCTCGCGATAGAATCCGAGCCTCGCGAGAATCCGACAGCGTCATGATGACGTTCGGGCGCGCTCGGGTTAACCGAGCAAGGCGGGAAGATCCGAGTCGCTCGGACCCGTGAAAAAAAACATGAAGTTCGTGCGGGTTCGGATTCAGAGAAACCGAACCCGCTCATCTCTAGTACGGATTAAGGGGGGGTTCCAGCAGCAGAGCCGGATTAGGGAGGGGGGGGGCAGGGGGTACGTACCGTTGGCCCCACAGTTTTAGGGGGCCCCCCGGCTCGAGTAGCTCTGTCCCATCTCAGAAGCTCCCCCATCCTACCAGCAACAGCGGCAGCATTGTGCTACAGTCAGCACACGCTGCTGTGTATTGGCAGGTCTGTGGTATTACAGGGAGGCAGCAGTCTCCCTGCTTTCTTCTGCCTGTGCGGGTGTGTAGGGGGGAGCGACCACCCCCTCTGGATTTAGCCCTAGCTGAGGGGCCAAAATCCCATTTAAAAAACAAAAATCGGAATTTGCATAAGGGGGCGTGGCCGCGCGTCCCGCGATTAGGCCACGCCCCTAACCCCACAGCAGGCACAGCAATGAGATAGGGCTCCCCTGTCTCAAGTGCCCTGGGCCCCCCGGACTCATAATCAGCCCCTGGGGGCATGCCAGCAGCTCACAGAGCGCTGGGCATGCCCCCTCACTGACGAAAACGGGGCCCTCCCGTGAAGCCACGCCCCCTTTTCGCCGAGTGTGTGTGTGTCCCTCCTTCTGCCTGAAGACAGCTCCTGCAGAAAGCTGGGAGGTATGCACCCCTGCCTGTGCCATGCCCATACTATCTGCTTCTGCTCCTAGTCTCCTGTAGATTTGGCCAGATCTGTGACTCATTTGACTAACTCCGCCCAGTCTTGTGACTCCGCCCAGCGTTAGCAAATGAATCACAAAGTCACAGAATAGTATTATATAGGAGATAGAATCCAATAGAGCACGGCACTCAGAGACAGCAATGGTGAAAATAGATTTTATGTTGAAGTGTCAACAATTGTTTCGGAGTAACACACTCCGTCGTCAGGACAGCATAGTAACAGCCAGGTAACAGACATACAAACATTTACCCCCATAAATACCTGTACCACCTCATATGCCACAGCCCGCAGAGTTCGCGCCCGCACTCCTGTTCCCAGGCTGACTTCCGCACATACACTTCCGGTCCCTACGTCAGCCGTCGCCAAGGAAACCACAGCATGCGTTCCACCCGGCGGCAGCCTACGTCTCAGGATTGCCAGGATGCCGGAAGCCGCATCTCAGGGATACAGGGGGCTAAAACGAAAACAGCAAGGGTTAAAGCATAATTGTGAAAAATACAATAAAAATACAAACATACAGAAATAGCATGGATCCATAGCATACACCATACCAGGAGCCCCCAAAGCAGATAATAAAATACAAAACAGTATTATTATAAACAGAAACACACTAGCGAATTCCAGTTAATTTTTTCATTTAAACCACCCGGAAAACTAGTTCCGAGTCTAGTGATCCATCTAGCTTCATTAACAAGTAGGAGTTTAGCTCTGTCACCACCCTTCAAGCTAACGGGGACGTGATCAATCATAAAAGAGCGAAGGGAATCCAAGGTATGGCCTGACTGCTTAAAGTGTTTCGCAACTGGTTGATCTACACTCTTTCCTTCCAGAATTAATTTAATGGCGGATCTGTGTGCTGCCATACGTTCAGAGAATTTACGAATTGTCTGGCCAACATAATGTAGGCCACATGGGCAAACAATAATGTACACCACATATGATGTAGAGCATGTCAGAATAAACCTAATATCATACTGTTTATCACAGTGAGGGTGTTTAAACGATTTACAATGTAACATGTATCTACAAATGGTGCACCCGCTGCACCGGTAGCAGCCAGGTGCTTTAAAACACACATTAGGATTATTGATTAGACCCATGCCAGTGATGTCTGTTCGGACAACTCTATCCCTTATGTTCCTTCCACGACGGAAGGACATCAAGGGAGTATATCTGTGAAAAACTTTAAGTTCAGGATCAGAGGAGATAATTGGCCATAAGGCCTTAGTTGCTCTCCTGATAATGGGACTAGAAGTCGTGAAATCACTAGAAAACGGAATCCTATTGGTAAGATGTTTAGTAATAGGATCTAATAAAGATTGGCGAGACATATTAAGCACTTTATCTTTCTGACTTTTAAGAGTGATGGGGTCATATCCACGAGAGACAAACTTGTCTATCAGTAAATCAAGCTCAGCAGGAATAGTGGACGGATTTGAAGCAATCCGCGCCACTTGCATCATCTGAGAACGCGGTAGTCCCATCTTTAGCGATTAAGGATGATGACTGGAAGCCAACAGAAGAGTGTTACGTTCTGTGGGCTTATGGAAAACCTCAGTACACAATTTACCCTCAAGCAACTTAACTTTTACATCTAAAAAATGTACTTCCTCGTTACTACAAACATAGGTAAATTTGATAGAGGACTCAGAACCGTTGATCTTATCAATATAATTCACAAAAGTATCCTCGCCACCTCCCCATAACAAGAAAATATCGTCTATATAGCGACAATACATCAAAATATTGTCACCAATATCCGAATTCTCAAAAAAGATTTCACGTTCTTGATCGAACATGAAAATATTCGCATATGACGGGGCCACAGGGGACCCCATCGCACACCCTCTAAGCTGCAAAAAAAAGGAACCATCAAACAAAAAATAATTACGTTTAAGGGTTAACTCAAGTAAAGACAAAAATAAATCATGATCAAACAAATGCAGCGAAAGTTCAGTCATCAGGAACTTCTTCATAGCTTCAAGGCCTTCAGCATGCAGAATCGCTGTGTATAGGCTACATATGTCTAAACAGCATAGTAGGGTTCCAGCAGGGATGTTCGGGAGGTCTTGGATCTTTTTGAGAAAAGAAGTAGTGTCTTTCAGAAAAGTGGCCTGATGGATAAGTAGAGGCTGAAGGATAGAGTCCAGTAACTGGGCCACCGACCGGTATAATGAATCTGGAGCCGAAATGATCGGACGTCCGGGGGGGGGGGGTTCAGGATTCTTGTGTAGCTTGGGAAGCGTGTATAGAATGGGTACTTTAGGATGTTTGATGGTTAAGGCTTTATATACTTTGTCAGGAAGTTTGCCAGACTCTTTAGCTACTTTGAGAATCCCCTCAAGTTCTTTCTGAAACCTGCACGTAGGGTCAGTTGACAACCTCTGGTAAACTTCCGTATCAGCCAATTGGGAATATATCTCATCTCTATAGTACTGTACATCCAACACAACAATTGCCCCGCCTTTATCGGCGGACCTGATCACAATATCATTATAAGATGCAAGGGCATTAAGAGCCTGAGTCTCTGCTTTGGACAAGTTGAATTTCACCTTAGCAGGAGCAGATGTAAATTTAGTAATTGAATCATCAAGAAGTCTATGAAAAGACTTCAACGAAGCATTGGTGGATACCGGATCAAAGGTTGATCTTGAGGAACGTTTCAGAAAATTAGAGAAAACAGAAGATTCCATACCATCTGGTGAATGCTGGAAATATTCCTTGAGTCTCAATTTACGGGAAAAGGCATGAAGATCCTTGGACCAGTTAAAGGAGTCATACAGATTGGTAGGAACAAAACTCAGTCCCTTGCTCAGAACTGAAATTTGAGCTTCATCCAGAGGACGTTGTGAGAGATTGAAGATTAGCGACGTTGTTGTTGTTGTTGTTTATGAGTTACGACCCTTACTCCTTTTGTTCTGGCCACCCCGGCGGGTGGCAGAGATGATGTAGGGTTTAGTATTGCCCGGGTGTGCTCTCCTAAAGGGGCATCCCTGCTGGCTGCAATATCATCACCTTCAGAGGCCGCAAACTCGCTATCAGAGCTAGAATGGGGCAAATTTCTGGCCTGTGTTGGAGATTTTTTATGCCATGGTCTTCTAGCTCTCGGGAATTTACGAGGTGCGTTGGAGGGTTCACCCCCTGCCAACCAACGATACACCTGATAATCTTCATAGTCCGCATCCACGACCATCTTTTTATTTCTCTTAAATTTAAGCAGCTCTTTCTTATACTGCAGGCACTGTGATTCCAATTTTCTCATCCAATCCTGGGACGTATCCTCTTCCAGGGTCTTAATATGGTCTCGTTCAAATATATTGATTTTAGATCTGGTAGCTGATAATTCATGATTTGCTTTGTCAATTACTAAAATCATCAGGTCAAAAGCGCATTTATTCAGTATGGCTATCCATTTGCGTACAAAGACTGGGTTGTTACGTCCGATAGTCGGGACATTGCGGACCCTAAACCCTCTCAGGATTTAATGTTCCCTGAAGTATTCAGAAAGGGACGTTGCATGCGATAGTCAGTCTCCCTGCGCTTTAGTCTCCAGAGTTGGTGAAATAGAGTCTCAGCATTATGTGTAGTGTCAGAGTCATCCAAAGGCTCCTTAACCAAGATTTGGTTAATCTCAGTTTCAGAGAAACTGAATGCCTCACCCATATCCATGATCCTAGTAAAACGACAGCCAGGGGCATCATGGAAGGTGGATGCTGGATCTTCCATGCTCAGCGAACAAATTCAAAAATAACTTAGAGAGTAGAAGGCTGTAATAGTTAACAAACGTAGAAAAACAGCCAGGGTGCCATGCAACGAGTGCTTAAATGAAAAGCACTAACATATAGATACAGCAGCAGCCGGCACTCCTAAAGTCCAAACAACATGCTCAGGTGCCAGAGTAGTGGTCATACAGAATCCAATAGAGCACGGCACTCAGAGACAGCAATGGTGAAAATAGATTTTATGTTGAAGTGTCAACAATTGTTTCGGAGTAACACACTCCGTTGTCAGGACAGCATAGTAACAGCCAGGTAACAGACATACAAACATTTACCCCCATAAATACCTGTACCACCTCATACTACACAGCCGCGTTCGCGCCCGCACTCCTGTTCCCGGGCTGAATTTTGCACATACACAGAGTGTAGATCAACCAGTTGCGAAACACTTTAAGCAGTCAGGCCATACCTTGGATTCCCTTCGCTCTTTTATGATTGATCACGTCCCGTTAGCTTGAGGGGTGGTGACAGAGCTAAACTCCTACTTGTTAAAGAAGCTAGATGGATCACTAGACTCGGAACTAGTTTTCTGGGTGGTTTAAATGAAAAAATGAACTGGAATTCGGTAGTGTGTTTCTGTTTATAATAATACTGTGTATGGTGTATGCTATGGATCCATGCTATTTCTGTATGTTTGTATTTTTATTGTATTTTTCACAATTATGCTTTAACCCTTGCTGTTTTCGTTTCAGCCCCCTGTATCTCTGAGATGCGGCTTCCGGCGTCCTGGCGATCCTGAGACGTAGGCTGCCGCCGGGTGGAACGCATGCTTTGGTTTCCTTGGCGACGGCTGACGTAGGGACCGGAAGTGTATGTGCGGAAGTAAGCCCGGGAACAGGAGTGCGGGCGCGAACACGGCGGGCTGTGGCGTATGAGGTGGTACAGGTATTTATGGGGGTAAATGTTTGTATGTCTATTACCTGGCTGTTACTATGCTGTCCTGACGATGGAGTGTGTTACTCCGAAACAATTGTTGACACTTCAACATAAAATCTATTTTCACCATTGCTGTCTCTGAGTGCCGTGCTCTATTGGATTCTGTATGACCACTACTCTAGCACCTGAGCATGTTGTTTGGACTTTAGGAGTGCCGGCTGCTGCTATATATATATATATATATATTTTATTTTATTTTTTTCCTAAGGTGCAATATACTAATATAGTATTCCTAAGGTGCACAAAAATGCACAGAGGCCCCCTGGTAGACCCATTATGTCTGCTAGAGGGTCCCTGTTTTAACCTCTTGCTGCTTACTTAGAATCTTACCTTCAGTCTTGCATACAGCATACTTTCACGCATCTTAAAGATTCAAATATGCTGTTAAATAAGTTTTCTCCGGGAGGGTCCACAGGTTATCCACAGGATAACATTGGGATATGATGGAGCGACAGCGGATTGGCACCAAACAATCACAAGCTTTCTGGCCTCCCAGGATGCAACGGGCTCGTCCATATAATACCGCCCAGAGCCGTAACTAGGTGTGGGCAGTTGGTGCTTTGCCCACAGCGCATTTTCCCTGTGGGCGCACCTTCCGCTGTCCGCATACACCGTGACTATTAGCCGGCCCCCTACCTTCAGACACCTGCTGCGCGGGCCGCTGTGTATATTACAGCAGGCAGCGCTGATCAGGCAGTCTATACCCGTGTGCTTCGTCCCCCCAGCTGCTCTTGCAAAGTGTGACAGCAGCGGAGAACTGCCGCTTAGGTCGCAGCAGGTCTCAGGGGATCCACGGCGCTGGCTGAGCTGAGCTGATCGGCTCTCCATCAACCAACAGGAAAGCAAGCTGTGGCAGGTCCGTTTTGAAACTTGTTATCTCCGCTCCTACAAGGCTCCTAATCACGGGACCGGTATCTTTGTAAAGATGAGACTCTCTAGTTTTCGGGGGTACCAAAGGCAAGTCAGTGGACCACATAGAAGCAGAGATAAATAGCATTAAAGTCGGCGGCATTGACCCGGGAATTGCGGGGAAGGGGGTGGGGGGATTAGGGGGTTAGGGGTGTTTGCTGCAACATTCACTTGCTAATGGCCGGCGGGAGAGGGGGTGACAGTGAGCTTTGGGAGGGGAAGGGCTGTGTGAATGCATAATAAATGAGTGTGTCGGTAAGTATGTGTGCCAGTTAGGGCTGGGCATCGGTCAGTAAGTGGTATCTTCTGTGTGTCTGTAAGGGGTATCTTTGTTACTAAAGTGTGTCTATCAGTAGTATGTATAATGACGTGCGAGTAATGTCAGCAAGGGCTGCTTGTGTCAGTAAATGGTATATATTTTAAGGGGTGTCCATGTCAGTGTGTTTGTGTCAATAAGCAGTATCTGTCACTAAGTGGTATCCGTGTCAATAAGTGTCTGTCAGGTAGTGTGTGTGTCTGTCAGTAAGATGTGTCACTAAGTGTATCTGTGTCAGTCAGCTCTTGTGTCAGTGCGTTTGTGTTAGCAAGTGGTATCTGTAAGTATTGGGTAACTGTGTCAGTAAGCGTTGTCTGTGTCAGAAAGCAGTATCTGTGTTAGAAAGTGGTGTCTGTCAGTAAGGTGTCTGTATGCAGGGCAGTAACTAGGTGTGGGCGGATGGTGCCTAGTACACAGCGCACTTGTGCTGTGGGCGCACCATCCGAATACACCCCCATTGGCCGCCACCAGCTGCAGCGCTGCCTGCTTCCATTTTTTAACCGTAGCGTTGCGCCCAGCTGCCTCTGCCAGACGCATCGCTGCTGATATACAATAGCCGTCAGCGCTGGGCAGCAGTCTCAGTCTCCACTCCTCCCCCCTCCTCTTCCACTCGTGCAGCAGCCCAGTGTCCTTCCAGCATACAGGCTGGTCCAGGGACACACCTCCTCCCAACAGGGAGCCGCACAGGGGATGCCGGGAGGACGGGTTTGAACAGGGACATCCCCCGCCACTGCCGCCATGGCTGCCCGCACTCCCATGAAGAGGAAGCTCGGCTCCGCCACCGCTGCTGCTGGGTGAGTGCACTGCTGCCACCATTACATAGGTACCTGTGTGCATGTCTCTCCGCCATGTGCTCAGGCTAGGCTCCCAGTACTGGTGCTTAGCTGCTGCTGCTCATGTAAATTAAGCCACAGCATCTCTAACCCTCTCCCACCTTTCTCTCCCTCTCCCTCTCCCACCCCTCTCTCTCTCTCTCTCTCTCTCTCTCTACCAGCCACCTTTCATTCTCTCTCCCTCCCAACCCTATTTCTCCCCCCCTCTCTCTCTCTCTCTCGTGACTCTAGCTGCCGTAATGTGTGATAGGGGCTCTACCTGGAGTAATTTGTGTAAGTGGCGCTACTGTGCGGTGTAATTTGAATCATGGAGACTATTGTGCAGCTTAATATGGCTTAATATGATTTGGTATTATTTTGTGGCCCCCGCCCCTTCTCCATGAAGTCATACCCCTATATTCTTGGCGCGCACTGGCCCTCCTATAAATATGGGGGGGGGGGGGGGGGGCGCCGATGCTGTTTCTTGCACACAGCGCTAAAATGTCTAGTTACGGCACTGATACCGCCCACCGACTCAGTCAAATCAGTTTTTTGTTTGTTGCGGCAGGAGCCAGGCCATGGTCACAGGGCTGCTGTTTTTTGGCAGCCCTAAGCTTTATTTGATTTATTTTATAGTCTTACTATGTGTGCTGAGTGATCTTTCCTAACAGCGTCTTACACTCATATTGGAAAGAGTCGCTCCAACAACTCTCCGCCGGGTCACAACAACGCTTACCCATGGTACAAGTGCTGTCTCGACGGGCGTCTGTGTCGGATGTAAATAGCAGGTCCAGCAGATGTTACCAGGCTGTGGCCAGAGCTCGGGGAGAAGGTAAGACATCAGTTTCACTTAGAAGGGGAATACGGACACAGGCGCACTGTTTGGGAGGAGACTACCAAACAGTAGCTGATGCGCCGCCACCACGGGTGCTCCAGTGCTAGGCCTTAGGGATCAGTAGGCGCCAGGATTAGTTTGAGGCTGCGATCCCTATGGTTGATGTCAGCGGTGGGGAGTCAGACGCTCTCCTGGTCGCCCCTCCCCCCAGTTCATGACCAGTTACCGTGCGTCTCCCGCCATGAACTGAATACCTCACTTCGTCTCAGACACTACCACGAGGGGACTCGGTCGCAGCATAGGCCGCTGCATCTGTATACACTAAAGTTTACCGCTAGAGACCAGGTCGCAGACATGAGCATCTGCATGCACTAACGTTCACTGAGCGTCTGTGTCCACTAAAAATACCGGAGCAGCAGTGTACACTAGAAGCATCTGGATCCACTCAGCCTTTGCTAACGTATTGATCGATCCTGGAAGTAGGGTGAGTCTCCCTGTATCCCAATCTACAGAGTATGGGTTATACAGCACTAAATTTCTATCTACAGTACTTTTTGTCAGTACAAATAGTTACATTTAGTGCCTATTGCATATAAGTTGATATACAATACTGTGGTTTTCTCTGCAATTGCGTCTGAATACATTAAGATAACTGTATAGAACAGAATACAGTAGATGTACTCCTACATACTTGAAATATGTTTGTAGTTGATAATATGCTCATATGACTAATATATAACATGCGACTGACTGCTAGTGTGATTGCTGACTTTATATATGTTTGTCAGTGTTTTCTTCTGAATCTCAATGCTGGTGCTTGGGTTGGGGTCAGATTGATATCACTTTTATACATGTAAAGTGTTTTCAGTCACAATTTGTGTAGTATACTGTGAAAAAGCTGATTGTTTATCATGTCTAAGAGCGGCAAAGGTGACGAGGTTACATTATCAGTAACACCAACACTCATAACATGTTTATCCTGCAAGGTGGGGTTATCAACACAAACTCTGGCACATGATGGGTTATGTGCAAATTGTTTTGCGTTTCAGCAGATGGCAAGGCAGATCCCTGTTCAACGACAAGTAGATCCACCTTGGGCCGTGTTTGCACAAACTTTATCCAGTATAGCTGACAGGTTGGTCCCTGCAGTTTCAACCTCAGGAATAGGGTACACTATTAACCCAAACATGCAGCTCCCATCTTATGGTATAGTCCCTACAGCTTCTACTAATCAATAAGCTGATAAACCAAGGGTAAATATATCATCAAATTCACAGGCTACACAGGATGATACAACAGATGATGATTTCATATACTCTACTTCACCATATGAAGAACAAGTGAAGGGCTTCAGCTCAGAGGACATAGCTGAGTTAATTGGAGCAATGGAGACTATTCTGTCTCTAGAGGATTCAGCTGAGCCAATAATTAAAACTAAGGCACATGTGTTTAAACGTCCCAAAACAGGGTTGAGTTTCCAGGGTCAGAGGAACTGACAGAAATTATGAAGGAACCTTGGGCTATGCCCAATAAGAAATACAGAATTCCCAAAAAATGGGATTCTTACTACCCTTTTCCAACTGGGGACTGTTTAAAAAGAGAAGTGCCTCCTAAGGTAGATACGCACGTCATTCGATTAGTGCGTTAATCTATTTTTTGCCTTTGCCATCTACGTAATTAAATGATGTCACAGACAGAAGAGTTGATGGTTTTTTGAAAAACATATTTTCTCTGTCAGGGGCAGTCTTAAGGCCAGCTATGGCCTCAGCCTGGATGGCAAAAGCAGTAGTGGAATGGGCTGAAGAACTGGAAAATGGGCTCTCAGCACCTACTAGGGAGCAGGAGTCACATTTATCCCATATGAAACAGGCTGCGCTATTCCTAGATGAAGCAGCAATGGATATGGGTACAATTGCTTCTACAGCATCAGCCTTAACGGTAGCTTCTCGCAGAGCAATTTGGCTACGTACTTGGAAAGCTGATTCAGAATCCAAAAAGGCTCTGGAAGCTTTGCCTTTTGTTGGGAACATTCTTTTTGGTTAGGAACTAACAGATATTCTGGAGTCAGAAGCTAAATACAAGAAGGTCAGGTTTCCTGCCAGTTATAACCCTAAGCCTAAGGGCTCAGGATTTCGGCCATTTCGGTGGCAAGGTAAAACAAAAGGTAAAAATGAATCAAAGCAAACCCAGTACAATAAGTCTGGTAAAGCAAAGAAGCAATGGGCTACTAGAGGGCCAGCTTCCAAACCAGAACAGAAACCATCAGCCTGACGGTGCGGGCCTCCACTTGGGGGACTCCAAGGTAGGGGGCCGTCTTCTTCAGTTTGAACACATATGGCAGCAGTCGACAACAGACGCTTGGGTGCAAGAAGTGGTATCTCTGGGTTATGTTTTCCCTTTCAAGAAGCAGCCTCCTCTAAGGTTTTTTTGCACCAGCCTGTCTCAAATAGAGACAAAGGCCAGAGCACTGCAAGAAGCAGTGCAGAAATTGCTTCAGTCAGGGGTAATTATTCCAGCACAACGGGGGCAGGGGTTTTACTCCAACCTATTTTTGGTCCAGAAACCAAATGGGTCATTTCGGCCCATCCTCAATATCAAACTGTTAAACAAATACATTTGGGTCCCAAGGTTCCACATGGAAATGTTACGCTCCATAGTTTTGGCCATGGAACCAGGGGATTACATGGTATCTCTGGATATACAGGATGCTTACCTGCATGTGCCTATAGCATTGTCCCATCAGTGTTACCTCAGGTTCGCTATCCTCCAACAACATTTTCAATTCCAGGCATTACCCTTTGGGTTAGCCAAAGCTCCCAGTGTATTTACCAATATCATGGTGGTTATGGCAGCTTATCTCCGCAAGCAGGGGATAAGGATTTTCCCATACCTCGACGATCTTTTAATCCTGGCACAATCCCAGGAATTGCTCTTGAGCCATCTCCAACAGACAATAAATTGTCTACAGAAACATGGGGGTATATTTACTAAAAATCGTATTTTTCAGAATGAGGTTAAAGTTCAAACACAAATGACATCGAAAGTGTAAATTTGCAACTTTTTGAATTTATTACGACTAATTTACTAAACTGTCGTATTCTGCATTTTCGTGTTGTCCGATGTCGATGTCATTCGTATTTTTTGGCAGTGTTTTACGGGAGTGAATAGTAAAACACTGCCGACATTAACACAATGAATCTCGGCCGGATCTGTGAGATCCATGCAGGGCTTCATTGTGCACCTTTCGGGAAAAAAAATAACATTGTTACAAATCTTTAAAAAAAATATGTGGGGTCCCCCCCCCCTAAGCAAAACCAGCCTCGGGCTCTTTGAGCCGGTCCTGGTTGACAAAATATGGGAGGGAAAATGACAGGGGTTCCCCCATATTTCATAAACCAGCACCGGGCTCCGTGCCTGTTCCTGGTTCCAAAAATACGTGGGACAAAAAGTGTAGGGGTCCCCCGTATTTTTGAAACCAGCACCGGGCTCCACTAGCCAGGTACATAATGCCACAGCCGGGGGACACTTTTATACTGGTCCCGGCGGCCCTGGCATTACATACCCAACTAGTCACCCCTGGCTGGGGTACCCTGGAGGAGTGGGAACCCCTTAAATCAAGGGGTCCCCCCCCTCCAGCCACCCAAGGGCCAGGGGTGAAGCCCGAGGCTGTCCCCCCCTCATCCAAGGGCGGCAGATGGGGGGCTGATAGCCTTTTGAAAAAAAATGTGAATATTGGTTTTAGTAGCAGTACTACAAGTCCCAGCAAGCCTCCCCCGCAAGCTGGTACTTGGAGAACCACAAGTACAAGCATGCAGTGGAAAACCTGGCCCGCTGGTACCTGTAGTACTACTACTAAAAAAATACCCCCAAAAAAACAGGACACACACACGTGACAGTATAAGTTTATTACATACATGCACACCTCCAAACATACATATTTACCTATGTTCACACGAGGCTCGGTCCTCTTCTCCATGTAGAATCCTAGGGGTACCTGTGAAAAAAATTATACTCGCATAATCCAGTGTCCCTTCTGTTCTTTGTATAATCCACGTACTTGGCAAAACAAAAAAACGGAAACCCGACCACGCACTGAAAGGGGCCCCATGTTTACACATGGGACCCCTTTCCCCGACTGCCAGGACCCCCCCTGACTACTGTCAAAGAGGGTCCCTTCAGCCAATCAGGGAGCGCCGCGTCGTGGCACCCTCCTGATTGGCTGTGTGATCCTGTAGTGTCTGTGAGGCAGCACACGGCAGATATACAATGTAGCGCCTATGCGCTCCATTGTATCCAATGGTGGGAACTTTGTGGTCAGCGGTTGACCGAAAGTAACCTCACCGCTGATCGCAAAGTTCCCACCATTGGATACAATGGAGCGAATAGGCGCAACATTGTATCTCTGCCGTGTGCAGCCTGACAGATACTACAGGAGCACACAGCCAATCAGGAGAGTGCCACGACGTGGCGCTCCCTGATTGGCTGAAGGGACCCTCTTTGACAGGAGTCAGGGGGGTCCTGGCAGTCGGGGAAAGGGGTCCCATGTGTAAACATGGGACCCCTTTCAGTGCGTGGTCGGGTTTCCGTTTTTTTGTTTTGCCAAGTACGTGGATTATACAAAAAACAGAAGGTACACTGGATTATGTGAGTATCATTTTTTTCACAGGTACCCCTAGGATTCTACATGGAGAAGAGGACCGAGCCTCGTGTGAACATAGGTAAGTATGTATGTTTGGAGGTGTGCATGTATGTAATAAACTTATACTGTCACAGTGTGTGTGTCCTGTTTTTTTGGGGGTATTTTTTTAGTAGTAGTACTACAGGTACCAGCGGGCCCGGTTTTCCACCGCATGCTGGTACTTGTGGTTCTCCAAGTACCAGCTTGCGGGGGAGGCTTGCTGGGACTTGTAGTACTGCTACTAAAAACAATATTCACATTTTTTTCAAAAGGCTATCAGCCCCCCATCCGCCGCCCTTGGATGGGGGGGGACAGCCTCGGGCTTCACCCCTGGCACTTGGGTGGCTGGAGGAGGGGGACCCCTTGATTTAAGGGGTTCCCACTCATCCAGGGTACCCTGGCCAGTGGTGACTAGTTGGGTATGTAATGCCGGAACCAGTATAAAAGTGTCCCCCGGCTGTGGCATTATGTACCTGGCTAGTGGAGCCCGGTGCTGGTTTCAAAAATACGGGGGACCCCTACGCTTTTTGTCCCCCCTATTTTTGGAACCAGGACCAGGCGCAGAGCCCGGTGCTGGTTTATGAAATATGGGGGAACCCCTGTCATTTCCCCCCCCCATATTTTGTCAACCAGGACCGGCTCAAAGAGCCCTAGGCTGGTCTTGCTTAGGAGGGGGGACCCCACGCATTTTTTTCCAGAAAATTTAACACTTTCCCACCCCTTCCCACTGATAAACATGCACGGATCTCATGGATCCGTGCATGCCTATCAGAACACGGTAAAAAAAAGCAGGTCTATTTTAAATTTGCTTTTTTTTACGATTTGTATTTTTTCACGACAGTGTTTGGCTATTGCCGGCAGTGTTCGTGAAATACACTTTTTAGTAAATTACCGAGTTGTATCAAAAAACAGTCGTATTTGACCGATGGTGTATTCATTCGTATTTCTTTTCTTTGACTTCCAAAAAAATACGAATGCCCTCATCACTGCCGAGATTTGAGTTTAGTAAATTCCCGAGATGACACTTTGAAGAAAAAACACCATCTCGGTCAAAATCGGGACCTTAGTAAATATACCCCATGGATGGCTCATAAATTGGGCAAAGTCGTCTCTGATTCCGTCACAACGGATGATTCACTTAGGGGCTGTTTTGGATTCAAGTCTGCAGAAAATATTTTTACCTCGGGAAAAGATATCCAAGGTGCAGTTAATGATTCAGGAATTGTTGCACAGTCAAACAATATCAGTTCACACGGCAATGCGAGTGATGGGGTTGATGGTATCAACATTCGACATGGTGGAATATGCACAGTTCCACTCAAGACCTTTGCAACATCTGATTCTGACCAGATGGAATGGAGTACATCAGACAATAAAGAAACAAATGATGGTACTACCAGTAAAGGTAAAAAGGTCATTAGCCTAGTGGCTACAGACATCCCATCTAGGCAAGGGGAGACCATTTTGGATATCAGATTGGGAGATCCTGACAACGGATGCCAGTCTTCAGAGCTGGGGAGCAGTGTCCGGAAAATTGTGGTTCCAGGGACAATGTACCACAGAAAAAAAGTTGCCTGCCAATAAATCTGTTGGAACTCCGGGCCATATACATGGCACTGATTCAGGCAAAGGACATTCTGCCAGGAAAACCAGTCCAGATCTGCTCGGACAATGCAACGGCAGTAGTGTACCTCAACCATCAGGGAGGAACTCGCAGCCAAAGAGCAATGAAAGAGGTAAGTCACATACTAAAGTGGGCAGAACTTTATCTTCCAGGATTGTCCGCAGTGTTTCTGGAGTCTAAAACTGGGAAGCGGACTTTCTCAGTCAACACACCATTCGCGCAACCGAAAGGGCTCTACACCCGGAAGTATTTCAGACTATAGTAGACAAGAGGGGGTTGCCAGAGATAGATCTCATGGTGTCCAGTCTGAACAGCAAAGTTCCGGCATACGGGTCAAGAACAAAAGACCCCAGAGCGATCCTTGTGGACGCTCTGTCAGTGAAATGGGAATTTCATCTGGTGTATATGTTTCCTCCAATCTCCCAGATTCCCAAGGTGGTAAGGAAAATAAAGCAAGCAAGGGGTGCCGTGATTCTAATAGCTCTGGCTTGGCCCAGAAGGCATTGGTACATAGATCTGCAGAGGATGTCGATGGATGCTCCAATTCTGCTCCCTCAACGTCCATATCTACTAATGCAGGGTCCTTGTTATCACAGGCATCTGGATCGGCTGTCTTTGACGGCGTGGCTGTTGAAACCTCTATCCTAAAGTCAAGAGGTTTTTCACAACAGGTAATTCAAACAATGCTCAGAGCAAGGAAACCCTCCTCGGCTCACATTTATCACTGAATATAACAAGCTTATATTTATTGGTGCAGTGGAAGAAATATAGATCCAAGATCTTTCAGAGTATCCAGAATCTTAGATTTCCTTCAGGCAGGAATGGATAAGGGTTTGAAGGTGGCTTCCTTGAGAGTTCAAGTTTCAGCATGTATGACTGTATGGTTTCAAAAGAATATTGCCACTTTACAGGATGTGCATACTTTTTTCCAGGGAATGCTGTGCATTCAACCACCTTTTGTTCCTCCTGCAGTACCTTGGGATTTAAGTCTGGTCCTCAAACCCTTCAAGGGGCTCCGTTTGAACCACTTAAGAAAGTGGATCTTAAATGGTTGACAGCTAAAGTGCTCTTTCTACTGACTATGACATCAGCTAGAAGAGTATCAGATTTAGGAGCGCTGTCATGTAAATCTCCTTTTCTCATTTTTTATCCAGATAAAGCAGTTTCAGAACTAGGTCTGGCTATCATCCTAAGGTGGTATATAAGTTTCACCTTAATGAAGAAATTGTAGCCCAGGATTTTCAGGTATCTGGACTTTCTGCGGGAGAAGCGTCGCTGGACGTAGTCCGTGCATTAAGAATCTACGTAGATCGTACCAGTGCCATCAGAAAGACAGATTCTCTCTTCATTCTCTATGGATTTCACAAGAGGGGATGGCCTGCTACTAAACAGACGCTAGCAAGATGGCTTCGAATTACGATTTCAGAAGCATACTCTCGATCTGATCTCCCTGTTCCGGCTAATGTCTCTGCTCACTCTACACGTAAGGAAGGTCCTTTATGGGCAGCACAACATGGTGCTTCAGCAGAACAGATATGTAAGACAGCCACATGGTCTTCCATTAACACTTTCAATAGACATTATGCCTTGGATACCTTTGCCTCTCATGATGCTGAATTCGGGTGAAATGTTCTCCTGTCTAATCAGGAGCGTCTCCACCACTAAAAATTGCTTTGGGAATTCTCAATGTTATCCTGTGGATAACCTGTGGACACTGCCGGAGAAATATACGTTATGGTAAGAACTTACCATTGATAACGGTATTTCTCCTATGTCCACAGGTTTCCACAGGGATCCCACCCTGACGCACCTGATTTGAGAATCTTTATACTCACTAACCTCTTCCCTCTTGCATGGAAGGGTGTGCATGTGTGTTTTTCTCGCCTGAATAGGGTTCCACATAATGCTCCTGCCTAAATTCTTTGGAAATAACTGATTTGACTGAGTCGGTGGGCGGGATTATATGGACGAGCCCATTGCATCCTGGGAGGCCAGAAAGCTTGTGATCGTTTGGTGCCAATCCACTGTCGCTCCATCATATCCCAATGTTATCCTGTAGAAACCTGTGGACATAGGAGAAATACCATTATCAACGGTAAGTTATTTCCATAACGTATATATTTTGTCAATTTGTCGGTTCCAGAGGGCACTATCCTGGCTACACTTGATGTGGTCAGTTTGTACACCTGTATACCCCATGAGACGACGTTACAGGTGGTCAAAAGGTTATTAGTTGGCAATGTACATTATGTGGGGTCAGATGTTTAATTTTTTTCTGCTATTGCTCAATTTTACCCTGAGCAACAATTATTTTATGTTTGTCGGTAAATACTTTAGACAACTGACAGGCTGTGCGATGGGGTCCTCTGTGTCCCCTTCATTTGCCAACACATATATGTGGGACGTAGAATGCAGTCTGTTCTTTGAAAAACAGGATTTTGCACAACTGTTGTTTTTGTATTTCCGTTATATTGATGATTTGATACTTACGTGGCAGGGTACAGAAAAACAGCTTGAGGATTTAATTACAATACATACTTTGTCTTCCAGTCCTATCAAATTAACGCTGACAGTGAGTGAACAAGAAATATGTTATTTGGACATATATATTAGATTAGAAGCAGGTCAGATTGTTACCAACCTATATACTAAACCTATACACTAAACCTATTGACCGCAACACCCTGCTTCGCCTTGATAGTTTCCATCCTGCCCCTACAGTAAAAGGACTGCCCTACTCCCAATTTTTATGAGTGTGTAGGGTTAATAGTGAAAGCAATGGAAAGGTCAGACAATTGGACATAATGGAAGCTAAATTTAAGCAGAGAGGATATCCAGCTAAACTCTTAAAATCTGCTACAGCAAAAGCATTAATGAAAGATAGAACTGAATTACTGAATCCCAGGAAAGTTGATAAATCCCTGAATGCCATCACTTGGGTGAATGCATATAATTCCATTGGTACACATACTAGCAGCATGGCCAAAAAATGATGGTCAATAGTGACATCAGATACAGAACTACCAGTTTTACACAAAAAAAGACTTATGCCCAGTTACACCAGGGGGCGTAATATTCGTGATGTAGTGGTAAGAACGGACATTACAAATTTGAAAACACATTTTTTGACAAGAAAAAATGGTTGTCACAAATGTCTCGGTTGTACTACCTTTACCTACAGTACATGTTCCCACAGGACACCATCACACACCCGTTTTCGGGTAAAAAAATTCCAGTTAAATGGTCATTGACATTCAGTACCAAATTTGTTGTCTATGTGATAATGTGCCCATGTGGCACTTATTACATAGGGAAGACTGAGTGCCAATTTAAAACTCGTATGGCACAGCACAGGCAAGCTATATGCAATGCCCTTATTATGGGTGTTGCAGAACAACTTGTAGCAAGACACTTTTTAGAGCAGAAACATACTGTAACATGGCTATGTTAAGGCACAGGATAATTGACCATGTCCCAGAGTCTATCAGAGGGGGCAACAGAGGGAAGAAGCTTTTACAGCTAGAATCACAATGGATATATAGATTACAAACACTTCACCCCAGGGGCCTGAATGACTCACTGGGGCTTATCCATTTTTTGTGATTATTCCTTCTTAATTAGTGCTTTAGATATACTAAGTGCTCCATAAAAGTTAAGTGGCCCATATTTGATAGTGGTTATGAAACCATATTCCATAATGTATGTCTGGTAATTTTCCCATAAGTCCGTATGGGTATGTTCCAGGGTTTTCTCTGTATAGAGTATTGTGATCATAATTAGTGATGAGCGGGTTCGGTTTCTCGGAAACCGAACCCCCCCAACTTCACCCTTTTTACACGGGTCCGAGGCATACTTGGATTCTCCCGTATGGCTCGGTTAACCCGAGCGCGCCCGAACGTCATCATCCCGCTGTCGGATTCTCGCGAGATTCGGATTCTATATAAGCAGCCGCGGGTCGCCGCCATTTTCACTCGTGCATTGGAAATGTTAGGGAGAGGACGTGGCTGGCGTCCTCTCCGTTATTGTTGAACTTGATTGTGCACTATTGCTTAATTGTGGGGAGGGCTGGGGAGCAGCTGTATAATATAGGAGGAGTACAGTGCAGAGTTTTGCTGATCAGTGACCACCAGTATATAATATATAGCATTACGGTACAGTAGGCCACTGCTGTACCTACCTCTGTGTCGTCATTAAGTATACTATCCATCTAGAATCTATACTTGTGGTGCATTTCAGTTGTGCAGTTTGCTGACACAGTGACCACCAGTATACTATATATAGCAGTACGGTACGGAAGGCCACTGCTGTACCTACCTCTGTGTCGTCATTAAGTATACTATCCATCTACATTCTATACCTGTGGTGCATTTTAGTTTTGCAGTTTGCTGACACAGTGACCACCAGTATACTATATATACCAGTACGGTACGGAAGGCCACTGCTGTACCTACCTCTGTGTCGTCATTAAGTATACTATCCATCTACATTCTATACCTGTGGTGCATTTTAGTTTTGCAGATTGCTGACAGTGACCACCAGTATATATAGCAGTATGGTACGGAAGGCCACTGCTCTACCTACCTCTGTGTCGTCAAGTATACTATCCATCCATACCTGTGGTGCATTTCAGTTGTGCGCAGTATATATAGTAGTAGGCCATTGCTATTGATAGTTACTGGCATATAATTCCACACATTAAAAAATGGAGAACAAAAATGTGGAGGTTAAAATAGGGAAAGATCAAGATCCACTTCCACCTCGTGCTGAAGCTGCTGCCACTAGTCATGGCCGAGACGATGAAATGCCATCAACGTCGTCTGCCAAGGCCGATGCCCAATGTCATAGTAGAGAGCATGTAAAATCCCAAAAACAAAAGTTCAGTAAAATGGCCCAAAAATCAAAATTAAAAGCGTCTGAGGAGAAGCGTAAACTTGCCAATATGCCATTTACGACACGGAGTGGCAAGGAACGGCTGAGGCCCTGGCCTATGTTCATGGCTAGTGGTTCAGCTTCACATGAGGATGGAAGCACTCATCCTCTTGCTAGAAAAATGAAAGTCTTTAGCTGGCAAAAGCACAACAAAGAACTGTGCGTTCTTCTAAATCACAAATACCCAAGGAGAGTCCAATTGTGTCAGTTGCGATGCCTGACCTTCCCAACACTGGACGGGAAGAGCTTGCGCCTTCCACCATTTGCACGCCCCCTGCAAGTGCTGGAAGGAGCACCCACAGTCCAGTTCCTGATAGTCAAATTGAAGATGTCACTGTTGAAGTACACCAGGATGAGGATATGGGTGTTGCTGGCGCTGGGAAGGAAATTGACAAGGAGGATTCTGATGGTGAGGTGGTTTGTTTAAGTCAGGCACCTGGGGAGACACCTGTTGTCCGTTGGACGAATATGGCCATTAACATGCCTTGTCAAAATACAAAAAAAATCAGCTCTTCGGTGTGGAATTATTTCAACACAAATGCGGACAACAGGTGTCAAGCCGTGTGTTGCCTTTGTCAAGCTGTAATAAGTAGGGGTAAGGACGTTAACCACCTCGGAACATCCTCCCTTATACGTCACCTGCAGCGCATTCATCATAAGTCAGTGACAAGTTCAAAAACTTTGGGTGACAGCGGAAGCAGTCCACTGACCACTAAATCCCTTCCTCTTGTAGCCAAGCTCCTACAAACCACACCACCAACTCCCTCAGTGTCAATTTCCTCCTTACACAGGAAAGCCAATAGTCCTGCAGGCCATGTCACTGGCAAGTCTGACGAGTCCTCTCCTGCCTGGGATTCCTCCGATGCATCCTTGAGTGTAACGCCTACTGCTGCTGGCGCTGCTGTTGTAGCTGCTGAGAGTCGATCGTCATCCCAGAGGGGAAGTCGGAAGACCACTTGTACTACTTCCAGTAAGCAATTGACTGTCCAACAGTCCTTTGCGAGGAAGATGAAATATCACAGCAGTCATCCTGCTGCAAAGCAGATAACTCAGGCCTTGGCAGCCTGGGCGGTGAGAAACGTGGTTCCGGTATCCACCGTTAATTCAGAGGCAACTAGAGACTTGATTGAGGTACTGTGTCCCCGGTACCAAATACCATCTAGGTTCCATTTCTCTAGGCAGTAGATACCGAAAATGTACACAGACCTCAGAAAAAGACTCACCAGTGTCCTAAAAAATGCAGTTGTACCCAATATCCACTTAACCACGGACATGTGAACAAGTGGAGCAGGGCAGACTCAGGACTATATGACTGTGACAGCCCACTGGGTAGATGTATTGCCTCCCGCAGCAAGAACAGCAGTGGTGGCACCAGTAGCAGCATCTCGCAAACGCCAACTCGTTCCTAGGCAGGCTACGCTTTGTATCACCGCTTTCCAGAAGAGGCACACAGCTGACAACCTCTTACGGAAACTGAGGAAGATCATCGCAGAATGGCTTACCCCAATTGGACTCTCCTGGGGATTTGTGACATCGGACAACGCCAGCAATATTGTGCGTGCATTACATCTGGGCAAATTCCAGCACGTCCCATGTTTTGCACATACATTGAATTTGGTGGTGCAGAATTATTTAAAAAACGACAGGGGCGTGCAAGAGATGCTGTCGGTGGCCCGAAGAATTGCGGGCCACTTTCGGCATTCAACCACCGCGTACAGAAGACTGGAGCACCACCAAACATTCCTGAACCTGCCCTGCCATTATCTGAAGCAAGAGGTGGTAACGAGGTGGAATTCAACCCTCTATATGCTTCAGAGGATGGAGGAGCAGCAAAAGGCCATTCAAGCCTATACATCTGCCCACGATATAGGCAAAGGAGGGGGAATGCACCTGACTCAAGCGCAGTGGAGAATGATTTCAACGTTGTGCAAGGTTCTGCAACCCTTTGAACTTGCCACACGTGAAGTCAGTTCAGACACTGCCAGCCTGAGTCAGGTCATTCCCCTCATCAGGCTTTTGCAGAAGAAGCTGGAGACATTGAAGGAGGAGCTAAAACAGAGCGATTCCGCTAGGCATGTGGGACTTGTGGATGGAGCCCTTAATTCGCTTAACCAGGATTCACGTGTGGTCAATCTGTTGAAATCAGAGCACTACATTTTGGCCACCGTGCTCGATCCTAGATTTAAAACCTACGTTGGATCTCTCTTTCCGGCAGACACAAGTCTGCAGAGGTTCAAAGACCTGCTGGTGAGAAAATTGTCAAGTCAAGCGGAACGTGACCCGTCAACATCTCCTCCTTCACATTCTCCCGCAACTGGGGGTGCGAGGAAAAGGCTAAGAATTCCGAGCCCACCCGCTGGCGGTGATGCAGGGCAGTCTGGAGCGAGTGCTGACATCTGGTCCGGACTGAAGGACCTGCCAACAATTACTGACATGTCGTCTACTGTCACTTCATATGATTCTCTCACCATTGAAAGAATGGTGGAGGATTATATGAGTGACCGCATCCAAGTTTTTTTGGTGGGGGCCCAAACCAACCAGTCATTTCAGTCACAGTCGTGTGGCAGACCCTGTCGCTGAAATGATGGGTTCGTTAAAGTGTGCATGTCCTGTTTATACAACATAAAGGTGGGTGGGAGGGCCCAAGGACAATTCCATCTTGCACCTCTTTTTTCTTAAATTTTTCTTTGCATCATGTGCTGTTTGGGGACAATTTTTTTGAAGTGCCATCCTGCCTGACACTGCAGTGCCACTCCTAGATGGGCCAGGTGTTTGTGTCGGCCACTTGTGTCGCTTAGCTTAGTCACACAGCCACCTTGGTGCGCCTCTTTTTTTCTTTGCATCATGTGCTGTTTGGGGACAATTTTTTTGAAGTGCCATCCTGCCTGACACTGCAGTGCCACTCCTAGATGGGCCAGGTGTTTGTGTCGGCCACTTGTGTCGCTTAGCTTAGTCACACAGCGACCTTGGTGCGCCTCTTTTTTTCTTTGCATTATGTGCTGTTTGGGGACTATTTTTTTGAAGTGCCATCCTGCCTGACACTGCAGTGCCACTCCTAGATGGGCCAGGTGTTTGTGTCGGCCACTTGTGTCGCTTAGCTTAGCCATCCAGCGACCTCGGTGCAAATTTTAGGACTAAAAATAATATTGTGAGGTGTGAGGTGTTCAGAATAGACTGGAAATGAGTGGAAATTATGGTTATTGAGGTTAATAAAACTATGGGATCACAATGACCCCCAAATTCTATGATTTAAGCTGGTTTTTAGTTTTTTTTGTAAAAAACACCCGAATCCAAAACACACCCGAATCCGACAAAAAAATTTCGGTGAGGTTTTGCCAAAACGCGTCCGAATCCAAAACATGGCGGCGGAACCGAATCCAAAACCAAAACACAAAACCCGAAAAATGTCCGGTGCACATCACTAATCATAATATAATATATTTTCTGTAAATTGTTTGGTATACAAAATAATTTAGATGTACTACTCCCCTCTTTTTAATATATTTTTTTATATATATTTTTTCAATATTTCTCCATTAATTTTTTAGAGAGCAACACAATTAATATTATATGTCCACATATTAATCATAATAATGATAATGATATATATGTATCACGTGATTATTATACACAGGCTAGATTTGGGTTATAGAAATCCCCTAGTCACAGTTTTGAAACCAAGTATGGTGTTTTTTACGTACACGATGTATGTATTTATATTATGTGATGATTTTACACAGGATGCATTTGGGTCTTATAACTAGAGATGAGCGGGTTCGGTTCTCAGAGAACTGTACCCTACCAGACTTTACCTCCCGAGCCCGGATCTGAGTCAGGCTCGGGTTTTCCCGCCTGACTCAGAAACCCGAACTCGGAAAAACGTCATCATCCTGCTGTCGGATTCTTGCGGGATTTGGATTCCATATAAGGAGCCGCGCGTCGTGGCCATTTTCACTCCAGTCTCGGAGAGTGTATTGAGAGGACATGTCCTCGGTGTTCAGTGTCTGTGTGGGGGTGGGAAAGGGGGGTGGCGAGTCTTGTACTGTGCTGTGCTGTGCTGTCCAGTGTAGTCAGTGTATTGAGCTGCATCAGTCCAGCCAGTCACAGTGTTGGTGTTCTCTGCTGCCATATAGCCAGTGTAGCTGTATAAAGTGGTGCTGTGTTGTGTAGACCAGTGGTAGTGTCCTGTCTCATCAGTCATTCCAGTGAAGATATACGCTGCTGCTATATGTCAACTGCTGAACACTGCTGCTATATGTCCACTGCTGCAGTATAATAATTATAACAACAACCTGTTGTGCTGCATCAGACCAGTCCTGTCTGTCCTGTCCTGTCTCATCCGTCATTCCAGTGACGATATATGCTGCTGCTATATGTCCACTGCTGCAGTATAATAATTATAACAACAACCTGTTGTGCTGCATCAGACCAGTGGTAGTGTCCTGTCTCATCAGTCATTCCAGTGACGATATACGCTGCTGCTATATGTCCACTGCTGCAGTATAATAATTATAACAACAACAACCTGTAGTGCTGCATCAGACCAGTGGTAGTGTCCTTTCCATCAGTCATTCCAGTCATTCCTGTGCTGCATATTGTCTCATATAACTCCCAAAAAATAATGGAGGACAATAATTTTGAGGATAAAATAGGGAAAGATCAAAAAGAACAACTTCCTCCTAGTGCTGAAGCTGCTGCCACTAGCCATGACATAGACGATGAAATGCCATCAACGTCGTCTTCCAAGGCCAATGCCCAATGTGATAGTAGAGGGCGTGTAAAATCCAAAAAGCCAAAGTTCAGTAAAAAGAACCAAAAAAAATTTAAATTGTCTGAGGAGAAACGTAAACTTGCCAATATGCCATTTACGACACGGAGTGGCAAGGAACGGCTGAGGCCCTGGCCTATGTTCATGACTAGTGGTTCAACAACCTGTTGTGCTGCATCATATGTCCACTGCTGCAGTATAATAATTATAACAACAACCTGTTGTGCTGCATCAGACCAGTGGTAGAGTCCTGTCTCATCAGTCATTCCAGTGATGATATACGCTGCTGCTATATGTCCACTGCTGCAGTATAATAATTATAACAACAACCTATTGTGCTGCATCAGACCAGTGGTAGTGTCCTGTCCATCAGTCATTCCTGTGCCGCATATTGTCTCATATAACTCCCAAAAAATAATGGAGAACAAAAATTTTGAGGATAAAATAGGGAAAGATCAAGAAGAACCACTTCCTCCTAGTGCTGAAGCTGCTGCCACTAAGCCATGACATAGACGATGAAACGCCATCAATGTCGTCTGCCAAGGCCGATGCCTAATGTGATAGTAGAGGGCATTTAAAATCCAAAAAGCCAAAGTTCAGTAAAAAGAACTAAAAAAAGAAATTTAAATCGTCTGAGGAGAAATGTAAACTTGCCATTTACGACACGGAGTCAGTGGCGCACCCAGGGGGGGGGGGGGGTTCCGAGTACCCAGAAACCCCCCTCCACTAAAAAAAAAAAAAAAAAAAAATTTAAGCTGCATGAGTATTATTAATGACTGTCTAGCGTCCTCTGCAGCCTGCTGTCTTCCTGGTGGCACTTGCAAGTGCAATAAAAGTTTACTTTATTTTAATTATAGTACATATATATCCATGTGCCTACATATATACACATGTATATACATACATACATACATATAAACACACACACACACACACACACACATATGATATATATATATACATGTGTATATATATATGTGTACTGTATGTGTGTGTGTATATATATATATATATATATATATGCATGTTTAATATGCTATGTATATGTGTATATGGGTTCACTACGATCTCCCGGCGGCCGGCCTCCCGGCGACCAGCATACCGGCGCCGGGAGGCCGGCCGCCGGCTTACCAACAGTGTGGCGAGCGCAAATGAGCCCCTTGCGGGCTCGCTGCGCTTGCCACGCTACGCGCGCCACACTATTCTATTCTCCCTCCAGGGGGGTCGTGGACCCCCACGAGGGAGAATAAGTGTCGGTATGCCGGCGGTCAGGCTCCCGGCGCCGGTATGCTGGTCGCCGGGAGCCCGACCGCCGGCATACTGAAGATCACCCGTGTATATGTATGTGTGTGTGTATGTATATATATATATATATATATATATATATATGTGTACTGGAAAGATATCAGCGCCACGGATGCAGTATCTTATCTGTTAACACTAGAATGGGAACCCTGCAAGTATTGTGTAAAAATCTGCTTAGTGTGTTGGCACTCCCTTTAGTATATCAGGGTGTCAGCTCGTTACCTCAAATAGATATAGGTATTGGTACCGTTACCTATGAAAATGGTTATGTGGACAAAGGATGAGGTGGTAGAGAGCGACCAATGGTGCAGAATAAATGCTAAAAAACAGTATGATGATATAAAAAATGTGTACAAATTTATTGCAGTGGGACGCACTATACAAACTGGTTATAAAAACATACAAGCTCATATAAAAAGATATATATATATGACCCTATACAAAAAAAACAAAATTAAAAAAGATTATTAAAATTTAAAAAGAAAAGAGCATGGTGACATAAAACTAGATGTATTACTAAAAAAACTTTGAAGTATCACTTTAACACAGAGGGTAAAAAATACTTAAAAAGTTTAAAAAGCACAAAAAGAAATAAAAGGCGTTCAAAAGGATATAAAAAAGAGGAATCAAAATAGCTTAACTTTGTGGTGAGGTTAGACCAAAGAGTAGCTACCAACGCGTTTCGTCCTATCTGGACTTCATCAAGGGGTGATTTGAGACTAGAGACAGACCATATTTATACCCAAACTAAAAGGAAGTGATGTACGCATCACTTCCTGTGATCAATTAACATGACTATTCAGATATTGCCCAAAAATATGTATTGCACAGCATGTAAGTTACAATTAATGATTGGAGCTTTGGAGAAGAAAAACGGGTGAGAAATAATGAAAGGAACAGCTACAATCCATAAAAGACGCTCAGAGCCGCGGACTTCCGGTCCGGGCTCTGCGTGACGTCATATCCGCCCCAAATCCGGTATCCGGCGCATCGTACTGCGCATGCGTTAGTCCTGTGCGGCGGACAGTACTGTTGTTGTTATCCTCTCGGACGGTTGCCTGGTTACCCGGCGGACGTGTTATGTGAAGGTTGAACAACACTTTCTTGCGGCAGCCATATTACTGGATTCTGAATGCACAGCGGACATTCTTGAGTAGGATGATACATTCCTGCGGCGGACATGTTTTAAGAGTCTGATTAAACGGAATATTGTCTGTGTGTCAATTGGATCCAAAACTTGGTCATCTCCAGATCGGATATAAAACAGAGGAAGGATATATTCAGAAAAAATGGTCAATAAATACAAATAAAACAGACGCATTTATTTCATTAGGACTGTATGGTATTGAGGGATTTAAGGATCTAATATTTACTGGTAGAATTGTGCTCATAAAATAGACCAACATGAGACAGTTATAAGTGGGAGAGATAGAGTCCTATGTACATATATAACATACATTGCTTATAAAAGGGTAAATATAATATAAAGGTAGTCCACAATTAAGGGTACAATCTCTGGTGATACACTGGAATAAATAGAATAGTTTTCATATTATAAGGGCATCATTTGTGAGTTGTTAAGTATACACAATTTCTTAGGTATACACAATTTTTCCACTATGCATTTACAACACCCGGGCTTCCAAGTGGGTCTCCCATCCTTGTACTAGCCGAGCCCAGCCTTGCTTAGCTTCCAAAGTTTGGACGGCATTGGGCGTCTCCAGGCTGGTATGATAGTAATAGTAATGTGGAAATGTGAGGAGAGACCTTGAGTGTATACAGCAGGCTGATGACGAGAGATAATCGGCTTCGTTAAAGCAAGGAACAGGATAGATAATGTAGGGACAACAGAGAGGCAAAAATAGGGGTAGAGATCGGAATATCCCTGGGATTCAGGTTTCCTGTGCGATCATTTTTTACAGCACCTAGTCTCCCCTGGAGGTCACTCATCCAGGTACTGGCCAGGCCCAACACTGCTTCGCTTCCAAGATCGGCCGGAATTGGGCATGTCCAGTGTGGTATGGCTGTAATGAGGAAGCAGAGGGTCACTGTAGACCAAGGAAAAAGAGGGGACTGGGGAGGGAATGTAGGGGGGGGGGGGAGGGGGGGGGGACCGAGGATGTATAAAAAGGAGGGATGGCTTACGTTACAAGAAGGGTGCTATCTCGTATACTTCGTTGAAGCCATCCGGGTGGAGAGTATTCAATTCATAAATCCAGAACATTTCCCTTCTGGAGAGGAGGTTGGAAAGATCTCCTCCTCTTTCTCCCAACGATACCAGTTCGATGCCTTTAAAAGTTAGTGTCTCTGGATCCGAGTTGTGGCATTGATGAAAATGTCTCGATACTGCATGTGTGAGGACTTTGTTCTTTATATTCCTAATGTGTTCTTGGATGCGAAGTTTCAAGATTCTTTTGGTTTTGCCAATGTACTTCAGACCGCAAGGACATTCCAGAAGATATATTACAGATGGTGTGTTACAATTAATAAACTGTTTGATACGGTATTCCTTCTTAGTGTTGGTGTTGTTGAAGGATTTTCTGTTATGATGAAGGTACTTGCAAATATTGCACTTTCCACACTTAAAACTGCCCACACATTTCGGCATGGGGTTCCTAGTTTCAGGGTTTCTTAGCATGCTGGGTGCTACCAGGTCCTTCAAGCTTTGTGATTTTCGAAACACTAATTTGGGTTCTTTGGTAAGGTAATCCTTTAAGATAGGGTCCATCAATAGGATGTGCCAGTATTTTTTGAGTGTTTGTCTGATAAATTTCTCATGCCTGCTGTATGTCGTGATGAACTTAACATTGTCTTCCCTGTTTTCCTTGGGTTTGTATTTCAGAAGTTCACCTCTTTCTAATTCTTTGGTTCTAGCCATAGCTCCTTCCAGGAGTTGTGCAGGGTACCCCTTTTCCTTGAATCTCTCCTTGTAAACTTCCAATTGCTGATCTCTTTCTTCATTTCTCTTACAGTTACGTGCTATTCTATTAAACTGAGAGAATGGGATGTTGTCTTTCCACTGTTGTCGGTGATTACTCTTGTAGTGCACGTAGCTATTCATGTCTACTTTCTTGATGAAGTTGCTCGTGATAATTTCACTACCTGAGTGTGTCAGGACCAGGTCCAGAAATTCAATTCTTTCGGTGTCCTCCACAGCCGTGAAGCTGAGATTCATGTTGTTTGCCGAGATATGTGTTAAAAACTCTTTAAAAACCTGTTGATCTCCTTCCCATACAATTAAAATGTCATCAATGTATCGTTTATAAAAAATGATGTTGTGTTGGTACGGGTTGTTTGTGAAAATATATTTGTTCTCCCATTGTCCCATAAAAAGATTCGCAAAGCTAGGTGCAAAAATAGTCCCCATAGCTGTGCCACAGATCTGGAGATAAAATCCATCTAAAAACTTAAAATAATTATGTTTTAAAATAAAGAGCATAATTTCGCACAGGAAAACTCTGTGATCCTCTGTGATTAGATGGTCCTTGCTGAGGAATTCGTTGCAGGCTTCAATCCCTTTGTCATGTTCTATGCAAGTGTATAAAGATTGCACATCTATTGTGACCCATCTATATGTATCCTTCCACTGGAAATTCTCCATCAGGTTCAGAACCGTTGTAGTATCCTTCAGATAAGCAGGTAAGTCCATGACATATTTTCTTAAAAATAGGTCTACGTACTCTGAGAGATGTGAAGTCAGGGAATCGATACCTGCCACTATGGGTCTTCCCGGGGGATTTTCCAGAGACTTATGTATTTTCGGGAGAAAGTAAAAAATGGGGGTAGTGGGGTTGGAATTTAAAAGATACTGGAATTCCTCTTTAGTGATAATTTCACGTCTAAAACCTTTTAAAAGCATTGTCCTCAATTCTTCTACAAAGGTTTCCTTAGGGTCGTTTTGTAATGGAATATATGAGGATCTATCACCCAGTAATCTGTTAGCTTCTATGGTATAGGCTTCTCTATCCATAATGACCAACCCCCCCCCTTTGTCAGCCGCTTTTACAACAATATTCTTATTCTCCTGAAGTCTTTTGACTGCTTCTGTTTCTCTATTCGTGAGATTTCTTTCCTTAATATGCGTGGTGGTAGTGTCACAGAGGTCCTTCTTTACTAAATCATAGAACAGGCCCACATAGTGTCCCTTGGATTCAAGGGGGTAAAATTTAGAAGTGGGCTTTAGACCAGATTTTGATTGTTCATAGTTTTGTATAATTGCATCCTCCTTTTTAAGGAAATGACGTTTGAGGGTGATTTTCCGTATAAATTTGTTTAAGTCAATGAAGACATCAAACTTATTCATTCCTTTGGTGGGTGCAAACGAAAGACCTTTATTTAGCAAGGTGGTTTCATGTTCTGTCAATACGTGGCTGGAGAGGTTGTAGATACCTTTTGAAGTAGCCGGTTCTACTCTAGATTTCGTCTTTTGAACAGGTTCTTTCCTCCTACCCCCACGGAATCCTCTTCTTCTTCGAACCTTCTTTTCCGTGGCGATATGTTGGTGGTTCTCCATTTTTCTGTTGTCCTTGCCGTGCCTTTGAGATGATGAGAAGTGCTTGGTGATAAAAAAGGTTCCTCTATGTTAGAGTCCAATCTCTGTAGTGTTGAGAATCTATTGGTGGTTCTGATAGGGTTCAAAGGCTTTCCCCTTGTATTAGTCTGTGGATTTCTCTGTTTTTTGGGGATGGATTGCCAATGGTCCCTAGTTCCTTTTGGCTCCTGTCGTTCTCCTCTGTTGAACCTACTCCAGTTCTTCACCATATTGTTCTCATAGTCCTGTCTGTCTCTAGTAAACTTCTTTTCTTTATTCTTGATCACTTCTTCCTCTATACGTTCTAGTTTTTTGTTTAGAACCTTTTCATTGATTCTAAAATCCTCTTTATCCTTATGCGTCTCCATTTTGTTCTCAGCCTCCTTAATCTCTAATTCCAGGTCTGAGATAATGCGTTTCTTTTCTGCTATTAGCAGTTTCATGAGGTTAATGGAACAGTTATGTGATGTGTTGTCCCATTCCTTCATAAAGTCCTGATTGTCCATACCAAAGGTTGGTTGTTTCGATAGCCTGAGTCCTCTGGGGATCCTATTTACACTAACATAGTGTTCCAGGCCCCTGATGTCCCACCATGCCTTGACTTCCTTTGTCAGGAGTCTTTCTATGCTCCAAAACATGTCGTCGAGATTGTTAGTGTTATGTTCAATCTCTGGAGTGGCAGTTTCATTAAAAATCTTTTGACATAAGTTACTCCTTTTGTTAGTGCGTTCCTTTGTTCCAAACATGCTGTGTGTGATACTGGTCTCCTCCAGGCGGCTGAAAGCAATAATACCAAGAGAGAAAATGTGTACTGGAAAGATATCAGCGCCACGGATGCAGTATCTTATCTGTTAACACTAGAATGGGAACCCTGCAAGTATTGTGTAAAAATCTGCTTAGTGTGTTGGCACTCCCTTTAGTATATCAGGGTGTCAGCTCGTTACCTCAAATAGATATAGGTATTGGTACCGTTACCTATGAAAATGGTTATGTGGACAAAGGATGAGGTGGTAGAGAGCGACCAATGGTACCGAATAAATGCTAAAAAACAGAATGATGATATAAAAAATGTGTACAAATTTATTGCAGTGGGACGCACTATACAAACTGGTTATAAAAACATACAAGCTCATATAAAAAGATATATATATGACCCTATACAAAAAAAACAAAATTAAAAAAGATTATTAAAATTTAAAAAGAAAAGAGCATGGTGACATAAAACTAGATGTATTACTAAAAAAACTTTGAAGTATCACTTTAACACAGAGGGTAAAAAATACTTAAAAAGTTTAAAAAGCACAAAAAGAAATAAAAGGCGTTCAAAAGGATATAAAAAAGAGGAATCAAAATAGCTTAACTTTGTGGTGAGGTTAGACCAAAGAGTAGCACCCAACGCGTTTCGTCCTATCTGGACTTCATCAAGGGGTGATTTGAGACTAGAGACAGACCATGTTTATACCCAAACTAAAAGGAAGTGATGTACGCATCACTTCCTGTGATCAATTAACATGACTATTCAGATATTGCCCAAAAATATGTATTGCACAGCATGTAAGTTACAATTAATGATTGGAGCTTTGGAGAAGAAAAACGGGTGAGAAATAATGAAAGGAACAGCTACAATCCATAAAAGACGCTCAGAGCCGCGGACTTCCGGTCCGGGCTCTGTGTGACATCATATCCGCCCCACATCCGGTATCCGGCGCATCGTACTGCGCATGCGTTGGTCCTGTGCAGCGGACAGTACTGTTGTTGTTATCCTCTCGGACGGTTGCCTGGTTACCCGGCGGACGTGTTATGTGAAGGTTGAACAACACTTTCTTGCGGCAGCCATATTACTGGATTCTGAATGCACAGCGGACATTCTTGAGTAGGATGATACATTCCTGCGGCGGACATGTTTTAAGAGTCTGATTAAACGGAATATTGTCTGTGTGTCAATTGGATCCAAAACTTGGTCATCTCCAGATCGGATATAAAACAGAGGAAGGATATATTCAGAAAAAATGGTCAATAAATACAAATAAAACAGACGCATTTATTTCATTAGGACTGTATGGTATTGAGGGATTTAAGGATCTAATATTTACTGGTAGAATTGTGCTCATAAAATAGACCAACATGAGACAGTTATAAGTGGGAGAGATAGAGTCCTATGTACATATATAACATACATTGCTTATAAAAGGGTAAATATAATATAAAGGTAGTCCACAATTAAGGGTACAATCTCTGGTGATACACTGGAACAAATAGAATAGTTTTCATATTATAAGGGCATCATTTGTGAGTTGTTAAGTATACAGAATTTCTTAGGTATACACAATTTTTCCACTATGCATTTACAACACCCGGGCTTCCAAGTGGGTCTCCCATCCTTGTACTAGCCGAGCCCAGCCTTGCTTAGCTTCCAAAGTTTGGACGGCATTGGGCGTCTCCAGGCTGGTATGATAGTAATAGTAATGTGGAAATGTGAGGAGAGACCTTGAGTGTATACAGCAGGCTGATGACGAGAGATAATCGGCTTCGTTAAAGCAAGGAACAGGATAGATAATGTAGGGACAACAGAGAGGCAAAAATAGGGGTAGAGATCGGAATATCCCTGGGATTCAGGTTTCCTGTGCGATCATTTTTTACAGCACCTAGTCTCCCCTGGAGGTCACTCATCCAGGTACTGGCCAGGCCCAACACTGCTTCGCTTCCAAGATCGGCCGGAATTGGGCATGTCCAGTGTGGTATGGCTGTAATGAGGAAGCAGAGGGTCACTGTAGACCAAGGAAAAAGAGGGGACTGGGGAGGGAATGTAGGGGGGGGGGAGGGGGGGGGACCGAGGATGTATAAAAAGGAGGGATGGCTTACGTTACAAGAAGGGTGCTATCTCGTATACTTCGTTGAAGCCATCCGGGTGGAGAGTATTCAATTCATAAATCCAGAACATTTCCCTTCTGGAGAGGAGGTTGGAAAGATCTCCTCCTCTTTCTCCCAACGATACCAGTTCGATGCCTTTAAAAGTTAGTGTCTCTGGATCCGAGTTGTGGCATTGATGAAAATGTCTCGATACTGCATGTGTGAGGACTTTGTTCTTTATATTCCTAATGTGTTCTTGGATGCGAAGTTTCAAGATTCTTTTGGTTTTGCCAATGTACTTTAGACCGCAAGGACATTCCAGAAGATATATTACAGATGGTGTGTTACAATTAATAAACTGTTTGATACGGTATTCCTTCTTAGTGTTGGTGTTGTTGAAGGATTTTCTGTTATGATGAAGGTACTTGCAAATATTGCACTTTCCACACTTAAAACTGCCCACACATTTCGGCATGGGGTTCCTAGTTTCAGGGTTTCTTAGCATGCTGGGTGCTACCAGGTCCTTCAAGCTTTGTGATTTTCGAAACACTAATTTGGGTTCTTTGGTAAGGTAATCCTTTAAGATAGGGTCCATCAATAGGATGTGCCAGTATTTTTTGAGTGTTTGTCTGATAAATTTCTCATGCCTGCTGTATGTCGTGATGAACTTAACATTGTCTTCCCTGTTTTCCTTGGGTTTGTATTTCAGAAGTTCACCTCTTTCTAATTCTTTGGTTCTAGCCATAGCTCCTTCCAGGAGTTGTGCAGGGTACCCCTTTTCCTTGAATCTCTCCTTGTAAACTTCCAATTGCTGATCTCTTTCTTCATTTCTCTTACAGTTACGTGCTATTCTATTAAACTGAGAGAATGGGATGTTGTCTTTCCACTGTTGTCGGTGATTACTCTTGTAGTGCACGTAGCTATTCATGTCTACTTTCTTGATGAAGTTGCTCGTGATAATTTCACTACCTGAGTGTGTCAGGACCAGGTCCAGAAATTCAATTCTTTCGGTGTCCTCCACAGCCGTGAAGCTGAGATTCATGTTGTTTGCCGAGATATGTGTTAAAAACTCTTTAAAAACCTGTTGATCTCCTTCCCATACAATTAAAATGTCATCAATGTATCGTTTATAAAAAATGATGTTGTGTTGGTACGGGTTGTTTGTGAAAATATATTTGTTCTCCCATTGTCCCATAAAAAGATTCGCAAAGCTAGGTGCAAAAATAGTCCCCATAGCTGTGCCACAGATCTGGAGATAAAATCCATCTAAAAACTTAAAATAATTATGTTTTAAAATAAAGAGCATAATTTCGCACAGGAAAACTCTGTGATCCTCTGTGATTAGATGGTCCTTGCTGAGGAATTCGTTGCAGGCTTCAATCCCTTTGTCATGTTCTATGCAAGTGTATAAAGATTGCACATCTATTGTGACCCATCTATATGTATCCTTCCACTGGAAATTCTCCATCAGGTTCAGAACCGTTGTAGTATCCTTCAGATAAGCAGGTAGGTCCATGACATATTTTCTTAAAAATAGGTCTACGTACTCTGAGAGATGTGAAGTCAGGGAATCGATACCTGCCACTATGGGTCTTCCCGGGGGATTTTCCAGAGACTTATGTATTTTCGGGAGAAAGTAAAAAATGGGGGTAGTGGGGTTGGAATTTAAAAGATACTGGAATTCCTCTTTAGTGATAATTTCACGTCTAAAACCTTTTAAAAGCATTGTCCTCAATTCTTCTACAAAGGTTTCCTTAGGGTCGTTTTGTAATGGAATATATGAGGATCTATCACCCAGTAATCTGTTAGCTTCTATGGTATAGGCTTCTCTATCCATAATGACCAACCCCCCCCCCTTTGTCAGCCGCTTTTACAACAATATTCTTATTCTCCTGAAGTCTTTTGACTGCTTCTGTTTCTCTATTCGTGAGATTTCTTTCCTTAATATGCGTGGTGGTAGTGTCACAGAGGTCCTTCTTTACTAAATCATAGAACAGGCCCACATAGTGTCCCTTGGATTCAAGGGGGTAAAATTTAGAAGTGGGCTTTAGACCAGATTTTGATTGTTCATAGTTTTGTATAATTGCATCCTCCTTTTTAAGGAAATGACGTTTGAGGGTGATTTTCCGTATAAATTTGTTTAAGTCAATGAAGACATCAAACTTATTCATTCCTTTGGTGGGTGCAAACGAAAGACCTTTATTTAGCAAGGTGGTTTCATGTTCTGTCAATACGTGGCTGGAGAGGTTGTAGATACCTTTTGAAGTTGCCGGTTCTACTCTAGATTTCGTCTTTTGAACAGGTTCTTTCCTCCTACCCCCACGGAATCCTCTTCTTCTTCGAACCTTCTTTTCCGTGGCGATATGTTGGTGGTTCTCCATTTTTCTGTTGTCCTTGCCGTGCCTTTGAGATGATGAGAAGTGCTTGGTGATAAAAAAGGTTCCTCTATGTTAGAGTCCAATCTCTGTAGTGTTGAGAATCTATTGGTGGTTCTGATAGGGTTCAAAGGCTTTCCCCTTGTATTAGTCTGTGGATTTCTCTGTTTTTTGGGGATGGATTGCCAATGGTCCCTAGTTCCTTTTGGCTCCTGTCGTTCTCCTCTGTTGAACCTACTCCAGTTCTTCACCATATTGTTCTCATAGTCCTGTCTGTCTCTAGTAAACTTCTTTTCTTTATTCTTGATCACTTCTTCCTCTATACGTTCTAGTTTTTTGTTTAGAACCTTTTCATTGATTCTAAAATCCTCTTTATCCTTATGCGTCTCCATTTTGTTCTCAGCCTCCTTAATCTCTAATTCCAGGTCTGAGATAATGCGTTTCTTTTCTGCTATTAGCAGTTTCATGAGGTTAATGGAACAGTTATGTGATGTGTTGTCCCATTCCTTCATAAAGTCCTGATTGTCCATACCAAAGGTTGGTTGTTTCGATAGCCTGAGTCCTCTGGGGATCCTATTTACACTAACATAGTGTTCCAGGCCCCTGATGTCCCACCATGCCTTGACTTCCTTTGTCAGGAGTCTTTCTATGCTCCAAAACATGTCGTCGAGATTGTTAGTGTTATGTTCAATCTCTGGAGTGGCAGTTTCATTAAAAATCTTTTGACATAAGTTACTCCTTTTGTTAGTGCGTTCCTTTGTTCCAAACATGCTGTGTGTGATACTGGTCTCCTCCAGGCGGCTGAAAGCAATAATACCAAGAGAGAAAATGTGTACTGGAAAGATATCAGCGCCACGGATGCAGTATCTTATCTGTTAACACTAGAATGGGAACCCTGCAAGTATTGTGTAAAAATCTGCTTAGTGTGTTGGCACTCCCTTTAGTATATCAGGGTGTCAGCTCGTTACCTCAAATAGATATAGGTATTGGTACCGTTACCTATGAAAATGGTTATGTGGACAAAGGATGAGGTGGTAGAGAGCGACCAATGGTACCGAATAAATGCTAAAAAACAGAATGATGATATAAAAAATGTGTACAAATTTATTGCAGTGGGACGCACTATACAAACTGGTTATAAAAACATACAAGCTCATATAAAAAGATATATATATGACCCTATACAAAAAAAACAAAATTAAAAAAGATTATTAAAATTTAAAAAGAAAAGAGCATGGTGACATAAAACTAGATGTATTACTAAAAAAACTTTGAAGTATCACTTTAACACAGAGGGTAAAAAATACTTAAAAAGTTTAAAAAGCACAAAAAGAAATAAAAGGCGTTCAAAAGGATATAAAAAAGAGGAATCAAAATAGCTTAACTTTGTGGTGAGGTTAGACCAAAGAGTAGCACCCAACGCGTTTCGTCCTATCTGGACTTCATCAAGGGGTGATTTGAGACTAGAGACAGACCATGTTTATACCCAAACTAAAAGGAAGTGATGTACGCATCACTTCCTGTGATCAATTAACATGACTATTCAGATATTGCCCAAAAATATGTATTGCACAGCATGTAAGTTACAATTAATGATTGGAGCTTTGGAGAAGAAAAACGGGTGAGAAATAATGAAAGGAACAGCTACAATCCATAAAAGACGCTCAGAGCCGCGGACTTCCGGTCCGGGCTCTGTGTGACGTCATATCCGCCCCACATCCGGTATCCGGCGCATCGTACTGCGCATGCGTTGGTCCTGTGCGGCGGACAGTACTGTTGTTGTTATCCTCTCGGACGGTTGCCTGGTTACCCGGCGGACGTGTTATGTGAAGGTTGAACAACACTTTCTTGCGGCAGCCATATTACTGGATTCTGAATGCACAGCGGACATTCTTGAGTAGGATGATACATTCCTGCGGCGGACATGTTTTAAGAGTCTGATTAAACGGAATATTGTCTGTGTGTCAATTGGATCCAAAACTTGGTCATCTCCAGATCGGATATAAAACAGAGGAAGGATATATTCAGAAAAAATGGTCAATAAATACAAATAAAACAGACGCATTTATTTCATTAGGACTGTATGGTATTGAGGGATTTAAGGATCTAATATTTACTGGTAGAATTGTGCTCATAAAATAGACCAACATGAGACAGTTATAAGTGGGAGAGATAGAGTCCTATGTACATATATAACATACATTGCTTATAAAAGGGTAAATATAATATAAAGGTAGTCCACAATTAAGGGTACAATCTCTGGTGATACACTGGAACAAATAGAATAGTTTTCATATTATAAGGGCATCATTTGTGAGTTGTTAAGTATACAGAATTTCTTAGGTATACACAATTTTTCCACTATGCATTTACAACACCCGGGCTTCCAAGTGGGTCTCCCATCCTTGTACTAGCCGAGCCCAGCCTTGCTTAGCTTCCAAAGTTTGGACGGCATTGGGCGTCTCCAGGCTGGTATGATAGTAATAGTAATGTGGAAATGTGAGGAGAGACCTTGAGTGTATACAGCAGGCTGATGACGAGAGATAATCGGCTTCGTTAAAGCAAGGAACAGGATAGATAATGTAGGGACAACAGAGAGGCAAAAATAGGGGTAGAGATCGGAATATCCCTGGGATTCAGGTTTCCTGTGCGATCATTTTTTACAGCACCTAGTCTCCCCTGGAGGTCACTCATCCAGGTACTGGCCAGGCCCAACACTGCTTCGCTTCCAAGATCGGCCGGAATTGGGCATGTCCAGTGTGGTATGGCTGTAATGAGGAAGCAGAGGGTCACTGTAGACCAAGGAAAAAGAGGGGACTGGGGAGGGAATGTAGGGGGGGGGGAGGGGGGGGGACCGAGGATGTATAAAAAGGAGGGATGGCTTACGTTACAAGAAGGGTGCTATCTCGTATACTTCGTTGAAGCCATCCGGGTGGAGAGTATTCAATTCATAAATCCAGAACATTTCCCTTCTGGAGAGGAGGTTGGAAAGATCTCCTCCTCTTTCTCCCAACGATACCAGTTCGATGCCTTTAAAAGTTAGTGTCTCTGGATCCGAGTTGTGGCATTGATGAAAATGTCTCGATACTGCATGTGTGAGGACTTTGTTCTTTATATTCCTAATGTGTTCTTGGATGCGAAGTTTCAAGATTCTTTTGGTTTTGCCAATGTACTTTAGACCGCAAGGACATTCCAGAAGATATATTACAGATGGTGTGTTACAATTAATAAACTGTTTGATACGGTATTCCTTCTTAGTGTTGGTGTTGTTGAAGGATTTTCTGTTATGATGAAGGTACTTGCAAATATTGCACTTTCCACACTTAAAACTGCCCACACATTTCGGCATGGGGTTCCTAGTTTCAGGGTTTCTTAGCATGCTGGGTGCTACCAGGTCCTTCAAGCTTTGTGATTTTCGAAACACTAATTTGGGTTCTTTGGTAAGGTAATCCTTTAAGATAGGGTCCATCAATAGGATGTGCCAGTATTTTTTGAGTGTTTGTCTGATAAATTTCTCATGCCTGCTGTATGTCGTGATGAACTTAACATTGTCTTCCCTGTTTTCCTTGGGTTTGTATTTCAGAAGTTCACCTCTTTCTAATTCTTTGGTTCTAGCCATAGCTCCTTCCAGGAGTTGTGCAGGGTACCCCTTTTCCTTGAATCTCTCCTTGTAAACTTCCAATTGCTGATCTCTTTCTTCATTTCTCTTACAGTTACGTGCTATTCTATTAAACTGAGAGAATGGGATGTTGTCTTTCCACTGTTGTCGGTGATTACTCTTGTAGTGCACGTAGCTATTCATGTCTACTTTCTTGATGAAGTTGCTCGTGATAATTTCACTACCTGAGTGTGTCAGGACCAGGTCCAGAAATTCAATTCTTTCGGTGTCCTCCACAGCCGTGAAGCTGAGATTCATGTTGTTTGCCGAGATATGTGTTAAAAACTCTTTAAAAACCTGTTGATCTCCTTCCCATACAATTAAAATGTCATCAATGTATCGTTTATAAAAAATGATGTTGTGTTGGTACGGGTTGTTTGTGAAAATATATTTGTTCTCCCATTGTCCCATAAAAAGATTCGCAAAGCTAGGTGCAAAAATAGTCCCCATAGCTGTGCCACAGATCTGGAGATAAAATCCATCTAAAAACTTAAAATAATTATGTTTTAAAATAAAGAGCATAATTTCGCACAGGAAAACTCTGTGATCCTCTGTGATTAGATGGTCCTTGCTGAGGAATTCGTTGCAGGCTTCAATCCCTTTGTCATGTTCTATGCAAGTGTATAAAGATTGCACATCTATTGTGACCCATCTATATGTATCCTTCCACTGGAAATTCTCCATCAGGTTCAGAACCGTTGTAGTATCCTTCAGATAAGCAGGTAGGTCCATGACATATTTTCTTAAAAATAGGTCTACGTACTCTGAGAGATGTGAAGTCAGGGAATCGATACCTGCCACTATGGGTCTTCCCGGGGGATTTTCCAGAGACTTATGTATTTTCGGGAGAAAGTAAAAAATGGGGGTAGTGGGGTTGGAATTTAAAAGATACTGGAATTCCTCTTTAGTGATAATTTCACGTCTAAAACCTTTTAAAAGCATTGTCCTCAATTCTTCTACAAAGGTTTCCTTAGGGTCGTTTTGTAATGGAATATATGAGGATCTATCACCCAGTAATCTGTTAGCTTCTATGGTATAGGCTTCTCTATCCATAATGACCAACCCCCCCCCCTTTGTCAGCCGCTTTTACAACAATATTCTTATTCTCCTGAAGTCTTTTGACTGCTTCTGTTTCTCTATTCGTGAGATTTCTTTCCTTAATATGCGTGGTGGTAGTGTCACAGAGGTCCTTCTTTACTAAATCATAGAACAGGCCCACATAGTGTCCCTTGGATTCAAGGGGGTAAAATTTAGAAGTGGGCTTTAGACCAGATTTTGATTGTTCATAGTTTTGTATAATTGCATCCTCCTTTTTAAGGAAATGACGTTTGAGGGTGATTTTCCGTATAAATTTGTTTAAGTCAATGAAGACATCAAACTTATTCATTCCTTTGGTGGGTGCAAACGAAAGACCTTTATTTAGCAAGGTGGTTTCATGTTCTGTCAATACGTGGCTGGAGAGGTTGTAGATACCTTTTGAAGTTGCCGGTTCTACTCTAGATTTCGTCTTTTGAACAGGTTCTTTCCTCCTACCCCCACGGAATCCTCTTCTTCTTCGAACCTTCTTTTCCGTGGCGATATGTTGGTGGTCTCCATTTTTCTGTTGTCCTTGCCGTGCCTTGAGATGATGAGAAGTGCTTGGTGATAAAAAAGGTTCCTCTATGTTAGAGTCCAATCTCTGTAGTGTTGAGAATCTATTGGTGGTTCTGATAGGGTTCAAAGGCTTTCCCCTTGTATTAGTCTGTGGATTTCTCTGTTTTTTGGGATGGATTGCCAATGGTCCCTAGTTCCTTTTGGCTCCTGTCGTTCTCCTCTGTTGAACCTACTCCAGTTCTTCACCATATTGTTCTCATAGTCCTGTCTGTCTCTAGTAAACTTCTTTTCTTTATTCTTGATCACTTCTTCCTCTATACGTTCTAGTTTTTGTTTAGAACCTTTTCATTGATTCTAAAATCCTCTTTATCCTTATGCGTCTCCATTTTGTTCTCAGCCTCCTTAATCTCTAATTCCAGGTCTGAGATAATGCGTTTCTTTTCTGCTATTAGCAGTTTCATGAGGTTAATGGAACAGTTATGTGATGTGTTGTCCCATTCCTTCATAAAGTCCTGATTGTCCATACCAAAGGTTGGTTGTTTCGATAGCCTGAGTCCTCTGGGGATCCTATTTACACTAACATAGTGTTCCAGGCCCCTGATGTCCCACCATGCCTTGACTTCCTTTGTCAGGAGTCTTTCTATGCTCCAAAACATGTCGTCGAGATTGTTAGTGTTATGTTCAATCTCTGGAGTGGCAGTTTCATTAAAAATCTTTTGACATAAGTTACTCCTTTTGTTAGTGCGTTCCTTTGTTCCAAACATGCTGTGTGTGATACTGGTCTCCTCCAGGCGGCTGAAAGCAATAATACCAAGAGAGAAAATGTGTACTGGAAAGATATCAGCGCCACGGATGCAGTATCTTATCTGTTAACACTAGAATGGGAACCCTGCAAGTATTGTGTAAAAATCTGCTTAGTGTGTTGGCACTCCCTTTAGTATATCAGGGTGTCAGCTCGTTACCTCAAATAGATATAGGTATTGGTACCGTTACCTATGAAAATGGTTATGTGGACAAAGGATGAGGTGGTAGAGAGCGACCAATGGTACCGAATAAATGCTAAAAAACAGAATGATGATATAAAAATGTGTACAAATTTATTGCAGTGGGACGCACTATACAAACTGGTTATAAAAACATACAAGCTCAAATAAAAAGATATATATATGACCCTATACAAAAAAAACAAAATTAAAAAAGATTATTAAAATTTAAAAAGAAAAGAGCATGGTGACATAAAACTAGATGTATTACTAAAAAAACTCTTGAAGTATCACTTTAACACAGAGGGTAAAAAATACTTAAAAAGTTTAAAAAGCACAAAAAGAAATAAAGCGTTCAAAAGGATATAAAAAAGAGGAATCAAAATAGCTTAACTTTGTGGTGAGGTTCGACCAAAGAGTAGCACCCAACGCGTTTCGTCCTATCTGGACTTCATCAAGGGGTGATTTGAGACTAGAGACAGACCATGTTTATACCCAAACTAAAAGGAAGTGATGT